>NC_000071.6:110133335-110813335 GCF_000001635.26 Mus musculus
AGGCTGAGTCAGGAGGATTCCCATAAATTCAAGGCAACCTGGAATATATAATGCGTTCCAGGCTAGCATGAGCTTATACTTGGAGGGTTTACACTCAAACCACACCATTCTTGTAGTGCAAAGAAAAGTCCACCATAAAGTTCTAGATCTGACTTCTTTCCCCCAAGGTAACCAACCAGTGATCTGGTAGCAAGTTAACAACATTGCATTGGGAAGGGGGCAATCTTTTCTTTCTGGAATGACAGCATGGATATTGACTTGCCTACTCTGTATGGAATGCGTCTACACAAACTATCATCTACAGACTCACTAATTCCACCATCGTTGTACTCTATGCAGTGTTGTTTTCGATCAAGGAATTCACACCAAATGAAGTGCACCCTGGCTCCATGAGCATGGAATTCATGGGTCTTGCTATGCAGGGAACATCAATCTAGGATTTATTTTTATTTGAATGATAGAACCCGGAATGATACAATTACAGTATTATGCACCACATAACAACAATCTAGTTAATGATATTACCAGTTGTGACTCTGAAGGATTGTAATGAAACTTTAAAATTCCTATGGTCTAGTATTAATATTGTCTCTTTTCTATGTTTAGATGCACAGATTCCATTACAAATATTTAAAATTGTTAAGGCTTAGGTAAAATGTAAGGCCTAGTAACAGTTTCCTGACTAGTGTGCCATTCATTATAAGCAAACTTTCTCATATGTTTTTTGTTTGTTTGTTTGTTTTGTTTTGTTTTGTTTTGTTTTGTTTCAAGACAGGGTTTTTCTGTATAGCCCATAGCCCTGGCTGTCCTGGAACTCACTTTGTAGACCAGGCTGGCCTCGAACTCAGAAATCCTCCTGCCTCTGCCTCCCAAGTGCTGGGATTAAAGGCATGCACCTGTTTTTGCTGTTAATAGGAAACTTTCTAATGCCAAGTTGATTACATAGTCTGTTATGTTCTATACCCTTGGAAACCAATTGTGTTAGATATCAGTAGAACTGTGTCATTTGCAATAAGCTTGGACCTGAACCAACCACTCAATAGCTCTTCCTGCACCTGTGTATAAACTTTCATGGTATAAGCTGTCCCTAGGATGAACCCCAACATAAGAGAGACACCTGCACCAATATAAGAAATTATTTGGAATAAGACTTTCATTTTGACTAGTGGCCGAGTAAAGTTTAAGTTCCTAAGGCCTATTGGGAATTGACATCCTACTTGGCAGAAAGAAATATGTACATGGGTACTGTGACAAGTTAGGACATGAATGTTAGGTAAGTCAAGTCCCTGCAAGTTGAGTACCCAGATCAATGGGAGCAGGGTACATATACAACAAAGACAAGTTCCTAAGTAAACCCTCTATCCCTAAATCCTGATTGGTGGAATAATTTAGCACAGATGTTTGTGGATTTTAGGCTTAAAAACTCTATATAATCTTAACTGGGGGGTGGGGGTGAGGGTCACAGTTCAGTTCCCAAATGTGAACAGTGGCCCAGCCAATCACATTAGAGATTACCTAATATCCACCCCCCAATAAGAAGGCCCACACACCCTTGACTGCGGACACCATTTCAAAAAATGTGACCCACATACTGCTTGTTTCTTCAGAATAAACGCTCTTTGTCTTTGCATATTATCTATGTCTGGGGTCTTCTTCGGCGATTTTCAGACCGGTACAAATCCATGTTCCCGGAGGCAGCCACTGCTACTTTTATATCCTTTCAAAAGTATTTGAGTAAATCTTTGTAGACATAGGCAAAGACGCATTTCCACATATATTTACAAATGTGTCTGTGTATGTGTTTTCTTTTTACAAAACAAACAAACAAACAAACAAACAAACAAACAGATGTTTAATACTTTTTTGAAGCTGTTCACCAGCAAAGACATTACTCCGAGCTGCTCAAGAACCACTGTGTGTGGACTTTGCTTCTCTGTCTTCAGTGACTTTCTTCCAGGGCATTGTTTTTGCCAGTGTTTCTCTCTCACCGGGGGGTCACCAACATGCTTGTAGCATACAACTCGGGAATGACACAAGATCCTAAGAAACAGGATTTAAAGATACCGCAAATCAGCCCTCAGAGACGAGTTACCTGTTTCTATTCTAATTGACATCTTAAATTATGCTCCTTGCGAAGGGCTGGCCCACTGTACCAAGCTTTCACATTTTGTAATCTGACGTGTGAAAATAGCACCTTATCTCGGAATTACAAGTGAGGTTTTAAGGACCTTCCGATCTATAAGTTACTCGGTCTTTTTTTTTTTTTGGCCCGAATCTAACATGGTGCCCTCCACAGCTACTTCCGTGCTTTTGCAGGAAGGTAAGTGCGCCTGCCTGCCAGCATCAAAGATGGCAACAAGGTGCACATTCTCTCATCTGCGCAGGCTCCGATCGCTCCGCCCCGCCCCCTCCGGATAGCCTTTTCTGGCACCGCTCTAGCCGTCGCTCTCGGTGGGCACGGCCGCCAGCCAATCACAGGGCGTACCGCTCTGCTCCCCTCCCCCTCGCCTCCCGTGGATCAGCTGGGGTACCCGAGATGTCTGTTGACAGCGGTGGCGGCGACTGTAAGGCCGGTTCCGGGATCCGCGCAGGGCGTGGGGTAAGCTGGCCGGCGGGTGGGGTCCTGGCTGGGGAGGCAGGCGGCGGCCAGGCTATAGCAGCGGTGCTGAGCGTTTTTTAAGTAGTCCCTGAGCCGGCGTTTCTGGGTCTCTGTAGATGTGAGTCCTATGGAGCTACACGGGGAAGAGCAGCCGCCGCCGCCGCAGGAACCCTGGGGGAGGCTTCTTCGTCTAGGCGCAGAGGAGGACGAACCCCAGATCCTTCTTTGGAAACGCGAGTGGACCATCGGAAGGAGGAGAGGTGCGGTGGCCAGAGTGGAGTGAGGACGAGGATAAAGGCTAAAGGGGTAGACAGGGATGAAGCATAGGGACCTAAAGTGGGTACCCAACTGAGAGGAGACCGAGGGCCTAGAACAGGATCGAAGACCTAGTCAGAGTGGGTTTAGATGGGGAAACCGACAGGGGGTTTGAAGTGGGAAAAGTACCCGGCTGGCGATACAGAAGCTACTGGAATTCGGGGGGTGTGTGTGTGTGCACTGTTTTTCAACCCCCCCCCCCCCCCATAAAATGGGCTTATTTATTTGTGCAGTTGCTCTTCTGGATGCTTGATGATGGATATCAGTCAGTTCTCAGTACAACTTTGTGAAATAGATCTGTAAATATATCCTTCGAAATACGATCTTGTCCTCATTACTGTACACTTCTCTTTCTCAATGAAATGCAATTAGAAATTATTAACAAAAGGAAAACTGAAAAAAGGTATGTAGAAATTTGACACCACTGTTAAAAGGTTGACGGGTGAAAAAAAATAAACCACAGGGACTTTAGAAAAAATGTTTTGTGACAAATGAGAACAAAGAATATGCTGGAAGACTAGGACACTGTTAAACCAGTGCTCTGAGGGCAACTTATAATGGCAGGGTTTCTATTTGAAAAGATCTCAAAGTCCCAGGAAATAGAATAATTTATTTAATGAACTTAGGAAACTGAGAATTTGAACAAAGTTATACACAGATCCCAACATCGATTGCTTTGGGTCAAGGACATACATTTCTTTTTTTCGTTTGTTTTTGTTTTTGTTTTTTTTGGGGGGGCGGTTATGAGGCAGGGTTTCTATGTATAGCCTTGGCTGTCCTGGAACTCACTCTGTAGACCAGGCTGGCCTCAAGCTCAGAAATCCACCTGCCTGTGCCTCCCGAGTGCTGGGATTAGGACATAGATTTCTATAACTTGTGTCCACCTTATTTTGCTAGGAGGATTGATAAAATCTTACATGAACTGCTTGTGTGTAACCTAGCTTTGGACTCGGAGAGAGCTTAGATGGTAAAGTGCTTGAGGACCTGAGTTCAAATCCCCAGAGCCTATGTAAAAAACTAAGTGTGGTGGTACATGACTAGTCCTAGTTGTGAGGAGGCAGAGACAGAAGGAGCCACGTTTGCTTGCTGGGACTACTTTTGCAGACTTCTTGAGCTCTAGGCTCTCATTGAGAGACCCTGTCTGCCTCTGCAAACATGATCATGTGCACATGCATACACATACATTAGAGAGCCTCTCACCATAATACACATATCAAGACACTGCATTGCATGTTAAAACAAAAAACAAAAACCTGCTTTCTAATAGAAATGCTTTTAATAATTACTTTCACTAACAATGTAAAGGTCACTGCACTAGTTTGCTGATACTATGTGGAAGGCTAAAACTAACCCCTGGAGGTTGTTCTCTGATCTTCACACTAAAAGTTTTACGGGATTTTAAATGGAATTGACTTTGAATGCCAGAGGAGAAGAAAAGTAGTGTCTTTTTTTTTTTTTTTTTCTTACTTTTTTTCTTTTTTGGTTTTTTGAGGCAAGGTTTTCCTGTATAACAGCCCTGGCTGTCTTGGAACTTCCTTTGTAGACCATGCTGGCCTCAAAGTCATAGAGATCTGCCTGCTTCTGCCTCTCAAGTGCTGGGATTAAAGGCGTGCGCCACCACAGCACAGAATCTTCTAACTCCTGCTTTTTTCTGTCTCCTCAAGCCAGTGTCACTGGCAGATACCCTCACCATGACTTTCTACAGCTTCCACTAGTTGTCAGTTACTTCCTCTTTCAGGGGCCTGGGTAGAACCTGTGAACCCAGCATCCATGGGGCCTTCCCTAGCTGGGCCATGTCTGTGTCTTACCTTTTCATGTACTCATCTTCTTCTTTGGTGCCTAAGTTGTGTCTGCGTGTTGGCTGGGTCTGTTGAGCTATTGGCAGGGAATGCAAAGATCACTATGTAGAAACTCAGTGACTGTCAGACCAGAGTGAGCAGAAGGCTAATAATAGTAGCAGGGGCTTGAGGCCTTCTGTGACCCATCAACCACTACTGCAAGACCATGGAGGGCTTTAGAACAAGATTCTTGCTGCCTTTATTGGCAGCTCTAGATTTGAGCACAGATGGGTAATACCCATCTAGCTGCTGGTGATGTCTGAATCGGTGTTTGATGTATCAGAACAGACCCTGTGTCTAAGTCTGAAAACCAGTATCACTTAACTGACCGTGAACAACCTGGAGATGTAGGTTATAAACCTTGAAGAAAAGCCGATGTGCCTGCAGAATCACAAAGCATCTGCACAGACTGGCAGGGACGTGACGTGTATTTCGCCTTGGGCATTGACCTATACGTGATCTTAAAAAAGACAAGACAGTATGAGATTGTGGCAGAGAAGAACTGGTGAGTAGCTGACACTGAATCAAACTGAGGAGCTGGACTCTCAGGTGGTCACCACATGGAGTAACTTAACTCTACACAAGCAAGTCTTAGGTTATGGACCTACAACATATCCTTTACAGTCCTGAAATACAGCTTCCATTGTAGCTTGACATGCAAGCATTCCTGGAAGGCATGCTAACAGAGGAGTCCACTTTAGAGACCAGTTATAGAGCCCAGTTGGCACAAACCTAGGCAATGATCAGCTGCATCTAAGCCTATCTGGGTACCATGTATGCTGGAGTGCCAGCAACTCGTGGACATCAGCTAGTGGCTGGGGGAGGATAGCCAACTATGCAGCCTGGTTACTGTCCAAACACTCATCCCCAGGTTCTCTGAGCTATTAGATATCTAGACTTTTTTTCTTACAGAGAGCTTCATCTGGTAAATGAAGGGAGGGATCCTGGCCTTGGCTCATTCCCTTTCCTGCCAATAAAGTTGGTGGTTCAAGGAGGGGGAAATGCTGTGTCTTCTGATCCACCAACATATATACAGTGGCAATTTTGGAATTTTTGATTCTTTAGAAAACAGGAATATTGTAAGAATATAGTATGGAGATGTGGAGCTGCTTCAGACTGTCCACAGCAGCTGACCATGATTTGCTTCATGCTCTGGCAGGAGTCTGATTTTGCCAGTGGCAAATAGTTTCTACAATTGTGTGACATTTGGTTTGAATTCTGGGGAATTTTCAAAGGGTATATGAGTGGTAGGGTCCTAAGAGGCAGGGTGGGTTGTTGGTTGTTGGTTGGTTGTTGTTGTTCGTAGTTTGTTAAGTGGTTGTGTCCAAAGAAGAAACAAGAAGAGAAAATTAGATATCCTGATGGCAAAGATCAAATTTGCCTCAAGGAACTGGATGCCCCTAATGAGCAGGAAATAGTTTAAAGATAATGCCAGTCCCTCTCTTCTGTATCTTTTTTTTCCTCTCTTATCTATCATTAGGGGGTTGAAAGGGTGGAACAAAGAAGAGCCCACAAAGTAGCCAAACACAGCTACATCCATAGGTCAGTGATGAAGTCAAACATAGGTCCAAACAGAATAAGGCTGTGATCGCATGTGGAACGTAGTGTCCCCTTACCCTTATTTTGAGACAGTCTTATGATATATAGCCCAGGCTAGCCTCAAGCTACCTTAGCCTGGGGTACCTCAGTATGAGATTCTTGCCTAGCTGTTATTTTCATTAAAAGACAGGAGCTCTAGTGGTGCAGTCTGTCAGCACATATACTTCCATAATTTAAAGAAAGCACTAATTTCTTTTTAGTATTTTCCACTTTGCATTTAATAAAGATTCTTTTCTGTTTTATATTTTCTCATATATGCCCTATGGTACTTTACTTAGCCATATTTTCTGTGTTTGTCCTTACTTCAGTTTTATGATTTATGTAACCCAAATCTCCATAGAGGAAAAACTTAAGAATTATTTTAAAATATTAAAAAAATTAATTAAGCCCTTTTAGTTTAGTTTTTTTGTTTGTTTGTTTTACAATTTAGATACTGTTATCTGTTGAGCCGTTTGTGAGATAAACTATCGTGACAAAGCTGCTGATACGATGAGATCTCCCAGGTGACTGGGGTGAAGAAGGTTGGGGCAAACTTCTATCCCTTTACTTCAGGCTAACACTTCAGTATTCAAATGTTGCTCGTGTCCACGGGCACAGTTGGTCACCGACTGGAAAAGCAATAATGAACCCACAGTAATGTCCAGTGTCTTCTTGCCATCTGTTTTAGGCTGTGACCTCTCTTTCCCCAGCAATAAACTGGTCTCTGGAGATCACTGTAAACTTACAGTGGATGAAATATCTGGTGAGGTGACACTGGAAGACACCAGGTGAGCGCTTTGTCTTCTCGTTAGGGAGGTAGGGAGCTGGCAGTGCGTTATATGTCTCAAAAACAAGGTTTAAAATATATCGCTTGTTTTTTTCTTTTTTCTCCTGCTTATGGTTTTCTCAGCCTGTACTTCTCCCGGTTCCTCTTTACCTCCCTCCCATCTGAAGCCACATCTAATCTGTCTCATTAGAAAACAAACAGTCATAGGCAAAACAGATAAAGGAAGAGAGCCCGAGAAAAAACACAGGACAAAGATACAGACAGAGCGACATAGTCATTCACACACTCAGGAGTCCCATAAAAGCACAGAATCAGAAACCATGATATATATGTAAAAGGCATGTAGGGTAAAAGTAAATAAATTAAAAATGAAAAGTAAAAATTGAATTTTTAAAAAAGGCCTGACACAACATTTTGAGGCAAGGAACCTTCAAAAATGACAACAAAAACACTGAGTTCATTTTCTGTGGCTTCCACTGATGGGCATGTGCCCTACCCTGGAGAGTGGCTTGTTTCCCAGTGAAGCCTCCTTGGAGAAAACTAATTTTTTCATTTGCAAGTGGTTATCAGTTGGAGCTAGCTGTTAGGGATGGGGACATGTGTCCACTTTCTTGTTCAGGTCTGTTCCTGCTCCTTCAGTTTCTGTGAGTTTGTGTGAAGGCCTTGTTTTCTTGGTGTCTTCCATCCCCTCTGGCTCTTACACACTTTTTAACTCCTCTTCTGCAGGGTTCTCTGATCCTCGAGAAGGATTTGATGGAGGCATCCCATCTAATTCATGAAAGCTTATGATTTCCCTCCTGATTTTTTTTCTCACTATAAGTGACACTGTTGTAGATCTCCTAACTGTATTTACATCTGATTATCTTTTTTTTTAAAGATTTATTTATTTATTATATGTAAAGTACACTGTAGCTGTCTTCAGACACTCCAGAAGAGGGTGTCAGATCTCGTTACAGATGGTTGTGAGCCACCATGTGGTTGCTGGGATTTGAACTCTGGACCTTCGGAAGAGCAGTCGGGTACTCTTACCAACTGAGCCATCTCACCAGCCCCCCTGATTATCTTTTGAAGGGACACATTGCTTCAGAATGTGCTTGTTTTAAATTTGGCACAAGCAATAGGTAGCCTGGCAGTACACTGAGTTGTACACCAACTGGATAAGTCTTAGGGACTTGGTTTTGTTTGTTTGTTTGTTTTCAGACAATAGCACTGTTCTGTGGAACTCGGGGCCACCCAGAAGTCATGATCCTCCTGCCACAAGCCTTCCTGAGTCCTCAGATTTCAGATGTGTATACTTGCAGGGACTAGGCGCCATGATGGCAAGGCATAGAAGCTGGGAAGAAGTTTTTCTAAGAAGAACTAATGGTCTTTTTCTGTTTTAGTTGATAGTAGATTGAATTTTTTTTAACTCCTTTTTTTTTTTTTTTCTGAGACAGGGTTTCTCTGTGCAGCTCTGGCTGTCCTGGAACTCACTTTGTAGACCAGGCTGGCCTCGAACTCAGAAATCTGCCTGCCTCTGCCTCCCAAGTGCTGGGATTAAAGGCGTGCGCCACCACTGCCCAGCTTTTTTAACTCTTAACACTGTAAAATGGTGCTAGTTCTAAAGCCATCTTCTGTGGCAACAAACTGCCACAGACTTAGTAGCTTATGAGAATGGTGACTTACTTTTGACAGCTGTAGAGGTTCAGAATCCAATGTGGATCTTGGTGGGCTGATTCCTTGTGGATGCTCATGGGATAATCTCTTTCCTGTCAGAGGTGTTGCCTTCTGGGGTAGAGGTGGTCTAGAGGAGAAGCAGGTAGTCAAGGCAGAGGCAAAACAACCTGTGGGGTCAGGTCAGGAGATAAGCAGAAATCATAGCAGGGCATTTGGGCTTCAGCCTAAGAGCTGGGGTTCATTTGTCTGAGTATGAAGATGACAGTTGGAGGGTACCTGGCTGCTGGAAGCCAGTCAAGATTGTGTCAAGATTGAAGTCTGCATGCTGTTTTGTCAGTTACTAGGACATGGGCGTGCCTGCATATTTAAGTCCTGCCCTTGGCTGCTGTCATGCTGCAGTGGCAAAGCTGAGTAGTTGCAGTGAGACTTGGTGACCACAGAATTTGAACTAGTGCCATGTGCTTTATGGAAAATTTTTGCTATTCCTTGACCCGAGAGAATTATTGTGCAAGCTTGAAATACAAATTCCTTTCAGTGCTGGACCTTTCAGGAATGAGGCTGCAGCACCAAGCTTGGTCCAGCTGAAATTTATTTTATGTTCAGTGTACTGAATTCTTTGGCCATCATGTGCTTATCATCTGATTTTCCAATCGGTTGCCACCAAAAAGTTCTTTCGGGAGAATCTTTCCTGTCCCCACACTCTGGACCTAGAGCATGTACTGCGGTTCCCCATCTAGCAGTGTGATTATAATTGGGTTATAAAGCACAGCTTTTGAGCACAGGAGCCACACCACTGTCAGTGGAAAACCCACAATTTGTTTTACTTTTGTCCTGAATGCATCTTTTGGGAGCGATCAGTACTCAGTAAGGAATGAACTGACAGAGGAGACTGAGAGGGGAAGAGAATGAACTGGATTTTGGAGAGAAGGGGCAGCTGTATCAACAGCGCAGGAAGGAAGGAAATGACAGCACTGTGCTGCCTCAGGGTCCACCTTGAGGCATGCCAGAAAGACCTGCATTGGAATTGCAGGTGACCCGCATGACCATTCAAAACCATATGTAATTCCAGTTCCAAGAGTTCCAGTGCCCTCTTCTGGCCTACACACATGCATGCACGCGCACGTGCAAAATAATCATACACTTAAAAAAATAGAGCAGGAGTAACAAGTAAAAAGTAATTTTTACAGAAAAAGAAAAAGAGAAAACCACTCTTAGAAAATTGGGTTGCTGATTTGTTATAAGTGGGTAGTGACAGGCAACCTTTTTGTCTAGATCATACTTGCATGTATAAATGGTTAGTTTTTTTTCCCTCTGAGTATGTTCAGAATAGTAATGCTGGGCAAATTTCTTAATATGGTAGAAAAATGTTTATCCTATTTAGTTATTTTGAGTGGGGTAACTTACACTTTTGTTCTGTCTTGTTTGTTTGTTTGTTTTAACAGCACCAATGGAACAGTGATCAATAAGCTGCAAGTTGTTAAGAAGCAGACTTACCCTTTACAGAGCGGGGATATCATCTATTTGGTGTACAGGAAGAATGAGCCAGAACACAGTAAGAGGGACAGTTAACTGGGGTAGATACTTTCCCCAGGTGTTGCACCAAGAAGCCATCTAGCTGAGGCTGGACACACCCTCAGAAAGAGTATGTGTAGAAGGAGACATCTCCATACAAAGTGACAGTCGTGGGGGTTCTTGGTGTAAGGACTTGGGTGGAGTGCTGACCCTTCAGCTGGGCCTTTCTAAAGGCAAGAAAGCCATCAGGAGCTGCACACCTCACAGTGGCAGCCATGGGGAGGAAATGGGCTGGGCTGGGCTGGACAGTAGAATTGGAGTGTGGGAGCAAAACCCAGATAGGGGCCCAGAAGCCACTGGCAGTGCTGCTTTTGGATACTTTGCAAGAGACTGTAAAGGTTAGACTGGATCTAGCTCCATGAGGGTACCCTGAAATACTTGAAGACCACCATAAAGTTATTCTTGGCAAGGAGTACAAAGAGGACACTAGTATTCCTTAAGTCCTGCCACAAAGAAGGACCGTGTATCTTTTCTTCCTAGTGGTTATTACACAGTTATTAGTGAAGTGTGTCTTTTTTGCCCTTGACTCCCCTATGAGACCATTTTCCCCTTTGGTTGCTTCCGTATACTTAGGTTGGTAACTGTGGTTCACTTTTTTTTTTTTTTTTTTTCCCCGAGACACAGTTACTCTGTGTAGCCCTGGCTGTCCTGGAACTCACTCTGTAGACCAGGCTGGCCTCGAACTCAGAAATCCTGCCTCTGCCTACAGAGTGCTGGGATTAAAGGTGTGCGCCACCACTGCCCAGCGTGGTTCACTTTTATTAGAATCACTTACACTGGTAAAAGTTGTTACCAGATGGTAAATGAAGATAATCAAAAGACAGGTTGTGATGTGATCACAGGATGGGGAGAGTTGACTTCGCACTTCCCATGGGGCCACGGCTCCCTGACTTGTTTAATTTCCTTTTAGATGTGGCATACCTCTATGAATCTTTAAGTGGCAAACAGAGCTTAACTCAAGACTCCCTTGGTAAGTGGAAGGATGGCAGAGGCCTGGATGCTGTACAGGGCTTTGTGTTCTAGGATGGCCCTTCAGCTCCTTGGTGTCTTTCTGAGTTGTGAGTGTACCCCCTTTGTTTTTGTGCCTATAGAAGCCAATAAGGAAAATATGTTCCATGTGACCAAAGATTGCTCAGGTCCAGGGCAGGGTGATGATCCCCAGGTTCCACTATTGTCACCCATGGCTCAGACATGCTTAGAGGAACCACAGCCATCAACATCGACATCAGACCTCCTCCCCACGGCCTCTACCTCTTCTACGGAGCCAGAGCTGACCTCTGCAGGGCAAAAGCATTCTTCTAGCTCTGGTGAGACGGGATCACAATGACAGTCACAGTTTTTGTTTTTTGAGATACAGTAAATCCATTCATCAGTGAGTGTTCTGTAGCCCTGTATGCTGACTTATTCCCAAGAAAAAGACTAAGCATTAAGGACCATGGTAACATAATATTTTTATAATTTTATCTAAATACAATTCATACACTATAAATATTATTCACTCATTTGAAGTGTATTCATAAGGTTATATGGCCGTCACTATTAATTACAGAACACTGTCAGCTAAAAGGAAACTCACGTATCTCTGCATTTGCATGTTCTGAACATTTGTGTTCATAGTCATACAGTATGTGGTGTTATGACTGACTCCTTCATGTATCATAATGTTTTCAAGGCTGCGTGTTGCTTAGAACCAGTTTTACAGGCCTTGTTCCCCATGGCTTGTCCTTCCTTCTTACTTTGTCATTGTATTTGTCTTCTGTTCCATCTATCCATATGCACAGCATGGAGTCTGACAAGGCTTTATTAACCTTCTGATAATCAGATTGCCTGAAATGGGTAAACGCATTCATACCTTGCGTAATTTTTTTAAATGAAAAATGTCTCCATCTGTATGTCATCCTAACACAGTTATAGGTAGTACTTAGCACAGTTATAGGTAGTACTTATTGTCTGCCAGATGCGAGGCGGTGTAATAAGTGCCTGTGTATACTCAGTCCCTGTGGGCACCCTCCATAGCAGTGCTAGCACATAACCTTTATTCTCAAAAGACTCTGAAGATCAGAGGACGAGTAGTTCCAGGACCAGGAGGTAGCCTGGGAAGCTTGTTCTGTTTTTAGTATATGAGTTCTATGTGGTATATGAGTATTATTTGTTCCTAAAATAACTTTATTGCTTCTCCTTGCTCCCCTTTGTCAATTTAGATAGTATAAACCAGTTTTTTCTTTTTCAAGTACTAGTACTTATCATTTGAATATTATAAAGCATATATGTATTATACTATAACATTATGAATAAAATAGAGGGTAATGAAAACTTTCCTGACTTTTTAGCCAGGTTCATTCCATTTGCATGTGATGCTTGAGCTTCTGTCTGTTTAGGTCAGAGCTCTACCACTTAGTTCCTTGACAGTACTCCTCACTCCTGTCAGACGTGTCTGCTTCGTACCTTTTGTGGGTATTTACTATGTAACGTGCATTTTGTGATTGCAGGACTGTTGGGTTGTACATCAGAATCACCCCTAAATACTGTTGACGCAGTATTTAGGGGTGATTCTGTTGTGGACCTCCCTGCTTGTCTTCACATGTGAACGCACCGCTTGCCTCTAGCTTCCTTAGCACAGTGATGGGCTCTAGTGCACTTACAGCATGACTCATGGATGAGTAGATAAGACGTGCATCATTCTTAAGCTGAGATTTCTGATCACAAACTGCACTTGATTTAAATAATTAACTCTCTCCTGACTTTATTCTAAAGCAGATAAATCAGCATCTTTCTTATTTGTCCCAAAGGACCTGGGAACACAAGCATCTCCCCAAAAGGACGCAGTTCACTTGTTGCAAATGGCGAACTCTCTAGCCTTTCTCCAGTTTTCCAAGACAAAGAAGCATCCTTTTCTTTGCTGGAAAGTAAAGACCATGAGGAATTGGAGCCTGCCAAAAAAAAGATGAAAGGAGGTTAGACTCTACTGTTCTGTGTATCCTTTGGCCTCTTGTGCTCTGTGCTGTGCTGGCTGTTGCCTGCACTAGGTTCCCACTTTTTGCAGAAGAACGTGGATCTGCCTCAGGGTTAGTAACAACTTGCATTTTGTGTATGAATGTCTAGAATTTTTTCTGTTTGCATAATTTAAATAGAAGTGTTCATTACTAGGTCATGCTATTGTTCTGAAAACTGCAGTTTTCAACTACAAATGGGTGTCAAAGTCCTCTATCTTTAATAGGATAGTAATTTCTCTAAAAAGAAAGTTGTCTTAAGCAGGATAGTATGTGTTGGTTCTTGGGAGACATAGGCAGGAGGGTCAGAGTTTAAGGCCAGCTTACTGACCAGAATAGGGTGGGAACAGAGAGATAGAAGAGCTCTAAGAATGGTGTCCTGGGGGAAAACTAGATTACCTGAACATTTGTGGTAAATTAATTAATTGGCTTGTGGCAGGTATGATGTGAATCACAACAGTTCCATAGGGAAGAGTAAGCATAGGGCTGTGACATGGCTCAGCCAGTGAAGGCATTTGTTGTGCAAGCCCGGCAACCTGAGTTCTCTCGGTGGCACCCGCATAAAGGTGAAAGCAGAGAACTACTAGGTCTACAGAGGTAACCTCTGACCTCTGCACGTGTACCAAGGCACACTCGAGTGCGTGCGCGCGCGCACACACACACACACACACACAAACACACTCACTAATAATAGTAATTTCCTTAAGAGAAAACAGTATCAAGCCAGGCATAGCCACACATTCAACTTCAGCCTTGGGAGATAGTCAGGTGGATTTCTCGAGTCTGAGGCCAGCCTTGTCTACAGCGTGAGTTCTAGGACAGCATGGGCAACACAGAGAAACCCTGTCTTGGGGGAAAAAAAGTATTGATAAGAGGTGACTTTTTTTTAAAGATTTATTTATTTATTATATGTGAGTACACTGTAGCTGTCTTCAGACACTCCAGAAGAGGGCATCCGATCTCTTTACGGATATTTGTGAGTCACCGTGTGGTTGCTGGGATTTGAACTCAGGACCTTTGGAAGAGCAGTGAGTGCTCTTACCAACTGAGCCACCTCTCCAGCCTCCAAGAGGTGATTTTTTTTTTTTTTTGGTTTTTCGAGACAGGGTTTCTCTGTACAGCCCTGGCTGTCCTGGAACTCACTTTGTAGACCAGGCTGGCCTCGTACTCAGAAATCTGCCTGCCTCTGCCTCCCGAGTGCTGGGATTAAAGGCGTGTGCCACCACGCCCAGCAAGAGGTGACTTTTAACTTAAACAAAAATGGAGAATTAGAGGCTATAAGAAATGGCTTGGTGGTTCAGAGCCTTTACTCTTGCACAGGACCTGAGTTTGTATCCCAGCACCCACCTGATGGCTTACAATCACCTAAAATTCCAGTTTCAGGGGACCTAGTGACCAATTCCTGTAATCTTGGGCTTTTCCTCTCGGCCACTTAGTTCCCAGAAATAATGACTTTGAGACTAAATTATTATGAACAACTGCTTAGGCCAAAAGCTAGAGCCCGTTCTCCAAGTAGCTCATTACTTATCTGTCCTGTTTCATTCTATGAGTACCACATGGCTGGTTCTCTCTCCTCAGGTTATGCCACGCCTGAGCTCCTCCTCAGAGTTCCAGGCGAATCTCCTATGCTCCTGACTCCCACAATTCTCTCTCTCCCTGCTGGATGTCCCACCTTCCAGTCCTGTTCATTGTCCATTGGCTTTTTTATTGACTGGTGATGCTTAAGAGATTCTCTCTGGGGCTGGCTCAGCGGTTAAGACCACTGGCTGTTCTTCCAGAGGTCCTGAGTTCAATTCCCAGCAGCCACATGGTGGCTCACGACCATTTGTAATGTGATCCCATGTCCTCTTCTGGTGTGTCTGAAGAGAACGACAGTGTATTCACACATATATAAAATAAATAAAACTTAAAAAAAATATATTGTACAAAATTCTCAAAGGACTAATTAAAAAAATATAAAAAATGTTTTAAAAAAAGTTCAGTTTCTTAATAAAAACATATGCTTTTAAAAAAAGAAAGAAAGAAAGAAAAGAGAAAAAATGAGATTCTCTCTGTAAAGTCAGGCTTTGGCAGGCACCAGGCATGTTCATGGTACACATACATACATACAGGCATTCACAGATACATAAAAAATGTTTTTAGCTGGGTGGTGGTGGCAGCAGCGCACGCCTTTAATCCCAGCACTTGGGAGGCAGAGGCAGGCAGATTTCTGAGTTCGAGGCCAGCCTGGTCTACAGAGTGAGTTCCAGGACAGCCAGGACTGCACAGAGAAACCCTCGAACCCCCCCTCCCCAAAAATGTTTTTAAAAATAGAAAATTATGTAAGATAGAAAATTTAAATTTGCTAGGCTATTTGGCTTAGCAGTGAATTCTTAATATATTTATAATGATGGCCATAAAATATAGTTTAAGCAAGCAATATTTGCTCAGTAATTTTAAGAACATCTTCAAAATTGATAAATCAGTTGAGGGTAACTCAGTGGTTGAGCCAAATGTACAAGGCCCTAGATTTTATTCTAATACGGTAAACAAAGTAAGTTGACTGAAGTATTATAATACAGACACATAGCAAAAAAACTGACTAATTTCCTTAGATGAGGGAACTAGGTAAGGAAAGGCCAAGGTGGAGAATGACTGCGTTTATTTCCCTCTGTGTGACTTTTAAAGTTGTATGCTTTTCATGCCTGCCTTTCTTCCTTTCTCTCTTTTCTTTTCCTTCCTTTCTTCCTTCCTTCCTTCTTTCTTTCTTTCTTTCTTTCTTTCTTTCTTTCTTTCTTTCTTCCTTCCTTTCTTCCTTTCTTCCTTTCTTCCTTTCTTCCTTTCTTCCTTTCTTCCTTTCTTCCTTTCTTCTTTCTTTCTTTCTTTCTTTCTTTCTTTCTTTCTTTCTTTCTTTTCCCTCCCTCCCTCCCTCCCTCCCTCCCTCCCTCCCTTCCTCCCTTCTTTCTTTTCAGACATGCTTTTGGTATGTAGAACTTGTTATATGTGTAGTCCAGGCTGTTAGCAAAGTCACAGAGATCTGCCTGCTTCAGCCCCCAATGCTGTGATTAAGCATTTGGGAAGAAAGGTGTGCACCATCATGTTTGGCTTCTTTCTTTCTTTCTTTCTTTCTTTCTTTTTTTGTTTTTTGTTTTTTTTTTTTTTTGTTTTTTGAGACAGGGTTTCTCTGTGTAGCCCTGGATGTCCTGGAACTCACTCTGTAGACCAGGCTGGCCTCGAACTCAGAAATCTGCCTGCCTCTGCCTCCCAAGTGCTGGGATTAAAGGCATGTGCCACCATGCCCGGCTGCTTTTCTTTCTTTCTTCTTCTTCTTCTTCTTTTTTTAATGGGTAACTGCATATGAAGAACAGAGAGGATACCAGCTCTCTGGAGATAGTGTTAGAGGTGGTTATGAGCTGAGCACTGAAAGAGCAACAAGTTCTCCAGCCCTAAGCATCTCTTTAATTAAAAATAAAAATGGAGGACTATTGAGATGTTTCTGTGAGTAAAGGAGCTGCTGCTAAGCCTGAAGACCTGAGTTCAGTTCACCAGGACCTGCAGGGTGGAGGGGAAGGACTAGGTAAGTCCTGCAAGTTGTCTTCTCACCTCCAAGTACATCCCTGTGCCCTCCCTGCAAATCAACAAGCAAAATGTAACAAATCCAACGTTTTGTTTGAGATCTATCTGTCTGTCTCAGAATTCACTCTGTAGTCTAGGCTGGCCTTAGAGATCTCTCTGCCTCTGACTCCCTAGTGTGTCATCATGCCCAGCCTTTTAAAAATAAATTAAAACTGAACAAGCTATGATATTGCATGCCTATAATCCCAGTCTTGGGGAAACGGAAGCAGGTGGAGCAGATCTTTAAGGTAACTCTCAGCTACATAATGAGTTTGAGATTAATCAGGGCAGAATGAGGAAATCCCCCAAAATTGTAATAATTATAATAATAGCAGGAGTAGTTTATGTATGTATATAAATGTATCAGAAGAAAGGGTTTTTTTTTGTTTGTTTGGTTGGTTGGTTTTTTGGTTTTTCAAGACAGGGTTTCTGGGGGCTGAAGAAATGGCTCAGCGGTTAAGAGCACTGACTGTTCTTTTGAAGGTCCTGAGTTCAAATCCCAGCAACCACATGGTGGCTTACAACCATCCATAATAACATCTGACACCCTCTACTGGTGTGTCTGAAGACAGCTACAGTGTACTTACATATAAATAATAAATAAATCAAAAAAGAAAAAGAAAAAAAGACGGTTTCTGTGTAGCCCTGACTGTCCTAGAACTCACTTTGTAGTCTAGGCTGACCTCAAACTCAGAGATTCACCTGCCTCTGCTTTCTGAGTGCTAGGATTAAAGACATGTGCAACTACCACCTGGCAAAAGGACATTTTCAAAAGCTTCCAGTGCACCTTAGAGTTTTTTTTTTTTCAAGCAGTTCCTTTTGTTCATAGGGTTATATTTATTTGTTTAAACAAAGTGACATTTATAACAATACTATACAGCTGATCTCTCCTTCTACTTGTCATCCTTATGTCTTATGGGTCAACACCTCTTCTTTTAAACCAGAATTGAGGCACATAGGAACATGTGACTTATTTGGGACCTTTAAAAATAGTCTTTATATCCAGGCATGGTGGCACATGCCTTGAAATCCAGCACTCAGGAAGCTGAGGCAGGCAGATCTCTTGAGTTCTAGGGCAGTCTGGTCTACACAGTGAGTTCCTGGACAGCCAGGGCTATGTAGTGAGATCCTGTCTGAAGAATAAGAAAAGTCTTTTAAGTGGCTTTGTTTCCTCTGCTATTGGTAGACAAGAGAAATGTGAGGTCGTCGGTGTCTTCAGGTTAAGTGGCTGTGACTACTGGGACTTGTCTTTTGTCTTATAGATGGGGAACTTGACACGAACCTCCAGTTATTAGTTTCAGGCCAGCGTGGAAATGCCCAAACCTCAAGTGAAGATGTCAAAGATGCCTCTGTGAAGCCAGACAAGATGGAGGAGACACTAACCTGTATCATCTGCCAGGACCTTCTGCACGATTGTGTGAGGTGTGCTGCTTCCTATCCTAGGGTGGCTTCAGCAGTACTGGCTCCCTTGACAAGTGTGAAGAAGACCATAAATAAAACAGACTTTGATCTTCTTTGCCTTGGCGTCTGCTCAGGTTCCCAGAGAGCAGGGCCACAGATTCTATGAGATGAGATCTCTTGGTTTTGACTGACACAGGCCATGGGTAACCCAACAGACCTGGTCTTTGCCTTGTAGGTGAATCGTGTGAAGTATACTGGGTTTTAAACACTTCCTGCCTAAAGACATAATACTTACAGTAGAACGAAGTTCCCAGGATTCCCTTTGGGATAAACTTATCTTTGTTTTTGTTTGGAAACTTGGGAGGTAGATCCCACCCAACTTTCAGTACCCAAACACTTGGTGCTTGATCTATGATTTGTTCTCCCTGAAAACAGGCATATACCTCTGATTTTTTTTATTACTATTTTTTTATTTTGTGTCTTCTAACACTGAGCTTTAAGTATTTTTAGGTTAGGTGATACAATTCTCCACAGTTGGCCCATGGTTGGGGATCCAGCTTGCATTCCTGTTTGGGTCAGCCCGCAACGGATTTTGTTTGAGTGTCACAGTGGCAGATCTTTGGACGATTTTGTCAAGAAATGTGTTCTTTATTCCTTCGTATTCTGCCAGTTTGCAGCCTTGTATGCACACATTTTGTGCGGCTTGCTACTCTGGTTGGATGGAGCGTTCATCTCTGTGCCCTACCTGCCGATGTCCAGTGGAGCGGATTTGCAAAAACCACATCCTGAACAACCTAGTGGAAGCATACCTTATCCAGCACCCAGGTCGGCTCCGCTAACTTTTCTGTCGTAGGGACCTGGGGCTGAAGCTATGCCCTGAGCCATCATCTCTCTAGTCCTGTCCTGTAGTAAAAAGTATTAAAGTCCCAGTGCACGGCTTCTTCCCCACCTTCGACCATTCATGTTCCTGGATGTAAGGCACACACAGCCTTAGGTAGCACAACAGCGAGGCAGCTGCCTACCCTTCGTGCTGTTAGAATTTACGTTTTCCATTGATAACCCCGAGTTATCACTTATTATTTACTATGTTCCGTTTGGGCTGTTGTTAACTCTAATTGGCCAGCCCTCTGGGCCACGTTCTCTTGGCACGTAGCCCATGGCAGCTCTCTTATATCCCTCCTGTATGTTCTTCATCCATGGTGGCTTCTTGCCTTTCTTCCTCTCCAAGTCCGTGAAACTTCAACCCTGCCTATGTCTCTTCTGCCGTTGTTCAGCTATTGGCCGTTGGCATCTTTATTCACCAATCAGAATTAACTTGGGGGCAGGGTCCCAGGTGCTAAGTGCAGACTCTGAAATCTTAGGGGCCAGCACATAGCATTACAATAGACAGTAAAAGGCAAAACCTCAACACTGTCCTTTGCCAGTGACTGCTGCTATGCCCTTTATGTCTAGATAAAAGTCGCAGTGAAGAAGATGTGAGAAGTATGGATGCAAGGAATAAAATCACTCAAGATATGCTGCAACCCAAAGTCAGGAGGTCTTTCTCTGATGAAGAGGGGAGTTCAGAGGACCTGCTAGAGCTGTCTGATGTCGACAGTGAATCCTCAGATATCAGGTTAGACCTGTGCCTGGCTGAAAATGGGGATCTGGGGATAAGAAGTACGTTAGTGCTGTGCTTCACTGTGCTATGGGGTGTGCAGCTATAGGACTTCAGTAAGTCAGATTCCTTAGAGCCTTTCGTTTATTTCCTCAAACCAGAGTATGGCCAGAACTCAATGGACCCAGAGCAGCAGTGAACACCGTTAAGAACCACAGACAGCCTTGAAGGACTCTTACTTCAATTTTAATTAATTAATTTTGAGACAAGGTCTCTTTATGTACTCTTGGCTATCTTGGAACTCACCATCTAGGCCGGGCTGGTCTTGATCACTCAGTGATCCTTCCACAGTCTCCTGAGTGCTGGGATTAAAGGCCTGTGCCACCACCTCTAGCTTAGTTGTCGCTCTCTGTATGTAGCCCTGGCTGCCCCGGACTTACTATCTAGACCAAGCTGTCCTTGAACTCGCAGAGATGTGCCTATTTCTGCCTACTGAGCAGCGAAATTAAAGGCATGCACCACCATTCCAAGGCTCTTCAGTGGGTTTTGAACTTCCCCCAAAATACCCTCCATTTTCTTAGGCCCCTCATCATTCACTGGCTATAGCAGAAAATTCCTATGTATTGGTTTACCCACATAAGCACATGTAATTCCTATACTTAGACACTGCGAGTCCTTGGCTGTAAATGAGTGTTATAATTTCTTAAGAGTAGTATCACAGGAGAGGCATAATACCCAGGCTGAGAGGAGATGGCCCTTTGAGACCTAATTTTACTTGGTGACACGTTGGTTTTAGGTCTCCATTTTGGGCCAAGGCCATGCATGATATTTTTTAAAAAATAAATAGTAAATTACCTCCTCTGGCTTACAGAGTGAGTTCAAAGCTAGCCTGAGAAGCATAGGCACTTGTCTCAAAACAAAACTATTTTAAAAGGTCTAGAACTGTAGTTGAATGGTGGAGTGATTGCCTAGCATGTGAGAAGTTCGGGTCAATCTGGCACACTAAATTGGGTGTGGCTGCTGACCCCTTTCATCCTAGCTCACTAGGGTCCTCGTGCCTCAGTCTTGACAGTGCTGGGATTGCAACTGTGCTGTTCTAACAAGGCAAGAACATACATGTATTGAGAGAACTAGCAGGACTGGCAGTGTAGTTTTCTCTCATGAACCTGAATTTTCTTGGCCTTGGAGCCTATGAGTTTATGTCCACTGAGTAGGTACTAAGTGGTCCAAGGTAGAGTGTCCTAGAGCATGGGGTGTGAGGGATTGAGCAGGAAAGTAGCTGAGTACAGAACAGCTATTTTGTGGTAGATGTGATCCTCACTTTCAGACTCCTGTTCCAGGGAGTTATGGGTAGTGTCATCCCTGTAGTAGGAGCTGGGCAGAAAAGTGGGGTTCATTGCCTTCTTCACAGTTGCTGAAGTGGTGCTGCAGGTGAGCAGAGGTAGAGCAGAGGTCTTGAAGGGTAGAAGCCCAACACCTGGAGCTAGGGGTTGGTGATGATGTAACGATGATATCTGCATGTCTGCCTGGAGCCTGTTCCTTTGTAACTATAGCTCTGCTTCTTTTCCTCGCAGTCAGCCATACATTGTCTGCAGACAGTGTCCTGAATACAGAAGGCAAGCGGTGCAGTCTCTTCCTTGCCCAGTCCCAGAGAGTGAGCTGGGAGCTACACTGGCCCTTGGTGGGGAGGCACCTTCAACATCTGCCAGCTTGCCAACAGGTAAGACAGTGATATCTAACCATGATCTCTTCCATCCACTATGTCACATCCTTGTGATTGTTGTTCTATTTTCCTATGGTGTGATTCCTCTATGATGTCTTTCTTGTCCTCTATTCCTTTGCTTCAGCTATCCTTTTGCCTCTCGTAGCCTCTTGCTTGGCATAGCCATTAATGGAAAGAAATTAGGGGAGCCAGGTAGAGATAGGAGGATCTCTGTGAGTTCGAGGCTTCCCTGGTCTTTATATTGAGTTCTGTCTCAGAAAAAAAAGACACAGAGAGAGGAGAGAGAATTAATTAATTAGGTGAACATTGTTTATTTGAGGGTCTCCCCTTTTGGACATACCTAATAATTGACAGTTCTGGTTTTAACTTTGGTCTTTCTCTAGCCTACTGCTTCAGGGAGTTTGCTTAGTGGGGTTTTCCAAAGCCAAAATGATCGTTCTGTATCTGTTACCCAAATTTAAGAGACTGGCTTGCTTGCTTGCTTCCTTCCTTACTCTCTCTCTCTCTCTCTCTTTTCCCTTCTCTTAATTATTATTTTCTTTATTTACATTTTAAATGTTATACCCTTTCTTGGTTTCCCCTCCAAAAACCCCCTATCCCCTACCCCCTCCTCCTGCTCACCAACCCACTCACTCCCACTTCCTGGCCCTGGCATTCTCCTACACTGGGGAATCCAGCCTTCACAGGACCAAGGGCCTCTCCTCCCATTGATGACCAAAAGGCCATCCTCTGCTACATATGTGGCTGGAGCCATGGGTCCCTCCATGTGTGCTCTTTGGTTGGTGGTTTAGTCCCTGGGAGCTCTGGGGGTACTGGTTGGTTCATATTGTTGTTCCTCCTATAGGGCTGCAAACCCCTTCAGCTCCTTGGGTCCTTTCTCTAGCTCCTATATTGGGAGGGAGTAATCATCCATCTGTTGGATGCATCCATCTGATGGAGTATCAGTCTACTGGTTGGCTGAGAGCATCCACCTCTGTATTTGTCAGGCAGACACTGGTAGAGCCTCTCAGGAGACAGCTATATCAGGCTCCTATCAGTGAGCACTTCTTGGCATCCACAATAGTGTCTAGGTTTGGTGACTGTATATGGGATAGATCCCCAGGTGGGGCAGTCTCTGGATGGCCTTTCTTTCCTTCAGTCTCTGCTCCACACTTTGTCTCTGTATTTCCTCCCATGGATATTTTGTTCCCCCTTCTTCTTCTTTTTTGTTTTGTTTTGGGACAGGATTTCTCTGTGTAGCCCTGACTGTCCTGGAACTCACTCTGTAGACCAGGCTGGCCTCAAACTCAGAAATCTGCTTGCCTCTGCCTCCCAAGTGCTGGGATTAAAGGCACGTACCATTATTGCCCGGCTTGTTCCCCCTTCTAAGAAGGACCGAAGTATCCACACTTTGGTCTTCTTTCTTCTTGAGCTTCATGTGGTCTGTGAATTGTATCTTGGGTATTCCGAGCATCTGGGCTAATTTCGACTTATCAGTGAGTGCATACCATGTGTATTATTTTGTGATTGCATTACCTTGCTCAGGATGATATTTAGTTCCATCCATTTGCCTAAGAACTTCATAAATTCATTAATAGCTGAGTAGTACTCTATTGTGTAAATGTACCACATTTTCTGTATCCATTCCTCTGTTGAGGGACATCTGGGTTCTTTCCAGCTTCTAGCTGTTATAAGTATGGTTGTTATGAACATAGTAGAGCGTGTGTCTTTATTACATGTTGGAGCATCTTCTGGGTATATGCCCAGAAATGGTATATCTGGGCCCTCAGGTAATACTATGTCCAATTTTCTGAGGTAACACCAAACTGATTTCTGGAGTGGTTATACTAGCTTGCAATACCACCAACAATGGAGGAGTGTTCTTTCTCTACATCTTCACTAGCATCTGCTGTCACCTGAGTTTTTGATCTTAGCCATTCTGACTGGTGTGAGGTGGAATCTCAGGGTTATTTTGATTTGCATTTCCCTGATGACTAAGGATGTTGAACATTTCTTTAGGTGCTTCTCAGCCATTCGGTATTCCTCAGTCGAGAAACTTTGTTTAGCTTGTACCCCATTTTTTAATAGGGTTATTTGGTTCTCTGGAATCTAACTTCTTGAGTTCTTTGTATATATTGTATATATATTATATATTGGATATTAGCCCTCTATCAGATGTAGGATTGGTAAAGATCTTTTCCCAATCTGTTGGTTGCCTTTTTGTCCTATTGACAGTGTCCTTTGCCTTATAGGAGCTTTGCAATTTTATGAGGTCCCATTTGTCAATTCTTGATCTTAGAGCATAAGCTACTGGTGTTCTGTTCAGGAAATTTTCCCTTGTGCCCATGTGCTCGAGGCTTTTCTTTCTTCGCTGTTAGTTTCAGTGTCTCTGGTTTTATGTGGAGGTCCTTGATCTACTTGGACTTGAGCTTTGTACAAGGAGATAAGAATGGCTCGATTTGCATTCTTCTACATGCTAACCGCCAGTTGAACCAGCACCATTTGTTGAAATGCTGTCTTTTCTCTACTGGATGGTTTTAGCTTCTTTGTCAAAGATCAAGTGACCACAGGTGTGTGGGTTCATTTCTGGGTCTTCAGTTCTATTCCATTATTCTACCTGCCTGTCACTGTACCAGTACCATGCAGTTTTCATCACAATTGGTCTGTAGTGCAGCTTGAAGTCAGGGATTGTGATTCCACCAGAAGTTCTTTTATTGTTGAGAATAGTTTTTGCTATCCTAGGTTTTTTGTTATTCCAGATGAATTTGCAAATTGCTCTTTCTAACTCTGTAAAGAATTGAGTTGGAAGTTTGATGGGGATTGCATTGAATGACTGGCTTCTTTCTACAGTATGCTGAATTCCCATTGGCTGTCTTGCATGCCCATAGAGTATTTCCAGTAGATAGGCATCTAGATGCACTGGGAAATGCAAAAGACAGACTGAGATGTAGCTCACCAATAGAGGGCATGCTGAGCATTTATTTGTAAGGCATTGGGTTCTACTCCAACTTAAAAGGAAAACAGAAAAGATGAAGGGAAGGGAAAAGAGAGCTGACTACTTGCTTGTAGCATGCTGTTCTTAGCTCTAAGGGTTGAACTGGCTACAGGTAGCATTCCAGTGCTTCCTGCCTGAGGCTGGCCACTCTAGTTCTAGCTCTTCCTGTTCTTAGTACTGTCAACACTGTAATCATTATCAAACTGAAGATAGCCTTAGGAGCCCTGCCCCTTAGCTGTTATTTAGCCTGAGTGTGTTAGAAGGCCGCTAACCTAGGATTGTAGTTAGGAGGCACATTCTTGGCTAACCTACTCTCTTTTGGTTCTCTGGGTCACTTGTAGAACCCATAGTTGGAAAAGCAAAGCAGTGCTCAGCAACTGGAGGTAGATACTTGACCACAGCCCAGGACAGCCTTTTTGCTCTTTTGAAACAGGGTCTTAATTTATAACTCAGGCTAGCCTTGAACTTGATCTTCTGCCTCAAGCTAGCATTATAGGTGTATCCACCCAGGCCTGACTTGAACTACCTTAGTCCATTTACTTTTTTTCTTCAATTTTATTTGTATATATGTTAATGTATGCATGCATGCATTGTGTATTTTTGGTGCTGTGGATTCTCAAATGCTAGACAAATATACTCACTGAGCTATAGCTGGCCTGAATTCTTGTGTTTCAAATAGCAGAATATCATTTGGCCACTTAGGAAGTAGTTTGAATTCCTCCTGGGTTCTGACGCTCTTCCCATGTACTTCATAGTTGCCTCTCTCATTGTAAATTTTTGTCTGCTGTCTTTCACCTGATATCTAGACATACTCTGACCTCCATATGTCTGTACTTCAGCAGCCCCGGATTACATGTGCCCTCTTCAAGGAAGCCATGCCATATGCACCTGCTGCTTCCAGCCTATGCCTGACCGGAGAGCTGAACGGGAGCAGGATCCCCGCGTCGCCCCTCAGCAGTGTGAGTAATGTGTTATTTATAAATCCAATAGGTGAAATATCTTGTTTTAACTTATATTTCTTACCATTAAAAGAGGTCTTTGGATAGAGACGTAGCTGAGTGGTACAAGAGTTGTTTGGATGTATAAGCTCCTGGGTTTCATTCCTAGTGCTGCAAAACATCAGCAACACACATGGAGCTCTTCTTTACTTAATGGCTGTTTGAATTTACTTTTGCTTGAAATGCTTGTTTGTATCTATTGCCTTTTAAAAATCTTTCTCAACTTGAGAGTTCCTTGAATATTACTGCTGTTAAATGAAGAAAGGCATAAACTCATGTGGCCATATCAACAAGTCGCTACAGTACCTGAGCCCCTCTACTGGATATCAAGGGCACAGTGTCTGATACAGTACAAGCTCTCCACTTGAGTGATGTAGATGTAGTGTGTTCTGTGTGCTCAAGAGACTGCTTCTGGGGAGATCGCTCTCCTATCTTGCACTTAGTGCAGCACAGAAGAAACAGTAGCTCAGCAGGGGTGTGCATCCTGGGATAGGCAGCTAACAAGTCCCAGGCATACCAGGGTGACTTCTAGGCATGTTGAAAAGAATCCATGGAAGAGTCCTGGAAATACCTTATATCTGAGAAATACAGATCAGCAAGTGGCAGCTGAGGTTATGTTCTTAAATTTTTGCTAAGAGGGCAGTCTTTACTTTTGGCTAATTCTGTAGAGATTGCTTTTATAGATACAAGCTTTTACAAAATGATCACTCCCTTTAAAAGATTTATTTACTCAGTCCTGTAAGAATTTCAGCTAGGGTTTAGTTAGTACCATAATCAATGAAACTGCATTGTAGAGAATATTAAACATTAAAAACCTTTTCTACAAAGGCAAGCACAGTAACAATGTAAAAACAGTATTTATGGGTCGGTGGAAAAGTTCTCTGCAGACATGAATGTGCAGTTACTTCAAGTGTATCACATATCCAGATTGGGGAGACAATGAACTAGGGCTGTTTGGGTGCTGGGGTCAGAGAGCAAGCTGTTTTTAAGATCACAATTTTAAGATAACTCTGAATTTTCATAATAATTTTATTTCAGATGTTACTTGACATGTTGTCTCTGCTCCCTAGTTCCACGAAAACACCTCAGAAATACTGTTTTCAAAGAGAGTTGCGCTCTTGAGTCTGGTGCTAAATGTCCTCAGGTATGAGAACAGCCAGAGTTCTAGGTCTCAGTTGACCAACTGTCCTCTACCCACAGGTGCGGTGTGCCTGCAGCCCTTCTGCCACCTGTACTGGGGCTGCACGAGGACTGGCTGCTTTGGCTGCTTGGCCCCATTCTGTGGTAATGTCAACTCTTCAGCCCTTAGTTGCTTTGACATTTGTGTGTTCTCTTAGTAAATTTGGGGCCGGTGGTGTTGGATTGTGTTAAGAGAAAAGAGGCTTCTATGAGCCATCAAGTGATTACCTACCCCTTTTCTGCTACATTGCAGAGGTTTCTCACCTTGAAATTCTCAAACCCACATTGCTTTAAAAGCAAGCAGTAACAAAATAAGAAAAATCCTGGTTTTCCTATACTGGAGAAATACTTATTCACATAAACCACTTCTGCTATAATCCCAGCCCTCCAGAGGCTTAGGCAGGAGGATAACAGGTGTGTGGTATTGCATAATTTAATCCCTACACTCAGGGAGGGAGGCAGAGACAGGTGGATCTCTGGAAGTTCTAGGCCACCCTAGTCTAGAAAGAGTTCCAGGCCAGTCAGGTCTATATAGTGAGATCCTGCCTCAAAGAAAAAAAGTTCAAGTTTAGTCTACAGTCGATGCAGACCCCGTTTCATTCAGTAGTGCGATGGAGATCAATTTTACCTGTTCTCTATTTAAGATTGCATTTTAGTTTGAGTATGATGGTGCTCTGTGTGTGTGTGTGTGTGTGTGTGTATGTATGTATGTGTAGCATAGATGTATATTTGAGTTTTTCTGTGTGTGTGAACATGTGTGCAGATAGAGGACAAAAGTCAACATTAAGTGTTCTCTACTGATTTCTGCCTTACTTTTAAAGAATTACTCACTTATTTTGTATGCGCACACACGTGCCATGACACATACATAGTCAGAGGAGTTTGTGGGAGTCAATTCTCTCTTCTCACCACATGCATCTCAGATTGTCAGATTTAGAGGCAAATGCTTTTACATCGCCATGGCTCTCCACTTTAAAATTTTTATTTTTTTTTTTATTTGCTTGTTTTTGTCAGTGATACTGTTTTTTAAATTTTCTTGATTTTAAAATTTTTTTCATGTAATGTAGGTTGATCTTATTCTTTCCCCTCTTCCAACTCCCAGATCTCCCACTACCAACCCCATTTCATATTAATCCTCTCTGTGTGTCAAGAAACAAAACAAAAAGACAAAAACAACCCATGGAATCCGTTCTGAATTAGCCATCTACTCTTGAGTAAGAAATCTGCCCCTCTAGTGTGGCTGATAGACCCACTATCCTTCCATTGAAGAGAAGTGATTCCCTTTCCCGGCAGCTGTCACTTGCAAATAGCTTCTTGATTAGAAATGAGACTTTGTGCCTTCTTAGTGCTGGGAATTTGTGTGGCTTGAACTTGTTCAGGTCTTATGCATGCTGTCACAGTCTTTGTGAGTTCACATGTGCATCAGCTCTGTTGTGTCTGAAAAGTCTTCCATCTTAGAGGCTTCCACTGCGTTTGTGCTCTTACAATCTCTGTGCCTCCTTGATGCTCCTAGCCTTGAGGGAGAGTGTGACAATGACATCCCATTTAGAGCTGAGTACTCAAAAGTCCAGTTGAGGGTCTGTCTCTATGTTAATTTAGCAGCTACTGTAGCAAGAAGCTTCTCTGAAGAGGGTTGAGCAGTGCACTGAGCGATGGGAACAATAATGTGTCGTGAGCAAGCATTTTATTGCTATGCTCCTGTAGTAGAATATTTTCTTGTGCAGGTTCTTGACCTCCTTAACAGTTCGGGTATGTGCTCCATCTCATGGAGAGAGCCTGAAAGCTAATTTCTAAAAGTGTTTGGTTACTTTCATTACATTTGTACCACTACTGCACCAGTGGGTATATCTTGCAGACAGGTCACTATTACAGCACACAGGGTTCTGAGCTGGGTGGGGCTGGTGATTACTTTCTGCCTCTGGAAGCATTTAAGCACTTGGAATGCTGCTTAGTACGGGTGAAGTGTCTGCTTGAATACCAACTTGATTTTTCCACGTTTGGTGACATAAGTATGTGATGATTTCAGCCGTAGTGTCTTATCTCAGATTGTGGACGGTAACCAGTAATATTGGCAATAACCTGTACTGTCTGGGAGTGGTCTATGGGACTCCTTCAGCTAATGACTAAAAAAGATGTAACTTTTTCCTGGTACTGTAGCTTTTGGTAGTTTATGATGTCTAGTTGGGACATTGACTCCATTTATTATATTTCATCCTTATTTTGAGTCTTCCCGTTGAACCCTAATGCTTACTTACCACTTGGCTAGGACTAGTTGGGTCAGCAGTCTCCAGGGATCCACTTGTCTCCTCTTTCCCCGACCAGTGCTAGTGTTGCAGACATGCCCTGCTACACTTGGCTTGGCTCTTCTTTTCTTTTCTATATTGATGCAGGGGCTGAAACTTGGGTCTGCTTGCTTGCATGGCAGGCATTTTACAGAACGAGGCATTTCCTCACCTTGTTTGCTTTTTATAATCTATGATGGAAAGAGATTTGATTATCCTGTCAGGCAAACAAGTTTGATAAGATGCTACGTCATCCTTATAAAACAGATAATGTTCTTCCTTCCTCTGGCAGAGCTCAACCTGGGGGACAAGTGCTTGGATGGAGTGCTGAACAATAACAATTATGAATCGGACATCCTGAAGGTATCACCTCCATACTTGTCCTGGGGATCCGAGGAAACTGTGAAGCTTTCCTATAACTTGTGTGGTTTCTGTTAGGACACACGTTTTCTCTAGCATTTGCCTGCAAATGTATACTGTCAAAACCACACACTGTATTTTCTGACCAATACAATCAGTTCCATGATTCTAATATATCAGGTTTTCCATATGTTCCAAAATGAGGAGATTCCTGTTTGTTCATCATGCTGTCAGATTGTAGAAACCGGTGAATACATCTTACAGAGATGGTTTCTAAATTCTGGCTTGCTGTGGCTCCTTTTTCTGAATATTTTTTCCCGTGCTTGAGGAAGCTAGCTCAGAATTGTAATATGTTCAGTTCTGCACCCTCTGCACTCCTGTTGAGTACTTTGCTTCCCTTTGAGACCATTCATTTACTTGAACACATCACCAGACGTACTTAGCTACGCACCACTACACCCTACTTTTATGTACATTAAAAGACCTTTCAGTAACAGCCTTGAACTGTGTCAGGAAAAATGAAGGCCTAGCATTCAGCTATACTTGTCACCCTTGGTGGGGAGGTTGGAGGGCAAATGTAGAAGGGAGAAACTTAATAATACTTAGAGATAGAAAGGAGAAATTCTCTTTGGTGTGTGCTACTGAAACCTCTAGCTTCTATTCAGGGAGATTTAGCTTCTACCAGAAGTCTTCCGTAGCTTATATAGGCCAGGCAGGGTCTAAGCAGACACTGGAGATTGTACCTTCTCAAGAGCATATGTCTGCAGTCTGCCTTTTCAGAAAATAAAAGAAGGGGGATCCTGTCTACAAAAAGCAGATGTTGGCAATGCAATGATTTGATTTGAAGTATGTTAGAAGCAACACTGTGACTAACAGTCTGTTTTTTTATTTCTCTGTCCCTTTTAATAGTATTTAATGTTAAAGCTTGCTATTTTCCTTCTCCCCTTCAGTGTCTTATCTGTCCTTGTGCTGTGAAGGCCTTTGTGGAATTTTTTGAGAGAATCGTGACTCTTCTTCAGGTCCAGAAGCAAAAGAGCCTCTTGGCAAAGAGCTTGTGAAACATATGAGGGAACTGACTGTAGTTTATCCACTGGCTCTGTGCAAAAGCCACTCAAGGACAGCTGTGTTCTGGCTGTGTCTGCTCTCGGAGCCTTGTATGAAGTATCCCTGACTAGTTGAGTGGTTCATCTAAACTGGAATTTCTTTTCACCCTTTTTCTCATCACAGAATTACCTGGCAACCAGGGGTCTGACATGGAAAAGTGTGTTGACAGAGAGTCTCCTGGCTCTGCAGCGAGGTGTATTTATGCTGTCTGGTAAGCAGTGTTTCGCTAGCCCTGCCCTGCAGATTGGGCATCAATTTTTAAGGGTGTCTTAGTTTCCTATGAAGTGGTAAGAACGTGGCAGGCCACACTTGGCAGTATACCTATCTGTTTTACTATAGATCTATGTCTTTGACTCTGACCCTTCCTAAGAAGATAGAGGAAGGTCTAGATTTGTTTTGGCAGAGTCCTACAGTGTAGCCTAGGCTGTCCCTGAACTCCTGATCCATCTATCTTCCTCACTAGTGCTAGGATGACAGGTATGAGCTGCCATACCTGTCGAATCACTTTAAAAAAAGGTATTTATTTTATGTATATGAGTACACTGTCACTGTCCTCAGACACACTGGAAGAGGGCATCAGATCTCATTACAGATGGTTGTGAACCACCATGTGGTTGCTGGAAGAGCAGTCAGTGCTCTTAACTACTAAGCCATCTCTCCAGCCCATGCCTAATCACTTTTGATGTTTTAAAATTTTGTTTTTTTAAAAACTTGGTGCACTTGAAACCTGTATGTCATGTTCCAGCACCTTCTCTCCCTATTAGGGAAGGATGGGAGCATGGCTAAGGGAGCCTCCACAACTTTGTCACTTAACTTGTTGGCACTCAGTTGGCAGATAAAGTCAGGTATTGTGCTTTCTCCCACAGGAGTGCATGGTGTGGGAGGCTACAGAAATCGTAACAGTTTTTTTTTTTTTTTCCCCCTAAGACTTAAATGTTTATTAAGAGAAATGTGAGCAATTTGCTTAAAACCCCTTGAGTTATTTCTTTCTGGTGATTATGTTCTGGTGTGTCTTGTCTGTAGTTGCAGCCCATCCAACTTCTATGAACACCCTGGATTTCTTTTTTTTTTTTTTTTTTTTTTTTAATTTTATGTAAGTACACTGTAGCTGCCTTCAGACAATCCAGAAGAGGGAGTCAGATCTCGTTACGGATGGTTGTGAGCCACCATGTGGTTGCTGGGATTTGAACTGCGGACCTTCGGAAGAGTAGTCGGGTGCTCTTACCCACTGAGCCATCTTACCAGCCCCCACCCTGGATTTCTTGATTTTGTACTGTAATAGGAGTAGCTCATACAGAAAGTATGAGTGACTTCCTGTTCTCCCAGTACACTCAGACAAATCCCAGCACCCACTTACTGGTGCATAGCCACCTGTCAGTCCAGCTGCAGAGAATTTGGCATCCTCTACTGGCCTCCATGGGTTACACTCTAGCACAACTATAAGTAAAATAAAGAAGAAAGGAAGGAAGGAAAGAAAGAAAGAAAAAGAGAGAAAGATAAGACTGGGTGCTGAAGAGATGGCACATTTGTTAAGAGCAATAACTGCGCTTACAGAGGTTCTGAGGTCAACTCCCAGCAAGCACATGGTGGCTCACAACCATCTATACAGGGATCTGATGCCCTCTTCTGGTGTGTCTAAAGACAGCTACAGTGTACTCACATGAAAGAAAGGGGTTGGGGGATGGGGGAAAGAAAAGAAAAGGCTGGGCATGGTAGTGTACACCTATAATCTCAGCACTCCAGAGTTAGAGACAGGAAGATCTCTGTGAGTTTGAGGCCAGATGGCCAGCCTAGTCTACATTGCGAGGCCTTTGCAGAGAGACCCTGTCTCATAATAAATTAATTAATTAATTAATTAAAAAAAGGGAAATAGAAGTAATATATAGGATGAAGTAAGACTCACTTGAAATCCCACAGCTAAACCACTGGCTGAGTGCCCTGGGGCAGTGCTTATATACACACTGAGTGGCATGGGGTAGTGCACTGCTTACTGAGCATTTGTGATGCCCTGGGTTTTGTCCCCAATATTGGAAATCATAAGCAAAGAATAAAACAAATGTGGAAATAGTGTTTTCATGTGCATCCAAGCTCTTCCAAAAGGTCCCTACTTGCAGGTTACATTGAAGATGGTGCCCTATTATTGAAGGTCCTGTTTGTGCTCAGCATCTATCACACACTCCCTTCTGCCAACAAATTCCAGGCATTGTTTGTGAGGTAGTGGAACCTGGTCAGAGCTCTTGTGTATACTCTACTGCTGAACTAAATTCCCAGTCTTGCCTTGGTTTCTTATTATTACATAGAGAGTTTTGGGAGGGGACAGGCTTAGAGAAAATGATCATGACCCTGAGTAGGCTCAGACTTGCTGTATATCCAGGGCTGACCTTGAACTCCTAATTTTCCCTCCCAGATGCTGGCAGAAGCCAGCCTATACTACTGTTCCCAGTTTTATATAGTGTTAAGGGTCAAACCCAGGGCTTCAAGCAGGCATTCTATAAACTAAGCTACATTGCCAGCTCTCCATTAAGTTTCCATCTCATAACTTATTTAGCTACTTCATTAAATGACATATCTTTCTTGTTTTCCACTACATTAACACCACAGCTGTTGAGCGTGCAATGCTGTACACCTACAAGTTTTCATTTTAGAATAAGTAGTGGGGATTTTGTTTAATGACTGTGGTATGCACAGCTGAGTCTGCCTTGTGAACACACAACCTTCCCGAGGTTGTGCAGGTCCCACTTCATGTCTGAGCCATCACCTGCCTCTTGGCTTTGCATTTGGCATTGAATTTTGTGACTATGTGAGAAGCTGACAGGGACTTATTCTTTGAATGCCTCTGTGTGAGTGTTAACAAAATTGAAGGCCTTTTTGCATCTATCCATGCTTATTTATGATCCTGGACTTTACATATGGTTTTTTTGGTGGTGGTGGTGGTGGTGGTGGTGTGGGGTCCTTTAGCAGCATTGATATATTATCTTTGTTAAAGTATGTAGTATTGCCCTTTGTGTTGTAGATATGTTCTTACTGTAGCATTACTATTTCACAGTTTATGTTTTTTGTATTTCCATTTCAAAGTTTAAATTGTAGGTAGTCAAATGTACAAGTCATTTCTTGTATGTGATTTCTATTCTGAACACATGTAGGTTTAGCATCCCAAATTTGAAAATGCCTTCAGCACTGTAACTGATAGAGTGCCAAAGACAGGACACCACAAGAAAACTCGTATCTATGCCAGACCTGTAGTGAGGGTCACTGTATTAAATCACCTTCAGGCAATATGTGTGAGATGTGTAGAAAATGTGAATGATTCTGTGGTGAGAATTTCATCCTCCAGTTCTCATTACATACAAATCACCAGGGATGGCGCCACACATCCTTAATTTCAGTACTGGGGAAACAGGCAGGTAGATCTATCTGAGTTCAATATCAGCCTGGTCCTATCTCAAAAACGATGTAGGGAAGCTGGAGAGATGACCCAGCAATTAAGAGTACTGGCTGTTCTTACAAAGGATCCAAGTTTGGTTCCTCAAACCCACATAATGGTTTACAGCTATCCATAATTCCATTTCAATGGAATTCAATGCCTTCTGACTTCTGCAAGTACTGACTACACATGTGGTACATACAGGCAAAACACTTATACACACAATTTATTTTAATCCTTGGGAACATAAACGCAAATATGTTCAAATCTGAAAAATCAATCTAAGCCAGAATACCAGTGACCTACATGTTCTAGATAAGGAATAATTAACCATATTAAATACCTCTGACCCATGTATTTCAGATAAGGAATTACTAATTTAATTTACTTTAGCACAAGAGAATACTCTCTCCAATCTTAAAACTTTTGGGGGGATTTTTAAATATTTAAAATTTTAATCCACGGGTGATTATTTTAGTAGCTGTGAGCATGCGTTGCTCTTGGAGAGGACCAGGGTTCCCAGCGCCTACATGGTGGCTCATGACTATCTGTAACTCTGGTGCCAGAGGATCCATCTTTGCACCTACTGCACACATATGATGCCCAGACATTAATGCACATAAACACTGATAAAATAAAAATAAATAAAAATCCAGCTAAATTGGTATTTAGATTGGTTTTGGGATTATTTTCCAAATGTCTAACCTATTGAGTTGATGTGTTAGTTTCCTACTAGTTTGAAGTGTGTCTATTTTGGTGTTAGAAAATGACATTGCTTGATAAATGGCTGTGTCCAGATATGGCTGTGTTCCCCCAGATTACAGAATCACTGGAAATACTGTGCTGTGTTACTGCTGTGGTCTGCGTAGCTTCCGAGAGCTGACCTACCAGTATCGTCAGAACATTCCTGCTTCTGAGTTGCCAGGTAAGGAGCCCGCGAACCATTTCTGTCTGTATTGGTGTCACCACTCAGTTCTAACAGGCACTTGGGATGGCATGATGCTCCACACTTAGCAGAAGTCAGACACACAGCATGGTTGAGCTCGAACTTGCTTCTCAGAGTTGGTCAAGACAAATAAAGACATTATAGATACCACTGGAGCAGCATCATTTCCTTCACTTGGTTTTCAGATAGATTTGTTTTTCTTGTCTGACAATCTTGGCATGGGCTATGAAAACTGATCATAAGAAGAGATAAGATGGAAGTTAGCATGAGAGCTTAGTAAAGGGCTTGCTGTACTGGTATGAAGACCTGAGTTCAGTCCTCATGTTTTATTTGTAAAAAAAGGGTTATGTGGGTCTTACAGAGGTCCCAGGTTCAGTTCCAAGAACCTACGTGGCAACTTATCTGACACCTTTTCAAACACATACACAGTATACGTATGTATATGCAGGCAAAGCATTAGTACACATAAAATAAGTAAACCTATTTTAAAAACAAAGAAGGCTGGCTGGTGGTAACACACACCTTTAATCCCAGTACTTGGGAGGTATAGGCAGGTGGGTCTCTGAGTTCAAGGCTAGCATGAACTATAGGGCAGAAACTGCAGCAACTGCCAGAAGCCAGGTGTAGCATCTCGTGTTTGTAATTCTAGAACTAGGGACAAAACCAAGCAGATCCCTAGGTTTGCCTAGGTGGCAAGTCCCAGGCGAGTGAAAGACCTTGTCTCAAAAAAATCAAGGGAGATGACGCCCAACATTGACCTCTACACATACATTTCTACCCACACATTTGCACCTGTATGAACATACATGAACACACACACACAGATTCCTTTAGCTACATGAAAGGAATATGATGCCATCTGATGTAGACATGCATTTCTCTTTTCCAGTGACTGTAACATCCCGTCCTGACTGCTACTGGGGCCGTAACTGTCGCACTCAGGTGAAGGCTCACCATGCAATGTGAGTGAGGCTGGGGAATGTGTGGGTCAACTGCAAGTCTTTCAGGCTTAGGGCTTGTGAAGACAAGAGTAATATAAGTTATATGCTTAAAAGATGCACTGATTTGGGAACTTTAGGTATACTTCAGTAGTAGAAATGCAAAGTTCTGGCTTCAGTTCTCAGAATCCTACTCCATCCCCCAAATACACATACGTATGCTAATTTAATCCTTATACTTCTATAAAATCATGCAGTATGTAAAATAGTGTTTTCAAGTAGAAATTGTGCTTCTGTTACGGTGTTTCTTAAACCGCTTCTCTGCAAGTGTCCTCCTCTGTCTTTCATCTGTGTCTTTGTGGATGAGTCACATTATGCCTCGACTGACAGCCTCCAGAGCCCACAGGCAGATTCTAGTGCCAGCTCTCTCTGGGCCAGCAGCTGTGGGCTAAGCACATGTCTCCCAATTACTGGCCCAATTTGTGTGATAGAGTAATACCTGGGTTTTTCTTCATCTTGTGTGAGTGGAGGTTGTGTTGTAACTTAACCACACCTGTCTTAGGTTTTTACTGCTGTGAAGAGATGCTATGTCCAAGGCAGCATTTAATTGGGGCTGGCTTACAGGTTCAGAGGTTCAGTCCATTATCATGAAGGCAGTAACAAGGCAGCATCCAAGCAGACATGGTGCAGGAGGAACTGAGAGTTCTACATCTTCATCTGAAGGCACTCAGGTGGCAGAGGTGGATCTCTGTGAATTCAGACCAGCCTGGTCTACAGAGTGAATTCCAGGACAGCCAGGGCTGCACAGAGAAACTCTGTCCTGAAAACACAAAAATACAAGCAAGCAAACAAACAAAAGAGTGCATGCTGCTCTTGCAGAGGATCTGAGTTCAGTTCCCAGCACCCACACTGGGCATTAGTAACCACCTATTCCTCTCTTGTCAGAGGATTAGACATTGGTAGCCTCCTCAAGAACCCACATGCAGGTGTGCATACCTCCAAACAGACATATACCTACCACTAAAAATAATAAAAATAAATTTAGAAAAAGGGTGGGGGAACATTTGATCACCTGTTCTCCTTTGTTCATTGCTGTATGGATGTGAGTAGCAAAGACAGATGCCACTTTCTGCATCATCTCCAATGTTGCTCCTGGTCTGTGGAGAGGGGAGAGTGGCCTCCGTTACCTCAGGACCTGTCTCCACCTTGCTGGCTAAAGTGCAGGCAAAGGAACACACTAAGGGGGCACAGCTCTTGTTCTATGATAAATTATCATAGTGTTTTTATTTTTATTTTAAAATTTAAAAAGAGAAAAAGAAGAAATACTTAGTGGAGCTGGAGAGATGGCACAGTGGTTAAAAGCACTTGCAGTTCTTCCAGACAACTTAGTTTGGCTCCCAGCACCCATGTCAAATAGCACACAACCATCTGTAATTTTAGCTCCGGGGGATTTGATTCCCTCTTCTGGCCACCCTGGTCACCTCTGCACACATGGCATATACTCATACAGGTACATATAAATACACATAAATTTAAATTTTTAAAGAACACAATCTTTTTTTAAGCATAAACATTATTGAGTGAGCTCACATGATTCACACATTCTCATGGGGCAATTACAGTGTGCAGTTTCACAGTTTGAATAGTCTTTGATGTTTTCTCTCTCTGCAGGAAATTCAATCACATCTGTGAGCAAACAAGGTTCAAGAACTGAATATTGGAAGAGACACGTGAAACAGTTACAGAGCACAGGAGGCAATGTTTTTTAAAAGGCCCCATACAAACACTTGAAGGGCATTTTTACAGTTTTCCCTACGCAGCACTGGGGGTTCTGGTCAGGCACTGGGGTGTGGATTTTCCCTTTGTGGAGCGTCATCGTCAGTGACACACACACCACGTGCCCCAGTAACCTGGGAGGCCTCCTGGCCACACCAGCCTTCTAGTCGGTGTAAGAGGATCAGTAGACTGAGTTCTCCCTCCCTCCCACTGGACCGCTCTCCCTCCTGTGTGCTGAGGCAGTGACAGTGCAGGTTTGTACTTTTGTATCTTTTCTACCTTGTACCTTGACTATGGTTAAAATGGGAAGCTCATAGGAAAAGTTGTCAGCTGTGTCAGACGCATTCTCCGGAAGGAAAGGAAGCATACGTTTACAGCCTCCAGGGGTACATAGGATAGTCTCCTGTCTGGAAAGACACAGCCTTTTGTATATTTTTTATTTTAATAAGTTTGGTGCTTATCTTCTAATAAGATTTAAATATTAAAAACTGTAGCACAAATACTATAATTTATAATTTACAAATTGACTAAAATTAGGAATAGCCTCATATTTGGAAGAATGAGCATATGTTTCTGTTTATTTAAAAAAAATTATCAACTGTCCGAAACTGCTAATCCTGGGAAGGAAGTCTTGAGTGTCCAGGTCCTCGACCCAGGGCTGGCTGAGCCCTTAGCCCTCCAGTCCCTGAGAGCAACTCCCTGCTGAAACTCCAGATGGCTCCAGACTGACAGGGCCTTTGCTTTCCAAGCCCTCATCTGGTACATTAGGTTTGCCATGTCATCTGGAATAATACTTGAAATTTTGTTTTTAGGTTTTTTAAAACTTTTTTATCTTTTATTGAAATCACCTGTTATATTTGTTTGAAAACTGGTAACTTTTTGCTTCTCAGGAAAAAAATTTTCAACTGTTGTCTTGCTCTTGATACAGACTGAGAGGCAGTACTCTGTGTTTGTGGGAGATGGTTCTTTTTTTGATTCTAATAAATGAGCTGTGTTTGTTTCTCTTCTTGTGTTGTACTCCTGTGCGAGGCGCCACGTGCTACATGCGACATGCTAATGCAGTCAGGCACCACTGAGTCTTCACCGCACTAAGCGTTCACTACTCTCAATAGTTACTTTATTGCCTGCTGGTCAATCTGGTGGCTTCACCAGCAGATAACGTCTAGAGCTGAGCAAACGGGATGTTTGAGCTTACATCCTGAGCGTCTCTGAACATGGCACAAGACTGTCTTTATTTTCAGACCTGGGCAGTGTTGAATGTGTTAACTACACCTTAAACTCTGGTGCTTGGTATTTAACCCCTGGCCCTGTACGCAGGTCCACAGGAAACAAAGGAAAGCACCTGGGGCAGCAGCGCCAGGGCATCAAGCTTTTGGGAATCACTTAATCCCCAGATCTTTAAGAAAGCATAATGTCAGCCGGGCGTGGTGGCGCATGCCTTTATTCCCAGCACTCCGGAGGCAGAGGCAGGCGGATTTCTGAGTTCGAGGCCAGCCTGGTCTATAATACAAAGTGAGTTCCAGGACAGCCAGGACTACATAGAGAAACCCTGTCTCGGAAAACCAAAAAAAAAAAAAAAAAAAAAGAAAGCATAATGTCTTTGAGGCCAGCCTGGTCTACAGAGTGAGTTCCAGGACAGCCAGAGCTACACAGAGAAACCCTGTCTCAAAAAAAAAGAAAGAAAGAAAGAAAGAAAGAAAGAAAGAAAGAAAGAAAGAAAGAAAGAAAGAAAGAAAGAAAGAAAGAAAGAAAAAAGCATAATGTCCAAGAGTCACCTCAGAGGGGCTGAAGGGATTCCACAGAATTTCTGATGAACACATGGCAGAAAGAACATGTCCGGCTCTAGCATAAGGGAGCTTTGAGCCCTGGCGAACATTCCTGGGTAGAATTTGAGCAGGTTTGTGGGACCCAGGCAGTTCTTTATAGCTTCCTTTCTCTAGATTCCCCATTAGTGACTTGTTGGTATGTGAGATAAGAAAGGGCTTATTTTGGTTTCTAGTTGGAAAGTTTAGTCCATGGTTGTGGGAAAGGCATGTGAAGCTGCAAGTGACCCGTCACATTGACTCTGCAGTCAGAAAGCAGAGAGAAATGAACGCTGTGGCTCCCCCTTCTCTGTATTCTGTTCCTGTTGAGGATCCAGCCCAGGGGTGGTGCAGCCTACACTTTGGGTTGTTCTCCTCAGTTAAACAACCTCAGACACACCCAGACCTGTGTCTCCTAGGTGACCTCAAATCCAGTCAAGCCGATAATGAAGTTGAACCACTCTGCCCAAAAAAGCCAATAATCTGGAGTTGCCTTGCTGCCTGTTATCACCTGTAGGGTGTGCAGGGTTCCTCACAGAATTGACACAGCCTGTTTTCTCTGTAGCTCTTGATCCTTGTGGTCAGCTTGGCCTGCATCTCTGCCTTGCCAGTTGTTGTGTCATTCCTTTTGCTATCAGAAGGACCCCTTCCTGCCCCTGTACGATTCCAAGCACAAGCCAGAAAAGGGTCATGGGGGTGCTCAAGGAACCAGGCTGCCCCCAGTACAACTTCATTAGGCCAGACACCCAATGACAACTGAGAAAACTGGCTTAAAACAAAGGAGCCCCTACTTCCAATTACAAAACGCTGATTCAATCTTCAGTCTTACTCATCTTAGTTACTTGATACTGTAGGTGAGGGGTGATAGGGAATGGTCAGACCAGTATTGTAGCAGGCTTCCCTACCCTGGAACTGGTGTTTGTCTCAAAGACAGCTAACTCAGAGGTGTAGCTGGGAGTTCAAAGTGGGTTTCTGCTAGTTGAGGGGACCCTGCTGACAGCTTACCCTGCGTTGGTCTGGCAGCCTAAGAGAGAGTGGTAACCAGGATGGCCTCACATGGCTCTAGTGGGGCCCAGGTAACAGACCCATAAAGTTGCCACCAGAAGCTCAGAAGTAGGAAACTGAAACTTAGTAAAAAGAACACCAGCCGGGCGTGGTGGCGCATGCCTTTAGTCCCAGCCCTCCGGAGGCAGAGGCAGGCGAATTTCTGAGTTCGAGGCCAGCCTGGTCTACAAAGTGAGTTCCAGGACAGCCAGGGCTACACAGAGAAACCTTGTCTCGAAAAATCAAAAAACAAACAAAACAAAACAAAAAACCACAGAAGTCCAGTGTGGACCCAACTCCAAGTGGGGGTTGATGGAGGAACCCCTGAGGGTTCTCTGGCTTCGTCTTTTCTCTGGCTCCCCTCAAATTTTGTATGCACACCAGTTAATGTTTATACACTGTCAGGGCTGTATAAATGGGCTGGGTTTCTCCTCAAGAAATGAGAATTCCTCAAGCTAGGCCCATAAAGTAGGAGAGGCCAGTCTTACAGACTCAACAGATATACTTAGCCACATGAAGTAAGCTCAGGTGATCTATAGCAGGACTACCTCCTGCTCCTGAGCACTTTGGACCATTAAACAGACATTAGTGTAAATGTCACAGAACATATAGCCCCGTAGCTTATATTAAAGTCAAAGGGAATAAACACTGGGACTTAAAACACTTCCTAGTCTACTGTTACCACGGGCCTTTTCACCCGGCGCTCAAGTTCCCCAAAATCACAACTGAGACTGAGTTATATATGAATAAATGCCTAGACCAAAAGCTTGGACCTGTTCCCCAACTAACTCATAACTTAACCCATTTGTTCTATTCCAAGTCCTGTGACATGGCTTGTTTATCTCTCCTCAGGGTTCATGAGACAATCATCAAGAGTTCCAGGAAAATTTCTCCCAAGCCTTAGACTCTCTTCCAGATCCTCTCTCTTTACAGGAACTTCCACCTCCCTATTTCCTGCCTAAGCTCATAGGCTATCAATCTTTTATTGACAGGTGAAGCTTCCGTACACTGCACAAAAGATTGTCCTCTCTGAGAGTAACAGACTCCAGAAGCTCCCTGAAGTATGCAATATCCTTATGCCTGTGACTGGATAGTGTATGACTTGTCTTTCTGACATCTCAAAGTTTCTTGAAACTCCAAAGTAGATGCTGTCACACCACCCACACATACCATGAAAGCCCGCCTTCATGGTCTTCAGCATCTCAGAAAATTTTATGACCTTGTGACTCGGGTCAAAACCCAGGCATCATCCTTCTTCTCTCGAAGAGCAACTGCATTCTACGTGACAAGAATGAGCTCTGTTCCCACAGCCAGAGTTTGTGCCTGAGCCAGTACTTAACTCTGATCACTGTAGCCTTTGACATCTTTGAAAGATCTGCCTTTCCATTGTCACAGACCCTATGTGGCCATTCTCTAGGCTCACACCGATCTCCCCTCCTCGTGCTACTCGTATTTAACACTCTCCTAGATCTTCATCATGCTCAAACCTCTCGGGCAGGTTTGAAGCATCTTTCCACAGCTATGTTTTCTTTAGAAATTGACTCAGATTGATGAGATGTCTCTACATTTTTTTTAAAAAATTATTATTGTGTATGTATGTGATATGTGTAAATATATATGGTGAGTGTATTAAAGTGCACACGTTGAGATTAGAGGCCAACTTGTAGAGTTGGTTCACTTCTTCCACCACTATATAAGCTTCAAATTGCCAGTCTTATGCTGCAAGTGACCTTGCTTGCTGAGCCACTCACCAGGTTCAGAGAGGTCCTTTCTCAATAATCCATAAGATTGCAGAATGTCTACCCACCTGTCTCTTTATTCAGCTCTGACATCATCTACTCTCTTGTATGTCTGTTTTTTACTATTTCCCTCCAAGAAGTAAGTTTCCTGAAAGCAGACAGCATCTGGCAAAGTCCTTGGCACACAACAGTCCTCAGTAGATACAGCAGGTTCCCCCATCAACCCCTGGACATATAAAGCTGGGACCCTGTCAGTCCTTTTGTCTACCTCAAGACCCTTCAAATTTGTTCATTGACTGATGAGCAGAAACAAAAGGGAAATATCCAAACAATAGGATATTAGCAATAAGAACGAAGCACTAAAAGATGTACAACATGGATACAATTTGAAAAAGAACTCAAAGCTATACAGTATATGAACCCTATTGGTATGAAATGTACAGGCAAGGACACTCAGAAACAGAAATAATGATAAAATCGTAAACAGGAGCAAACTTTACAGCATGTAAATTATATCTTTGTAAAGCTTTGGTCATTTTTATTTGGGGTTGGAAATGTAGCTTGGAGGTGGGGAGGTTACTAGACATGTTCAAGGCCCAGGATACAATCTCGAGCACTGAAAACAAAATGTATACTTAGCATTTTCCCCATGTAGCAGTGGCAATAGTTTAATATTGTGTTGTGAGAACTTCCTCTCCTTTCCTATCTTCACATACTAGAGACTGAACCCAAGAGTTCTGAACTACACCGCAGACGTCTTTTTACCTTTTAAGACAAGTCCCACTTTATAGTCCAGTCAGTCCTCGAGCTTGTGATACTTGTCAGACTTCCTCGTGGCTGGCAATGCAGTCGCGTGGCGCAGTGTCCGGCCATGTATAACACTGGCAATAATACAAACAAGACTGACAAACACTTAGGAACAAGTTGTCAGAACTGTGGTGGAGGCGGTGTCTGGCGGGGAAGCCACGCCCCGGGGGCGTGGCCACGTGGATCGTCATACCCACCAGTCAGAAGGCCGCGAGGGGCGGGAGCGTGGCGAGTCCAACGTCACTACCACCGGAAGCGTTTTTCTTTTTTTGGGGGGGGGGGGAGGGTTGTCCTGATTTCGTCTCTTAGGCTGGAAGTTGTTCCTCTGAAGGGAAGGCACACAAAATTTTAAGTCCACTTTCTGAAGGATATCTCAATCTGTCCGGAGATCCATACCAACCCCAATTTGAAAGTGGCTACTGGCCGCTGAGGGCAGCCTCTCTTCCGGAACGAAGACCTCGCGGACCGTTTGTTTCCGGGGGGTTGCCCGAGACTGGTACCCTGTTGCGCCCCGCCCCTTGCACAGCCACGTCCTACCGGAGCCGCAGGGTTGGGCCGGAACCGGTGAGGGTTTTGGGGGCTATTACTGAGGAGGGTCGGGACCTTGTGGCAGAGGACCGTGGAGGAACTGTTGGGGCAACCCTGGCCGCGCCCAGAGAGGCGTACAGGGGCAAGGCGGATGCAGAGTCCGGTGAGGGTCGCGCAGACTTTGGGTCAGCCGCGGTCAGCTCAAGTCAGTTTTTGCTTTTACTCCGTGGGGTTGGAAACCTGCCTCGCAGCTGGGTTGTCAGTAAATGCAGAGACTGCTTCTGCACCCACGGAATGCGGTCTGCCCTGAGAGCGTTGCTACTGCTGCTTGGTTGGGTCAGCGTGTTTGAAGTCTGCTCCTTTTGCAGTTGATGACGAACGTGACATGGTGGCAAGTCGTACAGTGCGTGGGGGACTTAGGTTGTTTTGATTCTGGTGCTCAGAGGTGTTTGCTGAACATGGTCAGTGGAGTCAGTGACCAGAGAGAGCTAGGCGAACAGCTTACCACCTTCCCACGGGCGCTTACTGAATGTTTATAGAAAAAGAGGCCCTGTTTGTAAAAGGTCCCAGGATACAGTAGTGTTTTGGTCTCTGTTTTCATCACTTTCTGGTGGAGGTATACTGACAACTCAAAACAGTTGAGAGGATTAGGTTTGTGCAACCTTCGGAAGAGTTTACCTTTGAGTCAAGACAGGCCTCCATGACAAGAATCGTTTGTGCAAAATTATTGAGAGGAATGTCTCAAGAAAAGTGAACAAGAAGTGTAGAGACCCTATGGAGAGTCAGTTGTACTTCTGGATGCATGATATAGCCAGATAATGAAAAAAGACACAGCATGTGAGGGGTACAGACATAAGTAGGAACCCAATTAAAGTGGTCTCCGGTCGAGGCTAAGAAGTTTGTATTTTATTGTCAGTAGGACACTGTAAACCATTTACAAATGCCGCCTGACTTTTATAGTCCGTTAATGACTCAGATACAGTGTACCTTGAATGGAAAGAAAAGGAAAAGCCTGGATAGGGTGGCACATGTCTGTTATACCAGCTCTTGGGAAGTCAAGACAGGAAGACCTCAGCCAGCTTGAGGCCCATGCTACATAGCAATATTCTGTCTAAAAAATCCAAAAGCAGATCGGAAAGACTTCTGAGTGGTTGAATGTTATAGAGTCTGATGACCTGAGTTCCCTGGGAGCCCTGTGGTGGAAGGAAAGCATCCACTCTTCAGTTGTCCTCTGCCCTCCACACAACTGTGCGTATGAACACAGACACAAATCTGGAAAATCTTGTTTCTTCCCTATTTCTTATAAAAGAAAGGAAACAGAAGAAATGAAAGTTGCTCAGATTTAAAAATAGCTGGGTTTTGGCCAATTGCTTTAAGTAGTGTTTTTTTTTTTTCTCTCTCAAGTGAGAATATAACTGCAATTTGGCTCTTTCAACAGCTGTTGAAAGGAGAATTAATTACACTTGTTTAGCAGAGACCCTATATCTTATTGTAGTCAATCCTAGCAAAATTTTTGTATTTATTTTCTCTGTGTTTTGTTTTGTTTTGTTTTTCGAGACAGGGTTTCTCTGTATAGCCCTGGCTGTCCTGGAACTCACTCTGTAGACCAGGCTGGCCTCGAACTCAGAAATCCACCTGCCTCTGCCTCCCGAGTGCTGGGATTAAAGGCGTGATCCACCATGCCCGGCTTTATTTTCTCTGTGTTTTTATTGATGAGGAAATAAGCTAAGAGTGGCTCAGAAATCTACCTAACAAGGTCTTACAGCCAAATGGAAAAACAGGATTTGAGGCAAACGTGTTTAACTCAAAGCATGTGAATTATGTCCTTGCTGTACCTGAGGCTGGCCTTTGGTTTTCACTTACATAGAATGCTGTTTGCTGTTGTTCAATAGTGCAGCACCAACCAGACATCTTCAGGAAGCCAGCCCTGTTTTATCTTTGCCTGTGCGTCCTGTCTAGTTGATGATAACCTCAGTAATGGGGTAGCTGTTGTTTGTGGATCCTGTTTGTGAACTGCTGGGAAAGCTGGAAGCCTGTTGCACCTTAGATGGTCTCTTAATGCAAAATCTGGGTGAACTGCTAAAGTTAGGTATATCTTGGGAATTCCTCAGTGATAGCTTTGCTTTGCCATCCAGAAATGGGAGGAAAAATGGTTAAAAATAAAACTATAAACTGCGTGAAGTGGTACATGACTATAAGGCTAGCATTCAGAGGTGGAAGCAGGAGAGTCACCATGAGTTGGAGACTATCCTGGGCCATATATTGAGCCTTAAATCCCAACCCAAAACAAACAGATTGAGCTGGCAGAGATGGCTCAGTCACAAAAGTGCTTGTGAGACTTGATTTTGATCATTCGCCAAAGCTCATGTAAGAAAGTGAGGCATGATAGTGTACACTTGTAACTTCAACACTGGGGAGGTGAAAACACTCAGATCTCTGGGGCTTACTGGCCAGCCAGCGTATTCCTAGTGATGAATTCCAGGTCAGAAAGCTACTGTCTTGAAAAACAACATGAATGGCACCTAAAGATGTGCAAATGCATACACACAAACAGAGCCAAATTGACCAAACAAAAGAAAAAGATAACAATAATGAAAATGATCTGTTTTAAAAAAAAAATCACAAATGTGGTGTGTATTACCAAAAACAGGGTGTGTGTGTGTCCACACCCCCATGCTAGCTGTCTCATCTTCCTTGGTGTCTAGAAATTTGCCTTTGTCAGCAGACTGAGGTAATGAGACCCTGTATGGTTGAATCATGCCTACCCAAATTCAAAGAAGACTGAGGTTAGACAGTAAATGCCAGTTTACTGCAGTTCAGGAAGGACTGCTGTCAGAAGCCTAACTCCTGGCACAGTCCAGAAATTTCATCTGTAGATTGACTTCAGGAGGAGCTAGCTGATTGTGATCAGGAGCCATCTGGGTGAATTAAGCAGAGGCAGTTGTAGCTGGGGAGTCCTCTGTTCTGGAGGGCTGTACCATTCCATCCATCTCTGAAAGGAGGAAGGACTGCTTAGGAATCAGATGTCTTGCTCAGCACAAACTCAGAGTAAGGGGAATTAAGAGGCGAATATGCCGTGGTCTCTAGCTTCTAACAACCTGATGCATTTGTCAGCAAATTTAAATCAGTGGAACTTGAGTATTCTTGGCTAATGTTTGTCTCATAACAGTCTAAGTTATGTGCATTGGCACTGCCTCTAAGGCACATTATCTCTGGGACTCTTTGCCTGCACACCTTTTGTGTTTATCCTATACTAGACCTGTAAGTCATTGGCTAAGTTGATAGGCTAAGCTGAATTTATTCTTGGTGAGTTCCTTCATTCATAGGTAATCATCAGTCACAGAGGACAGATGGAGTCAGAGGCCATGTGTCTGCAGTGACAGGTGTCAGCGTGCTAGCCCTCCTAAAGAGTCAGCATCACCCCTTGCTAGTGAGCACCATCCTCTCAGGCTCCTCAGGCTTCTCACCTCTAATTTCTCGTTGTGAGGGTTTTGGTTCTTTTTTTTTTTTTTTTTTGAGTCAGGGTCTTTGTAGCCTAGGCTTGCTTGTAACTCACTGTGTAGGTGAGATTGGCTTCAGACTCTGAGATCCACCTGACTCTGTTTCCTGAGTGCTAGAATTAAAAGCATGTTCCACTGCACCCAGCTTCAGCATGACTTATAAGCTCAGGATGTGGGTTATTTTGCCATGAAACATGTTAAGCATAGAACAGAAAGAATAATATGGAGCTTATTCTGAAAAATAGCATAGATAACACTATTCCTACAGTGTGCTTGGAAGGTTATATTTAAGTCTGACCATTTGATAAGGAGATAAGTTAGCAATACCATCAGTACACTTCAGTGTTAATAACTGTCAGACTCATGAAATTTCTTAAACTTAATCCACCATAGTGACTACTGGTCTTGCTAATAGGGAAAGGTGGATGGTTACCTGCTGTGAGATGCTTTCTCTGCCCACTTTCTTTTTTTTTGGTTTTTCGAGACAGGGTTTCTCTGTATAGCCCTGGCTGTCCCGGAGCTCACTTTGTAGACCAGGCTGGCCTCGAACTCAGAAATCCACCTGCCTCTGCCTCCCGAGTGCTGGGGTTAAAGGCGTGCGCCACCACGCCCGGCTTTTTTTTTTTTTTTTTTTTTTTTTTTTTGCTCTGCCCACTTTCTAAGTTAGCTGCCTTTCTGTGTGTCCTTGGATCTTCCTTCAGGATCCCCATTTAGCATACTATTACCTCTTCCTTTAGTAATCACCTCTTTAAATTTCACTCCTCTAGATCTGAGTTGAATAGCATACAGTATGAGCTTTGGCCTTGGGCATGGTCTTTCCAGGTATTTTATGAGCATCTAGGCCTGTCTAGTTTATGAGCTGCTGGCCACATGGTTATTCACATTCAAATTAAACTTAAATAAAATGTAAAGTTCAGTTCCTCAGTTGCCACATGAACAACTACAACAGATTACAAGCACTTTTTAAAAACCTTGGAGAATCATTGGTGGTAGAACTTCTTATAGCTGGCACCAGGAGAAACTGATGCCTTAGAAAAGGGCTAAAGTGTTGCTGGTTTGACATTTTACCCTCAAAACCTAGGATGTTGTAGGTACTCAGGGATTGTTTGTGGGGCAGAAATCTACATTTGTTTTCTATACAAATTGAGAGCCTTGTAACTGTTACTTAAAATCTAACAAATTGTTTCACAGAGCATTTTTCTCTTTGTCCTCTCAGGAATCATGGTTGCTTGGTTTGACTTCAAGCCATTTATGAGACATTAAACCTGAAAATGGAAAACAGAGTAAGATCCTCCTTAGAAGCTCTGAGCTGTTGCTAATGGCAAAAAACAAACTTAATCCAGAGTTACTTGTAGCTCCTCAGAGTCTTCTTAGTCTGGGCTGCCCTGACCATGGATGGAGCATCAGCCAAACAGGATGGCCTCTGGGAAAGCAAGTCCAGCAGTGATGTTTCATCTTGCCCTGAAGCCTCGCTGGAGATTGTGGGCTCTCTGGCCCGACTGCCTGATCAACAGGATACAGCTCAGGGTACGTCATCAGGTCATTCTTGGATCTAGCGCTGCACTCTGAAGAGGAGGAGGTCAGCTAGTGTTTTGGAGGAGGACGTGAACTTTTCATTAGTCATCTTACAGATATTTTCATTTGGTGCTAATTTTAGATAAAGCACAGTCTGTAGTCAACAGAATAGGAGATGTGCCATGGCCAGAAGCAGAACTAATAATGGAAGGCTTCTACTGGATTTCCGCTGGCGAATTATTGTTAGTGCTTGGAATTCTACCTTTTTGGTTGATTGGTTGCCAAACTTTGAATAACTGGGACTGATTGATTAGTGAGTAGCCTAGGATTCCTGAGTCATGTTTCTCTGTTTTTTTTTTTTTTTCTTTTGTGCACCAGTAATAACTCAGGTGATTCCAATATCCCATGCAGTCGGGAGCTAGCAATGCAATATGAACTATAAAAAGATAATTATCGACTGGTTCTCTAGCAGAAATTGCCTTGTAGGTCTTATAAAATGATGTTCAAGTAGTTAACTTGCAGGTACTGGTTTTCATGCCTGAGAGAGACAGTGGGTTCTTGCACTGAACAACATCTTAGGTCAGCCACTTGGAAGATTAATGTTCCTTTCATGGGTAGTTGTGGGGGTTAAAAGAAGTAATGTGTGTGACCACGTAGATCTAGCACTCTGTGAGATTCATAGAACCTATGCATTGGATTTCTGTGAGGGTTTAAAGAAGTGATGTATATAGCATGTAAAAAGAGCTGGAATGTAGCTCAGTAGTAGAATGCTTATCTGGCGGGTATGAAGCCCTGAGTTCAGTCCCTACTACCTAGTGATCATCTAGTAAGAGGATCTAGCCATCTTTGTCTTCTGTTTGTCATGGTATTTATTTTTAAGCTTATGATTAGAAACAAAGTCATCATACATGTTGAATCTCGTTACTTTTAGAGTTCAAGTGTAGTATGCTGCTCATAACTCATTTTGGTTATCAATCTATGCATCAGAAGGTGGTATTAACCACTTGTAACTTGTATCGGAAGTACAGAATCCCTACACCCTTTAGTAAAGGGATTGTGTGGGACCACAATCCCTGCACCTTTTAGTAAGTAGAGACCTTTGGTAAAGTTGACCGTATGGGGCTGTGTCATACAGCAAAATGTCTTGATGGTTTCTGTGCTCTACTCTCTACTTGTAGTTTTCATCTTCAAGGAGGAATATTAATGACTAATAGGAATTTGTATTGTAAAGAACAACCCTGTTTTTACTTGACCTGAGCAAAAATAGGGAATTTTCTGCGAGCCTTCTGGATATATCTTGGTACCTATTGATATTGGTGCCTATGAGATCTTAGGCCACTGAGCCTGGGAGTACCTCAGGATGGACCCTCCCTCCCTCCTTACCGATAACTGGTTTACCCACCAGGGGAAGGCAGAAGAAAGTCTAAATTTGACTTAATTTTGAGAACGTTTTCTTTATGTTTTTGAGGAAGAACTGTGTTTTAGTTCTTTGCACAGTAATGGCAGTATGGAAAGCTGGGTTGGGCCATGAGCACAGTCCTTATGGGTAAACTTGGGTTTTACATTTGTTTAATGTTTAGAGGTAGGGTCTCTTGGAGCCCTGGCTTTTCTCAAACCTGCTATGTAGTTAAGAATGATCATGAGGGCTGGTGAGATGGCTCAGTGGGTAAGAGCACCCGACTGCTCTTCCAAAGGTCAAGAGTTCAAATCCCAGCAATCACATGGTGGCTCACAACCATCTGTAACAAGATCTGATTCTCTCTTCTGGAGTGTCTGAAGACAGCTACAGTGTACTTACATATAATAAATAAATAAATAAATCTTTAAAAAAAAAAAAAAAAGAATGATCATGAACTCTAGATCTGTCTACTTGTATCTCCTGAGTACTGAGGCGTGAACAGCCACACCCAGCTTGTGAAATGGTTTTTATAATACCTGACTCTTGCTCACGCAGCCAAAACAAAATTTGACTTCTGTTCACTTTAGCAGAATCACTCTGATTAGATCATCTACTTCTACTTCTTTGGAGAATGTATTTTGACTTTACTTTGAAACCAGCCCTTGAAAATGTGAGCTTGGACTCTGATTAGCCCGGCTGTCACCTACACATTTAGAAAAATCAACTTTGTTTTAAGCCTCTGCTCCACCCAACAACACTTTAAAAAATAGCTTTTCAAAGTTTTTTGGTTTTAATTTTTCTTATTTAAGTGGGAAGGAAACATGAGTTAAATACAGCAGTCATAGCGTAGAAGATGCAGCTAACTTACAGGTGAGGACATGAGGCTTTGCCCCAACGTCCCTGAGAGTCAGAGAAAACAGACTTATAAAATACAGAAATGCCATGCTCATGGGACTTACAAATAGATGTATGTATATCTGGAAATGATTTAAACTGTTTCAAATAATGTGTCTAACACAGTTTCTCTCTTTTTCCAGATGCCAGTGTTGAGGTAAACAGAGGTTTTAAGGAAGAAGGAAGCCCAGATAGATCCAGCCAGGTGGCCATCTGTCAGAATGGGCAGATCCCAGACCTTCAGTTGTCCCTTGATCCCACAACAAGCCCAGTGGGACCTGATGCCTCTACAGGTGTGGATGGTTTCCATGACAACCTAAGGAACTCTCAGGGAACTAGTGCTGAGGGCAGTGTTAGAAAAGAAGCTTTGCAGTCCCTCAGACTCAGTCTTCCCATGCAAGAAACGCAACTGTGTAAGCATCCATTCCCTCTGGACTCTCCCCTCCCCTGTGCTATCAGCATCTCCTGCTTGGAATCAGTGCCTGACTGTTCCTGTGTGAGCAGCCCTGACTTGCCCTGTCTTATTTTGTACTGAATGGGGGAGGCAGAGGGATGCTTCTTAACGATTTAGCTTCCCTTTAAGGAGTGCAAGTATGTCTGAATGTTGGAACTTTCTGCCACCTAGTACTAGCAGTGGTATCAGACTCCTTGACAAACAGACCTCCCGTGTCATTCTCAATGGGTGGCCAACAAACAGGCAGGGAATTAATCTTAAATTGGTAAACCAGATTATCACAAGATCCTTTGCATGTTTATATGAATACCTGGATTTTTTTTTTTTTTTGGTCATGGTCTTTAAAAATGAAATTTATATGCCTGTAATTAGCTATGTGAAAGACTGAAGCAAGAGGATTGTAAATTGAGTTCGGCCTTAGTGTCACTTAGCAAGGCCCCTGTAAACAAAACAAAAGGAATCTTAGGGGCTAGAGAGAGAGCTCAACAATTAAGAGCATTGGTTGCTCTTGCAGAGGACCTAGATTTGGTTTTTGACCTCTTAGCCCTCTGCTGATGTTTCACAGACATATCTGCTGTTGTTAGGATTAAGCCACAAACCCAGCCCTGGTGAGAGTGGCTGCCTTGGGCTTGCAAGTACAATAACTTTTTAAGTTTTACCCCCTCCCAACCCCACACAAGTAGTGTTTTAATATCTGTCCTTGAGTATGAGTTCTGGATTTGAGCTCATTTGTCAGGAAACAGATGTAGCCTGCCCTTGGCCCTCAAAGCAGGGCCTTCTAGGTCTTCACTCTACATTAAGTGCTACAGCAGGACGAATCAGCCATTTTGTTTATTAAATGGACAATGTCTGAATAAATACAGTTAAATAGGCTCTTGATTTTTTACATGGTGTTATGACTTGTTACTGCAGCAGATGAGATAATCTGTGTGTTTAACTCATCTTGGCAATGTGTCACTTGTAAGTACAGTTCTTAGCTGTGCTCAGTGGCTATGGCCCTCAATTTTCTCTCAGTCTGGAAATTATCATGGAATATAGGCGGCTGTGTGTTTTTCACAAGCTAACACATCTGTGATTACCAATGGGTTTTCTGTACCCTGCTCCTTATTAACCTCTCAATGGCCATTGCCCTTGCAGGCTCCACTGCATCTTCATTGCCTTTGGAAAAGGAGGAGCAGGTTCGACTGCAGGCCCGGAAGCGCCTGGAAGAGCAGCTGATGCAGTACCGAGTTAAGCGCCATCGGGAAAGGGTGAGTGTCTTGGATTGGAGTCTGGACTGTCTCCTGGCTCCTGTCTCCTCTGTGTGAATTCTGAGCAGCTCTGAATTCTACAACATAGAGCTTGTCCAGTCCACATCTGGGCATTCCATTCTTCTCTGTCTCCTTTCCTTTTGTGTTCTTTTCTAGAAGTTACTGCTTCTATGTTTAACTGCTGCATTTAGGATATATCCCCTGTGTCCCTACCCTAGGGTTACATTAATTTGGTAAAATGAAAGGGTTGAAGTTTTCCTGGAAGAGGAAGTTATGCTATAGCTGGAGAGATGGCTCAGTGGTTAAGGGCACTTGTTGCTTTTCCAGAGCACTTGGGTTTGATTCCCAGCACATACAAGACAGCTCATAACCTTCTGTAGCTCTAGATCTAAAACATCTGACACCCTCTTCTGGCCTCCAAGGGACCAGGCATACACATGGTGCACAGAATTGCAGACAGGCAAAACACCTAAGCACATAAAGGAAAAGTAAGTTTTAAAGAAAATTATGTACATAGCTTGGATTTTTCCTTTATCTCAAATATCTCTCAGACCATTTTGGAATTTCTAGCTAGTATAGTGAGATAAGAGATAAAAACACTGACAAATAGGAGGATTGGTGTTATTTGCAAGTTGATAATACCTTAGAAGATTATGAGAAATCAACTAAAAACCACTACTAGGAATAAAAATTTTTTGGAAATTTTCTGTTTGTTTTTCTAGTTCATTAATGGGAAAAAATCAGTAATTATACTGCCATGATCAGTTGTAAAAATCACTTGGAAAAGAATTTGCAATAATAAAAATGATAAGATAGCTGGGAATTAAAATGATAATAAACGGTGTTAAGAATGGAGCAAGAGTTCCACGTGGTTGGGTGTTGTGGCACAGTTATGTTTCTAGACCAAGATGGAGGTAGGGGGATGATGAGGTCTCTCTCAGCCTGGACTTGAGATCCCTATGTCAACATCCTCCTCACTCCACAAGAAAGGATACCATGTGCATTTGCTTAGTTATATGTAAGCAGAGATGAATAAAGAGGCTCATTACCTCTTGAATAATTACAAACCTAAAGTAGATCCAAATCAACAGAACTTTAAAACAAAACAAAACAAAAAACTCTGTATCTGAGGAACTAACCAGGACAATAGCCAGGAAAGTTAGACAGGGAAGTTGGATGAGAAGAACTTACTATGTAACTCCCTTTAAAGTATTTTAAAGTGTTGGCCATTAAAGACTGTGCTTCAGGCCCAGGGATCGTCAAGTCTAGTCTTTCAGTGCAACCTGAGGTGATTTTTCAGAAGATTTGCTGCACCCAACATTGTAAAGGCCTGGCACACTCTTTTTGGTAGAATGTTCATTAGTGCATGTTTTCTTGATGACAGTTTTAAAATGCTGCTTCCTAATCTTAGTCATATTTTTATACTTTTGTTTGTTTCTCAGTCCAGTCAACCTGCAACTAAAATGAAACTTTTTAGTACACTTGATCCTGAGCTCATGTTAAATCCAGAAAATTTGCCAAGGGCCAGTACTGTAGCTGTGACAAAAGAATATTCCTTCCTGCGTACCAGTGTTCCTCGAGGGCCCAAGGTAGGCAGCTTAGGGCTGCTGGCACATTCTAAAGAGAAAAAGAACTCCAAATCAAGCAAGATTCGGTCTCTGGCTGACTATAGAACTGAAGATCCAAGTGACTCTGGTGGCCTTGGTTCTACTGCTGATGCTGTTGGAAGTTCCCTGAAACAAAGTAGAAGTAGCACTTCAGTTGTGTCTGAGGTTAGCCCATCATCTGAGACTGATAACCGTGTAGAGAGTGCCTCCATGACTGGGGATAGTGTGTCAGAGGCTGATGGAAATGAGAGTGACAGTTCCTCACACAGCAGCCTCTCTGCCCGAGGGGCCTGTGGTGTCCTGGGGAACGTGGGCATGCCAGGAACAGCTTACATGGTTGATGGCCAGGAGATTTCTGCTGAGGCCCTGGGCCAGTTTCCTTCAATTAAAGACGTACTACAGGCTGCAGCAGCCCAGCACCAAGATCAGAACCAGGAAGCCAACGGAGAGGTGCGGAGCCGTAGAGACAGCATCTGCAGCAGGTAGGACAGCAGCCTTGAATCTGGGCTCTTGACTGCTGCTATGCCATGTCTCTTTGCTAATTTACCCCAATCTTTACATTAGCTTTTTTTCACCTATATACAGCTCTGTCACTTTCTTTATAAGTAGAGTCCGCTCTAAACCACTTATATGGTATGAAAAGCAGTGTAGCCCTATCTCTTAAGACTTTCTGGGTATCTACAAGTTCCTGTCTCTAGAGCATGCTCTTCTGTAGGAGGCATGAACCTCACTTTTTAAGTTGTATGTTTTACATTTAAACTCTGGGGAAAAGCTGGATCATACCCATGATCCAAGCACTCAGGAAGCTGAGGCAGGAGGATCAGTTCAGGGTCAGTCTGGACTACATAGATTCAGGTCACAGACAACCTATGTATTTTCTACATAAAAAGAACTCTTTTTTAAAAAGCAAAACAAAAATAAAAAACAGGAGAAGCAGAGGGGAAGGTAAACGTTGTACAGTATGATGAAGGATGAGGAGAAGTAACCGTAATGTTCTTATCTCTTTTTTGTTGTTGTTGTTTGAGACAGGGTTTTTCCATGTAGCCCTGACTGTCCTGGAACTCACTCTGTAGACCAGGCTGGCCTCGAACTCAGAAATCCACCTGCCTCTGCCTTCCTACGTTCTTATCTCTTGACTTTGTACTTCTGACCCCTAGTGTGTCCATGGAGAGCTCCTTGGCTGAACCACAGGATGAATTGTTGCAGATTCTTAAAGATAAAAGGAGGCTTGAAGGACAGGTGGAGGCTTTGTCATTAGAAGCCAGTCAGGTAAGGGATGTTTGATTGTTGCTCAATAAACTGAATCTCTGAAAAGAGTATGTGGGTCTTTGCTGTATGTAGTTTGTTTTTTTTTTAAAGTTGTACTTATAATTTCTTTTTTTTTTTTTAAAGATTTATTTATTTATTTATTATATGTAAGTACACTGTAGCTGTCTTCAGACACTCCAGAAGAGGGAGTCAGATCTCGTTATGGATGGTTGTGAGCCACCATGTGGTTGCTGGGATTTGAACTCTAGACCTTTTGAAGAACAGTAGGGTGCTCTTACCCACTGAGCCATTTCACCAGCCCTGTATGTAGTTTTATAGATAACTTTAAGTATAATTCACCAGCCAGGATGTCTATGCTACTCATTTTTGTCTGCTGGGTGTGCTGGCACCATTTTCCTCATTGAGTTCAATCTGACTGAGTTTATCTCTCAGGGATCTGTCAACTTGTTTTTTATTGGGAAACAGGTAACTGTCACATTTAAGTGACTGGTTTTTGGGTAGACTGTTTTTAAATAAAATTTATTTTTCTCTGTCCCACTGATTGTGAACATAAGTTTCAGCAATATTGTTAAAACAGTGGTTGAGGGGCTGGAGAGATGGCTCAGCAGTTAAGAGCACTGACTGCTCTTCCAGAGGTCCTGAGTTCAAATCCCAGCAACTACATGGTGACTCACAGCCATCTATAATAAGATCTATGCCCTCTTCTAGTGTGTCTGAAGACAGCTACAGTGTACTTATATACAATAAATAAATATATCTTTTTAAAAAACCAGGGATTGAGAGGGACTTATTTTTTTGAAAACCATTAATGTTGTTTGGGGATATTTTCAGGCACTTCAAGAGAAGGCTGAGCTACAGGCCCAGCTTGCTGCCCTGAGCACAAGGCTACAGGCACAGGTGGAACACAGCCACAGCAGCCAGCAGAAGCAAGACTCCCTTAGTTCTGAAGTGGACACTTTGAAGCAGTCTTGCTGGGATCTAGAGCGGGCCATGACTGACCTGCAGAGCATGCTAGAAGCTAAAAATGCCAGCCTGGCATCCTCAAACAATGACCTACAAGTGGCAGAGGAGCAGTATCAGAGACTGATGGCCAAAGTGGAGGACATGCAGAGAAACATCCTCAGCAAGGACAACACAGGTAAGCTCCACAGCCCAGATGTGGTTTCTGGATCCTGTCATCAGTATTATGTGGATAAAGCTCCAGGTTCACGTTAGCTGAACAGAGACTGGTTTTGCATAAAGTAGGTAGTATAATCTCAGGAATTGACTTTGGACTTTGACCACCAGAAGTAATCCTTTCTGCTCTCCTTCCTACTAAATTCAGTGTTTTGGGGGTGTTTGAACTGTATATGTATTCTACATTTTGTAGCTTGTCTTTTGCTATTTTGTGGGTTCTTTTTCCTTCTGCCATTCTCCACCTCTTTTCTTCCACGCTTTCAACCCCCTAACACTAGATAGGAGAGAAAAAAGGATACAGGGGGGACGACGTTATCGTTAAGACTACTTTCTGCTACTAGGGGCATTGAGTTCCTTGGGTCATGTTCGATCAGGATATCTACTTTCTTCTTGATGTTTCTTCTTTGCACATAACTAATTGACAAACTACAACCAACAATAAACAACCACCACCCAACCAATCCCACTTCTTGGGGCCCTAGCACCTATATACCTTCAGAAAAATCCCCAGAATTTGAGGCATTACACTATTGCAGAAACTATCTGCACCTGGCAAAATCACACTCCCACTAGAGCATGAGGCAAATCATAGTCAGCTGCTGTGGACAATCTGAAGCAGCTCCACATCCCACACCTGAGATTAAAATGAAAGCACATTCCTATTTCTGTGTTTTTATAAGAAACCAAACTTCTCACTATAACATTTATTTCTACCAATTTCAAATGCTGTCTAAAATATTTAAGAGCAATGCCTACGTTATTGATTAGTAACCCTTTGTTGATTATGTTGGTCTGTAGCCCTTAGGGGCTTACCTACAGGTCATTCATAAAGACACCCTGTTTTCAGTCTTCACCTGAGACAAACCCTGATACCAACTGATATTAAAAGGATGTTATCTGAATACAAGTCGGAAAGAGTGGGGGCAGTGGGATTGGGAGATTGAAGGCCTCATGATAAAGAAAAACACAGGCTTCTTAAGTGAGGCTTCTGTCCAGTGCAGTGGAGGGCCATGTCTGTGTTTCAGCTGGGGCTGTGAGGCTATGAAGACCTTAAGGACAATAGTGATGAACTGTTAACCCAGAAGCTCATTTCTGACGCTAGATCATCGAACAGTCCCTTAAATTGCTATTTTTCAGTCTTTGAGCATTTTATGGTACTTAGTTCATTAGAGGAAAAAAATCTGAACATTTCTAAATGGGTTCATTTTGTTCCTTTCTAAGTTCTCATTACTTTGGAATTGAAGCACTGCAAAGAAGGGATCATGAACTCTCTTAAACAATCTTACTTTTATTTCTTTTTGAGACAGGGTCTTATGTAGGTTAGACTGGCCTTGAACTTGCTATGTGGCTGAGGATGACCTTGAACATTGGATCCTTTTGCCTCCCATCTCCCAAGTGGTAAGCTAACAAGCTTGTGCCACTGATACCTGGTTGTCCTAGTTAGGCTCACTGTTGCTGTGATGAAACATCATGACCAAAGCAACTTGGGGAGAAAAGGGTTGATTTGGCTTATTTGGCATCTGGTTTTTTTATACAACCCAAGATTCAGGGGTGGCACTACCTTGAATGGTGGGCCCTCCCAGTTCAGTCTCTAATTAAGAAAATGCCCTACAGGCTTACCTATAATCTGATCTTACTGAAGCATTTTCTTAATTGAAGTTCTCTCCTCTCAGATGACTTTAGCTTGTGTCAGACTGACTTAAAACTATCCAGCAGACCCTCTCTGTCTCTGTCTCTCTCTGTCACTCTCCTCTCATTTAAAATACTTAAACCAGGTTTAGTGACACGTAACTTTAGTCCCAGCTACTTAGAAAACTGAGACAAGGGAATGAAAAGCTTGTGGCCTGGACAGCTTAGCAATCCCTGTGACCACATAAAATAAAGAAACAAAGGAAAATGTCTTCAGAATATAAGTAGCTTCCCAAGTTCAGGATATAATTTAAAATTTAAGATGTCTGATTTTGTTTGTATTGTTGATGACTGACTTCCTTGTCTGTCCTTCTTACCTTCCTCCCACCCCATTCATACTGAGTTGACCAAATGACCAATTAGCAGGCTCTACTGCAGAATCAACCATACGACACTAGTGCTGTTTCTTTATGGCAAATTGATGTCACTGAATTCCCAAAGATGAGAACCGCAGTGACATGGCAGTTTCTGAGACACATGGTTGGGTTCTGGTCATTGCAGACTCCATAACTGGGATTTCTTCCCACGGTCATTTTTATAATTCCAGCTTTACTCAGCACTTTTATGATTGTTCATGGATATGGCCGTGGTATTAGCTAAATATTTTAATTACTTGATGTGTGTTCTTCTACCTCTGTAGAAGAAGACAATACTCAGATCTCTTGTACCCTTAGTCTTGCCCTCAGCTCAGGTTGCTAGTGTGTATCCTTTTTGTATCTGTTTAGTGCCACAAGTCCAGTTATGGGCTGTCTTGGGGGTTGGTTGCTATTTAAAATGGCTCCAACTGCTTATATTCTGTATATGAGGAGGCTCTAAGCAGTTTTATAGAAAAGACAATTCCTTACAGAAACTCTCCAAAGGCATTGTAGCTGACTTATATAGAACTGCTGGCCATGAGCTTTATAGTCGTTCATAATAATTAAGATAATAGATAAGTGGATGAATAATTAATAGATAAATAATTAAGCAGATATTAATTAAGGTGTGTTTAAACTAAATCACAGGTAAATGAACAGATACTTTTATCAGTTAACAGAGCTGTTGTGACTAGGGGCTCTTAGGAACCCCATTTCTTTCTGGGAGTAGTGGTTCTCTGTCTACCACTGCTGTTTTTGTGGTAACTTTATAGAATATGGCCACTGTGCAAAACCAGCATCAATGCTACTGCTTATCTCTGTAGACTTCAACTTTAGGTTAAAGTGACCCCAGCTGTGGCTTTTTTGTTGGTGCTGGTTAGCCTGAGTTGGCCGTGCTTGCTCACTTTCAGTGCATGACCTGCGGCAGCAGATGACAGCGCTACAGAGCCAGCTCCAGCAAGTACAGCTGGAGCGCACAACCCTGACCAGCAAACTACAAGCATCACAGGCTGAGATCACGTCTCTGCAGCATGCCCGGCAATGGTACCAACAGCAGCTTACTTTGGCCCAGGAGGCCAGGGTCAGGCTGCAAGGAGAGATGGCCCATATCCAGGTACAGTGCCAGAAACTCCCATCAGGGCTGTGGGACACGCTTCCCCTGCATTGCAAAGGTGTGAAGGCACCTAAAACTCCAGAGGCTAAAGCAAGAGGGTCAGGAGTTCAACGCTAGTAGAATAGTGGTAAAGGGTGTCTATGGTTTTAGATATCATGGATATGTTTTTGTTTAGCATCTGCTGATTACTCTACAGCCAATACCCATCCTTCCTCTACGAGAGCTTCTCATGCCTTCCTTCTATCAAAGGACAAATTTTTCTTTGACCACACCACTCAGACCCACATTTCATGGACTTTGAGGCTCTGAATCTCTTTCTTGTGATGTTCTTGTATGACAAAGTGGAAGACAGAAGGGCAGGAGCTTTCCCTGCAATAGGTGACATTGAGAAGTTCAGTCAGTAGCCATTGTTAAAAAAGAAAGAACATCTTAGTGACTAGGGATAAGCTAGGCCACACTTGATGCCTAATTTTAAGTTTCTTTTGACCTCCTGGATTTTTCTCTTGAAGGTTGGACAAATGACCCAGGCAGGCCTTTTGGAGCACCTGAAGCTTGAGAATGTGTCCCTATCGCATCAGCTGACAGAAACTCAGCATCGATCCATCAAGGAGAAAGAGCGCATAGCTGTTCAGCTCCAGAGCATTGAGGTGAGGACTGTGGTGATAGTGGACTGATACTTCTTGTCCCACTTTGGTTCTTGCTGGTAAGTGTAAAACACGCACAGACATTATCAGAATACCCACAAGTAAACGTAAATCTATCTTCTGAATATGTATACTTTTGCATATTATTTAATATTTTAAAAACTTGTTTTGCTGCTGTAGACATGGCTTAGTGTGTGTCTTAGTTAGGGTTTTACTGCTGTGAACAGACACCATGACCAGGGCAAGTCTTATAAAAAAAACAACATTTAATTGGGGCTGGCTTACAGGTTCAGAGGTTCAGTCCATTATCATCAAGGTGGGAGCATGGCAACATCCAGGCAGGCATGGTGCAGGAGGGGCTGAGAGTTCTAAGTCTTCATCCAAAGGCTGCTAGTGGAAGACTGACATAAGGTGAGAGTATTAAGCCAAAACCCACAGTGACACACCTACTCCAACCAGGTCACACCTATTCCAACAAGGCCACAACTCCAAATGGTGCCACTCCCTAGTCTAAGAATATACAAACCATCACAGTGGGTAAGAACACTTGCTGTGCCAGCACGAAGACATGAGTTACATGAAAGTCAGACATGGCTGTGTGTGCCTATAACCCCAGCATTTATGGGAGGTTGAGACTAGGATCCTGTGACCTTGCTGTTTAGCTAGCCTAGACAAAATGGTAAGCTTCCAATTCAGTAAGAGACACTGCTTCAAGGTAGTATGGTAGAAAGAATCAGAAACAGACACAGTATTTTCCTTGGGCTTGTACATACACATATGTGAGTGTGTGTTGCCACACATTTATGTGCATGCACCACAAAAACATATAACACACATACACAATCTCTTTGAGCAACATGCAGTGTAGCTTTTCAGCATTTTGGAATTCTACCTCTGGTCTGCCCTGAGTGTCCTTGGGTCCTTGTTCGTCTTTAAAGCCTCCCTTGGAGTTTCTACCAGTGCACTGTTGCACTCTTGAGCCAGAGCTAACCCCAGAGTGAATGGAGAGAAAGAGGACTAAGTATGTTTGAATGATAGACAGTATTTCCAGGGCCAGTGATAACAAGGGTTTATATTTGTTTACAAGCATTCAGCCTGCTTCAGTCCTCCCGTACACAGTGCTCTTCTGAAGGCATTTTCTCTTAAACGCGTTCTCACGACCGGCCAGGAAGAACACAACAAACCCGAATCTTTTGTGGCAAAACTTTATTGCTTACATCTTCAGGAGCCAGGAGCGCAAGCCCCAAGCCCCAAAAACGAAAGGCCCCCCGCTTACATCTTTAGGAGCCAGAGCGCCAGCGTGCCAGAGCGCAGAGCGCAAAAGCGCAAGCAAGAGAGAGAATGGCGGAAACCCCGTCCCCTTTTAAGGAGAATTATTCTTTGCCTAGGACGCATTACTCCCTGATTGGCTGCAGCCCATGGCCGAGTAAAGGCAGAGTACATGTAGTGGAAAATTACTCTTGGCACATGCGCAGATTATTTGTTTACCACTTAGAACACAGGATGTCAGCGCCATCTTGTGACGGCGAATGTGGGGGCGGCTCCCAACATCTCCCCCTTTCCTTTTAATAAGAGCAATAGGCCACCCATATTAATGAGAGTGGAGATAGAGGTCAAATCCCCAGTGTGCAGGTAAAGGAGCCATGTACAGGATTAGCTCTTAGGCTCACAGGCTTTTACCCAGAGCAACCCTGACCTGCTCCCGTGTCGTTTTACCTGGAGAGAAGGACACTTGGACACTCAACCTTCTTGAAAGATGACATGTCTCCCTAGAATAGGCTCATATATGCCGCAGAGCCCTTCTACTGCAGTGCTTAGCCGTGCAACTCTCTCGGGCTGCTGAAGCACACTCACTCTATCCCGTGTAATGAGTCTAGCCTCGTGGGATGTAAGAGCTGAGTGGCCAGCGACCTATTGCCTAAGCATAGATATATCAGGGGAAGCACCATGTTCTAGAGCTGCAAGTGCCTGGGCAATAACCACCTTGTCTCTCCTAGTTTGGGCCTTAAGCTTACAGACCAACCAAAGAAGCAACACTAATCCACAGCAAAGTGTATCTCCAAATAATATCAATCCCACCCATTCTTTAAAGAAGGAAAATGCTGAGGAGATCCAATTGGGTAATCCTTTGGTCAGGGACAGGTCCAAGCGCGTGGAGTTGACCTGAAATCTCAATTCCCGAAGGATCTGTTCAAATCCAGCCGTCCAATTCTGTAACATATACTGAAAAAGACTTTTTGACAAATTAGCTGCCCTAGTAAAATTCTCATACTGAATGGAAGTAATGGACAATCCCGGAAACTTTTGTTCACATCCCAGCTGAGCTATTTGCCATAATACATCTAGTTGTTTCTGGACAAGATCTATGAGTTGATTAACCAGCATGAGACCACCCTGTATCTTGACATTAGCTGAGGCCTGTTTATCTATGACTGTAGTCATTGAGGCTGACAAAGTGTTAATGGTGTCAGTCGTCTGGACCTGTCCAGACAGAGCCAAGGCTGTCTGAATCAAGGCCAAACCCAGTTCCTAGTTAGTGGTAAAAAAGCAGGGGAATACTTGAGCATTATACATCACCGTCATTAGGAGTGGAAATGTCGACATTATCCCCCAACGCTGCTCTCTCTTTATTATTGACGCCCTGGACATCACCAAGACGAGGGACATCAGTATTCCCTTGGTCAGTCTGGATTTTTCGGGTGAGTCTTTCTGGTATCCAAAATGGGTTGTCTTCATTCTGTGGGAAAACACAAACCGCTCCCCTGGATCTTATCAAAATAGGATCTGGGCCATACCATTTATTATCAAGGATATTTTTCTATTTAACCATCTCATTGGGCCTATCTGGCTCTGAACAATGACGTTTAGCCGTAGTATGGCCATGAGCATCAATATTTAAAAAATTGAGTGTAAAGAGTGCCATAGACACAGACACTCTTGGTACTCGGGGTAGAGTCTCCTCAATTTCCCTCTTCTGTTTTATAAGATAGGCTTTGAGGGTGCGATGCGCACGCTCAACAATACCCTGTCCTTGAGGGTTGTATGGAAGTCCAGTCAGGTGGGTCACGTCCATCTGACGGCAGAACTGCTGGAATTTTTGAGATGTATAAGCTGGTCCATTATCAGTCTTAAGGAGTTTGGGTTTCCCCCAAGCACTCTATGCCTCAAGACAATGTTGAATCACATGTGAGGCTTTTTCTCCGGTTAACGGAGAAGCAAACATGATGCCAGAACATGTGTCAATGGACACATGGAGATATTGAAGTTTTCCAAAGGAAGAAACATGTGTAACATCCATTTGTCAGACCTGTAGAGGTCGAATACCGCGTGGGTTAATTCCCACATGAGGAACTGGCAAGAACTCACAGCAGCTTTGACATTGAGTAACAATGCCACGGGCTTCTTTTCTTGTCAAGGAGAAACGACTGCGTAATGTTTCAGCCGTCACATGAAAATTGTTATGAAAATTTCTTGCAGCCTCTACCGGGGATGATAGGGCAGCAGCCACCACTTTAGTGGCCTTATCTGCCAAATCATTTTTCAGAGCCATGGGGCCAGGTAGGCCTGAATGGGCTCTAACATGAGTAATATAAACAGGAAATTTTCTAGATAACAAAACTAATTGTATCTGCTGAAAAATATTGGCAACTCTACTGGAAGGCTTAATCACTCCAGCCACTTCTAAAAGATTTACTGCATTAACCACATAGCAGGAATCTGACACAATATTAAGGGGTTCTAAAAAGGTTTTTAAAACTTCTAAAACCACTAAACATTCTACCACTTGAGGTGAATTTTCATTATATTGTTTGGATACCACTTTACCATTAGCCACATAGGCACCTATGCCAGTTTTTGATCCATCAGTATATACCACAATCCCATTTTTAAGTGGGTTTCTTACTGTTATTTGTGGAAACACAACAGATTGATTTTGGGCAAACTGTAAAATTGGATGTTTTGGATAATGGTTATCTATTTGTCCTGAAAAGGAGGTAACTAAAACTGCCCAATCATTAGATGTGGCTGCCAAGGTTTGAACCTGTGCAGCGGTATAAGGTACAATTAAAAGATATGGACTTCGCCCAAAGTGGGTGATTGCTGCTTTTAGGCCTTTAAGGGCAAGCTGTGCAATTGCATCAGGATACCAATCTATTATTTTAGCTGGGGATACGTTTGGATGGATCCACAACAATGGCCCATTCTGCCACAAAACTGCGGTTGGCAATTGTGCTGTCTTAAAGACACACAAACTGAAAGGCTGCGAATCCTCAATACGTTGTAATTGTGCATTCTGTAAGGCTTTTTCTACCTTTTGTAAGGCCTGGTTAGCAGCTAGAGTAAGAGCCCTAGGGGAGGAGATATGAGGATCTCCTTCTAAAATACCAAACAAAGGCCTTAACTCAGCGGAAGGAATCTTTAAAAAAGGTCTGAGCCAATTAATATCTCCCAACAGCTTTTGAAAATCATTTAAGGTATGGAGGTGATCTCTTCTTATCTAAACATGTAAATATTGATTTCTCTCAAAGGAGGAAATATGCGTGACATCCATTTGTCAGACCTGTAATGGCCTGACGCCACGAGGGTTTACCCCTACGTGAGGAGTAGATAAAATTTGACAACAATCTAAAGGCATTATTAAGTAATCAGAATCATTTCCAGTAGAACCAATCCCTCTTGCAGCTCTAGGAATATCAGAGGAAGAAAAAATAGCCATGTAGGCTTGGCAAAATTATTAGTTGAGCTATTTTGTCCCCTTGTGATATAGAAAAGACAACTTGAGGACAAGAACAGAGAACCTGAAGTTCCCCTTTATAATCTTGATCTACAACTCCAGGGTGGACAATAAGACCTTGTAGGCTGTAAGAGCCTGCCTCTGTCATACTGGCCACAAAATCTGAGAAGGACTCCTAAGGTCCCTGGACGATCTTTGTTAATTGTCCAGTGGCTTCACCTGCTCGGGAGAGCGCCTTCTAGGCCCTAATAGCCTTTTCATCTGATTCAGAACTATTAAAAACTGGCTCCTTGAACTCACCTAGTGATGAGTATAGGCTTCTTCTCCTAGAAACCTCCGCTGATTGATCTTTTTTCTTTTCTTTTTCCTTCTCTTTCCTTCTAATCTCTCCCCAGGTATTCTTACCTGACCTAAACTTTTCCTCGGGTTCAAGACCCGTGGAAAGGCCTGTATACTTATTTTGTGTACCATATTTTCTCTTTGCTCCTACTCTCTCTCCCCGCTTTACTTCTGATAGATTGTCCTGAATTTCATCCAGAATCCGCCCTGCCTTAACCACTTGATAACATGTGAAAAGGAACAAAAGGGCTTCTAACACTAGAGAAAGTTCAAGGCCAAACATACCTTGTAAAGCTATTTTCCACTTTACTTCTGATAGACTGTCTTGAATTTCGTTAGAAAGTTCAAGGCCAGACTTACCTTGTAAAGCTGTACTCACTGGTACTCTTGTTCCCCAGCTGAAGAGTTTTGAATTCATGCAGTTGAATCCTTCTCAACAGTCTGTTTTACGGGAACCTTCATTACCGTGACCCGCAGTTCTGGTTCCGGAATGAGGGATCTTCCTTGCGCTGGTGATGGTTAACTCCCGTCCCGAGTTTTCTTGTATTTTCTCGTCCCGGGTTTTTTTCTTCCCGGATTTTCTCGTCCCGGGTTTCGGCACCAACTCTTAAACGCGTTCTCACATCCGGCCAGGAAGAACACAACAAACCCGAATCTTCTGCGGCAAAACTTTATTGCTTACATCTTCAGGAGCCAGGAGCGCAAGCCCCAAGCCCCAAAAATGAAAGGCCCCCCGCTTACATCTTTAGGAGCCAGAGCGCCAGCGCGCCAGCGCGCCAGAGCGCAGAGCGCAAAAGCGCAAGCAAGAGAGAGAATGGCGGAAACCCCGTCCCCTTTTAAGGAGAATTATTCTTTGCCTAGGACGCATTACTCCCTGATTGGCTGCAGCCCATGGCCGAGTAAAGGCAGAGTACATGTAGTGGAAAATTACTCTTGGCACATGCGCAGATTATTTGTTTACCACTTAGAACACAGGATGTCAGCGCCATCTTGTGACGGCGAATGTGGGGGCGGCTCCCAACAATTTTCATTATTGCCTGCTGTTTGTACAGCTCATCTCTAGATGATGATGATGGGACATGAGCTGTACTTTGCTTGGATCTAGATCCTATTCTCTAACACCTAGGTCAGTAGTTCTCAACCTTCCTAATGCTACAACCCTTTAATATAGTTCCTTATGTTGTGATGACCCCCAACCATAAAATTAATTTTTTGCTACTTGATAACTATTTTGCTACTGTTATGAATCATGGTGTAAATATTTGACATGCAACCCTCCAGGTTGAAAACCACTGCCCTGGATGACTTCTTAACTACTCTTGGAACTTTCTTTTTGTCTTGCTTTTCAAAACAGGCCTATGTAGCCCAGGCTGACTTCAGACTCTCTACAGCTAGGATCACCCTAAACTCTTACCCTCCTGAGTGTTGTAATTGTATACATGTCCCACAATACCCATTTTAACCAGAGCTTTGTGAGTTAGGCAGTCATTCTACTATCTGTGTTCTATCCCTAGCCCCTTGCCCTAGTCTTTATTTTTTTTATAAAATGGGTAGTATTACTTGCTTAATATTCTTGTGTCAAGAAAAAAAAAATGTAAAACAGCAAGTCAGAGACTGCCAGGATGGTAAATTTACTTGCTGGCAAGTCTTTTGACTTAAGTTTAATCCCTGCAACTCACATGGTGGAACTAAAAACTGACTTCCACAAGTTATACTCTGACCTCAACATTGGCACAATGGCACGTGAGCACATGGCATGTGTGCCTGCACACACGTGCTCACATGCTTACATGCACACACACACACAGACATAAACCAAATATAAAAAGGGTTTATATGTAAAAAAATCTAGTCAGTAATGATTGTGAACTGTGTGCCTGGGCCAGTTTTGATCCTGATCTTCCATAGATAGTTACACAAGAATTCAGCTTTCCTACAGCTTTTCTTAATTTCTCATCTTCTCATCTTCCTACCTGTACCTTTGTCATATGGATCATGCAACCATTTGGCTCAGATAATGGAAGAGAATTAGGTTGAGATCTGTAATGACTAAAGGCTCTGTTACGAGCTAAAAACAGTTTTGATATATAAATTATTTCCTGTAAGAAATGTGCCAAAGTTGAATGTGATGGTATACACCCAGTGCTACCCCAAGTATATATATGTACACCATATGTCATTTTATGCAATACTTCTCAGGCCTTCATGCATGTCAGGCTAAAGCATTTTTGTAGTTGAACTATATTTCCAGCTCATTTGTCTCAAGTGCTCCTTCCTCTGCCTCAGCTTTTTTAAGTAGCCAAGAGGATTGTTTGACTGGTCCTCTCTTGGGATGAGCCTAGGTCAGCTGGAATAAGAGTCCTGCGTAGCCTGGCCACGAATCTACCTTGTGTAAGTCCATAGGTACCACCCACTGACTCTGAGTTTGTCAGGCTGCAGTTCATAGACAGGATGGAGATATGAATAGGAACTTCTTACATAGCAGTGGGTTTCTCTGTAAAGGATGAGACTTGAAGTTTGTTATTGGTGATCAAGTTTTTCTGCTTTTTAAAAAATAGGGCTAGAGAGATGGCTCAGTGGTTAGGAACAATTACTGTTCTTTTAAAGGACCCAGGTTGAATTTCCAGCACCCATATGCAGCTCACAACCCTCTTTATTGATTGATTGATTGAATGAATGAATGTATGTGAGTACATTGTTGTTGTCTTCAGACACACCAGAAGGAGGGCATCATATCCCCATTACAGATGGTTGTGAGCCACCGAGTGGCTGCTGGGAATTGAACTCAGGACCTCTGGAAGAGCAGTCAGTGCTCTTAACCGCTGAGCCATCTTTCCAGCCCACTCACAACCCTCTTAAACTCCAGTTCCAGGAGATCCAATGCCCTTTTTAGCCTCAGCAGGCCACTAAGCATTCATGTGGTACCTACCCATACATACATCCAGTAAAAACACACATACACATAAAATAAATCTTTAAAAGAAACGCTGTTTTCTTATTCAGGCTGACATGTTAGATCAGGAGGCAGCATTTGTACAGATTCGGGAGGCGAAGACAATGGTGGAGGAGGACCTCCAAAGGAGGCTGGAAGAATTTGAAGGTGAACGGGAGCAGTTACAGAAAGTGGCAGATGCAGCAGCATCCCTGGAGCAACAGTTGGAACAGGCAAGTAATCGCGCTCTCTAGACCTTAGGGTCACAGGGATTTCTGTGGCCATGGGCCTTGCATGGTATGCATGTCCACGTGCCATCATACATGCTCTGCGTGTGATCTCTGACATGAGGCTGTATTAGTAGTTCAGGTTTGTTTGGGGCTATCTGTTGAACATATTTGCTGGTCACTATCAAACTGTTCTGTTGCCAGCCTGATCATGGGTTTGCTTCTTTGTATTCATGTTCTTCTACTCTAAAATTTTACATAAGAAAGACCCTTCAGCATGCCTTTAATGCCAGTGCTTGGGAGGCAGAGGCAGGCGGATTTCTGAGTTCGAGGCCAGCCTGGTCTACAGAGTGAGTTCCAGGACAGCCAGGGCTATACAGAGAAACCCTGTCTCAAAAAACCAAAAAAAAAAAAAAAAAAAGAAGAAAGAAAGAAAGAAAGAAAGAAAGAAAGAAAGAAAAAAAAAAAAAAGAAAGACCCTACAATGAATCATCAAAATTACTTAAATTCTAAACATCAAAAATATATAAATTCTTGTACCAGGGTGAAAGGCAGCATGTTAAATTTATTACTTATTTCCAGGTGAAGCTGACATTGTTCCAGCGAGATCAGCAGCTTGCAGCACTTCAGCAGGAGCACCTAGATGTGATAAAGCAGCTTACGTCGACGCAGGAGGCTCTGCAGGCCAAAGGGCAGTCTCTTGATGACCTGCATACACGTTACGATGAGCTACAAGCAAGGCTGGAGGAGCTGCAGAGAGAGGCCGACTCCAGGGAGGATGCAATTCACTTCTTGCAGAATGAGAAGATTGTCTTGGAAGTGGCTCTACAATCGGCCAAGAGTGACAAGGAGGAACTTGACAGAGGAGCACGGCGTTTGGAAGAAGATACTGAGGAGACATCAGGACTTTTGGAACAATTGAGACAAGATTTGGCTGTCAAGTCCAACCAGGTAACACTAGTTTAGATGTTTTCTGGGCTGTGTTCTGTTGCAAATGTGAGTGATCTGCGGAAACGTTCTTAAGCAAGAAATCTGTAGTTCTTGTTGCACCCTTTCCCTCCATCAGCCTCTGGGTGTGGAGGAACCATAGACTGGGAAACCAGGTTCTCTCTGTGTGTGTACGTGTGTGCAAGCGTTTGGGGGGGGGGGGCGCCTGTGCGCACTGCTGTGGAAGAGTGTCTGAATTTATCTGCCTAAAGACCTATTTTGTTGCTGGTGTTACGGTTTTTAGCTAGCGGAGAAGTTTCAGTATACTTGGCTTTGCTTTCTTTTTTTTTTTCTTTTGTTTTTTTTTGTTTTTGTTTTTGTTTTTTGTTTTGTTTTTTTTTTCTCAATCTTTGGCAGCAGTTCAGTCCTGTAGCAAACACCAAATACGACTCAGTGGCTACAGACCAGTCCTTTTGGCAGGCCCAAACCAGGCATGAACCAGCAGCTGTCCTTCAGTCCTGAAGGAACCATGGGCTGGCCTGAAGGAACCTCAGGCCAACCAGCCTGAGGTGAGGCCGTGAAAGTGGCAGACTGCCGCAGGAACCAACAGGAGCAGTTTTGGGACAGACTTCTCTCAATGACAGCATTCCCACAAGTTGAGCTCAACAATGCTATGTAAGGCAAACCACTCCATGTGTGTCCTTAGCAGAAACTAGCAAGATGGAACAAACCAAACCAGTGCTGTCCTCCATCAAGGGTCCTTTGATTTCCACTTCCACCCATTCTTCTGCAAACCTCTCCTCTAGGTGGAGCACTTGCAGCAGGAGACAGCCACGTTGAGAAAACAGATGCAGAAAGTAAAGGAGCAGTTTGTTCAGCAAAAGGTAAGACTTGGGAAGCGAGTGTTGGGCGTACTGCTGAGTAGTCTGTCTGTGGCGGTAGAACAGAATCAGAAAGAGGGAAGCATCGAGTCTTTCTTACCGTTTTTAAAGGCATACTTATTCTAAGTTGTCACTCACCACATTGCAGACAGTGAGGCATCATGCCCTTTCTCTCCTGAGGTAGGATGTGTGATCCTCGAAGACTGGATGTCAGACGTAGCTACCATTGTGGTACCTTGTGAGGATGCCTTGTTGTTATCACTGCCAAGAACTGTGTGGTTTTGTTTGTTTTTTGTTTTTGTTTTTGGTCACCATGTGCTTATTGTGTTTGCTGTATAGAATGTGAAAAGCTTACACTGTAATGCAACATTAAAACAAACGTGGTTTGTACCGAAAAGGTCCGTGACCTAAGTTTTGTATTTTGAAGCCCTTGTCTCCTGGTGGAGGAAGGGCTCTAATCCCTTACTTGGTTGCCAGTCATCAGTTGACTGTTTGTTCTAAGAGAGGAAGATCCTCCAAAGCTCGTTTATAAGTAGTGTTTCATTTTATTATTGAGATACACAAAGGATTAACTTTCAGAGTCCAAGAACCCCAACCAAAGGGAGATAATGCTTTGTGGGTTCATCCAGAAGATACAAGGATCACAGGAAGATCATGGGATGCTTCATGCAATGTTCAGATTTGGGGTCGTTTGTCGTCACATTGTGTGACAGAAATCTAGACATGCCATCATCATTGGTGTTTCTCAATGGGTAGTATTAGATTTCACTAACTGTATTGTTTTGTGTAAAAAGTTCTACCCTAGGGCTAGAGATGTAGTTTAGTGGTTAAAGCATTTTCCTCTAATCCTCTAAGCCCTGGGTTTCTAGAATGTGGGTGAGAAGATGGTTATGCCTTGAAAATTGTTGGTAAACATTTTTATAAGGCAGCCTTATTCCTCGAGTAAGATACTGACTGTTACTGACTTATTCCTTGTGTCTTGAAGGTGATGGTAGAGGCATACCGGCGAGATGCTACTTCCAAAGATCAACTCATCAATGAACTGAAAGCCACCAAAAAACGGCTGGACTCTGAGATGAAGGAACTGAGGCAAGAGCTAATCAAGCTGCAGGGAGAGAAGAAGACTGTGGAAGTAGAGCACTCACGACTGCAGAAGGACATGTCCCTGGTTCACCAGCAGATGGCAGAGCTTGAGGGGCATCTTCAGTCAGTGCAGAAAGAACGAGATGAAATGGAGATTCACCTGCAGGTGGAATGCAATACATAGGTTCTTTTGAGTTGTGAAGGCTCAGCTAAGTGTGCTGGGGTCTTCCTGTGGACCGGGTGGAATGGGGAGCATTGACCAAGAAAGACTTTTAAAACAATCTAGAGATAAGGCCTTCCTGAAAGTAGTATTCAGATAAATGCATGCTGTGATGCCACATGAAAGAAACAAAAAAGAGTGAGCTCAGATCAGGACATGCCATGTGTTACAGGGTCTGGTGAGCTAGTTTCCTGAGCCTTGAAGTCCACAGGGTTGGCACCAGACAGAAAGGAGAGCGTGAGTGCTCTGCAGATAGCCTGAGTTTAGGCAGGATGCAGTCACAGGGAGGATCATGCGGCCACCTACCCATTCCCTCTGCCAGGACATTGGCTTTAGGAAGGCATTTAATGGCCTGGAAATAGTGGTCAAATTTGTTGTGGTTGTTTTGTTTCGCTTTATGTGTATGGATGTTTTGGCTGCATGTCTATCTCTTTACCATGTATGTAATACCCATTAAAGCTAAAAGAGGATATTGAATTGTTTAGAACTGGAATTATATATGATTATGAACTGCTATGTGCGTTCTGAGAATTGAAATTGAGTCCTCTAAGAGAGCAGCCAGGTCTCTCAACCCCCAGAAATATATTCGATCGCTAGGAAGTGTTGTCATCAGTGACAGATATCTGGAGTAGGTGGCCTTTTACTTACTGCACATGTTTTTTTGTTGTTCTTTTTAAAGTCTTTGAAGTTTGACAAAGAGCAGATGATAGCCCTTACCGAGGCCAATGAGACACTGAAGAAACAAATAGAAGAGCTGCAACAAGAGGCCAAGAAGTAAGTCTGAGCAGCATACACCTACCTATGGAGGGGCACCAGCTCTGGTGGGAGAGGGATTAGTTTGGATAGTCCTCGGTGTTGCTGTGTTCCTAACATACCCTTTTTAAACTTGAGCAGCCTGGAGCATGGTTCTAACATTCCGTCATGATTTGGCAGTTACCTTTTTTTCCTTACTTATCAGAATTTATAAGTTGATTTGCTCAAGCATCCTTTACAGAAGCACTCCCTCTGCCTCAAAGCTGGAGATGAAAGCCAGGGTGTTGATTATACTAAATAGAAGCTGTATCATGAAGGTACCTGCCCTAGTCCTAAAATCTCCTTTTATTTAATTTGACTTTATGCTACACACTGGTGTCAGTTTCCTGTCATCCCTGCTCTCTCACTAGGGTTAGCACTGAGACTCATCTGTCACAAATCAAAACACATGACTCTTACCAGCCATTATTCATATATGTATATATGCAAATACCCTTTTGGGCTGTTTATTTTATTTTATTTTTCTAGACAGAATAGCACTATGTAGCTCTACCTGTCCTAGAACTCATTGAGATCCAGCTATCTTTGCTTTTTTTGTTTTTGAGACTCTCTCTCTTTATAGCCAAGACTGATCTCAAACCTGTGATATTTCTAGTTCACCTTCTCAAATGCTGGGATTACAGTATGTGCTCTGACTCTTAACCTCTTGGGACCTCTTTACTCCATGGTATATTCTGTACTGCTTATGTCTTATCAGCTAGTCATATCTTCAGAAACCTGCTGAGAGTTTGTTTTTGACCTTCAGGAAAAATGTTGGAGATATTTTTTGGTGGAAGTGTGCTGTTTCTGCCCTCACAAGATCATTTTGTTTTGTTGAGTAAAGGTCTCTTTCTGTAGCCCAGCTGTTCTGTGTCCAGCATAGTCTCTGGCTTGTAGCTATCTTCCTTTCTCAGCCTCTCAGATGCTGGAATTACAGGTGTATACCACCATACCCATCACAAAATCACTTTTTAAATTGTGCAGAGAGGAGGCCAGATCTTGATGATGGTAGATTTGACTTAGTAGATTTATACTGTTTGTCCTATCCCTCTAGCATAGATTCCTGACAGATGGCTTTTCTCCTTTAGTAACCAAACCAAAACAAGAACACACTTGCCCAAGTTCTCCTAAGGATCAGCCAGGTTTTGGGAACACAGAATGGTGTTAAGCTAAAGTGGTCTTTCAAAAGCTAGTACCCGGGGGCTGGTGAGATGGCTCAGTGGGTAAGAGCACCCAACTGGTCTTCCGAAAGTCCTGAGTTCAAATCCTAGCAACCACATGATGGCTCACAACTATCCATAAGGAGATCTGACTCCCTCTTCTGGAGTGTCTGAAGACAGCTGCAGTGTACTTACATATAATAAATAAATAAATCTTTAAAGATGGGAGGTAATCTTTAAAAAAAAAAAAAAAAAGAGCTAGTACCCTAAGCCTGGGGTAGTGGCAGGCACATCTCTTGAGTTTAAAGCCAGCCTGGTATACAAAGCAAGTTCCAGGACAGACAGGGCTACACAGATAAACTCTGTCTCAGAAAAACCAAAACAAACAAACAGAAACTGTACCATCTAGCCCTAGAGGGTGAATATGCCAACATATCCCCTTGGTGTTTCAGGCCAGGGAGCTGGTTGGTTACACTGAAGGTTAACTCAGCTTTCTCGTGTCTCAGGGCCATCACAGAACAGAAGCAGAAGATGAAGAGGCTGGGCTCAGATCTGTCCAGCGCCCAGAAGGAGATGAAGACTAAGCACAAAGCTTATGAGAATGCTGTGAGCATTCTCAGCCGTCGCCTGCAGGAGGCTCTGGCTTCTAAGGAGGCTACAGATGCAGAGCTGAACCAGCTCAGAGCTCAGAGCACAGGTGGCAGCAGTGACCCTGTCCTACATGTAGGTAAACACATTTCTCCCCGTCAAAGTCCTTAGGACTGTTGGTTTTCTTTAGTTGTGTTTTTTGTTTTTCAAGACAGGATTTTTCTGTGTAGCAGCCCTGGCTGTCCTGGAACTTGCTTTGTAGACCAAGCTGGCCTTGAACTCACACTGGGCTGAAGCAGGACGATCAGAATTTCAAGGTTAATCTTGGCTGTATGGCAAATTCTAAGCCAGCATGAGCTAAATGAGACCTATATCAAACAAAAGAGTAGAGCCTTCTGAGTTGGGTTTAGTAATGCAATCCCAACACTTGTGAGGCTGAGGGGAGAAGTTCACTACTTCAGAGCCATCCTGCGCTGTTTAGTAAGGAGACTGTGTTTCAGAAACTAAAACAACTGGGCTAGTTGAATGGCTTAGTGGGTACAGGCCCCTTCCACCATGCCTGATGACTTGAGTTTGATTCCCAGTCACATTATAGGAGTCAGGAGAGACCTGACACCCAAAAGTTGTCCTTTGAACTGTGCATGCACACAAGAACACCTACACACATGCACATACACATAACAGTAAATGAATAACGTGGAATAAAAATCTTAAAAATCTAGAATGTGATCAGGTATGTGTCCATGAGAGTTGAAGGAGGAAAAGGCCAGTGACTAAATATGTCTCCCACTTTGCCTTTCAGGAGAAGATTCGTGCTCTGGAGGTGGAACTGCAGAATGTTGGCCAAAGCAAGATACTACTGGAGAAGGAGTTACAGGAGGTGATCACAATGACTAGCCAGGAGCTGGAAGAGTCCCGGGAGAAGGTGCTGGAGCTAGAAGATGAGGTAACACCTGCATTGCTAAAAACAGAGTGGCTGTGCTTTGCTCCTGGATCACCTTGTAATTGTTGGTGGACCACATTGTTGCCAGTACTCTAGGGAGGATGTCAATAGTTACCACTTTTACAGTTACCACATGGCTAAGACTACTGAGACATTTGGAGGCAGATGTGTCTAGCCTATAGCCCCTATGCCACAGGAGTCCCAGAATAGCTGTGAACCCATCTTAACAGATTTGTCATTAAGTCAGTGTTTAAAGGTTAGATAATCCTGTTCTTTTCCCAGTTAGGATGCTTTGATTTAAATAACAAACCCAAATTAAATCTGCCAAAGAACTGACAACTCAGTTTATTAGCCCTTTTTTGTTGTTTTTTGTTTTTGTTTGTTTGTTTGTTTTCTGAGACAGGGTTTCTCTGATTTCATTAAGTATTTCATTTGAGATTCCTCTGTTGAGAATTCTCTGTTTAGATCTATAACCCTTTTTGGTTTGGGTTTTTTTTTTTTTTTTTTTGAGACAGGTTTTCTCTGTATAGCCCTGGCTGCCCTGGAACTCACTCTGTAGACCAGGCTGGCCTCGAACTCAGAAGTCCGCCTGCCTCTGCCTCCCAAGCGCTGAGATTAAAGGCGTGTACCACACTGTATTGTGTGGCCTTTTAGCCCTGTTCAAGTAGTGCTTCAGCACTGTCACCAAGATCCTGTCTCCTGCCCCTGGGCAACCCTACCATGTTGCTACAGTAGGGCATTTGGGAACTTTACATAACTAACATTTTGAGATGTGTGTTTTTCTCAGCAATCTCTATCCTGTCTTCAAGTGGGTATTGCTGAGATCAGATCAACTCCATGCTTGTTTGTGAGCAGCTTATCCGAAGCCCTGAGTAACTAGTTTCTGGACTGGCTTCTGGGAAGCCTGTGGACTCAAAAGAGTAGCAGACTTGTAGGTAGTAGGTCAAGGGCAGTGTATTAGCGCTTGGAGAAAATTGCTTACTTTTTTCAGTTGAGTATTTTCAGTTGAGTAGTCCGTCTTGCAGAATATGATTTTTGCACGTGGGGAGGTGTTGCTTTTGATACAGGGTCTCCTATATCCACGGTGGCTTTGAGTTGATCCTTCTGCCTCTGTCTCCCAAGCACTGGGGTTATGACCATGGATCACCATACCTGCCCAGAGCATGACATTTTACATGTACCAATATGTTTCAGCTTCAAGAATCCAGAGGCTTCAGAAGGAAGATAAAACGTCTTGAAGAGTCAAATAAGAAACTAGCTCTGGAGTTAGAGCATGAGCGAGGGAAGCTCACTGGCCTTGGACAATCTAATGCAGCGCTGCGGGAGCACAACAGCATTCTGGAGACTGCACTAGCCAAGAGGGAAGCTGACCTGGTACAGCTGAATCTGCAGGTGCTGAGACCTTTATCTGCCAGGAGCAGCATGAGAGTCATGTGGAACATACTTATTATCAGTGTCTCATCATACTGAGTCATAGCCACTTTTAGGGGACCACACCTGGCTCAGAGGAACCTGGCCATGGCATAAACCTGGATCCCCAGCAGTAAGAGCCTATGCTCATTGTACCACGTTCACTAGTCCCTTTTGTGTAATAGGCTCCTGGTGGGACAGGTCAGACTGTCCTCTGGTTCTAGACAGCAACCTGTACAAAAGACACTTGCCTGAAGTCATTATAGGGTTTAAAGCTGAAATTTGAACCCCAACTTGGCATCTTACTGTAGATTCTGTTCTTAGCTCTTTAGGTTCTTCAGTGCTTTGGAGGACACTGAACAATTCAAGGAAAGTTTAAGACTATCAGTTAAGGGTCACTGGGGTTACATCTTCACTAGTGGCCTCTCACAGTGCCAATCCTCAGCTCCTGTCTATTACCCTTCATGCTTTCAAAGCCAGTACCACCTAAGTGACTCTTAAACTACCAAGTTCTACTGCCAGCACAAGATACAACACAGCTTTTCTGTGTTCTCAGGAAACTTCCTAGATTTCACCTTAATGATGGTGGTCTCTTCTCAATCACCATTAATTTCTTAGCTCCAGCTAACCAGCATCAAATTGTCCCAGTAATGCCAAGTTTTCATTTCTATGGTCGCTTGTTAGTCCTAATCACAGCTGACTCTTAAGCCCCTGCTGACCAGAATGACAGAATCTTAGCTCAAAGTAGCAAACAGCCCTGTTAGAGTTTCTAAACTTGCCTCTGAAACTTCACAAGCCAGGCTTCCGTCTCTGCACCTCGGTCTCCGCATTCTTAACCTTCCAAGCTCCTAAAGAACAACCTACTGAGTTCTTAATGAGCTTAGGGATTCTTCTAGCTCAAAGTTCCAAGACCCTTTACCATCTTCCCCACATCATGGTCAGGTCTGTCACAGCACTACCCCGCTACTGTCTCAGGGTTTCTGTTGACCAAAAAGCACCATGAAAAGGAAAGAAAGACTTTATTCACCTTACACTTTACATTTGTAATATGAAATATTTTATGTGCCTGGCCCTTTAAATGACTCCTTGCTCTTTGGTGACAGTTGGCTCTTGTACTTCTGGGAACAGGAATGGACATAAAAGCCAGCAGAGAGAGACAGAGAGTGGAGAAAGGAGTTGAAGAGAACACCAGGACTGGGGAGAAGTGGTAGGGTCCAGGAGACAGAGCATAGGGTCAGAGAGGAGAGAGAGTTGAGTAGGGCTAAAGAAGAGAAGAGATTTTGAAAAGCGAAAATAAGAGATAGTTGAAAGTGAATTTGGCTCTCAGACTGAGTAGACAGTTGGTGCATTGTTGTTCATCACTGAAGGAAGTCAGGACAGGAACTCAAGCAGGGTAGGAACCTGGAGGCAGGAGCTGATGCAGAGGTCATGGAGAGGTGTTGTTTACTATGTGGCTTTTTCAAGCTTCCTCATTCTGCTTTCTTATACAGCATAGGACCACTAGTCTGGGGATGGCACCACCCACAATGGGCAGCCGCCACCCCCTGGGTTGATCACCAATTGAGAAATGCCTTACAGCTGGATCTCGTGGAGGCATTTCCTCAACTGAAGCTCCTTCCTCAAACTGACACAAAACCAGCCAGTACATGTCACACACAAGCCTTAAAATTATGTAGTTACTAGAAGAGTTTAGTTAATTTTCATTTTTGCTCCAGTTTCTTTCACTACTGTCCTTGCTGGGCTGCCTTCCTTGTAAACATCTCTTATGATACATTTGTATCTTTCTTTTGGGTTCTGTGTTCTTGAATGCAGCCATGAGACACACACCTGTGAGGACAGACTTCTGCATCAATTGATCTCTCTCCCTCTCCTTCAACACTCCCTTCTCTCTCTGAGGTGGGAATCGTGTATCTAGGTAGCTAAGGATGATGGCTTTAAACTTGTAATTCTTCTGCCCTGGGTTTACACCCATGCCTGTTTTGTTTTATGTGCTAGGAACCGAATCCAGGTCTTTATGCCTACTAGGCAAGCAGTCTACCAACTGAGCGACATCTCTAGCCCAGAATGGGGTTTCTCACTTTCCCTACCTCGTTCTTTTCCTGTGATGCCATTATTATGAATAACATCCTACTGGGCTCCACATGACGGCTGACTGTAGAGGATCTCAGATTGTATTGCAGGTTGTATAGGTGATTGGAATTGATACTGCTGCTTATTCATCCTTTCATGATGTGATATAGGTGCAGGCAGTTTTACAGCGCAAAGAGGAGGAGGATCGCCAGATGAAGCAACTTGTCCAAGCCTTACAAGTCTCACTAGAGAAAGAAAAGATGGAAGTGAACAGCCTGAAGGAACAGGTATGTGGCCAGCTTCAAATTTACTGGGCCTTCCAGGAGGTGTAGCCTTTCACATGATAATGTTGTTTCTAAGGACTGGGTAGTTATGACACAGACTGCAGAGAACATGGCATTGTTTCGTTGTAGAAAGTGACATCATACTAAACGACTTTAGCAATGTGGGACTGGGAAGGATAGACTGGACCACCCATACATACACACATTAGTCTTTGCTAGGAAAAGACATCCCTGTAAAGTTTAAAAACCACATTTCCCGTTTGTGCACACTCCCAACAAGACTTCATGAGATAGGAGGATTCTGTCTTCAAAGCCAGCTTTGAGCTATATGTAGTGAGCTTGAGGCCAGCTTAAGCTCTATAACAAGACCTTGTCTAAAAACAGTCAAGAATGTTGGCTGCAGATAGCCTTAAAGTCTATAGAACTGCCTTTGTGGCTGGCTCCTTCCCACACTCCAGTTTTGCTGATCTGTCGTGTAAATCATAACAGCAAAGGCCTGTGGTGGCCAATATGCAGTCCATCCCATGCTCCATTCTTGGTTTTGTTTTGTTTTTTTCTTCCCGAGAAGGGTTTCTCTGTGTAGCTCTGACTGTCCTGGAACTTGCTCTGTCGACCAGGCTGACCTCAAACTCACAGACATCCACCTGCCTCTGCCTCCCAAGTCATGTTGCCACTACTTCTTTACACCCCTTCTCTTTTAGAATGTGAGCTTCCTGCTGACATACGTCCTGCCACAAAGCAGACTCAGGGCCACTGTTGTGTGTGTATAACATTCTGTTACTCATATACACATACAGTTTTATTTTTTCTTTTTCTTTTTCTGAGACAGTGTCTCTTGTAGCACAGAGTGTCCTTGAATTTGCTGTGTGGCTGAACTCTTGAACTCTTTATTTTTACTGTTGTATTTTTGAGATAGGGTCTCATGATGTAGCCCTAGCTGGCCCAACACTGGCTACATGGACTGGCTAGCCTCTATCTCACAGAGCTCCACATTGCCCCTGCCTCCCGGATGCTAGAATTAAAGGTGTGTACCACTGTGTCTAGAAACCATGAATTCATGATCCTCTTCTGCATCCCAAGTACTGGGGATTACAGGTGTATGCCTCAGTGCCCACCCAAGGTAGTAAAATGTAATTGTAACTTAAAATTTTTTTAAATTTATCGTGTATACATATGTATATGATGTGTGTGAGTTGTGGAAATCGAGGGACAACTTTGATGATGTTGGGTTTCAGGAGTTGTCCTACAAAGCACACAAACACCGATCTCAGTCAGAGAGGGATGGTTTATTGAACACACACCTAAAGACTGATGGATCAGGTCAACAGACATATCAGACTTGGGAGCGGAAAGCTGTGAGATGAACATTTATCAGTGTCAGGTTTAAAGACTAAAACAGCAAATGCCACAATGAGCTCATAGCAGATACAGCGGGGGTAGGGTGGCCAGACTGTTTTACATGTTTCCTTAGTAATTGAGACACGACAGTTCAAGCTGACCCTTGTCTTGCTTGGTCCTGGGTGAAGGCTGCAGCTGGAGAATTTCTTTTTTGTTTTTATTTATTTATTTATTTTATCTCATGTATGTGAGTACACTGTAGCTGTCTTCAGACATACCAGAAGAGAGCCTCAGATCTCATTACAGATGATTGTGAGCCACCATGTGGTTGCTAGGAATTGAACTCAGGACCTTTGGAAGAGTAGTCAGTGCTCTTAACCACTGAGCCATCTCTCTAGCCAAACCCCATCACATACAGAACATAACAGAGTATGTGATCAGCATGACCCTGCTGTGAGTCAAGTTATTTTTCTGTGTCAATGACTACTAGGCACATTACAGCAACAATCTGAAGCAGCTGGCAGGCATGGAACAAAATGTCTACAGTTATGCTTGGGGAATGGGCCTCAATGATGTCGGGTTCCTTCTCCTTTACACAGGTTCCAGGGCTTTAACTCACATGGTCAGGCTCATGTGGCAAGCACCTTTACTTGGTGAGCTACCTCACTAACCCAGAAAAAGTTTTAAAATAAGATAATTTTAAGGCTTTGTAGACATATTTTAATATGAGCAGTTACTGGTATGTTCGTGGCTCACATGTGATCATCTGAGATATCCAGGCTTTGCTTGAGGTTTTTGATGCATGGTCTGTTGCATCTCCACATCTATCATCAGTTCTGAGGTTAGATATCACTTAGCTTTGTTTTGGTTCTATTTGGGTTTTTGCTTGTTTGTTTTTTGTTTTGAGACAGAGACTCTCATGGTCCTGACCATCACTATGTAGACCAGGCTGGCCTTGAACTCTCAAAGACCCACTTGCCTCTGTCCTGATTGCTGGAATTAAAGGTGTGTGCCAACTGACCCATCTCATTACGTATTTTTATTCTTGCTTTAAAAGAAGGCATGACTAGGAAATTTGTTACTAGAAGTGCTGGAGCAATAATAGCAATAACTAAGCCCACCCCCACCCCAGGACACTTATGAACAAAGCTTAAATCTTTCTACTGAATGCATTTAGTCATAATTTTAACAATAGTACATGACAGTAAAATATTTTTGTGATTTTTGTGGTTGCTGTTTGCATGTATGATGTGTATATACATGTTTGCAGTTGTTTGGCACATATGTGTATGCAGATGTTTGTCCGTGAGTGTGTACTTGCATGTAGAGGCCTAAGGCTAGTTTCCGGAATCTTCCTTGATTGATCTACCTTACCCTTTGAGGCAGGATCTCTTGATGAGATCTGAAGTTTGCTGATGGCTAGTCTCCTTGGGGATCCTATCTTTGGCTTTTAGTGCTGCCTGGTTCACACACACTTGGTTTTTATGTAGATACCTGTGATATGAATTCTGATCCTCTTGCTATCATGGCAAGTACTTTAATCCCTGATACATCTCTCCAGCCTATAAGGCATTGTTACTGTGCTTTGAAACCTTCAGAAGGACAAGAGGATTTGTGGGAGATGTTTGCATGGGATTTGTCTTTTCTTAGACAAGGTCTCCCTATGTAGCCTTGGCTGGCCTGGACCTTACAATGTAGACCAGGCTGCCTTCAAGCACACAGAGATCTGCCCCCCAAGTGCTGGGACTAAGGGTATGCATGTTAATGCCCAGCTGGAGCATATTTTAAGAATGGTATGTTGTGTGTGTGTGTTAGTTTTACTTGTTTTAGAAGCAGCCTTTTTCTTCTCTTATTAAAACATTTTTTATACATTCTATTCTGATCATGCTTTTCCACTCCCCCAACTCCTCCCTGATCCTCCCACCCCTCTACCCAACTCTATACCCTTTCTTTGTCTAAAAACTAGATGGGTCCAGGCCTGAGGTGTGGTTAGTATACCCAGTGAGATGCCATTGAATAAAACTAATTTTTTCTTTGTAAGTGGATATCACTGGCAGATAGTTTCTTGGTTGAGTTGGGAGTTCCTGTGCCCTTCCCCTTCTCATTGTGTTGGACCCTGTGTGTGCTGTCACAGTTCCCGTGAATTCTCATGTGTGTCGGTCCTGCTGGGTTTAGAGGACATCATCCTTCCCCTCTGATTCTCCACCCATTTTCTGAATTTGTATCTCCCTGAGCCCTGACGGGAACATACCTGATTTCTCACATTGTCCAGTTGTAAAACTCTGTTGGTTCTCATCTTAAGAGCAGACATTTTGAATGGAAACAACCTGACCAAAAAAAAAATCTGTGACATAATTTGAAGGACCATTAAAGTGAAAGTGCAGGGTGCATTGACTAAGTAATGATTACACTGATGATGCCTTCTTTTTTCTTCTTTGCAGTTAACCCTAGGCCTCAAAAGTTCTAGGCACAATGTTACTACACAGGCAGATACCAGCTCTAATTGTTTCTCTAATATTTCTAAATGACTAGAAAAGAAAATGGAATTTTTTATGCATTCAAGAATTTGCTTGGAAATCTTGAGAGGATCTATTGTTGACTTTGAAAATCACCAAATGTTCAGAGAAAGACAGTTATATCAGTTATTACAACTAGATAGAAATATAAGAATTAGGAATAGCTGGGAATGGTGGTGCACTCCTTTAATCCCAGCACTCAGGAGGCAGAGGCAGGTGGATCTCTGTGAATTCCAGGCCATTCTGGTCTACAGAGAGAGTTCCAGGACAGCCAGGCTGTTAGGCAGAAAAACCCTGTCTTAAAAGCAAAGCAAACAAACAAACAAACAAAAGAATTAGGAATAAACTTAACTAGTAATAAACAGGTATGGTTGAGGAATATACAACCTATTTAAGCTAAGAAAACTGAATGAATTTTATTCATTCAGTAGTCCATCATATGTTCCTGGCCCACTGCATGCTAAGCATAGTGCCAGTTACCTTATCTTTATCAGTAAGTTAGTCTTGAGAGGAGATGACACAGATGTGTCCAGGTCTGCATGAGTTTGAGAGGGGCTTCCGTGCTGGTACTTGATATTCCATCAACTTTGTACAACTTGTGTGTGAGTAATGTCAACATCTTCACCTTCTTCTAGATGGCTGCTGCCAGGATAGAAGCTGGGCACAACCGCCGCCACTTTAAGGCAGCTACTTTGGAGCTGAGTGAGGTGAAGAAAGAATTGCAGGCCAAAGAACACCTGGTACAGACATTGCAGGCCGAGGTGGATGAGCTCCAGTGAGTACCTGATGCTTGCACAAGCACCCCAGGGCTGGCCAGTTTCTATATACCACATCAGAGCAGTTGGGGTTTTCTCTTGTCTTTAATTCATTTTGGATCTCACACCAGGGATCATCTGTCTTATTCTAAGGTGCCAAGTACTTTAGGGCAAGTCAAAAGAGCAAAATTACAATGACTCCTTTCTCAGGAAGCTTAAGTTTAACCATAACCCAGTTCTTCCTTGACTTCTTCCTGGAATAGAAAGAACCCCTATTTGAACACTCAGTCAAGGGATATTTTTTTTAAGGTAAGTTTTTTTTTTTAAAGATTTATTTATTTATTATATGTAAGTACACTGTAGCTGTCTTCAGACACTCCAGAAAAGGGCGTCAGATCTTGCTACAGATGGTTGTGAGCCACCATGTGGATGCTGGGATTTGAACTCCGGACCTTCAGAAGAGCAGTCGGGTGCTCTTACCCACTGAGCCATCTCACCAGCCCGGGATATTTTGAGGTTCATTGTAACATCACACTAGCAGAGTATCAGCCTGGACATGAGGAAAGGGGCAGGACACACACCTCTACAGAAGCTTCAGAGGCCTCTGTTCACTGTGTTATGAAAGTGTCTGACAGCATCCTGGTCTGAGCTTTGTGACCGGAGTGTACAGAGTACAAAGGGCTTTTCGGGGTTAGTACATGGATAGAGAGCATTGGAAAGACTCCACACTGTCTATAGCCATGGTCAGGAGTCTCACCATGGACAGCCCTGGAGGACAAATTGAGAGAAGTTTGTCATTTTATTTCTAACCTGTTTGTTTGTTTGTTTGTTTTTTTGTTTGTTTGTTTAAATGCCAGGATTCAGGATGGAAAGCATTCTCAAGAAATAGCACAATTCCAGACTGAGCTGGCAGAAGCTAGAACCCAGCTCCAGCTCCTACAGAAGAAGCTAGATGAGCAGATGAGCCAGCAACCGACAGGGAGCCAAGAGGTGACAGCTAGGCCTTGTTTCCCTACTGCTCAGACAGAGTATATGCTTTTTAAATGTAATACTGAAGGATGGATAGAAATTCCTTAGAACTGTTTTATAGTGTAAGACAGCTTTTTAAAATTGTCTTAGTCATGTGCTTTTGTTCTTTAGATGGAAGATCTCAAATGGGAATTGGATCAGAAAGAACGAGAGATTCAGTCCCTGAAGCAGCAGCTTGACTTGACAGAGCAACAGGGCAAGAAAGAACTGGAGGGGACACAGCAGACACTTCAGGTTGGTTCTATCCCTGTCCAGGGTCCTGGATCTGTGTTGAAATGACTCAGTCCCAGCCAGGCTGAGTGTTAACACGTGCAACAAGAGTACTCGTTGAGACGTCGATCATCATCTGGGCTCCCTGACCCCCCACCTCCACCCCCACCCCATCCCCCCCAGTGATCTGAAGATACTGTCCCCGTTTTAGAATGAGGCTCAGCGTGATTACCTGGCATAATTACATGCTGGATGGAAGAGAATAAGACAAATTCAAGCACTACCCCTTTGTTACGCTGAATGAAATGCATGTACCAGGAACATGCTTTTTATTAGCTCTAGTGAGTAGTATCAATATGCAATGTGAGCTTAGTTTATGGTCAGCTTCTCCATGAAGGCTCAAATGAATAGTCTTTATTACTCAGGGAAAGGACCAGAAACAGAACTTGCTAATACTCCTCACTTATTGGTTTATACTGTTTCTTAGGAATGTTTTAACTTTAAAAAAAATATTTATTTTTATGTATGTGAGTACACTATAGCTGTGCAGATGGTTGTGAGCCTTCATGTGGTTGTTGGGAATTTAGTTTTTAGGACCTCTGCTTGCTCCAGATAACTCCACTCTCTCTGGTTGGCCCCACTCAATCTTGTCAACTTCGATCGCTCAGTCCCTGCTTGCTCTGGCCCAAAGATTTATTTAATATTAAGTACACTGTAGCTGACTTCAGACGCACCAGAAGAGGGTGTCAGATCTCGTTACAGGTGGTTGTGAGCCACCATGTGGTTGCTGGGATTTGAACTCAGGACCTTCAGAAGAGCAGTCAGTGCTCTCACCCACTGAGCCATCTCACCAGCCTGATTTAACTTATTCTAATAGTTGACTTTGGAATTTAAAGATTCTTTGGGGTTAACTGTGGCAATACAGATACTGCTATTTGGGAAAGGCTCTATCTATGTAAACTGTCAGGGTTGCTGGAGAGATGCTCAGCAATTAAGAGCACTCACTGCTCTTGCAGAGGACCTGGGTTTGGTTCCCAGCAACCACAGAGTAGCTCACAGCTTCCTATAATTGCAGCTCTAGGAGAGTCAACACCTTCTTTTGGCCTCTGAGGGCTCTTGCATGTTTGTGCTGCACATAAACACACTTAAGCACTCACACATAAAGCAGCCAACCAATCACTCTAAAAATAACGTTAAGGGTTGGAGTTGGAGAGATGGCTAGCAATTCAGAGCTCTTGTTATTCTTCCAGAGGACTCAAGTTCAGTTTCCAGCACCATGTAAGGCAGCTCACAACCAAATGTAACTCCATAGGTTTCTGTTTACTGAGAGGTGCTTCCATCAGGAACATGAGAAAGATACAGACCTGAGGCTCTGATGCTAATCAAGTTGCTGTCTAGAAGCTGTCACCTGAGGCTCGGGTGCACATATCCATGAACATACCCATGCACAGACACAGATACACAGAATTAAAAATAAGAATAATTTTTTTTCTTTTGGTCTTTTGAGACAGGGTTTCTCTGTGTAGCCCTGACTGTCCTGGAACTCACTTTGTAGACCAGGCTGGCCTCGAACTCAAAAATCCGCCTGCCTCTGCCTCCCCAGTGCTGGGATTAAAGGCGTGCGCCACCACGCCCAGCAATAAATATTTTTTTAAAGTCAATGGTTTGATTTCAGTGAACTTGTCAGTGCCTTGGAAACTGCTTAGATACAAAGATACCTTATCCTAGCAAAAAGTACATTCCCCAAACTGACAAACAAGTTAACATCTTAAAGTGTGTTTAAGACAGACTCTTATGTAGCCCAAGCTTGATATGTAGCTAAAACTAGACTTGAACTCTTTCTTGTTTCCCATTAATTATCATCCTGATCGAAGCCCTCCCCTTCCTCCCAGATCCCTCCCTCACACAGTCCCTCCTCCCAATCCTCCCTCCCCTTCTCCTCTGAGAAGGGGGATGCCCCGCTGCATACCAAACAACCCTGGCACATGAAGTCACTGCAGGACTAGGCATGTCATCTCCCACTGAGGCCAGACAAGGCAACCGAGTTAGGGAATAGGATCCATAGACAGGCAACAGAGTCAGGGACATCCCCCACTCCAGTTGTTGGGGACTGGCATGAAGACCAAGGTGCACATCTGCTACATACATGTGAGGGGCCTAGGTCCAGCCCATATATGCTCTTTGGTTCGTAGTTCAGTCTTTGGGAGCCCCCAAGGGTCCAGGTTAGTTGACTCTGTTGGTCTTCCTGTGGAGCTCTATCCCTTTAGGGCCCTCAGTCTTTCCCATGACTCTTTCATAAGATTCCCCAAGCTCCATCTAGTGTTTGGCAGTGGGTCTCTGCATCTTTTTCAGTCAGCTGCTGGGCGGAGCCTCTGAGAGGACAGTTATGCTAGACTCCTTTATGTAAGCCTAACAGAGTATCATTGATAGTGCTAGGGATTGGTTCTTGTACAAGGGATGAATCTCAAGTTGGGCTGGCCTTGAACTCTTAATCATTCTGCCTCGTGAACGTCACCAGTGCTGGGATTATAGGCATGAGCCACTCACTAAGATCTTCTAGCTTTAAAAATATATGCTCATTTTCCTTAGACCATCAAGTCTGAGTTGGAAATGGTACAAGAAGATCTGTCTGAGACGCAGAAGGATAAGTTTATGCTTCAAGCCAAAGTGTCTGAACTGAAGAACAACATGAAGACTCTGCTGCAGCAGAACCAACAGCTCAAGCTGGATCTCCGCCGCGGTGCAGCCAAGGTTGGATTTAGGTCTCTTACAAGTTAACTGTCTATCTCATTTAGATTTGGCTGGGGGTGTGGCTGGGGGAAGGCAGGAGATTGGCAGGTCTTCTAGTCATTCACAGATCAAAACACTTAACCAACATTGAACTATCTTATGCACAAGATCATAAAGAGCTCTCCTTGGACAGTGGCCAAACAACTTTATTTTGTTCAAGAGAATATTTACTTCTCTTCTTAAACACATATGTCATCTTGCTGTGATACTATTTTAAACTGATGAACACACAACCATGATGTTCTGACATTGGGGGACACAGTGCCTTCAGCTTGGCTCAGGTGGGAGCTTCAGGCTAGTATCAGCCCTGATGGAGCGTTGAAATAGCTGGCAGATAATTTTTGCACAGTTGAAGTAAATTTTGCCTAATTTCTAAGGAAGCTCAAAGTATAGGCTTATATCTCAGGAAACTCCCATAAGAGAGCTGTAATGCCATGTTCAGTTATTTCCCCTTAGGGTCATGCACAAGTAGTTTGTGCTTAATTAAGTGCATTAGGATTGCTGGACCGGCTAGTATATCTATCTTAACCTGCTAACTATTGGACTTGGTAGTTTAGTCCTCTTCTCAGAGTGGGGATGCAGGGAGGGTCAGTTGTCACAGTGGAGAATGAAGAGAGCTAATGATGTGCTTTTACAAACAGAAGAAAGAGCCAAAAGGTGAGTCCAACTCATCCAGTCCTGCAACACCCATCAAGATACCAGATTGCCCTGTCCCAGCCTCATTGCTAGAGGAGCTGCTGAGGCCCCCACCCGCTGTGAGCAAGGAACCCCTCAAGAATCTCAACAACTGTTTGCAGCAGCTCAAGTATGATCTGTTTTCTGTGCCCTATTTTGTTCAGTATTTAGACATGACATGTTTTTCCTAGCAGCATCTCTTCTGTTGTTTGTAGAGTGCCTATGTCTTTGAGGCTCTTGTGAAGTAGAGGGTTTTTACTGGCAGAGCTTCTGGGGTCCATGTTGTAAGCTGAAAATAGTTAAGTAAGTCTTGGTGTGCCCTTAAAAGGTCAGGTGTTAAACTTCTCCCCTATATGCTGATCCTCTTAGCTTAGGACAGAAGAGACCAGCATCATGGGCTGTATATGGCACATGGGACCCTGATAGGCAGGTGACCTTGTTGGGGGAAATCACATGTGACAATAGCCTCAGGTGACAGCTTCTAGACAGCAACTTGATTAGCATCAGGCCCTCAGGTCTGTATTTTTCTCATGTTCCTGATGGAAGCACCTCTCAGTAAACAGAAACCTATATCAGGTGGTTTTCTGGCTTCTGCCCAGAGTGGAAAAAAATGTCAAGCGCTTTTGCCTTCTTTGTTCCTGTTGCAGGATATTTGATGACACTAGGAACCCCATGATTGTATTATTTACTGGAAAAACCTGTTTCTAATTGTGATGTGTCTCAGCCTAGCACACACCTTTAATCCAAGAGCTTTCTGATTATTGTAAACAGGATAAATAAAGTCAACCATGAGTCTAGAGGAGGAGCAATCAGCCATATGGCAGGGAGTGATCATAGGAAAAAAAGAACATAGAAATAAAAGGACGTCAGGAGGACGGATGGAGAGATCACAGGATGTGAGAGGGTGGGGAGGAGTTTGAGGGGTTTTTGAGACCAGGCAGAGGAGGAGAGATTCCTTTTCCTTTGGGTTGTTGCTGAGGAGGAAGGTCAGCTGGAAGTTTTCTCTGCCTCTCTGAGCTAGCAGGCTTTCACCCCAGCATCTGGCTCCTGAGTCTTCATTAGTAAAATTGAATAATGGAGATTTTGTTAAAGCAAACAACAGATTCCAGCTGACTTTGCTGGTCTGTAATAACGTTGATTAGACTTTGAGAGAAACACATTCACTGTAGCTTGTTAGAGCTGTGGCTGGTGGTTCTGCTGATCCTTGTATGATTTAGGGTTTCTTCTTCTGCCTTCTCTCATCTCCCCAGGCAGGAAATGGACAGTCTCCAGCGCCAGATGGAGGAGCATACCATCACTGTGCATGAGTCCCTGTCCTCGTGGGCTCAGGTGGAAGCTGCCCCAGCAGAGCATGCCCATCCCCGGGGAGACACAAAACTGCATAATCAAAACAGTGTTCCCAGAGACGGGCTGGGCCAATGACCACTGTTGTCCTCATCACACAAGTATTTGTGACTGTTGAAGGAATTCTCTTGTCAATATTATTTATTTGATCGAATGCTCTGGTGGCTTTCTTTTTTCCTTTTTTAAGAAAGGACATTTAAATTTCCCTTTACTTTTTATCAAGGATTAAAATAACAGAAAAAAACTGGGAGGTAATGGTACATACTTTTAATCCCAGCACCCAGGAGGCAGATGCAGGCATGATCTCTGTGAGTTTGAGGCCAGCCTGGTCTACAGATCAATAGTTTCAGAACAGCCAGGGCTACAAAGAAAGACTCTGTCATAAATAAATAAATAAATGGGATGAGGCAAGGATTAAAAGCATAGTCATTTTAAACCACATCTAGCTTTTCCCATGAAATGACCAAATCCTGAAAACATCAGAGTTTGGACTGCTGGTGAAATCTGAGTCTGTCTGTCTGAACAGTCACTTGCAGAAGGAGGGAAGCTTGCATGTGGCTGTAGACACACACAAGACCTTTACTTTCCTTCATAAATGAGTTTTTATTTACACCTTTTGCTTTTTATTTAATTTGCTTTTCAAACTGTTCTACCTAAATAGGATGTATATATAAATATTGAAAGTCTTTTGAAAACATATACCTATATTATTTAAGGACCTAATTGTCTTTCTGATTTCCTTTTTGAAAATTTGCTATTGGGAAACAGTATATATGTAGCTTTAGCGATATCAGTTTAAAAATGTATTTTAAGAAATATAACTTATTTTCTATGCATCCTAAAACCAAATACTCTTGGCACAGAAAGAGTTGATTAGTTGTAGTCTTTTTATTTCTGAGGTCTTTTCTGCCAGCATTTCCATGAATTAATATCACTGACCTCTCAGCCTTCTGTGGTTTTACTCACTTTGGCTTACGAACAGGCAGGGCCAGTCGTCAGGCCTTGCAGTTAACAGGGGACGAAAGGACCTCCAAGGTCTCCTCATACTCACCTCACCTAACATTTGGAGAACACTGGTGGAGGAAAAGAGCAGGAGAGGAGGCCGCCTTGGTCCTTGTGGGTTAAGGGCTGCATACACCGTGTCCCAGAGATGGTGTTTATGAAACACTGTGAATGTCTTTCTGTCTGGTCGTCAGGAACTACCATGGACCTCTGTTGAGTATTTGTGGCACAAGAAGTCAAGAGTAATACCTGAAAGGAGGTGGGCAACTTTGGTCTTCTGAGACAGGGTCAAGAGACAAAAGCCTTATTTAAAGTCAGCACTAAGTGTGTGATTTATTGCTGTCTGCTTCCCAAATCATAATAATGCTTTATATACTGACTAATTAGGAGAGTTGAGGTCTTTAATCTTTGTGAATGCTTGTGAAGAGAATTTAAAATAAAGTGGCTTTTTTGACTCGTGACTGTAATCCCAGCACTTGTAGGTAGAGTCAGGAAGAGGATCAGTTCAGGACTGGTTTTCAGCTACACGGCGAGTTTGAGGCAAGACTGTGTTACATGAAACCATGACTTAAAAAGACAGACAAGCTGGAACAACAACAAAAAAGATGTGAAATATTGTTAGAAGGGAAAGAGAGAAAGGCCTGAAGAAGGAATCTCTAAGCAGCAGTGATCAGCTAGTTGGTGTCTTTTAGTGGGTTTCTTGTCTATTTTGTGGATAATCGGTTTGGAATTTTTAATCTGTGTTCTCTTACAATATCCTATTAGAAGGTTAGCTGATGTGGTTAAAGTAGAACTATCCACAGTGATGTCTGGTGTTTGAAAAATATTCTTTAGCAAGTATTGGAACTTTAAGATGTGTATATCATTTGTACAGGGTTTATCTTTAAAAAAAACTTTATTATAATTATACCCTTTTAATCTCTAAGTTAGAAATTAGAAAAGGACGGTAATTTGCATTCTTATTTATTTTGTATTTTTAATGACAAAACCAAGAAATAGCACTTGGTTTGGACTTAGTTCTGCAACAGAGCTAGATTCTCCTATGTGAAGAGATCTTCAAGTGAGTTGTGTTGATTGTGTTGTCTGGGAAAGAATGAGTTAATTCTGAACTCATTCAAGTGAAGGTTGGTTTCATGTCTTAACCCATTTCTTCAGTTGCTTTGCTGTTTCATGTGCACGGACACCCACAGAAACGGCACCTCTTCTAAACTTTATAGTCTGCCTTGTGGGCCCTTGGCTAGGTTCCTCTTGGCTCCATGAAGGGCCTGGCATGTCTTGGCTTCTTGCTCTGTCTCTTTTTGTGAACCAGTGTGTCTTTTCTCACATTTGCGGTTCAGAGGACTCTCAGATTGGAGCTGGAGTTCTCTTAGGGTTCTTTAAGTCACCTTGAAGTTGAGTTTTCAAGTTTCCTTGTTTGTTTGTTTGTTTGTTTGTTTTGGCTTTTTCCCTCCTAAGAGGAATCTAAGGGATTCTATTTTACTTCACCTCCTTGAGCTTATTCTTGAGTGAATATAGCTTGATTACTGTTGCCTCTGCAGCCGAAACTGGGAATTTTAGGTTTGCTCATGAGCGAGCGCAGGCAGGTCTGGAGGATTGCTTTTTCAGGCAGGCTCACACCATTGTGCGCCGTTTGTGCGTATATCATACATGCTGCATCGTGCCCTAGACTGGACACCTTGGCTTGCATGATTTGTACTACCAGTTGGTTTTCTTACGTTTAAAAAAATTACCACGAAATTTCTATCATTGTTTTTCTGGTAGACGTCCGATTGATCCCATGATTTTAGATTTTTACACCATTGTAGCAGGCAATGATTTTGAGAAGATGTAAGGCTGACTTTACATGGACTTTGGGTACAGGGAGAAGGACCTGCTGTCTAAGAAGGTGGTCTTAGTGTATAAATCAGAAAGCTTGGTGAAATTCTTCTCTGTTTCAAAACAAACTTTACCAGTATGTGAATACTGTAAAAGCCATAGTCTTATAGGTCATTATGATACATATTTTAATACATTTTGAAATAAAAATTGGCAGGTAAAGATTTTGGATTTAAAAGGGACCATCATATTTGAAAAGAAAACCTCCTGGAGCCTTGGAGGGCCCCAGTGATAAGAATAATACTGTGGTATGAGATATCCCGAGTCTCATCCTAACATGCTCAGTAGTTGGGCATTCTAGCCCAGTCTACCCTGTAGTGGTCATAGGTTCTGCCAAGATCTCTGGGTCCATGTCCAGTTTGGAGGGTCCAACATTTCAGTGCTTTTTGAGTTTCTCATTTTTATAAAAAGTTATCTCATAAGGGAGTCAGTCTTCACGTTGGGGCTTTCCCAGGGAAACTGTCATCACTGGTAACAAACTGTAACTTTAAAGGGCATGTTGTTGCTGTTATTGTTTTGCCTTTTTTTTTTTTTTAATATAAGTGTGCTTGGGAACTCCTTACATTTTATGCAATAAACTATTTTTGGTAAAGTTTTTCATAATTCATTGGGGAGGGCTTCCTGTTTAGTGCTAGCGTTTTGTCATATTTAGGAATAGCTTTTATAGCTCATGTTGTTTCGCACTATTTTAAAAGGTTATCATGTCCTACCAAAGTTTGAGGTAGGATAAGGAGATTCACTCGTTGTATTAGAGCAGCAGGAGTAGCATGGTAACCATTTCTCTTCACTGGCCTGCATCCACCATCACCATGAAGAAGGGGCACCCTTGCACATTCATGTGCATGAGCAGAGGATGGGGGAGCCTGTCTGCACAATGCTCTGAAGCGGACTAGTTCCTGCTGGGTTAATTTTCATATCTCAAGTAACTTTTTCTCTTTTTCATTCACCCTTTATTTTTGATCAATGAATTATACAGGCCTATTTCAGGTAAAAGTTATTAATAAGCCACACAGTTTAAATCAAGTATGGGGAAGGAGAAGAATTTGTGAAGCTCAGTATATAAGTCCCTGAGGCACTTGGAGACCTGATAGCTTATGCAGTATTAGAAGCAAGTTATGAGGGAACTATAAAGTGGGTTATTTAACACCCCTGCCATCCATGATGGGTGAACTTGTTTGGTTTTCTGTTCAACAATGTATGTGTGGGTGTGCGTGCATGCGTGTGTAAATGAGTTAGGTAAACGCCTATTTAGGAAAAATAAGCTAGCTCTCTACTTAACACTAAAAACAAAGACAAATTCCAAGCAAGATCACATTGTGAACATTTTTTTTTCTCTCTTTCTCCGTTTTTCTTTTCTTGTCTTGTCTTTCCGAGACAGGGTCTCTCTGTTCGCCCTGGCTGCCCTGGATCTCAGCCTCTAGATCCTCCTGCCTCTGCCTCCCAAGTGCTGGAATTAAACCATCACTGCCTAGCAACCACCACTCTCATAAAGGAAAGCATTTAATTTGGGGCTGGCTTACAGTTCAGAGGTTTAGTCCTTTATTGTCCTGGTAGGAAACACGGTGCTAGAAAGGTAGCTGAGAGTTCTGCATCTGGATCAGCAGGTAGCCAAAAAAAAAAAAAAAAAAAAAAAAAATTGAATTAACAATGGCTTAAGCACCTGACACCTCAAAGCCCACCCACTGTGAATTCCTTTGACAAGGCCACACCTCCAATAATGACTCTCCCTGTGAGTTTGTAGAGGTCATTTTCATTCAAACCACCACAACAGGTAACCATTTAAGAGTCCTCTTGTAAGAATTCTTAGAATTCATGCCATTCACTACCCTTGGTCAACCTTTGTATAACTATGCACTATGTCTATCTCCATCTCCTTGGCCCTTACAATGGCTTGAACTTGGCTCCCAAAATAAACTGGGTGGTGGTGACCTGGGGCTAAAGTTCCTTCTCAGGGAGATGTAAACAACAATGTTAAGTTCCCTCTGGGGAGCCAATGAGTTTATTGGGGTTCTTCCCAGAGCATGGCTGAGAGGGTAATTACAGGAATGTGGGTGCAGGTGGAAAGCCTCCACACTGCAGCACAGACAGAGCACTCCTTCCCTTGTTTCCCCTCTCTCTATACTCTAGCCTCACAAATACAGCACTTGGTAAGGAGCAGCTACATACTCAGGTGCGGTTCTCAGGAGGGGATGTAGAGTCAGGAAACCCAGCTGGGATAAGCCTTTCACAAGGGGCACAGCTGAACTCCCCAAAATAATGGTTGCTTGACTCATAGGACACTCATTCACAACCACCTACAGGTCTTTTGTGTTCTTCTATAATTAAACTAGAGTAAAGAGTTGAAGATGGGGGCTGGTGAGATGGCTCAGTGGGTAAGAGCACCTGACTGTTCTTCCGAAGGTACAGAGTTCAAATCCCAGCAACCACATGGTGGCTCACAACCATCTGTAACAAGATCTGACGCCCTCTTCTGGAGTGTCTGAAGACAGCTACAGTGTACTTATATATAATAAATAAATAAATCTTAAAAAAAAAAAGAGTTGAAGATGGGGGGTGGGGTGGTGGATATAGGGGACTTTCGGGATAGCATTTGAAATGTAAATGAAGAAAATATCTAATAAAAAAAGAGTTAGCCGGATGTGGTGGCGCACGCCTTTAATCCCAGCACTCGGGAGGCAGAGGCAGGCGGATTTATGAGTTCGAGGCCAGCCTGGTCTACAAAGTGAGTTCCAGGACAGCCAGGGCTTTACAGAGAAACCCTGTCTCGAAAAACCAAAAAAAAAAAAAGTTGAAGATGGCACCTATTAGGCTGCAGTTATAACAGCCCAGGTAAAAAGTGCTCACTCTTCAGGTCAGCTCCAGAAGCTTCTAGGATATGCATGAGAGAGAGAGAGAGAGAGAGAGAGAGAGAGAGAGAGAGAGAGAGAGAATGAATTAAATACATAATTAGGGTCAAGTATTACCCTCACAGTAAAATACTCGTGTGTTCTATTATGAATATCCTAGTGTAGTTAACTCTATGGAGGAGCAATCTTGACTTATACACCCCTCATCAAGTTTTCTAAACATTAAATTAGCATTTCCATATGCATTCCACTACCCTTTGTCCACTTTTGTATAACATTACTATCTCCATCAGGAAGGTCACAGTGGGCTTTCTCCACACTTACATACCTTTTCACTCTGAAAGTAGACCTCCTAGCCAGCTTGGTAGGCCTAGCTGCAACCCATAGACCATTATTCCTGGCCTGCTGTTTGTCCTAGCTTAGTTATATGTCTCCACCTGAAAACCTCAGGCTCCTGGATGCTGCTGTTCCCAATTCTCTCTACTGAATTCTCTACTATGGGCTGAGACCAACAGCATATAACATATGGCCAGATCTCTGAAAGTATAGTACATTTCTGGTAAGTCTTTGTTTTTGTTTTTGTTTTGTTTTGTTTTTCTGAGACAGGGTTTCTCTGTGTAGCCCTGGCTGTCCTGGAACTCACTCTGTAGACCAGGCTGGCCTCGAACTCAGATATCTGCCTGCCTCTGCCTCCCGAGTGCTGGGATTAAAGGCGTGCGCCACCACGCCCGGCAAGTCTTTGGTTTTGAAACAGGCTGGTCTTGAACTCAAGATCCTCAGCTGCCTAGGTTTCAAGTAAATGTTTTAGTTATAACACACAGATCTAACAGTCTTAATGAACAATGGTTATTTATTTATTAAAAGATTTATTCATTTTATGTATGAAAGTACACCATTGCTGTCTTCAGACACACCAGAAGAGGGCATCAGAACCCATTACAGATGGTTGTGAGCCACCATATGGTTGCTGGGAATTGAACTCAGGACCTCTGGAAGAGCAGTCAGTGATCTTAACCGCTGAGCCATCTTTTCAGCCCCCCACCCCACATGGTCTCTTTAAATAAACACAATTATGAAGCAAAAGACAAAACATTAAAAGTTGTTCTCCACTGCTCTATGACATATTCCTGTACCTGTTTCTTTAAGGAATTAATACTACTTTACCCATCTGCCTATAATTAAATTTAACTTATTTATCTTGGTTTTTTTGAGACAAGGTTTTGCTACTTAGTCTTGGATGCCTCTTGGGCTGGATCTATAGACCAGGGTGGCCTCGAACACAGATATCCACATGCTTCTGTCTGGAATTAAAGATGTGCACCACCACGCCCAGCTAAATACTGAAATACATCTAAATTAGCTTTCTAATCCTGGGGCTATAAAAATAACTGGAAATTCATCTTAGCATTTCTCAAGTCATCTAGTTTGGCTTCCCTGAGACTGTTCTGAGGAGTAAGTAACATCTTTAACTGAAGATATGACCTGAAGGGTATGTATATCTGACTCTTGGCTGGTAACCTGTAAATTGAACGTGTCGGGGCCTCCACTCAGGCCTTTTTAGGCCATTCCTCAGGCCACCCTCTCCGGATAGTGAGAATTGGTCTTACCAAGTTCTCACTGGCAGGAGGTAGGATACACATTTGAACAGAACAGGCCTCCATCCTCCACTCTGCCTTCTAAAGACCACTCAGAGTACATGTGAGAAGCCTCTACACCATCACGGGCTTCCATAGCTCATGATCTGTGGGCAGAAATTAATGTGACATGCTTGTAATCACATTTCTGCGAGCTCAAGGAGGCAGATCTCCAGCATAAGGCCAGTTTGGGGATATATAGTTAAGACTCAAAAAAGAAAAACAAAGGTTAGAAAAGGACTTCAAAAATTAAAATCAGCAGCCTGGCATGGTGGCTCACATCTTTAATCCCAGTGCTAGGTAGGCTTTCGCGTTATCCGTCGGAATGGTATAGGCATTCTGCCTGTATTCCAGAGAAAATCTTCATTAACAACAGGAGGCAGAGCTGGGCTTTCTGGCCGCCGTATTCATCCTCAGCCCCTATCAGTCAAGCACTATGGCCCCAGCTCTGCTGGCTTCGGGATGACACACAGTCTGGGTGACCCAGGAGCCCGCTCGCGCTCTCCAGCAGCGACAACTCGGGGCGGCGCACCTGAAGAGCGAGCCGCGCCAGGCAGCGCGCCGAGTCCGACTCAGGACCCCGACCAAGCTGCCCGCGCCACTGCCGGGCTGCGCTCGCGTTAATCAGGACCCCGGGCTGCCTCCGGAGCCGCCTGAGGCTGCGTTCCGGGCCGCGTTCTAGCCTGATCGTTGGGAAACGGGACGGCCCGCACTGCGCGCGCAGCCCGCCTGGTCTAACCACGGCCGGGCGGAGGAGGAGGCTTGGGGCAGGCGCGACTCCCGTGGCGAGGCGAGCGGTCTTCTGAGGGCCGGAGGCGGGAGCGACGCGGGCTGCATTTGCAGCGGCCGCGCTCAAGGCCTCGGCGCCGGCGGTGGCGATGCTGTGGCAGCGGCTGGCTGTGGTGGAGTGGGCGGCCCTGGCCTGGGAGCTCCTGGGCGCCTCGGTGCTGTTCATCGCCGTGCGCTGGCTGGTCCGCCGGCTAGAGAAGCGGCCGCGGGACCTGAACCGTTGCGGGACGCTCTCCTCTCCGCCCAGCGCGTCTGAAGCGGTGGCCGCACAGCCAGGTAAGGCAGCGTCAGTCGTGGGAGGAAAACCTCACTCTCCACGCCCCCTGGATACGGTAAGACCCTATCGCGGATATTTTGGAAACTTTTGATGAGAACCCACAGCCCTGTTAGCACTTCTTCTCTCCACCTCTCTAAACTGTAATCCCATGTTTACGAGGTATGTGTTTTGTTTTTGTTTTGTTTTTTAAGATTTCTTTAGAATTTTTTAAATTTATTTTTAAGATTTACTTATTTTATGTCTATGAGTATACACTGTAGCTGTGCAGATAGTTGTGAGCCTTCATCTGGTTGTTGGGAATTGAATTTAGGACCTCTGTTCGCTCGGGTCAACCCTGCTCGCTCACTCCGATCGGCCCCCCGCCCAAAGATTTATTTATTGTTATAAATAAGTACACTGTAGCTGTCTTCAGACGCACCAGAAGAGGGCGTCAGGTCTCTTGTTGTGAGCTACCATGTGGTTGTGAGATTTGAACTCAGGACCTTCGGAAAGAGCAGTCGGTGTGCTCTTTCACCAGCCCGAGGTATGTGTTCGTATGAAGCCACTTTTCACTAACGCTCACTTTCTCCTAAATCTAGTTCTTAGTGGAAGATGAAAAGTAATTCTTCTAGAAGGAAAATGACATTTTAAGCCATTAACTCAACTTTAGAACTTTAGAGATAACCCAACCCTAACAAGATCTTACGGGTAACAGAGGCTCCATTTGCTACTATGAACTTAAACACAATTTCATTTTTTAATTACTTAGGGCTGGGTATAAAACTCAAGGCGTGGCACATCTTGACAAGTCTTCTACCACTGACATACATATCAACCCTTTCTTAGCAGTCGTTGGTTTCTTGGGGGTTTTGTTTTCGTGTTTTTGTTTTTGTTTGTTTGTTTTTTGCTTAAGAAATGGGAACAGGAAGGTCAGGGTAATGCTGGTTATTTTTACATGGCCGTGGAGAAATGAAATGTTTGTGTTGTGACAACAGGGCCAATGCTTGTCTTTTGGGTTTTACATTCTCTTGACCCCGCTAAGAAAATAGCATGGTCTTATTGCAACTTGATGTGCCAGGGCTGGTTGATGGGGTGGAGAGGAACTGAGAGGAGAGGGAGGGCAAACTTTGGTCAGGATGTAAAACAAACAGTTGAGTGTTAAAAAAGGAAGTGGCACCGAAAGAGACTAGTCTCCGACTTGGAAATACACACACATATACACTTGTAGGTGCAGTTACAGGAAAGCACAAAGCAGTAAGGGCAACTTTAATAAATATAGTGTGCACTAGCCCGTTTACTCAGTGAACACTGTACGAAAAACTCAAGAGCAGGTCACAGTGAAAATCACCCAGTGCATGTGGCTAAAAGGGTATAGAGAGAGCCAAGACCAGTGTTTGCGGCATCTTGTTTCACTGAAAGATTCTTTTCAGTTTTTAGTTTTTCATTTTGAAGTCATTTTAGGTGTATAAAGGTTTATAAAACAATACAGAACAGTTCAACTCATGTACTAAGATCCTCTACCAGCTGATCGGGGGGAAGGAGTTCAGCCTAAAGTGAGTATCAATGTATATATCTATTAGATTGAAGATTTAAAAATCCTGATGTCTGCAAACGTCTGCAGATGCTGAGAAGATGGCTCTCCCGCATTGCTGGTGTGTCTGTTAATGGTATAGTCCCTCTGGAGACTATAGTCTAGTCTCAAGGAAGTTAAGCCTGCCCTGTACCCATAAGCTTTTGTTCTAGAGAAACGAAACTCTTACTTGTTTAATGTTCTTGCTATGTACCTTAGGCTGGCCTTAAGCTCGTGATCCTGCCTTATGGGCTAGGATTGCAAAATAGGCAGTATGTTGGCTGTGAAAATGTATTGTCTCACCCAGGGGAGCTGGGTGGCTGGGTGGGTAGGTAGGTAGGTAGGTAAATGGGTGGGTGGGTGCATGGATGGGTGGGTGCAGGGATTGGTGGATGGATGTGGTATGCTGCTATAATCTTGTACATCAAGACTCAAAAAAGAATAGAACCTAATGAATTAGCAAAGCTACGTCTGCTCACTGAATTGTTATATGAAGTCATTTTTCTGTTTTTGATGATGTGCTATCATTATAAAAAGTGTCAACCTTTAGGGAAAGCTGATGATTGGCTAATTACAGAGTTTATCATTTCTTGAGTCTACAAAATATTTCAAAATAGAAAGGTAAAAGAATTCTATATACTATTGACTTAGATTCTTTACATTTTCTATACTACATAATCACACCACAAGTATGGCAAAGAAATTAACAGTGGCAAAACACTGTTGTCTAATCTGCAGACCTAATTCAACTTCTCATATCTCTATCAATCTATCCATCTTTCTAAGAATACAAAGTTTGTGCTAATACTTCACATTCCAATGCATTTGGTGAGCTATTGCCCTCACCTGTTTTTTAGTAGAGGCATTTTGGAGAGCAGCTGTGGCCTCTTGTGTCAGAGGTGGCTGCCCTTGAATGTCTAGGAGGGTTTTGTTCTTGCTGTTGTTTGTTTTTAATTTTAATTAACTTTCCAGTATGCTATTCCTCATTCTGAGGATTAACAAGCCTGTCCCTCAACAGTTCAATAGCTGTAGCAGACATTTATGGGTATTTATCAGTGTCAGACCCAGTGGTACAGAATTTATGTTCATTATTTTATCTGTGTCTCATTATAACTCAAGACTGGACCTATTATTATTTCCATTTTGTAGGTAAGGAAACTGGGGTTTGGGGTTTCAATAATTATCCTAAGGTTGAAGTTAGTGATGTATAAAGTCCTGTTTATATGTTAAGTTGCAGGGACAAAACCTTCTTTGAACAACTAAAGTTAAAAGCATAGCTTGATCCTGTGAGGAAACGGAGCACTCTTAAGCTTGTGCTTAACTACTGAGCTCCATTCCTGGGTTCACGTGCATGTTTGCTTTCTTGAATTTAGGTGAAGTGACAATGGATGCCATGATGGCTCGACTGAAACTCTTGAATCCAGATGACCTTAGAAAAGAAGTTATGAAAGCTGGACTTAAATGTGGACCCATTACATCAACAACAAGATTTATTTTTGAGAAGAAATTAGCTCAGGCCTTACTGGAACAAGGTGGATTGCTGACCTCTTCCCTTCCCAAGCCCAGCGCGGTTACTGCCATGGCATTTATCCAGGGCACCTCAAGGACTCCTCCATCTGTGGACGGGAAACAAACTCAGCAGGCCTGTTTTTCTGAAGACAGAGATTTTGGTTACAGTGTGGGCTTGAACCCTCCAGAAGAGGAAGCGGTAGCATCCAGTGTCCACCCAGTACCCTTCAGTGCCTCTACCAGGAATGACAACCACAAGGCTGGAGTGACAGCTCCTAAGGAGCCACTTGTGTACTATGGAGTGTGTCCAGTATATGAGGATGGCCCTGTGAGACATGGTAACGTGCTGTGTAGTGTCTCCTTACCCAAACTGGGAAACTATAATCTTACCACCCAAGATTAATTTTATTATTCATATTTGTTACCCTCTGATTCTTAACTGTAAGGAATACTATTTTTTGTTTTTTGGTTTGTTTTTTTTTTCAAGATAGGGTTTCTCTGTGTAGTCCTGGCTGTCCTGGAACTCACTTTGTAGACCAGGCTGGCCTCGAACTCAGAAATCCACCTGCCTCTGCCTCCCAGGTGCTGTGTTTAAAGGTGTGTGCCACCACACCCGGCTAGGAATACTACTTTTTAATTACTAGGAAAATGGATTCTATCAGATAGATGTGACCGGCAAATGATTGGCTAACTTCCATTTGTTAATAACTGCTGATTAGTCATCTTCCTTCTCCCTCTTAAATTCATTACAGCCTGAGCAGCTTTTAGGTTAATACTGTATTATGTACCAGTAATAAATGTAAATGTGCCAGTTGTGCAACTGTAATCTTGTACAAGGAATTGTACATTTTGGGCTAGAAATCTATTTTAGTGGGTAGAGGATTTGCCAAGCATGCATGGCGCCCTGCATTTAATCCCCAGAGACATATAAACCTGTTGTGGTGGCACATAACTATTACCCCAACACTTGGGTAGATGCTAGCATGTAGAAATTCTGTCTCTTGAAAAAAAGGAAGAAGAAACTTGTAATTTTATTTTAGTCAGGATTATAATGTGTGCTTAGGCCTGGATCTTTCTGTATGGCCTAGGGTGGGCTTCAAATCTCAACCCTTCTGACTTTTCCTTATGACTGTTGAGATCGTAGGAATAAGCCATGTGTCTGATCCAACAATTTTAAATTTAAGTTTGAATTTTTTTATTTATATCTTTAATCCACTTAAAATTCAATTTTAGTAAGTTAATTTACTTTTTATCATATTTCTCATGAGTTTATCACATTTTGTAAGTTATTGTACCTTTGAATATGAAATTAACACAGGTATATATGGTATCATTGCTTGCTTATATACATACAAACGTACATTGTCAAGTGTATTCATGTGAAGTTTTGGATAGCCAAGGATCTCTTTAAGATAAAAAATGGGAAGTGGGCGGAGTGACGGCTCAGTGATTAAGAGCACTTGATAATCTTCTTGCATATCCCAGCTCACATGTTAGATGGTTCATAACCTACGTATAACTCCAGCTCCAGGGGGTCTGATTCTCTTTAGGCCTCCAAAGGTACTCACACACACACACATTATATGCATACAGTTATAAAAAACAACTTATACACTTTTTTATCCTAAAAAATATTTTTATATAAGATTGAAAATCTGAACTGTGAACATGAGAGAGGGAAACCAAGAGACTTGTTAACAAATGTAAATTGACTGCTGAACTCTGGGTACAGTTAATGCATGGCTCCACCTATTCAGCTCTTAATTTTCCCTTGGTACTTTGATACCCAGAGAGGATCCATGTTTACGAAGATAAAAAGGAAGCTTTACAAGCTGCCAAGTTGATCAAAGGGTCCCGGTTTAAAGCTTTTCGAACAAGAGAAGATGCTGAGAAATTTGCTAGAGGGATATGTGATTATTTACCTTCTCCCAACAAAACTACGCCCTTACTGTCTCCTGTGAAGGCAGTGCCCCTCGGTGGCAGTGATGGGCTGAAAGGTAAGGATTCTCTACCTCTTTCTTACCTTGGCATTCATGACTGTCAGTTACCTCTCTATGGCAGGTGCCTCGATTTCTTCATCAATGAGATAAACCTGGTGTAGGAAGAGGTATCGAGCTGAAGTGTCCTACAATGGAACAACCAAAGAGAAGGGGGCTGGGGGCTGCCCTGGGAAGGTTTGAAGGCATAAGGGTGGGTGGAGCTGGTGCTAGTAGACCCTGAAGCTGATGAGCCAAGTATTGGCATGTGGGCCACAGAAGCAGCAGAGGGAACACTTGCATTTTCTTGGGGCTATAGTGTGAGTTATGGGTATTTTGATGCTGACAATCTATAATCCCACCTGAAGGGACACCTTTTTCTAGGATGTGCAAGAATCAGTCTCCCTATAGAAGCTAGAAATCTGACTAGGCCCTTTGTATGACTCAAAACCAGAGGCCTATTTGGAGAGGCTTGACTTTGGTTCACATCCTTTGTAGGGAAGTCCCTTCAGTTGTTTGAGGTGGACCTCTGACCTTGTGTTGAGAGTCTGTCTGTTGCCTTCTACTCTTCCCTTACTCAGGTTTCTCTGCTTTCAGCTTGGGAAAGTGCCCCGCAGGAAATTGTTTTACGAAGCTTTCAGGTTTTGATTAAACCATTAGAAGCTGTGTGTGGAACTCTTTTTCTCTAAGGGTGTATTACAGTTGGGTTTTTGAGACAAGGTCTCAATCATGTTAATCCACACTGGCCTTGAGCTTGCAATCCTCCTATCTCAACCCCCCGAATAATATAGGTTATAGGATACAGATTATATTATTATATTACATTCGTATATGTTACGTTAATAATATAGATTATATTATTATAGAATATAGATTGTAGGTTATATCTTGGCTTATCTTCAAAGTACACTAAATGGCCAGACATGGTTGTGCATGCCCTTAATGCCAGCACTCAGGAGGCACATGTATGTAGATCTCTGTAAGTTTGAGACCTTCTCAAAAAAAAAGTTCACAAAATGAACTTTCTCTCAGTCTTCAGCCATCTGATTGGACTTGGCTCTGCATTAGTGCTGTAGTGTGCTCTGTATCATGTGACTTCCTACCTGTCATTCCCAAGAGCTGCTCATCCTCTGAAGGGAGGCTGCAGCCTTCGCCACAGTAGACTATGTAAGAAGAAAATGTTTGTCTCTTGACAGCAGATGGCTTGTGCCTGGCTGAATCAGAAACAGTAAACAAAGAACGAGCAAACAGTTACAAAAACCCCCGTACCCAGGACCTCACGGCCAAGCTGCGGAAAGCTGTCGAAAACGGGGAGGAACACACCTTTTCTGATCTTATCTGGAGTAATCCTCGATATCTAATTGGTTCTGGGGACAACCCAACCATTGTACAAGTAAGTATGCTTCTAACACCACTCCTGGTCACTTTGTCCCTGACCAGTGACGGCGCTTTAACAAATATGAAGCTCAACATGTGGTCTCCTTTCAGGAAGGATGTAGGTACAATGTCATGCATGTTGCTGCCAAAGAGAACCAGGCTTCCATGTGCCAGCTGACATTAGAGACTCTGGAGAACCCTGAGTTTATGCGTCTGATGTACCCAGATGACAACATGGACATGCTACAGAAGCGCATCCTCTACGTTGTTGACCTGTATCTTAATACTCCTGACAAAGTGGTAAGTACTCCTCATTAGTCTGTCGGATAAAGGCTTGAGTTCCTGACATTTGAGAGTATTTCTTTTTCTGTGCTACATCAACATGCAAGGCTTATGGAATACTAGGAAGACATGAACACTCATGGACTTAGAAAGATGTTTATGAAGGTGTTACATAACAAAACTTATCTTGGGGAGACATAGCATACACATTGGGAACTCCATATGGGGAACTCATGACCGACCAAAGTACAGATACCACCAGAGCCCAACATGGTGTTACTTACAGGAATATGGGTGAGGGGTCACTTACAGGAGCAGAAGTGACTCAAAGACACTTGCATCACCAGGGCCCACCCTAGCTAGCATGGGTGACAGTTTACAATGAACTGGGAACCTGGAACACACTACACAGCCTACAGACAGCTGAACAGACTAGAGAGTATTCTTTCCAGGTTCCTCAGTTAGTCTAACCCTTTTCTAGGCAGCTGGTCTGTCTTAAAGTTCCATTGCTGTGAAGAGACAGTGTGGACCACAACAACTCTTTTTTTTTTTTTTCTTTTTTTTTTAATTTATTTTTATATGAGTGCACTCTGTTTTCAGACACACCGGAAGAGGGCGTCAGATCTCATCACTGACGGTTGTGAGCCATCACGTGGTTGTTGGGAATTGAACTGAGGACCTCTGGAAGAGCAGTGGCTGACTTCTTAGCCACTGAGCCATTTCTCTAGCCCCCTAAATAAGGGTTTGAAACAGGAATTTATTTTATATGAAGGAGAATTCAATAGCAGTTTAGAGCCAAGAACTAAACTCACAGAAATCTGGGAGTTTAGAAAGCTATGGGAAAGAATAAAAGAAAGCATTAGGGAATCCGAGGCAGGAGGACTGTTAGTTCAAGGCCAACCTGGTCTACAAAATGGTAAAGAGTAAAATTTTACAAGAGAAGAATATACTTTGATATGTATTTTTATAAGTGATTTCGGGTGGCCAGCCTAAAATTCACGTATACCCAGTGCTGGGAACTGAACTTAGGATCTCAAATAGGCTAGGCAAGCCCTCTACCACTGAGCCCACAGTTTTAGTTTCTTTTAAAAAGTGGTAATTTTTAGGTTTCATTGTTGTTTTGCTTTTATTTGAAAGTTGCTGCTTGTCTGTTCTGTTGTTTCTAACATAGTTCTGTTATAATTACCCAGGGACTCAGAAAATTGATTCCAGTAGCTGCAAAAATACACCTGTCTCAAACAATAAATAGGGGGAAAAATTAAAGATAACTTAGGAGTAAACTGTAAAACTAAAGAGACATTTAGTCAACCAAGCCAAATTATAGAAACAGATTTTTAAAGAAATCAGAATAAAGTCAAATTTCTCTCACCACACCCTCACACACACTCCTGACATCAGGACTGTGTAGGGGAGGTCAGTTGGATGTTGTCCAGTTCAGCTCTGGGGATAGTGAGAGTCCCACACAATCAGGGCTTAGTCACAAAGGATGAGCCTCACCTGAGATGTTAGCCACATGCCCTGTTTGTCCTACTGATGCTTGACATCTGAAAGGTTGGGGTTGTAGGCACGCTCCACCATGCCCATGCCCAGTGGACTTACTCAACTTTTAGAACACTGGTTCCCTGACTATAGACTGGGTCACAACTTATTAAAGTTAAGGTTGACTGTATACCTTTGATTGTAAGTGCCTCCTTGGATCTGGGCACTTAGCACCAAATGAAGAGTGACAGATATTAGTGTGCCAGGCTCAGAGCCTGGCAAGCAATGACTGTATGCTAGCATGCCAGGTACTTTTGCCAACAGTAAAGCAGTATCTTTTTGTTTCTGAGGCCTTTTTCTTTTGGGGTGTTCAATTTTGAGACAGTCTTTTTTGTTTGGTTGTTTTTGTTTTTTTTTCGAGACAGGGTTTCTCTGTGTAGCCCTGGCTGTCCTGGAACTCACCTTGTAGACCAGGCTGGCCTCGAACTCAGAAATCTGCCTGCCTCTGCCTCCCAAGTGCTGGGATTAAAGGCGTGTGCCACCACTGCCCTGCTGTTGCAGGACATTTGATCACACCATGAACCCTAAGATTGTGTTGTTTACTGGAAAAACCTGTTCTAGTTGTGTGGCACCCTTAGTATACACCTTTAATCCCAACAATGAAGGTAAAGTTAGTTTGTAGAAGAATGCCCATGTTTGAAAGTGATAAATCAGAGAAAGATTTGACAGAATAGGATATTCCCAACTCTCATGAGAAGAGAGAGGAAAGGAAAGCTACTTCAGGAGTAGTGCAGGGCTGGCGAGATGGCTCAGTGGGTTAAAGCACTGACTGCTGCTCTTCCAAAGGCCCTGAGTTAAAATCCCAGCAATCACATGGTGGCTCACAACCACCCGTAATGAGATCTGACGCCATCTTCTGGTGCATCTGAAGTCAGCTACAGTGTACTTATGTATAATAATAATCTTTAAAAAAAAAAAAAAAAAAGGAGTAGTGCAAAAGACAGAGAAGAAGAAGCTGTTTAACCAGGTGATTTTTACAGACACAGGTTGAAGAGAGAACAAGCTAGACACAGGTGATGACAGAAGGAGCCAGCAGATTAGAACAAATGGTTAGAGTTAGTTTGAGGTAAAGCAGAGCAATTGGAGAAAGGCAGGGGATGGGGTAGATTGAACCAATTAATGTAGAGGGGTGTTTTGAGCCAGAATAGAGGTTAGAAGCTTCCAGAACTAGGCCTAGGTTAGCAGATTGCCATGTGAGTGCTAGGAATTGAACCTGGGACCTCTGGAAGAGCAGCCAGTGCTCTTAACCACTGAGCAGTCTCGCCAGCCTTTGAGATCCAGGCTGGCCTCAAACTTACTATGTAGCTAAGAATGACCTTCAATTCCTGACCCCTCTGCCTTCACTTGACAAGTGTTACCACAAAGGTCTGAGGCTTTTTTACTTTTTGTTATTTTTTTTTAATTTCCAGATATGGTTGCACATACTTTTAATTCCAACACTTAGGTGGAAGAGGCAGGAAGGATCTGAGTTTAAGGCCATCGTGGTCTACATAGGGAGTTCCAAGCTAGCTAAGGCTACATAGTGAGACCCTGCCTCAAAACATGCTTTTTATTATGTATTTATTTATTGAGTGTGTGTGCTGGGGAGCGAGGGGGTATAGATGTCACAGAACACAGATCTCTTTTTCCATCCAGGGATTAAACTCAGGTTGTCAGGCTTGGTAAAAGAGCCTGCTGGTTTAGTTTTAAATCAGTGGTTCTCTTCCAACAAGAGACTTGCATGGATAGACCTAGGCCATGGATGTGCAGCTTGTTCTTCATGGGACCTCTATCAGCAGCTGCTTGTCTCTGACTTTGTTGCCTGACTTTGGATCCTTTTCCCCTAACTGGACGGCCTTGTCTAGCCTCAGAAGATGCATCCATTCCTACTACAATTTGATATGACAAGGCGGGTTGATATCCATGGGAGGTCTGGGCATGGGGGGGCGGCGGGGAGGAGGGGCTGGGAGGAGAGGAAGGAAGCAGCGTTGGTTCTCAGCCTGTGAGTCGCAACTCCTTTGTAGGTAAAATGACCCTTTCACAGGGATTGCCTAAGACCATTGGAAAACATAGGTATTTATATTATGATTCATAACAGCAGCAAAATTATAGTTAGCAAGTAGCAACGAAAATAATTTTATGGGGGTTGGGTGTCACCACAACATGAGGAACTGTGTTAAAGGGTTGCAGGCTTGGGAAGGCTGAGAACCACTGTTTTAAGTAAACACCTACTTTCACTGTTTCATGTTAATAATTTGAGTAAGCAATTGTGCTTCTTGTCCACCTTTCCTAGGGCTTTGATACACCACTGCATTTTGCTTGTAAATTTGGAAATGTGGATGTAGTCAATGTGCTTTCTTCACACCCTTTGATTGTGAAAAACCGAAAGAATAAATATGGTAAAACACCTGAAGAAGTAAGTAACATTTTAATGGTAGTTACTGCCTTGTGTTAGAAATTCAAACATATGAATATGCATTCTGTGGCTGTGCCTGAGTTGTGTGTGCCTTGTGTGCCTTGCGGGGCACATCTAGGATGCAGACTGCTAGTGTGATGTCTGTGGAGCCAGGAGAGAAGGAGCTAACCCAGTCTTGCTGCTTTTACTTTCCTGAATCTGGACATCAGTTGTTCTGAACAACTCATTCTTAGCATGTTCCTTCTAAACACATGGGCCAACCAAGTTCAGAGAGAAAGCAGGTAGTGGTCATGATGATGGCTCTGGGTAGTGATAGTAGCAGTGGTCTTGATGGCTATAGTGGTGGTAGTGATGGTGATAATGTGTCAAGCAGCTGATTGCTGTAAAACAGAAAGGGGGGCCAGCCCACATACATACCATAGCACTCAAGCCAAGTGAAGCAAACCTTTTTGTGTTCCTTACCAGTAGGATGAAATATGATACTGTGCCTGTGACATAAAGACAGACCTGGGATAATAAGAACCAAAGTGCTAATTTAAGGATCAGGCATTATATGCTGCTAGCTGACCTAGATCTACTACTTTCAGAAATGAAACCTAAAGGACATTCTTCAATAGGAGTGTCTTCCCTAGGGTCAGGCCCCTTCTTTAGCTATTACAACATTTAGTAACACTCAACATACCCCAGTTGGTAGAAAACTTCCCTAACATACACAAGGCCTTGGTATTCAGGAATAGAGGAAGGAAGAAAAAACAAAACAATAAAATTCTACTACAGAGAGGTATAGTTTTATCTATATTTTTATAAAATGATTTTTGATAACCAGCCTAAAATTGTATATATGACTGTTGTGTGTCATATATACAATGTTGGGCATAGCACCTAGTGTCTCAAATATGCTACATAAGCCTTCTAGAACTGAGCGAACAATTTTAGTTTGCTTCACAAAGTGGTAACTTACAGGGATTTTGTTGTTGTTTTGATTTTATTTGAAAGTAATTGCTTTTCTGTTGTTTCTAACATATTATTACTGTTGTAATTTGCACAGAAGCTCAGAAAGTTGATTCTAGTAGCTGCAAAGATAGATCTGTGTTCTATATGAGATAGTAGTGCTGTTTGAGCTCAGATACCCAACAGCAAACATTTGTGTAGAGAGGGTATACTTTCAGACTATAAAGCTCCCTCAGATGAGGAACACGAGCGAGTTCATGTTTCATACTACCCACAAGTTTGTATGATGCAGTTTGTCTGTGTGCAGGGGTCAGATCTCATGGAGATGGAGTTACAGACAGTTGTAAGTTGCCATGTGGGTGCTGGGAATTGAACCCAGGTCCTGTGGAAGAACAGCCAGTGTTCTTAACTGCTGAGTCATCTTTCTAGCTCCATGATATGCTTTTAAGATTTTTTTTCCCTTCTACAAAATGGGAAACTAAAGTTGTGTGAAGAAAAAGATAAAATTTACCATATTGCTAAAGTCTGCTTTCTTTCTTTTTAAAAAAAATATGTATTTATTTAATGTATCTGAGTACACTGTAACTGTTTTCAGACATACCAGAAGGGGGCATCGGATCTCACTACAGATGGTCGTGAGCTACCATGTGGTTGCTGGGATTTGAACTCAGGACCTCTGGAAAAGCAGTTGGTGCTCTTAATCACTAAGCCATCTCTCCAGCCCCTAGAGTCTGCATTCTTGTCCTGTTCCAATGAGTGTTTTCAGTGAGTGATCTTATAGAATAGGCTGTGCTATTGACCACAGGATTTTTTTTTTGTTTACTTATTTTTATGTGTGGGTGTCATTTTGCCTCCATATATGTCTGCATTACATGCATGATTTGTGCCTGTGGAGGCTAGGAAACTGAAATTGCAGACAGTTGTAAAGTGCCATGTGTGTCAATGCTAGAAATTGAACCCAAGTCCTCTGAAAGACCATCCAGTGCTCTTAACCAATGAGTCATCATCTCTCAAGCCCTCTAGCACAGGTTTTCCGAGTGTGAGGTTTGTGAATTTTTTCATTAAGATAATGCTAGGGCTGGAGAGACAAGCTCAGAGGTTAGGAACCCTTGCTGGGGAGGTGCCACACACCTTTCATCCCAGCACTCAGGGGACAGAAGCAGGCACACCTCTGAATCTGAGGACAGCTAGGGCTACACAGAGAAACCCTGTCCTGAAAAAACAAACAAAACAAAAAAGAACACTTCCTGCTCTTGCAGGAGACTGGAGCTGTGTCCCCTGCCCCCAGGTTGTATGACTCACTGCCTGCGACTCCAGCTTCAGGGGACCTCTGGGGCATCTGCACTTAAGCACACATATACACAACATGTACCCATACACATAAATACGAATTTTAAAGATACTATCCTATTTTACTAGACTTAAGGTTAAGAAAACATTTATTTATTAGGAGATGTAATATAGTAATAGAATGCTTACTTTGTCTGTTTTGTTTAAATAGGTAATTTGTGAAAGAAGCCAAAACAAATCTCCAGCACTGAAAGAAAGGATTAGAGAATACTTAATGGGTGAGTTATGCACTCAATTTATGAGTGGACCTGGGGAAATACAGCAAAGATTGATCTGCTTTTCCAAGTTCTGAAAAAATAGTACTATGAATATTCTCAGAACCTTTTGAAATTATTCACTGTTTTTCCTAGATGCTACACCTCCTTGCCTGACTTCATACTACCTGTTCTTGTTCTGATTTTAGACTCTCTTTTACTTGATTGCTGCTCAGGGACTCACTCCATCTCTGAAGCAGGTTTCTCTGATCATTTCTCACTAGGGAGGGCTGAAGCCCAGAGCTCCTTGTGTAGATATTTGGCTTTTGTTTTCCAGCTTATTTCAGAGAGGTTGTATTTTGAGTGCGTCTCCCACTTCTGCCCCTATGAGGCTGTCCAGCTCAGCTTAACCTTTCAAACCTAGGATCCAGTCAGGACCATTATCCTGCTGGATTGTAGAGGTATGATATTCATTCATACTCATTTTCTCTCCCCTTGCCATTTCTTTCTTCACTTCCTCATTCTTTCCTACACTTTCTTCTCCCTTCTTTCCCCTCAGTCCCTCTCTCTTTTCATCTTTGGTATTCACTATAGAGAAAATTGCTTGGACATAGGTTTAAGCTAATAGATAGTATTAACTAGCCAGCTACTTCATTAGGTGTTCAGGATCCCAGTATATCCATGAGTCTTTCTCGGAGGGACCTTTTTAAGCACAAAATCCATATCTTTGGTCAACATATTTCAGTTAGCAAGTACGGTTAGCCAGAAATGAAAGGAACTATAGAAGTCAAAAAGCAAGGTTAGTCATTTATAGACCATCCAAGAACTATGGACTTGGATGGACTGCTCATTGCTTTCATTTTGGCAGGTGGTACTGTCAGTGTGGTAAGTTTTATGGCCTGAATAGTAAGTACTTCCATGAATTGTGCTGAGGTTTGGAGGCCTGTTACACTTTTCTCCTTTTCTTCTGGTCAGGAGCTCCTAATTGTGGCTTCTGTGCTTGTGGTCTGTGGGTAGTTAGTTTCAGGAGGGACTGTCCTACTGTGTTGTTTTCAGTGCATCTCCGAAGATGTGTTGATGCTTTTCCCTTTGTTTCTACCCATGCACCTGGTTTGTTGTTTCTGCTGACCAAGTAAAATTGAAGTTTTCTGACCTTCTTTTCTTTCTTAGGTATTTAGCCATGGTCATGGCTTGACATAGTGTCTCTGGGTATTTTCTCAAGTCAGAGTCCCTGTAGCCTGTATATCTGACATTTTGTAGAATTGGGTACTAACTGTCTTAGTTAGGGTTTCCATTGCTGTAAAGAGATACACCATGACCAAGGCATCTTTTATAAAGGAAAACATTTAATTAGGGCTGGCTTAACAGATTCTGAGGTTCAGTCCATTTGGAAGCATGGCAGCATCTATGAGGCATGGTACTGGAGTAGGAGCTTAGAGTTCTATATCTTGTTCTGAGGCAAACAAAAGACTGTTTTCAGGCTGTTAAAGAAGGAGGGTCTCAAAGCCCAACCCTAGAGTGACACACTTCCTCCAACAAGGCCACACCTCCTAATAGTGCCACTGCCTGGCTCAAGCATATTCAAACTGTCACACACTCCCAACCTAAGATTATCTGGATTTTTAATTGTACTCTTAATCTCTTCCAGTCCTTTCTGCCTATGCAGTCATGAATCCCAGTGTATGGTAGAGGTGACAGATGTCTCTTGGGCTAGCTGTCATTTGTTGGAGACTCTAGTTGTGTTACAGAACACAACTAAACTAAACTGCCAGAAATACCTTAAAATGTAATTAGTTACAGTTTGTGGTGGGACTTTTCTTATTTGTAATCATATAATTTGATCACTGCTAAAATCTGGTTACCTAGATGTTTTCCTGGGATTAGCATGGTACTTCTGCACCCATGTTCCTTTGTTACTCAGCCTTATGGAATTTTGTGCCTTCCCTGTTTCCTGCTGAGGTCATAAAGCCAGCTTCAGAGTTTCTCGTGGGGCAGTTTTCACCCTCTAGACTTAATGCTCCAGGGACTACACTGCTGCATGCCAGGTCATCCAAACAATACCCAAACTTGTGTAAATAGAGTGAGAGAACACACAACTAACTATCTATCTATCTATCTATCTATCTATCTATCTATTTTTATGCGCATTAGTGTTTTCCCTGCATGTATGGCCGTAGGAGGTGTCTGACAGTTACAGACAGGTGTGAGTTGCCATGTGGGTGCAGGGGATTAAACCCAGGTCCTCTGGAAGAGCAGTCAGTGTTCTTAACCCTGGAGATGTCTCTCTAGCCCCCCCCCCCCTAAAACACAGCATTTTTTTGTTGTTGTTGTTGTTTTGTTTTGTTTTTTGAGACAGGGTTTCTCTGTATAGTCCTGGCTGTCCTGGAACTCACTCTGTAGACCAGGCTGGCCTCGAACTCAGAAATCTGCCTGCCTCTGCCTCCCAAGTGCTGGGATTAAAGGCATGCGCCACCATGCCCGGCTTAACACACATTTTAAGGAAATGAATAGGATAAAAAACCTAGACACAAGACCACTGAGGCCTTGAATCCAGTTTTGTTGATGAAGTATTTCAAAGTGCTGGCGATTGAACTCAGGTCCTGAAGCATGCTGGACACCTCTACCTTTGATCTACCTCACAGCCCTTTATATATAAGCTTTAATATCTTGCAGGGGTAAAGTATATTTCTGGAACATTTTAATATACGAAGCCCTAGGTCCCATCCTCAGCATGTGCACACACATACTCATACACACACTCCAAACTTTTAAAGGACTTGAATATTCAGAAGAAAGGTAAGCCATACTTTATGAATAACTAGGTTATACATAAGTTTTGTTGTATACTTTCCCAAAAAACAGCCATTTCAAAATCCATGAAATGCAAAGGGAATGGAAATTTATGATAATCTCATAGGTATGTGATATCAGTCACAATCTCAGATACTGAAATGTTAAATACATTTCCCTGGTTGATTTGTTTGTTTTGAGGCAGGGTCACACTATATATTCTTGGCTGCCCAGGAACTCATTCTGTAGACCAAGCTGGCCTTAAACTCACAGATATTAGCCTGGCTTTGCCTCCAGAGAGCTTGGATTAAAGGCATATACCACTATGTCCAACCATTTCCCTATTTTTAAAAATTACTTTTATTGTATGTGCATTCGTGTTTTGTGTGTGTCTATGTATGTACATGGAGTGCATACATGGTGCCCACAGAGAGTAGAAGAGGGTGTTGGATTCTGTGCAGCTGGACTACTTCAAAGTAGGTAGTTAGAATTAGAGGAACCAAACCCTAGTACCCTGCCCAAGCAGCAAAGTTTTGGGCTGAGCTCAACCTCCATCACCCCCTTTGGTTTTTTTGTTTTGTTTTGTTTTGTTTTTATAGAATCTCGTGTAGCCCAAGATGGTCTCAAACTCACTAAACTCAGGATGACCTTGATTTCTGACCCTCTTCTCTTGTCCTCCCAACAAATGGGAGGTAGGTATAAGCCACCATACTCAGTTTTATGTAATGCTTGGTATCACACCTGTGGCCTCATATGTGCACTCTACACAAGTAATAAATGTTAAAGATACATACATACATACATACATACATACATACATACATACATACATACATATATATGTGTGTGTGTGTATGTGTGTGTGTGTGTATGTATATATATATTTTTGTTTGTTTGTTTGTTTGTTTTTGTTTTTTTTTTGTTTTTCGAGACAGGGTTTCTCTGTATAGCCCTGGCTGTCCTGGAACTCACTTTTTAGACCAGGCTGGCCTTGAACTCAGAAATCCGCCTGCCTCTGCCTCCCAAGTGCTGGGATTAAAGGCGTGTGCCACCACACCTGGCTTAAAGATATATTTTAATGCTGTGTTTTTGTTAAGGTAGGCTCTATGTTAACACTCTTTTAAGTAGAGAAAGAAAGATATAAAAGCTATTATAAGCACTTGGAATCAAAAATTCCCAGGAAATTGTGAGCAGCATGACAAGCTGATATTCTAGCACACCTCTTATAGAAGAATGAGAAATAGAGTCAGGGAAGAAGGAAGTGTGACCGCCTTGTACTAAGCTCCTTCTCTGTCCTAGTCACACTCATGGCTCGAGACTTATAGCTTCCTTGGGTGTCTGCTTGCCTCTTCTCATTCCTTTTTTTTTTTTTTAATGTTTTTTGTTTGTTTATACTTAGTATATTTCTGGACAGGAATTCGATGGTGTGTTTTACAGATGGATATAAAGAGAAGAGTTGAAAAGAGTGTGTGTGTGTGTGTGTGTGTGTGTGTGTGTGTGTGTGTGTGTGTGAGATGATGGGGACTAGGAAAAAGAAAAGGTAGGTTTTGGTGAAATAACCCTGATAAGCCATTGATCAAAGCAGGAAGCTGCAGACTGAGCAGAAGCAGTAGGGGGGGGGTTGTTTGCTTGTTCGTGTGGGATAGGACTGCACTGAACTGACCTGTTTGCTCAGTTAATCTTCTTACACCTACTCTTGGCAGCTCATGTATTGAAGAATACCATAAGGATCATCTTAATTTTAACCTCAAAGCCTTGCCAGGTGTGTCATTGTCTCCATTATGCATTCAGGGCTCAGAAAACAAAAACAGATAAACAGAACCCTGCTTTAGTAGAGAATGGTAAAGAGACTCACTTAGTAGTCACTGATACAAATTGGTCTCAGACCCCAAGCCTGGACCTTTCTGTCAAACTGTTTTCCTTGACGTTCCCCTAGACCCTGACTTAGATGAAAGTAAGTAGAAGCTGCTGGCTGACATTTATCTCCTATTCAGGTCACTACTATGTGCCACTCCTGAGAGCAGAAGACACTTCTCCTGTCATTGGGGAGCTGTGGTCCTCAGACCAGAAAGCTGAAGCCTCAAATACTGCCCACTGTAGAAGCAGCCCCAGAGATCCTGTGATGACACTGAGAGCTTTCGTGGGACCTCTGAGTCCATCCAAAGTGAGTGGCCAGGAAAAGAACTGTCCTGGTTAACTATATTTTAGGGTTCAATGCTCCAATCTGTTGCTTTGTTTTGGTCATGGAGACCAACTCATGGAAGCCTAAGGTCATCTTTATCTGACATCACCTCTAATGAAGTTTTTTTGGTTTTGGTTGGTTGGGTTTTTTTGTTTGTTTGTTTGTTTTTTCGAGACAGGGTTTCTCTGTGTAGCCCTGGCTGTCCTGGAACTCACACTGTAGACCAGGCTGGCCTCAAACTCAGAAATCCGCCTGCCTCTGCCTCCAAAGTGCTGGGATTAAAGGTGTGCACCACCAGTGCCTGGTTCTAATGAAGTATTAATGAGTCCTTGGGGTGTTTGTTTTGTTATGTGGCCAGGGAAGGTGCATTCGAAGCCCAGGCCTCTTGGCATATTAGTGTTTTCCTAGCCAAGATCCTTCTGTTCTTTACCAGTCCATTGCAACGTAGGGAGCTCCACATTTGCAAATCAAATTCCAGCCTGAGCTTCCTACACATGAAACTCTTACCCCTTCCCCATGTTCCTGTGTTCCTGTCATACCTACACCTGTTTAGTTGAGCTCTACTTATAAATGATGGAATTGATGGCTCTATGTGCTTTTATGCCAGACTTACAGCTTTCTCGAATGAAATATCTCACTGGTGTATTATTTAAAACTTTCTAAATAAGCTTGTCACGGTGGCACATTCTGTAATTCTAGCTTCTTGGGAGGTTGAGGCAGGCGTACCTATCACAATTTGAAAATAAGCCTGGGTTATACACATAGTAAGATCTTGTCACAAAACAACTTCCTAAATAATTTGCAAAAAAATTCCAGAAGGATTATACATGAGAGAAAGATGTCAGCTTTCCTTTGATATGTAAGGGGAAGGGGATATAAACTAGTGAGGTGGCAGTAGACAATGCCTGTTGTGCTAGGCCAGATGGGACCCTCAACATTCGGCCGTACAGAAAGGCAGCTCTCCTTTGTATCACTTTTCCTGGAGCTATAAAGAAACATCTACCTAGAAAAAGTCATACAACCAACCCTACCTTTCCCAGATCCCATGAGGCTGTGCTCTCTCTTGGCTATCTGTAGAAATGGCTACACAATCTGTAAGGTGGAAGGAAAAACATTAATTAAGCCTGTAGTGTTGGTGGTTCTGAGTCTCATGTGAGCTGCATGAAGCACTTTTTCTTCCAGGCAGAAGATTTTCGAAAGCTCTGGAAAACTCCACCTCGAAAGAAAGCAGGCTTCTTCCACAGCATCAGAAAGTCTGACCCAGAACGAGGCATTGAGAGAGTTGGAAGGTATTCACAGGGCCGTGGCTGCCAAGCTGAGCAAAGTGTGCTGTGTGGTTGTGGATAAATGATTAAAAAATATTAATTATGGGGCTGGTGAGATGGCTCAGTGGGTAAGAGCACCCGACTGCTCTTCCAAAGGTCCGGAGTTCAAATCCCAGCAACCACATGGTGGCTCACAACCATCCGTAACGAGATCTGACGCCCTCTTCTGGTGTGTCTGAAGACAGCTACAGTGTACTTATATATAATAAATAAGTAAATCTTAAAAAAATATATTAATTATGAATACTGAAATGTAACATTTCCCAGAAGGAATTAGAGCCTTTTTTCAAAAGTATGTGCCCAGTTTGAACCTGCTACAGACCTCTAAAATTTTATGTACTTAACCAAAGTAAGGACACACATTAGGAGGTTTTGTGTGTGGTTTTTATTTTTGCTGTGAAGTTATGATGGTACACAGGTCTTCTTCCATGAGTCAGAGTCACTTGCTATGTCAGAGTAACTCCTCAAAGGACATGCAGGGTCTAACCACTGGAGGAACATGAGGGAATGCCCCAAATTAGGGCAAAGTAAAATACCCAAAACAGTGGCCCTTCAGAGATTATGTGCTATTTTCTGTGTAGTTGGGGTTTGGTTTGGTTTGGATTGGTTTTTCTTTTCCTGTTTTCTCAACTGTTGTGTTTTATTTCTTACAGGGAGCTAGCTCATGAGCTGGGGTATCCCTGGGTTGAATACTGGGAATTTCTGGGATGTTTTGTTGATCTGTCTTCCCAGGAAGGCTTGCAAAGACTAGAAGAATACCTTATCCAGAAGGAGTTAAGCAAAAAGGCTCAACAAGAAATACGAGAAAATGAAGGCTGCCTTCAGGACAGAACCTCAGATTTTGGTAAGTAGGTGCAGGGTCTGTGGGTTTCTCTTTTCTTTTTTAATATGTTTTTACTGTAAAATCAGATCTTCTCCTCAAACTGATATCAGAAATTGTGCATACAGTTATATTAAAACAAACAAGCAAATAAAAGCAAGGAATCACAGCCAGCTCTATGTGTCTGGAGCACTTGTACGCTTCTGCAGGTATATGCATCGTGTTGTATGCATGGGATCGTATGTAAAAGTTCAGAATCACAGCAAGCAACGTGTGTATACTACATGAAAAATGTGGCATCCTTGCAAGGAGTCTGGTGCTTCTGGCTTCTTCTACTGACGTAGATATGCTTTACATGTGAATATCTTGTGTAATGACGTAGATATGCTTTACATGTGAATATCTTGTGTAATGTCAGAAGGAGAATAAGGAACACAGGCTTCAGAATACTGGGCACTGGGTTTTGCATTAGGTCACTGGGAATAGCATGTCTTGGGTACAAAGCAAGTTAATGGAATGCTTGGAAACGGTTACCCTGGAAACAGTTACCCTGAGTATAAAGCATAAAACAGGTCATCATTCACCAACACCACTAAAGAACTTGGGTGACATCAGTCTGTGAGTGACTCTGGTAGAACACGTGCTAACCATGAGCAAAGCCAGAGGGGAGGAGGGGATAGTAAAGTTTTTAATGTTATGCACCTAAAGTGAAATGGGAAAAGAAAAATATTCTTTAAAGGAAGGAAAATCATATATATATATATATATATATATACACACACACACACACACACACACACACACATACATACACACGGGGGAGGCGGGGGTTGGTTTTGTTTTTGTTTTTTTGAGTCAGGGTTTCTTTGTGTAGCCCTGGCTGTCCTGGAACTCACTTTGTAGACCAGGCTGGCCTCGAACTCAGAAATCTGCTGGCCTTTGCCTCTCGAGTGCTCCCGAGTGCTGGGATTAAAGGCGTGCGCCACCACGCCCGGCTTTCCTTTACACTTTCATCCTACACACTGATCTGAGTTTTTTGCCCTTACAGGCAGTGGAAAGAAGTACAGCAACTCCATCTCCGTGGGAGCATTTCTAGATGGGGATGATGACAGTAGTTTGGAAGAAATTAAAAACCAGCAAAATACAGTTCCAAGTCAGAGTCAGCCCACAACTGATAAGTTCCAAACCTCTAAAAGTGGTTCCCTTCCCTTGGGACAGAAGGTCGACCCTGGAGAAACCTCAGTTGGAACTTACCCAGATAAAGGCAGAAATGGGTTTTGTCACCCTCTAAACCACAGGACTGCAGATGGAAGGGGACTAGAGGCCACCAATGGGGAGGAGGCCCTTCCACCACCTGTTTCTGTTTTGACTCAAGAGTTGAATAAACTGAATTTGCAAAGCCTGGGAGACAGCCTTCATGAGACACCAGATAAAAACGGGAAACTAGAGGATGAGGTGCTTCCTTCAAGAAAGGGTGCAGCAGACAGTGACTTGCTGGCATCTCCTCCTGCCATAGCAAGCCTTGGAAAGAAGCAAGTCAGGACCAACACTGAGGTGTCAGAGGCAATGGCTGAAATGTCTTTGGGCCCTAAGAGCCCCCAACTTGGAGTTCAGGCTGGTCTGGAACCTATACTCTCATCTGCCACGGTAGATTCCACCAAGAGGCTCTTCCTGTCTGGGTAAGTTAAGGATGTAGCACTATAATGAGTGTGTAGTTTTTTAATATCCTTGGGGGTCTTCTATCTGGACTATGCTAATCCAGTGTCAATAAGGGAGTACCAACGGAATGATTTCATCTACCCTATGTTTAAGACTCAAAATGGAAGACCCAACTAGTATCTTAAAGAGGTCTTTACCATTCCCTACAGCATTTACCTTGACCAGCCCTGGCCTTGGATACCAGCTCTACCCACCCACCTGCTTTTAGGCTAGTTTAGTAGTTTATATGCTCAGCCCAGATTGGTGGGGTTTTTTGGTTGTTGTTATTGGGGTTTGTTTTGTTTTTGTTATTCATGTATTTTGTGCTTGTAAGCCTTGAGCTAAAAATACTATAACTTATAAGCCTTTCCCCCGACAATGTTTCCGCTTTTTCTTACATTTCTTCTGTTCTGCATTCTAGAGAGGAACCATCAAAACTAGATCGAGATGTTTTAGCAGCTCTTGAGTGTGCGAATATTGACCCTGGTCTGTACCCAGCAATCCACAGATGGAAAAGCACTGTCATGTGCTACTCGCCCTCAGACAGACAGAGGTACTACTACTCACAGCATCAGAGTGCAGAGACTGACAGGGTTGTCATACACGGGTAGCTTTCTCATAGTAACAAAGCTAACCTGGGGAGCCCCCCAATACAAGCCTGGCCTGTGTGTCCATGTAGATGTGGCCACAAAGGCGGATACATGTCCATAGAGTGGGAAAGTAGGCCAGGCTTGCTTCTGGCAAACTGCATCGGGGGAGGCAGTGTCCAGAATGTATAGCTGAAACAATATGGGTGTTGTGTGTAAAGTCGCCATATCTGAGGTGTAGGAGTATCTCCTCTCTGTAAGACAAGTGTCATGCCTATGTCTTTGCTCTGTTCTTAAATCTCTACTCTGTAGTGTGCCTCTCTGTGGTAACAAATCTCTTTGGTTTCCACAGTTGGCCAAGTCCTGCACTCAAAGGGAAGTTCACAACTGAGTTGGTGGATCTCGATTGCTCTCATAGCTGCTCAGGACGATGCAGTCCAGCTGGTAGCAGCCCCAGTAAGCCTGGCCACACCTCCTCCTCTTCTGGCCTGCACAGCCCTGGACGCTACAGTCCAGCACATGGGAGACACTTCCAAAGAGTGGCACACGTGGCCCGACTTGCAGCTCTGTAGAGCCAGCTTACTCCTGGGATTCATTTACTTCTTTGTTTGTAAAAGAGTAATGTTTATTGGTAAAAATTCCATGAAAGAATGTATCCTGAATAACTTAATCCTCGCTTTGAGGGTACTGGTATTTTAGAAAATACAATGTTCTGAGTATAATTTGAATGTCTGATATTTTGGAAGAAGTTAATGAAAGCAAACTCAGATACTAATTGTTTGAAAGTGTAGCCGTAATAATGATTCAGACTTTTCAGGTGGAAACTTCTAATTTTGAAATAGAACAAAGATGCAAAGGCATAGACAAGTGAGGTGTTGCTAATTGGGTTTGTTAGCAGCAACACTGCAGCACGTGCACACACCCACTATTTCTGAAACAGATCAATTATGTATTGTCTCTTGGGGGGGTGCAGCTTTTTGATATGCAATGGCAAAACTATGTGTTTGTCATTTCACCCTAGTTATTCCAACCGAGAGAAAGCAGGTGGCAGAAAAGCAGATGTGCCCTGACTCAGACTTCAGTAACAATGCTCAAAACACTGCCAGAAGTTGGGATGGGGGGTTAAAGCCATCGAGAATCATGCGAGTAATCATCATAGAAAACTCACCAGCAATAACTAAAACCAAAACTATTTCTCAGTACTTGTCAGTGTAGTAAGTTGTCTAGAAGTTGTACCCAGGCTGGAGAAATGGCTCAGCGGTTAAGAGCACCGACTGCTCTTCCAATGGTCCTGAGTTCAATTCCCAGCAACCACATGGTGGCTCACAACCATCCATAATAAAATCTGATGCCTTCTTTTGGGGTGTCTGAAAACAGATACAGTGTACTTACATATAATAAATACATCTTTTATAAAAAAAAGAAATTGTTCCCAAGTCTTAAAATTTAGCCTGAGATTTCACTAAGCATGATTACATGACAGATGTATGCCGTATTTTAGAAATTAAAGAGCTTTATGCTAGAGTTTAGCACTTGAGATCTGAGTTCATTTCAGTGGCTTGCAGTGTTGACTTTTGGCTATCCCAAGAGATGTGTACCGAGTGGCATTGCACACCCTAAGGCTCCAAGATAAAACCACCTTGCTGAAGCTGGGTCTCAGCTGTCTGTCAGTTGCTTGCACAGAGCCAGTAGTGTTCTGGAGACACTTGCAGTGCTTCACCCCAGTACAGAACTATACCACTGATTTTGCCAATTTCAGTGCCTTTTGTGAGTCATTTTGAGATCACATAGTGCTAAATGGGGGCGTTAGATTCTCTTTTGTTTATAAAAATGTTGACCAGGCAAGCCTTTAAGCCCAGCACTCATTAGGCAGAAGCAGGGGGTTCTCTGAATTTGAGGCCAGCCTGGTCTAGATAGTGAGTTCCAAGACAGCCAGAACTACACAGAGGATCTTGTCTCAAATTTAAAACAAAAACAAAAACCCACCAAAATGATAATAAAGTAATTCTGAGCTCAAATGTTTAGGTCTTTTCTTTTTTCTTTTTTTTTTTTTTTAACTTTTTTAAAGCTTATTTTAATGTGGTAAGAAATACCAGAATTGAGATTTTGGACTTTGGATTTAGTTTGTTTTGTTCCCCTTGTAAGCAGCTGAGCTCTAAGTACAAGACAGCCAATCAAGTGACCTGGAAACAATCCCAAAGGGAATCTTTGTTCTCAAAAGAAACCAAAACCCACACACTATATTCAGCTATGATTTTGTTTTCTCTAAAGTCTTATTGTCCTGTGCGGTTATTTTTGTTGTTTTTTCCATACTCAAAAACTGAAGTACTAGTTTTGCCCTATTTTAACTTTTTTTTTTTTAAACTCTTCTTTCTTGATATTTACTTAAGACAACTTTTGGGAGTCAGTTCTCAAACCATGTAGGTCTCAGGAATCCAACTCCAGTCACTGGAATTGAGTTTTACCCGAGCCATCTTGCTCGCCCATTTTAAACCCTAAGCTGCCTTTGGACTATTTTTCCACTAGTATGAAGGGTATATACCTGTTAGTAACACCTGTTGATCTATGTCATAAACATTGTTTACTTGATCTTTCGCAAAGTGTTGGGTAGGAAACGACTCCTTAATTTGTTATTGGACAGAATCCCCTTCTTAGTAAAACTGTAAGAAATATTTTCATTAAAAAGGACATTGAGTAGCACATTGATGTCTGGGAGATGTCTTACTATGTTACCCCAATGGCCTGGAACTGGATGAGTTTACTTGCTGGGATTTGGCTTAGTCTAACACAGTTAATAGCATTTGATTATGTGGCAGTGGAAGACTTCTTTTAATGTGTGACAGGGCTGTGAAAGGCATCCTTCCTGAAGTGGCATAGTATGAATGAACTTGTAACAGAGACACTCGCTACCACCACCACCACACCCACCCAGCCACCCTCATTTCTAGAGAAGAACAGGACACCATGTGGAAAGTAAGTTCTTGCAGCACCATGGAAGGAGCCAACCGCAGATGCTAATGAACAGTTGATCTTTAATGATTTTGGAAGGAATGAATGTTAGGATTTTGTCTTCCTGAGTTGGGGCTTAAAGTTTTTATTAATATTTCTCATTTATCTAATAGAAAAACATTGGAGCCAGGCGTGGTGGTGCACACCTTTAATCCCAGCACTCGGGAGGCAGAGGCAGGCAGATTTCTGAGTTCGAGGCCAGCCTGGTCTACCGAGTGAGTTCCAGGACAGCCAGGGCTATACAGAGAAACCCTGTCTCGAAAAAAACAAAAACCACTGGGATGAAGTAAAACACAATGGTCAAGAAGAATTAGTCCCACTTAGTGGCATGCCCTTCTTACCACCTTGATTCAGATTCCCCCAAATTATTGGTAACCTTTGTTTTGGCAAGCCTTACCAGTATTGTTACCAGTGTTTCAGAAGTCTTTATACATTTGTCTTAAACCAAGGAATTTGGTTTCAATATCCAGCACCACAAAAACATTTTTCATCAGTGTCATTGGGCCTCTAAGACACACTGGGCTGCTGGGCAGTGATGGCTCACACCTTTAATCCCAGCACTTGGGAGGCAGAGGCAGGCGGATTTCTGAATTCAAGGCCAGCCTGGTCTACAGAGTGAGTTCCAGGACAGCAAAGGCTACACAGAGAAACCCTGTCTCGAAAATCCAAAATAAACAAATAAATGACACACTGGCCAGATCCCTCCCTAATATGGGATTGGTGGTCACTCACTCTTGCCCAAATATTCACAGCATGTGTAGGTGTAGACCATAAGGGAACTAAAAATTATCAGGTGTTTCATAATTTAACAAATTAGGTTATACCCAGAACTTAACTAAGCTCTTTTTTCCCCCTAATTATGAATGTCCACTCTTGTGATGCCAAGTGACTTTTTTTTTTAAAGATTTATTTATTATATGTAACTACACTGTAGCTGTCTTTAGACACACGAGAAGAGGGCGTCAGATCTCATTGCAGATGGTTGTGAGCCATGATGTGGTTACTGGGATTTGAACTCAGGACCTTTGGAAGAGCAGTCAGTGCTCTTAACCTCTGAGCCATCTCTCCAGCACCTTAACTAAGCTCTTAAATTTAAACCTAATCTCACATGGTTGGCTTCAAATCTAACAATTAGTATAGTTAGTTTGGGGGTTGTATGGTGTTTCATTCCAATATTTTCCTGAGACAACCAGAAAAAAGTGTAATTTTAAAATGAGAAAATAAGATTTTGACGTAGTTTTGTGTGTAGATCAACAGCCTAGAAAGAAAGGTCCAATCTAGGAACATTTAAAAATTGTTGGATTGGGCTGGAGAGATGGCTCAGTGGTTAAGAGCACTGACTGCTCTTCCAGAGGTCCTGAGTTCAATTCCCAGCAACCACATGGTGGCTCAAAACCCATCTGTAATGAGATCTGATGCTCTCCTGGTATGTCTGAAGACAGTATATTCACATATATAAAATCTTTAATTAAAAAAAAAAACTATTGGATCAGATTTTGACATAGCAGATGTGTATATCAACAGCCCAGCAGGCAAGGTCTGACTCAGGAGCATTTTTTGGAAATCTATCAGATTACTTAGTGTCATGATCAGCCAACAAACTTCTGCAGGCCTTGTCTTATGTCAATCTTGTCTTATGTCAATCTCGGCTATCGATTTGCAGTGTGAATTCTGACTGTGGATATGGAATAGGATCTGAAGGGTTAGAAGTGGCTGGGGGTCGGACGGTCAGCTTGCAGGACCGTTGCTGTTACAAGAATCACCGTGCCTTGCAGATGAGCAGCAGCATCCCATCTCACATGTAAGGAGCTCATCTCACATCAAAGGTTGTTCCTAAAATACTGCCAGCCCTTAAAAGGTCTGCTACAGTTTGTACCACGTGGGGATCCCCTTAGTACACTAATCCTGAGCAATCCCGGTCTCCTGTGAAATGTTTTACCTTCCTCCCAGCAGGTCAGGTGAGGAGTCAAGTTGACAGCTTGCCATTCTTGCTTCAACTACTTGTAGAAAACAGCATTCGGGTAGCTAAAGTTAACTCCAAGGGACACCTCTCAGGCCTGCTGTTGGACTGAAGCAGTGTGCCTTCTAGCTTGTAGGAGGAAGTCCTCCAGGCAGGATGCCTAGGGTCAGCCCTGGGATGGAAGACACTGAGAAAGGGTTTCTAAACACTACTTTTTCCCTTTAAAACAAATAAACAACAAAACAAAGTAAAATTTTATTACATACTTATTCCCAAAGAGGACAGAGAGGTACATCAAATATTCCAACTCATTGCATTGATTACAGAAGATGCTCACAACCACTTCATAGAAACTGTACTTGGGTTTTTGAGGGGGCGAGAGGGAAGCAGGTATGGTAGTATATACATGCAATCCCAACATTTACAAGATGGAGAAGGGTCTCAAGTTTGAAGCCAGCCTGGGCAATAATTAAGATTCTGTCTCAAAAAGCAAAACCAAAAACCACATACATAAAAGACAGTTTTTTTCTTAAGTCATCAGACTATCTGGAGTAAACACATCATTTCTAAATAACCTACAAGTCCAAGGTTAACAGTAGCCAGTAGCAAACTAAGATGGAACTGTTGAACAAGGATATTTTTCTGGGTCTTTAAACATAACTCAGGCTGGATAGTAACTCCTGATCCTGCTTCTGCCTCCCAAATGCTAGAATTACAAGTACATGCTGCCTCCTCTGTCAGTCAGCGGGGGCTAAATCTTTGCCTCCAAAGAAGCGCTTACAGGACTGTCACCTACTTGCCTTATACAGACCACAGTCTTCTTGCAGGGCCACTTCTTCCATGGCTTTTATCTATCATATAGGAAGCCAGCCCCTTTGTCCTTCATTCAGATGCAGTAAACATAGGATCTCTTAATTGAGCTGAGAAGTTGGTTTTCAAAGCAAGAAACCACATGAAAATCTTTAATAAATAAGCAACCAAAGGTCTTAGATTGCAGTATATGAAATGTAATGTCACCTGTAAACCACCATACTACCAGTCAGGTCTCTGCCCGATGTTATGGATTGCTTGGCTGGTCTACTGTAATCACGTGATGCAGTACAGCCAGGCCAGTACCCATAACAGGCCTGCCTTCTACCTAGGAAGGTTCCTGTCACACCTCATAGGGCTGTGCTGGTGGTAATGGTAAAGGAGAAAACTTTCACAAAGGCCGTCTAACTCCTAAGTTGCCTTCTTCAGCATGAGCCAGAACTAAAGCACCCAAATGTGACATTTGAGACAACATGAAGCCACAGCACAGCTGTGGAAGACAAGGGAAGGCTGTAGTCAGGCCACCAGCAGAGGACAGCGTGCAGTCTGATAGGCAGCCTCAGGACCGAGTAATCTTGTCTGGGGGCATGAACCCTGTGTCCCCAAGGGTCCTGAGTGCCACACGACCATTGGGTCGAATCACCAGGTGGGTGATACTGCCGTTGTTGAGGGACAGGCGGAGCCAACCTTCTGGGGGAAACTGCAACGCTCTGGGGAGAGAAAAATAAATGCTAGCAGAAAAGTCAGGTTGATAGCCAGCTGCTTTGTTCAGGCAACCTGACAGCCTTCTGGAATAGATAGTCAGCTAAGCCAGTAACAGAGGAGAGTTTCTCAGGGGAAATGTCTCAGTAGTACTCTAAATGAGGTATTCAACCTGTGGGGACAAGGGCTTAACCCAACTAAGTAGAAATGTGCTCAGGGCTAGTGAGATCACCGCATTTAAAGTTTTCCACTGTAACCGTTTCTGACAGGCAGGACTTGGCTGGTCCCCCAGGATAAAGGTATGACACGTTACCCCTGCATGGTTCCTTGTACATAGCTCATGCTCTTGTTTTTTTAAGATGGGGTTTCTCAGGCTGGCGAGATGGCTCAGTGGTTAAGAGCGCTGACTGCTCTTCTGAAGGTCCCAAGTTCAAATCCCAGCAACCACATGGTGGCTCACAACCATCTATAACGAAATCTGATGCCCTCTTCTGGAGTATCTGAGGACAGCTACAGTATACTTACATATAATAAATAAATAAATCCAAAAAAAAAAAAAAAAGACAGGGTTTCTCTGTGTGACACTGGCTGTCCTGGAACTCACTTCATACACCAGGCTGGCATTTGACAACACCCAGCTCCCGTGCTCCTTTTGAAGAGCACAAGTATAGGAGCTGAAGCGTGCTGCTCTTACAGAGGAGCAGAGTCAAGTCGCATCACCTATGTTGAGCAGCTCACACAGTCTCATACCTCCTGCTCCAGGGCATTATCTTTTTCTGGCCTCTAAGAGCATGCAGACACATATGCATGAATATCTACCTGCTGAGCAGTTTGCTATTCTGCCATTTAACTTCAACTTAGTTTACCAACACGTGACATTTCCTGCTACTACTTGTTTAGTTTTAAAATGTAAATGCTGTAAAAACCCCGTGATGAATCCTGGCTAATACTGAAAAAGGGACACAGTAGTTGCCCCGCTTCTCCCCTGCACACACACACCTTTTTTTTCTTTTCTGCGCCACCACGCCCGGCTTTTTTTTTTTTTTAAGAATGGGTTTTATGTAGCTCAGGCTGGACTCAAACTCACTGTATAGTTATACCTGACTTTGAGTATCTGCCTCCTGCCTCCACATCTTAAGTTCTGGGATTACAAGCATGCACCACTACACTGGTCTTTGTTTATGCTATGAAGCACTCTGCCAGTGGAACTACATCTGTATACTGTTGTGGAACACTGTATACTGTTGTGGACTGATGCTTAGAAAGCTTTTATATCCTCAAGAGGCTGCATAAATATTTGCATGAACAGGCTTTATTTATATATTTGAGATAGAGTCCCGAGCCGGGCATGGTGGCGCACGCCTTTAGTCCCAGTACTCAAGAGGCAGAGGCAGGAGGATTTCTGAGTTCAAGGCCCAGCCTGGTCTACAGAGTGAGTTCCAGGACAGCCAGAGCTACACAGAGAAACCCTGTCTCGGAAAACAAAAAACAAACAAACAAACAAAAAACTACCTGCCTTTTCATGGCGTAAATATTCTTCCCAGGCTAATTCTTTCTGCATTTTCATCATTATCAGTTATAGGGGACTGTGATGGTTTGTATATCCTTGGACCAGGGAGTGGCACCATCTGGAGGTGTGGCCTTGTTGGAATAGGTGTGACCTGGTTGGAATGGGTGTGTCACTGTGGGTGTGGGCATAAGATCCTCACCCTATTTGCCTGGAAGTCAGTCTTCCACTAGCAGCCTTTGGATGAAGACATAGAACTCTCAGCTCCTCCTGCGTCATGCCTGCCTGGATACTGCCATGCTCCCTCTTTGATGATAATGGACTGAACCTCTGAACCTGTAAGCCAGCCCCAATTAAATGTTGTTTTTTATAAGACTTGCCTTGGTCATGGTGTCTGTTCACAGCAGTAAAACCCTAACTAATACAGAAGTTGGTACTGGAGTGGGGGTATTGCTGTGATAGGCCTGACCATTCTTTTATTTGAAAGAATGTGGATTTTGGGACTTTGTATTTGGAAAGCAATGGAATGCTTTAAATGGTGCTTAATGGGTCATCCTAGTAGGAATATGGAAGACTTAGTTGCTGGGAGTAATTTGAACTGTGTTGACCTGGCCCAAGAGATTTCACAGGAGAATGATTTCAGCATGTGGCATAAAGACTGGTTCTGTGGTCTTTTGGTTAAGAATGTGGCTACTTTTTGCCCTTGTCTGAAGTCTGCCTGAGGCTAAGGTGAAAAGACTTGGATTAATTACATTGACAAAAGAAGTTTCAAAAAAGCCCAGCAGAGACTTTGTTCTCTGGTTAAGTCTTATGAAGAGAAGTTTGAACAAGCATAGCAAGCTTAGAAAGGAAAAATATAAAATATATGGTTCGAGTATTAAAGGAGTACCAGGAAGTGAAATGGAACAAATTCCTGTGTTCTAGGAGATAACAGATTAAGGGAGTGGGACCTTGGGGCAAGATCCTACCCAGCTAAATTAAATCCAGGCATGGTGGTAACACACCTTTAATCTCAGGAGACAGGCAAGCTAATCTCTGCATTCAAGGTCAATCGACAGAGCAAGAACCAGGATAGCCAAGCTTAGGCAGTGAAGGATTTAGAAAACATAAAGCCAGTGATAATGTAATAGTACAAAGGGATCGTGTTCTAGTTCCTGTAAGCAGCTTCAGCCATGTGGCTCTGGCTCTAGAGTTAAGAATGGAAGGAACTACTGGGAAAATTGATGCTGGTTAGCTGGAGCTAAGGAATTAGCAGTGATTAAGAAGAGCCCAGCATCACTGAGGTGAATGTGGCAATTCTGGAAATTGTTTTCTGGGAGCACGAAGAAGCTGTGTTCCAGAGATACCCAAGGTTGTACCTCATGCTGCGGCTGGACTTGGTAATGTGTAAGAGTCACTCAGGTGGTACTGCTTGTGAAGGAATGAAGGGATCATGGAGAGAAGCTGAGGCTTAGCACTGTGAGAGGCCAGGGAAGGCCATTGGAGAAGGTGAAGCCTCAGCTGTAGTTGATGGCCCAGGACTGAAGGGGTCATGCAAAGGATTTGAGGCTTGGCACCCTGAAGAGAGCCTATAAGGGGCTATTGGTGAAGCCTAGTTGGAGTGGAACACCCCAGTGTATTGGAGATGTCAGTACCATGGGATGATCACCAAGAACAGCAGCCGTAGTGGAATGGATCAACCTGAGCTTAGAGTGCTACAGAGGGCAGAGCTGGAAAAGTGATGTCAGTCCTTAGGAGGAGTCCAAAAGATCAAGTGGAATCCCAGACAGTAAAACAAGAAGATGTAACATTGAAATTGCTTTGGATACTCAAAGATGTTAAAGATGCCAGAGCCAGGGAATACATGCTGAGGAAGGCTGCTAACAGGGAGTGGAACCAGCCCAGGAGAAAGCAGTTTGTTACAGTCAACAAAGATGAAAAAGGAGTGGAGCTCTGAAGACCACTTTGACATCAGCCATGGAGATGCAGAGTTTGGAGTTTGCCCAGCTGGTTTCCTGCCTTTCTTTGGAGATTACAGTTAACTAAGTTGAATGAATCTCAGAAGAGACCTTGAACTTTGGACTTTTAACATTGTTGTGACTGCTATAGACTATGAGGACTTTGAAAGTTGGACTAAATGCATTTTGCATTATGCTATGTTTAAGTATGGCCCCCATAGACTCATGTTTCTGAACAAGTCTATGGGGACCAGGGAGTGGAATGTGATGGCTTGTATATCCTTGGACCAGGGAGTGGCACCATCTAGAGGTGTGGCCTTGTTGGAATAGGTGTGACCTGGTTGGAATGGATGTGTCACTGTGGGTGTGGGCATAAGATCCTCACCCTATTTGCCTGGAAGTCAGTCTTCCACTAGCAGCCTTTGGATGAAGACATAGAACTCTCAGCTCCTCCTGCGTCATGCCTGCCTGGATACTGCCATGCTCCCTTCTTTGATGATAATGGATTGAACCTCTGAACCTGTAAGCCAGCCCCAACTAAATGTTGTTTTTTATAAGACTTGCCTTGGTCATGGTGTCTGTTCACAGCAGTAAAACCCTAACTAATACAGAGACTATTTATGATAATGAGGTACAAAATAAACAGGGCACTCCTAGATGGATTATTCACATGCTAAGAGGAATCTATGGGGTGGGTCCTGACAAGCAATGGGGACCTCAGCATCCTAGAAGCACTTGCCTTCATTGGAGAGTGTTATAATCTAAGTACTTGTCCACCATATCGCCCTCCATCCCACCACCAGCTCTGTCTGATAATGAAGCTCCCAGAGCCCAGTAGGGATTCCCAGCTCCCCAACAGCATTGTAGTTTCTTGGGATTGATGCTTGCCTAAGTGACCATGAGGTCCCCTGGCCATCTCTGGGCTTCTGTTCAGGTGTGATGGGAACACATCATCATGCCATGGGTGACAGTCCAAAGATACGTAGCTGGCTACTATGCTGGCACCCATGAAAAAATGGCTAAAACAAGGATCTATGCAGGGAAACAGCATGAGCCTGGAATGTCCTATTGTATAAAAAGTAAAGAAAATCCAAAACACTACGTAGACTGAGCAGCAAACCAACAATCACAGGTCAGAATGTACAACAGGCCCAATCTCACGTACAGGACTAGCAAAAAAGAATCACGACCCCCAAGGTGCCCAAACTTTTCACAAACAAACATGGAGAAAGACGAGCCTTACATAAGTTCTGATAGCAAAAGGATGAAGGAGACAAACTCTGAGTAAGTCCATGTTGACTGCTACCGGCACCATCTACCAACAGACAACTAGAGCAAGTATGTAAAAAACAGACAAGGGGGCGATGGCTACGCATGCTTTTAATCCCAGCACTTGGCAGGCGTTTGAATCTCTGAGTTCAAAGCCAGAGTAAGTTTTAAGGCAGCCAGGGCTACACAGAGAAACCTTGTCTTGAAAAGCCTTAGACATTCACCGTTTTCATAAGGTAGTGGAGGCCAGAACACAGCTCCTTAATCATGTTATACACTGTCATAGCCAGCTTCACTGGGACTTCTCTGACCAGGCTTCACCAGCATTCCCCGAATCACACCGAGGAATGCGTGGTTGCTGGCACTTACCTACAAACAATATAGCGGATGACATTGGCATGGCATATGAAGATCTCATAGCTGTCCTCCTCCTGCCTGGCATCAGCTCGGTGGATGTAGTTCCTGAAGGCAGCTTCAATCCGGGCTCCATCTTCATAATACTGCTAGGAGCAGAGTAAGGAGTTGTCAGTGTGGAAGCAGACAAGGGTAAGGGCAGGCCTTGCCCTAATCCAGTGGCACAAGGGATGGCATTTTTACCACAGCCTCTGGCTTCCAGTGAGAGACAGGTGGATCCGGTTCAATGGGGGCACCTTCCCGTAGCAAGTCTGTGCTGACTCTGGAGACACCTGGAAAAAAGCAGGCCCCTGTTCAGCAAGGTGTCCCAAGAGTGAATCTACACACCCCAAACAGCAGACAACCAGCACTCACCTGGCAGGTGCTTGCTGATGATGTCTGTGGTCTCTACTGCACGGGTCATAGAGGAATGGACAATTTTATTAAACTTTAATCCCAGGCTTGCAAGTCGGAGCCCCGTGAGTTCAGCCTGTTCCCGACCTGGAAGCAAAAACACCTGTGAATGTCATAAACCAGGACCCTCCACTTACTGCATAAACAGTGAAGTGCTATCAAGCGTCACTCAAGATGTTATCCTCATAGACCTAACCAGGGTCAGGGCCCTGGGGAGCAAAGAAACAATCGGTTGTCCTCAACCCCAAGAGAAAATACACCAGATTCAGTTAGCAACGTGAGTAAACTCGACAGCAGTGGAATGTAGGCCTGCCCTATCCTATTTTTATTCAACTATGTTGAAAATCAAGTTCCACTCGGGAATATAATATAGCCCACTGATAGAACTGCCTAACATGCAAAACCCTGGGTTCCATTCCCAATACTGATAAAGAAAGAACAAAATCAAGTCTCAGCATCATGGTAGCCCACTGCCTCATGACAATAGATACAACATAACAACAAAGTGAAGAAAAAAATGAAAACTGAACTGGGCTTGGTGGTGCAGACAGACTTGTACTCCCAACACTCAGGAGGCTGAGGCAGGAGGGTTGCCATGAGTTCAAGGCCTGCCTCAAACTACAAACTGATTCTCAGGGGTCACAAGGAGACAGTGATAGTAAATGCTTTTTCCTTAAATGTGCTTTAGCATATAGCTGAAAACATTCTAAGAAATCATTTTCCTTTTGTTTTGAAAATGAGTTTTTTGCTGGATACAGTAACCTACACCACAGTGGAGACCTGATACCCTGCTTATGCCCAGGGGTCAGAAGCCACAGAACTCCTCAGGTTGGAGAAACAATCTGCTAGAGGAGAATCCTGGAGACATTGTGACCATCCAACTCTTTTTGAGTATTATACAAGTGGGAAATATGCCATCTATCAATAAACTGTTTAAAATGGAACGGCACACCACAATGCTCACCTTCCCACCTACTTGGGAAGCAAGGCAGGGGAATCAGGAACTCAGACTACATAGTGAGAGTCTGGCTGTATCACCACCATGCTGAAAGGTAGGAGGGGGAGGGGGAGCAGAGAGAAGGCCTAGATCCCTGGTTCAGCCTGTAACTAACTTCAAGACCAACCAATGAGTCATACCTAATGGTGTCAGGGTGCGGTCCTTCTCCAGGGAGCCATCCACATGGTACTGGGAATGCCGGATGAGGAAGATGTGCCTTGTGGCCTTGGCCTTATAGTGATCCAGCCTGGATGTCAACTCGTCTTCTCCAGATTCCACATTCCTTTTCTTCAGGTTAATGAGTGACAGTGGCTCTCGCCTAATTGTAAAAGTATGTCTTATCTTATGACCTCTTGTCCAAGACACCTTTCAGTGCTTGGGAAAAGGCCTGGGGGAGAAGCCCAGGCCAGAGAGCCTAGCCTCACAGACTCTTCCCGAAAAGGCTAGGCTCGCTCTGGTTGATACATATATTATTCCTGCATATAACATGAAGCCTCAGGTTCATGTTCCTGGTGAAGACAGGCTGGGTGAAGAGATGGCTCACAGGTTAAAGTGCTTGTTATACAAGCAGGAAGACTAGAGTCCAGAAGCCACATAAATACTGGGTAGGTATAATGGCCCACTTATAATTGCAGCCTCAGAACGTGGAGACGGGACCCCTAGAAGAAGCTGTCTAGTCAGACTACTTGTGTTGCAAGTTCTCGGTTTGACTGAGAGGCCATGCCTTAAACAATAATCCAGAAGTATGATTGAGAAACAATTTCCATAACTACCCCGGGCTTTCCCACAGACCTACACACATGTGATCTCACACACGTGCACATGAGACGGGAAAAAAAAAAAAGGAGAAACCCAATGATGCCTCAAATAAGCAAGCAGTGTCAAGAGATGTGAGAGTGGATAGTTGCACTGCAGCGGAGCCTAGAACTGTACTGTCTGTGTGACTCCAATAGTCTTGGGGCTGTTTCATTCATTTACTACTTCTGCTGGTGATAAGACAGGCCCTCTCAGTGTAGCTCAGGCTGACGTCACAACAATTCTACTTCAGCCTTCCAAGTATGAGGAGTACAAGCGAGCATATACTAACATCCCTAACGTAAGTTAAAAATACTAGGCACAGGACCTTGGCTGTGCTTTCTCACAGTACAAGTCTGGACTCCTCACACTCTGGAAAAGCTGAGGCGGAAGGATCACAAAAGGCCAGGTTGAATAAGTAAGTCTAACTATACTTAGGTCTTTCGTAGCTCAAGATTCCACACTCAATATTCAATCAACCGGGCATCAAAAAATACTCAAAAGTTTGCATCTGAACTAAACAGACCTTTTTGTATGTGATTTTTTTTTAAAACCTCAAGCTATATATTTTAACAACTACTTAGGTAGCAATTTTATTGTACTGAGTGTGATAAATAATCTAGGAATGATTTAAAGTATACAGGAGGATAAGCTAGATGCCTAGGTTATCTGTAAATACTTCATTATCATGAACATCCACAGAGTTTGATATGTTCAGGGATCATGGACCCAATCCCCCACCATACAGAGGGATTACTATAATTAATTTTAAATCAAATAAAAATAGAGCTCTTTTCTAAGTCACACTAAACACACTTTAAGTGTTGAGCAGTCACTGGGGTAGTGGCCATCACAATGTTGAGGACTGTAGTTAGTGGAGTGGACGTAGGAGCCGAAGAAACTGAAGCTACTCAGTTAAATGTAGGAGGCAGGAATAGGACAAGTCAGAGCTGCCCAAATTAACACAATGGTGGAAGAGGAAGGTCTGGAAAGGGTGGTGGTGGCGGCTCAAGCATGATCTGAGCAGGCTAACCTGGGGTGTTAGTCCCATATACAGACCAGGCCAAAGTCTTGCTGCAGCTACAGGGCCGTGTGTGGGGCTGGACCAGACAAAATTTGGAGACGACTGTCAGAGAGGAAGGCATACCAGAAAGAAACCAAGTGGATATGCCCCTTTTAGTCCCTTCCGGCACTTGTTGATCCATCTGTCATGCATCCTTCCCCACCTAACAAGGCCACTGTACCAATCCATCCACGTAAGCAGACACAGCAAGCAAATATGAAACATTTAAAATCAGGTCATTTCTTTTTTCTTTCTTTCTTTTTTTTTTTTTTTTTTTTTTGAGACAAGGTGTTTCTATATAGCCCAGAATTCAGAGTTCTGCCTGCCTCTGACTCCCAGTGCTGGGATTAAAGCTGCATGCCACTCGCTATACATGCCACTGTACCCGGCTTCCATGGGTAACCCAACCCTTGGCTCTACTTCACGCACGGGTTCTCTGGCCTCTGAAGGGATAGCATGCTTGCAGTCCCAATCTTCCCCAAGCTGCAGGAGGAGAATTTGTGAGGCAAACCTGGCTGTCTATCAAGACCCTGACTCTGAGTAAGACTTAATCCTTTGGAATTTCAGGCCCACAGAGGATGGTGGTCCTGGGACAAAGACCTGGTGCACTGTCTCTGAACAAGGACTCTTCGAGTATGGGGTCCGGGCGGTTAGAGGTCCCTCAGAGAGACGGGTGGCCCAGGCGCGAAGACCTTCGGGAGGTGCGCCATCCAGGCACTGCCACCGATTCACACAAACTCAAGACCCACTAGCACGCAGCGTCCCCTTCCCTTCAGAGCACCGATCTCCGCCATCCCGGGATGGAGGTGAGGAAGCAGGGCCGAGCCCAAACCTCCCGTCCCCGCACCTGTCCCAGTTGGTGTCCCAGACGCCGCGCCCGGCTCGCGCTCCTGTCCAGGCCGGCGGCTCGGTCGCGCGCGTGTCTGCATCCCCGCCACCTCGCGGCTTCCCTACCGCGACCGCCGAGAAGAGAACAGCGGCCGAGCCACCGGCCAGACCACAGGCCGCCAGCTGAAGCGCCTGCCGGAAAGCCATGCCGCAAATCGCGCGACCTGACGGCGGGACGCCAGGAGCAGACTTCCGCTTCCGGCTGGTGGAAGTCCCGCCCCTTCCCCCCCCCCCGACGAATCAGGAAACGCGGCCCAGGGCGCCACCTGCCGGTGGTCGCAGGGTAGCAGGCGCAGATGCCTGCCCTTTAGTGGGTGGAAATCAGGCACTGGGGTTTATTTATTTATTTTATTTTATTTTTTTGGTTTTTCGAGACAGGGTTTCTCAGTGTAGCCCTGGCTGTCCTGGAACTCACTCTGTAGACCAGGCTGGCCTCGAACTCAGAAATCTGCCTGCAGGCACTGGGTTTATATGAATTGAAAAACCTCAAGTTTGGCACTTCAATTTGAAGTTTTTATGTTTTCATTTGTAATCTTTAAGTGTATGCATACTCTCAACTTTCACCTCCTGAATTCTTTCCATTTTTTTCCCTAAGAACCTTCTTCATTCAACTATCAACCCTCCATTCCCCACCCCTAGTCCCTGGCACCTACCATCGCGCCTCCAAGTTTTACCGCTCTAGTTGCTTTTGACCAATTGACCGGGTCCTTCTGTGTAGGAAAGGTGTCCACCTGCTCTTCCAGGGCCATTGTACCCAAGGCCTAGGGACTAGACTGGCAGGCCCACGGACTTACAGCTCCAGGCTTGGGCTTTAACTACCAAGCGGCCCAGCACTTGGCAGCTGTTATAATTTTCATCTTTGAGCAACAATGAACAGCAGCAGGCATTTGGTAATATTACTGCTCCTGAATGAACCTCTAACCTCAGACATTCTCAGAACCCTTGGCCTTCCACAATGGCTAAGGCGGTCCTTTGGCTAGACAGCTCCCTAAAAGTCTTAGCAACAGGATCTGTTTTTTCCACAGCCTTCTTTCACCTCAGCTCTCTATTCTCTCTAGCCTCAGCCTTTTGGTGTTCCTAGCTCAGCCTACCCTACTATTGATAAAAATAAATTAAATTTTTTTTACAAAAACCCTCTAAGGCCTGACATACCAAAAAAAAAAAGGATACAGAGGCTGTATTTCACACTGACTGAAACGTGAGTTTCAGTCGGCTTATATATAAAGAGAAAAGGGTGTTATGGCAAGGGTCTTAGCCCCAATCCTGGCAGTCCTTCATGCACGTTTGAATCAATCGCAGGTTTTCTGCAGAGCCACCAAGGGAGAGCCTCCCCCTGGCCTGGATGAGACGATTGCAAGGTCATCAGAGTTCACTACCATGCTGTCTTGCTCAGTGTCGGTGGAGGCTGTCTGGACAGATCATGACTGGAGCAAGTCTTCCACGGAGGTTCTGGTGGCCCATATGACTGCAGAGGTGTCTGCCCAGTGAGCCCCAATATCTAAACTGGCTGCCAGGAGGGCAGTGTGGCTAGTTGTCCTTAAGAGGCTGCTTTCCTGACAGGACCTCAGCCAGGCACCAGAGCAGGACCTGTTAGATGCTTTAATCTTTCACAGGAAGCATCAATAGGGTGTGTGTAACAAAAATCTGTAACAAAATTACAGTATAGTTCTTTTTTTTTTATTTTATTTTGTTTTGTTTTTTTGAGACAGGGTTTCTCTGTGTAGCCCTGGCTGTCCTGGAACTCACTTTGTAGACCAGGCTGGCCTTGAACTCAGAAATCCGCCTGCCTCTGCCTCCCGAGTGCTGGGATCAATGGTGTGCGACACCACGCCCAGCTACAGAATAGTTCTTCTTTAACAGTGCTTCCTTACTGCCTCTTTGTCCCACAGGGATGTAGGTCTCCCTGATTTGTATTCTAGGTACCTTAAATTATTTGGACTCCCACAGTCTGTCCTCTTGGAACTAGGTGTCCTTTTCTGTGTCTTTCTTTCTTTTTCTTTTTCCTTCCTCTGAGATGGGGGTCCCATCATACTGTGTAGACTTGGATGCCTTGGGGCATGCTGTATAGACCAGACTGGCCTCAAACTCATAGAGATCCACCTGCCTCTGTCCCCTGAGTGATGGGGGAAAGGCCCTTGCCACCAAGCCTGGCTTACGTGGCTATTTTGAGCATTAAATTTGTAAACAAATAAATGTGTTGCTTCATCTCAGGAAACTGCTTCTGTTTCTGCACTCCTCTTTATCACTGCAAAGTAAGGGAAAAGGCGTAATGGACAGAATAAGCGGGAGGTACATGCAGAATTGTGACACCGTGTGACAGTGCAGTTGTAAGGACCACTTTATGGGTTTATATATAGATATTGGTAGACTGGGTACACAGGTCATTCGGTAGGGAGCTTGTTTAGCTTATGCAAAGCCCTGAATCCCATCCTCAGTATTGCCTAAATCAGGTATAGTGGAGCACATCTGTAATCCCAACAAATGAGAAGTGAAAATAGGAGATTCACAAGTTCAAGGGCATCCTTGGAGTTCAAGACTAGCCTGGAATACATAAGACCCTGTCTCAAAAAAGAGAGGGTGACTTGGGGGAGAATAGAGAGGTGGTTAAGAGCACTGGCTGCTCTTCCAGAGGTCTCAAGTTTATTTCCAGCACCAGTCTGTGACTCCAGTTCCAGGTGATCCAAAACCCTCTTCTGGCCTCTAAGGGCAGTGGACACACATGGTATACAGACATAATCTCAAGCAGACATAAAACAAAAATAAGTGAAATCTTTTAAAAATAAAGGAACTGTTGGCCATAGTATCTAGAGCTAAATATGAGGGAAAGATTATCGGCTTACCTACCAGAACAGCTCCCCGTTCATATAACCACTTGTAAACACAATGATAATGTCTGAGTGGAGGAGACTAGAAAAGTACATTCTGACTTTCTCTATACGTAGTTGTGTCAACCAATATGTAGGAAATGAGCTAAATGATGTGGGCTGGGATATGCCAGAAATATGAATTCACACCACTTTAAAGCAAAGAAGACAGACATGGTAAAGACATGCTTGTAAGTCCAGGACTTTAGAGGAAGACGAAGACGCAGGATATGGCTGACCATGATGACATACTCCTTTAATGCACATACTCTTGGGTCAAAGGCAGGGGGATCTCTGTGAATTCAAGGCCACCCTAATCTACACAGCAAATTCTAGGCCGGGCAGGATTGCCTAGTGAAAACTTTACTCAAAAAAATTAAAATTCCAATGTAAGACTTTATAAAAATTCCAGGTTACTGTTAACTACACAATGAGTTCAAGGCCAGCCAGGTAGTCCTGGTTACCTGATACCATGGCTCAACCAACCAACCAACCAACCAACAAACACCTGTATATACTTTAGTGACCTCACCATACTGGCCTATCACTGACATTTTGAGGCCACATGCTATGGTGGTAAAGTGTACTAGTGTTTTCAAACCCAACAACGTGAAAAGAAAAAAAAAATAGACATCAGAGACTACACCTGGACACCTGAATTTGGTTCCGCATTCGTGAAATGCAAAGAACAGCATTGTTATAGCATCAAGTGCTGCTGACTCACAAAGGACTTGGAAAATTGCTAGCAAAGAAATCCCTCAGCAAATGTTATCATGGCTGATCTCTAGAACTGGGGGTGGGGGGTCAGGGGGTGTCTAACGATGGGAGTTTTACTGCATTTCCCAGGCTGGCCCTGAGCACCTAAGCTCCAGCTATCCTCCTACCTCCATGTCCCAAGCAGTTAGGACTGCAGCTGCTGGTCTCCAGACCTGTGTATGGGATCCAGATCTCTATCACAAGCAGGCAAGGTGGACAGACTAGAATGTGTCAAGCTAGGGCTATGTTGTAAATTGTGTAACTGGTATCAATCATGGGCTCGGTTATTTTCGTCAGTGTCCTAAGCTGAGGGCCAGTATAGGAACAATGTCTACACACCCATATCCACACCAGCATCTGAATGACCAACTCTTAAAAATGATGTAGAGAGCCGGGTGGTGGTGGCGCACACCTTTAACCCCAGCACTTGGGAGGCAGAGGCAGGCGGATTTCTGAGTTCGAGGCCAGCCTGGTCTACAGAGTGAGTTCCAGGACAGCCAGGGCTAAACAGAGAAACCCTGTTTTGAAAAAAAATGATGCAGGGGTCTTCCAACATAGGAATAAACACAACATGGTATAGATACACTTTGGAATGTGTAGCCTTAAAAAGGAAGGGAATTCTGACATGCGATGATACGGATGAAACTTTTTTTTTCTTTTTTGTAGTGACAGATCCTATGAGGTTTGTAGGCTCACACTCAAGACAACAGAGGCCAGGTGGGTGTTGGGATGGAAAGAAGGGGAAGAATGGGGAGCTGGTGTTTAATAGGAACAGTTCTGTTTTATAATGAAAAACACCTAGAAATGGATGCTGGAAATGTTTACAACGTGCCATGATTGTGCTTCCTGCTACCGAACTGTATACTTACGTGGTAAGTGTTGTTGCACTTTGGTACAACATGAAAGAATTTAAAGACATCTGGCTATGCCTTTTTCTCCAAGCAACAGCAACTGTGCTGAGAAACCACACCCATTACAGACACAGCTGCATCACCATTTATTGACCTTTTATCTCCTTGTTCACAGTGACAACTAAGATAATCTCTTTGCTCACAGTGACAACTTAGACTAACTCCACCAAGACTCTCTGAAGCACATGATTCTGACACCCACACATTTCCTCCCTCTGTAATTTTAAGGCATCGTGAATCACATCATATTAGCCAGATGGTGTCCTTAATGATGGATTCTGTTCTCTCCTGCTGGTGGATGGATCTCCCCAGACCCCATCCGCGGTGTATCTGACATCACTTCCCCAGAGACGCCAGGTAGGCATACCAGAACAGAGCTGCCATGTTGGCAAAGAGCACCCGGAACTGCCAAGAGAACAATCATTAAGTCCTGAGTGGGAATCCTGACCACATCCCTCACACATTAGTCACCCGAGATGGAATTTATCCCTTCAATTATTTGCTGTTTGATCTACCTCCCCACTACTGGATGCCCAGAGCCTTTAGTGTGTAACAAGGTTTGTTAGAGTTCAGCAGAGGTAGGAGTAGAAATCACCCTCTCCTAACGATGTTCTTTGTGACTTGGGATCAGCCTAGCCCACCACCACCCCAGTACCTGCTCCAATCATCCAGACTTAACCTACCTGAAAGCACCTTCAGTCAGGTGCTATCTCTTCTAGGCAGACAGTTCTGTGACAATAACAATCTTTCCCTAGCTTGATAATTATGAGCCTTTGGCACTGGAGCACAGGGTAGTGCTTAACAATACTTGATGCATAACTTCCTTGTCCCTCAAGCACTCTTGTGCAACTTTCTAAAACTAAAACCTTAAGCCTAACCTCATACCCCTGCTTTGAAGCGGTTTTCTAGCCTCCCCATTCCTCGACTCATCAATCCCTCTGTATCTTTCCAGGATGCCTTTTAGGGTCTGTCATCTTTGTCTCCCTAGGACTCCTGGAGTGTAGATTCCAGTACTATGAGCAAAACAGTCCCAGGCCCATAACTAAGAGGGTTCCCTATTTAACCTTATTTAAGAGGGTTTTCTTCTTAACACAGAAATTTATTTTCTTCCAAATACCTAACTTGCTTCTCTGCTCAGACCGAGAGGAGAAAGGCCAAGCAGTTTTGACCATACATATCAACTCTCTGAAGTCACAGAGAAAGAGCACCCACCTAAGCATAATTCTCTACTTACCCAGGAAGCCCCATTCTCTCACCCTCCTAAGATGGCTCTGGGGGACCCTCTTTCTGGACCTGAATGTCCACCCATTTCAGAGGCAGCCATATCTCTACGTAACAATGTTTTGGGTTTGGTTGGTTGGTTGGTTGGTTGGTTGGTTTGGTTTGGTGACAGGGTTTCTCTGTGTAGCCCTGGCTGTCCTGGAACTCACTCTGTAGACCAGGCTGGCCTTGAACTCACAGAGCTCCACCTGCCTCTGCCTCTGCCTCCCAGCTGCTGAGATTAAAGGTGTACACCATCACACCCAGGTTTATAACATAGTTTTGTAACCATGACATTATTTCCTGACCTCAAGACCTCTCTATCAGCCTGGAATTCCTGGTCCTCCTGCCTCTGCCTCCAGAGTGATGGATTACAGGCACCAGCATGCTTGCCTTGAGCTGTGAAGTGTATGCTTCCCACACACTCTTCAAGTTAGAGCAATCTGGCTTTGGCTCCTAATCCATCCCAATATGGCTCTTAGGAAGGCCACTGGTAAGGTTACTTCAAGTTGGACATCTGCTTGGGGTTTTTTGGGGAGGGGGTGAAGGTTAAATTCCTTCTATTTCTGCTATGGTTGACCAGCCCTTTGTTCTATCTGAAATGCTTACTTGTTTTTTCCTACTTTGTGGTCTATGTGATACATGTATGCATATACGAATGTGGGCGGTCTTGGTGTGTGCTTGTTAAGTAATATTTATGAAGTGAGGCATATGGATAGGTACTATATTGTGTAGTATAAAATGAGGCCTATGTATAGAATGATGTGTATATGTGTTCACTCACTCATTCATTCATTCTCTCTCTCTCCCTGACCCCCTGTGTGTATGTGTGCACAATGTGGTCTATGTATAGAGTGTAGTCTACGTAGTATGTATGTTTATAGTATAAATGTTGTATGTGTGTGCACACTGGCCAAGTTCCCTCTTCTTTTACCCCATGGGAGTCCTATGCTGACCCTACTCTGTTCCTCCTTCAGTAGGCCCTTAGTCTGTGAGCTTCCTATAGAAAAGATGTTTAACACAGCACAGAAGAGGATTAAGTTCCTGGAACAGACTAGGATTGCTGCCAAAGACAGACCTGTTTAGAAGAATAGCCCTGGTTGGAAACTTGGCTATCAATGCTCTCACCTTTTTTTTTTTTCTTCAGTGTGTACAGACCTAGCTCCTGGGTCTGGAACTTGGCAGAGGTACCTACTACCAATTTTTGGAAGAACTGTGCTGGTTCCCCGGGCAGAATCAAACCCAGAGCCAGAAGAAGAATGCCCTTAGAGAAGGAAAAGTCTGCATCTCGGGTGGCCCTTCTCCCTTAGGGTTCAGCAGGATCCTGCCACCCACTGTGTAGACTTACTGGGACTGTGAGCCCTTCCAGTTGCAGGGAGGTCTTAGGGAAACATAGGGGATGGGCCTGGCACAAGGACAGTTGTACATAGCAGCCTGAAGCAGTGCACACATGATAGTATCTGCAGAACACCTAACCAATGGGCACTGCCCATTCTCCTGTGCTCTGCATATACAATACTGATCCAATGGGCACTGCCCACTCTCCTGCACTCTGCACTATACAATGCTGATCCAATGGGTACTGCCCATTCTCCTGTGCTCTGCACTGTACAACGCTGAACCAATAGGTACTGCCTACTCTCCTGGGCTCTGTACTCTACAATACTGATCCAATGGGCACTGCCCACTCTTCTACACTCTGCACTGTACAACACTGAACCAATAGGTACTGCCCACTCTCCTGTGCTCTGCACTGTACAAAGTCAACAGCTTCACTCATCCTTCAGCAGGCAGTTTCCTCAGCAGCATCTCTGTGCCTATAAGCATTGCAGTTCTCCCGGTTACCTCCAAGGGGCCTTCTCTTTGACCAGCCAGCCCTTTGAAGACCCTGCTCCATGCCATGGTCTTTCCTGTTCACCTGCTCCACTGCATTTGACTGTTATATCTGCCTGTTCAGCTGAAGCTGAAGCAACACAGACTAGAAAACACTAGGATGAAACAGCTGCTTGGGAGTCTCTGTGCAACTTTCCAGCTCTGAATCCAGAGCTCACGGACAGTGATCAGGGATGGTAGACCAGACCTCCAGAGACGGGTGACAACGTAGCTTGAGAAGACTACCAGTTGTTAGAAAAAAGTGACAAAGGCCTTCAGTGAAGACAAGCAAGTCTCACCTGCAGGGGCACATAGTTGATGTTAATGAACTGCAAAGGTGTCCACATCCTCCAGTTCATTTGCAGTGCGGGCCAGAAGCCACTCCTCATCTTGGCAACAAAGACACTGACGTTTTTCCCCTGCAGGGAAGGGAAGGGAGGCTGTGAGCAGTCCCTCCACCCATAGCAACTGTAGTGTGGCCCCTCCATCCATAGCAACTGTAGTGTGGCCCTTCCATCCATAGCAACTGTAGTGTGGTACCCTGACCTTGATGAATTGTAGAACCTGTACTATATTTGAAAACACACCTGCACTCACTACTCTGCAGCTAAAAGGAGCCAACTGTCCTGGTGGAAAATCTTCAGTGATAACAGCTCAGGGACACGCTGCCTCCCATACTGGGTGGTGTCTGTCCCCATCAGCTCCTTATAGCTATCTGATGATGATTTGTGCTGTGGCTTCCTACAGTAACTGTCAAAGATGCTTACTTTCCCGTCAAAACTTATCAGTTTTTAAGAGAGGACCCCCAAATAAATGCTCTCTGAAAGAATGAATGTATTAAGAGTAACCACACTGAAAATGGATAGAAGCACCTGCTTTTTGCCACAGTTATTTTTTTAAAAACTGTAAAATTATAGAAATTAAAATAATCTACAAACAATAGTAAAAAAAAAAAAATGAAACAAAATGAAAGTAATACAAAAACCAAATCAACATGCAATGAAACTGAAAATCCAGAAAAAGAACTGAGTCTAACTAATGGCCTGTATTTATGAAAGTGAGAAGATGATAAAATTATTTTGAAACACTGAGGATTACAGTAAGTGGGAGACAATAAGCGATATAAGTGGACAAATGGAAACAGAGGTCTACTTCCCCTGTAAACAAATATGAAACTCAAAAGACAGAAGAGGAAAGTATAAATTACTTTTCTTGGACTCTTATCAAGACGCATCAAACAAGAGCTAGAATGCTGAGAGCCAGGCCAACTAGGTTTCCCTGAGGCCCTGAAGTATGGAGAAGGAACACAGTTCTTTCTCTAAAACAAGGAATAAGCCAAACAGAACCAGTAATGGCCGGGGGCCAGGGCCTCTGAGGAGCTGCAGATCCTGAGAAACCAACTCTTCCCACCTAAAGGAGCTCTGGTTATCAGTCCCAAGGCTGCTATGAGCTCTGTTCATGACACTGTCTCACCCCCACCAAAACCTCTATATAAGATGCTGTAATTTTAATAAACTTATTTGCATGAGCCATCAGCTTATGAATGACCTCCTGGTCCTAATTTCCCTATCTTCTTTATTTCACAACCCCATACCTCCCACTTCAGACCCTGTTCCTGAAGAATAGCCTGCTGGTCCAGGTCACTGAAGATGGTCCAGTGGTAAAAAAAGCACTGACTCTCTCCCAGAGAATCCCAGTTTGATTCCCAGCACCTATATGGAGGCTCACAACTGTCTATAACTCCAGTTCCAAAGGATCCAATGCCCTCTTCTAACATTCATGGGCACCAAGCAAGCTGCTGCCCAGACATACATGCAGACTAGAAAAAAAAAAAAAGATGTACCACACAATCACTAGAAAGTAGTATTAAGAATATTTATATTATCTTTCCATCATAAAATCCAAAGAGAAAAAGAGTACCAGAGTTGATTATGAAGTTTTAGAATTTCTGTACGGAAACACAGGCATATGCGCACGCACACACATACAAGCTTTTTTATACAAGTTTACACATTGCCTTTACATAGACAGCTAACTTTATGTAATAGTTTGAAACACCTAAAAAATGGAAAACTGATTTGATACTTGTACTTGTGAAAAGGACTATTAATCTTAATCTATCCAAATACACAAGTCAGTCTAAGAAAAAAAATGGCACAGATATGCACATCTGTAATCTCAATATTTGGGAGGCAGAGGCAGGAAGATTGGGAGTGTAAGTCCAGCCTGGGTTACACAGCAAATTCAAGGCCAACCTGGGTTACGTGAAACCCTGTCTCAAAAATTATCCTTCCAGGAAAGAATAAAAAGTGAAAACCACTAATATAAAGAAGCAAAGTTCATGGAACACACAGCATTTGGCATATAAAAATATCTGACCTTACAAATAAAGGGATAAAAACAAACAAGCAAGCCAAGGTATACTCACCTGATAGCTACAAAGTCTCGGGGAAGGATTTTTGCAACATCTCAGGCAACATCAAGATTTTTACAGCACAGCTGGGCGTGGTGGCGCACGCCTTTAATCCCAGCACTTGGGATTTCTAAGTTCGAGGCCAGCCTGGTCTACAGAGTGAGTTCCAGGACAGCCAGGGCTATACAGAGAAACCCTGTCTCGAAAAACCAAAAAAAAAAAAAATATATATATATATACATATATATATATATATATATTTTTTTTTTTTTTTTAACAGCACAGGTCTCTTTGGCAAAGCCTATATACATCCTTTCTCAGAATCATGTGTTAGTGAACTTTTTATATTTTTATTTATTTAGGTTTTAGGTTTTAGAGACAGGATCTTGCCTGGTACTCCAGGGTAACCTTGAACGTTGGCAATTTTCCTTTCTCAGCCTCCTGAGTATGGCAATCACAGGCACAAGCCACCAAGCTTGGCTTAGAACCATATTAGTATATAAACATACAAGTTAAAAAAAACCTATAGTAAAAGTTATAACAGTATCTGGAAGTCAGTCGATGACAGAGTAGCGTATATGCCTCCTGGAGAGCAGAAGTGGTGCTGAGACCTAAGGGCAGTTCCACGACACATACAACAACCACTACATGGATTATGAGGCTCATAATCTTTACTAAGGACAGACAGGTTCCATTAAAACTCCTGTGCTCATACTTACATGGAAAACATGAAAACCGAAAGTTGAGGTAAATGGTACTTGCTGTTCAGCCTGATGACCTGAGTTCAATCCCTGAGGCCCACATAGTGGAAGGAAAGAACCAACTCCCACAGGCTGTCCTCTGGTCTCTACATACATCCTGCAGCCCATGCACGTCGACACACAAACACACAGAGAAAACAGGGAAACACGGTTTGCTGAACAGGACAGCATTATTGTACACATCGACTCATAGGCGCTAACACTCCATGTGTAAGACCCAAACAAGGCCTGGCCAGGAAAGCCCAGTATGGATAGGGGAGAGGTTTGGAAAGTCTTCCCCTCAGCCAAGGAGCTCCTGGAAATGTTTCTGGGAAGGAAAGAGTATTTTTTTAAGGGATGCAACCCCCAAGAGACCTATACCCACGCACATACATGCAGCACTAAGTGAACTCAGTAGGTTTAAAAGTGAACACATGAAGGTGGGTAAGGAAAAGTAAGAGTAAGGATGGGGTGGACACATTAGATATACGTACGAGATCCTCAAGTAACTGTAAAAAGAGGAAAAAGGAAGGGGACAGAGGAAGGAAGGGAGTGGGGAGGGGGAGAAGAAAAGAAAAGAGAAAGCTGAGAGTCCAGACCCTAGGGCCCTATTGATAGCCACCCTAGGAAGCAGGCTATCAATCCGCCTTTAACTGGAGATACAGTACATGCCAGGACAAACACCCACCTCCAGCAAGTTCATGACGAAGAAGAACAGCAGCAGAAAAGTTGGGGCAAAGAACAGGCGATCCAGCAGGAGCCTCTTGACGCTGGCCCAGGGAACCTCAGGAGGGACCGAGTATTCCATGAAGAGGTAGAGGTAGTGACTCAGTGGACCTGTGACAAACAACCTGGACGCCACAGGCGTGTGAGCTGCACAAGGGTTTGAGCATCACTGTGGTTCTTTCTACATTTCCATCTCTGGTCCTCACACCAAGATTCACCTTAAGCCCTAAGCCCTCTTTTCTTCCCCCAAAGTATTTACTGACCACACAGATTTATAAAGATATTCTAGGGGGAGGGAAAAAACTTTTTTTTTTTTTTGAGTTTTTCGAGACAGGGTATCTCTGTATAGCTCTGGCTGCCCTGGAACTCACTTTGTAGACCAGGCTGGCCTCAAACTCAGAAATCTGCCTGTCTCTGCTTCCCGAGTGCTGGGATTAAAGGCGTGTGCCACCATGCCCGGCTAAAAACTTTCAGTCAGTTTCAGCAAGTCTTTTTGCCCAAAAAGACTGAAGTGACTTCTGCCAGTTCTTCCATTTGGTGAGCAGGGACAGCCACAATGATGGCCCTGGCTGAGGTATATGCTCATCTGCCTCCTCTGTGTTCCAGGCATTTATGCCATCTGTCCTCATCTGTGCCCTCCTGATTTAACAGGTTCTGAGAAACAGACAAACATAGCTCAGCTCCCAGAGATTTCTATCAAGCTTTAAAAAAAAAAAAAAAAGATTTATTTATTTTCTTCATATGAGTACACTGTAGCTGTCTAAAGAGGGCATCAGATCCCATTATAAGTGGTTGTGAGCCTCTATGTGGTTGCTGGGAATTGAACTCAGGACCTCTGGAAGAGCAGTCCATGCTCTTAACCACTGAGCCATCTCTCCAGCCCTTTCATCAAGCTTTTAGGGGAAACTGGCAAGAGAAAACCTGGTTATCACCTCTGACTTCCCTAAAGCGCTGATCTCTAGTCCACACTTGGTTCACCTGGGAATGAGCCAAGTCCAGCAGATTGAGTTTCACAAAGTACAGTAATATAGGGAAGGGCAGGAACCCGGGTCTTTCAATTCTACCAAAGTCTATAAACAAGGTTTTCAATTGAACTTTCTTTTGGCCACAGTAAGGCAAACAAGGGAAGTCTTTGGGAGGCCAAGATCAGGTGAGAGGTGTTAAAGTACCTTAGCTGATCTTCTTACTTGCCAAAGTATGGGGGATGTGGCTTTTTAAACATTTTAATAAATGGCCCAAGTTATTATTCTTGGAAGCTTTTGTGGAGTTTGGAGTGAATCTCAGTTGGTAGAGTACTTCCCAAGTATGCAAGAGTACTTTGCAAGTAGGCAAAACAAACAAACAATCCTGGGTTTCATTCCCATCATTGAAAAAAAAAAAACCCAAAAAACAAACAAACAAAAAACCCACAAAAGGCCGGGTGTGGTGGTACACGCCTTTAATTCCAGCACTCGGGAGGCAGGCGGATTTCTGAGTTTGAGGCCAGCCTAGTTTACAAAGTGAGTTCCAGGACAGTCAGGGCTATACAGATATGGTGGTGCACATCTATAATCCTAGCACTCAGGAGGCAAGGGGATCAACAGAGTCCAAAGGATATATGAGGTTCGGACTCTCTTTTATTTACACATGCATGCATATGCATGTGGGCACATACATGTGCTCGCACACATACACACACACACACACACCCAGGAATAGTCTTTCTGGTTATTTATTTATTTACTTATTTATTTTGGCTTAAGACAGGGTCTCACTGTGTAGCTCTGGTTGACCTGAAACTCACCACTGAGACCAGGATGGCTTCCCAAGTACTGAGATTAAAGGCATGCACTACCACACCCAACTAAATAATGATGATACGTGAGGTCAGTGGTAACCTATACAAAGCCTTGGGTTTAATTCTAATGCCACACATCCACACAAAGTTTGTGTCTTTGTTTGTTTTGGAGACAGGGTTTATCTGTGTTAGCCCTGGCTGTCCTGGAACTCACTCTGTAGACCAGGCTGGCCTCGAACTCAGAAATCCGCCTGCCTCTGCCTCCTGAGTGCTGGGATTAAAGGCGTGCACCACCACGCCCAGCTTCTCTGATGCTTCTTAAACAATTATTTTTTTCTTTTTTTTAATTAAATTTTTTGCTTTCTATTTCTTGTACATGGATATTTTGCTTGCAGGTATATCTCTGTGTACCATATATGTGTCTGGGGCCTTACGAGGTCAGAAGTCATCAGACCTCCTGGAACTGGAGTTACAGAAGGTTATGAACTGCATGGGAGCTGGGAATCAAACCTGGGTCCTCCATAAGAGCAGTCAGCACTGCTAGCTTAGCCATCCTCCAGCCTCAGAATTAGGTTTTTTAAACCAACATATTCCGAAGGGCTAATGCTGGCAGGCAGATCTCTGTGGTACTTACCCATAAACTAAATATCTGAGAAGCCCACTGACTTCTAGATTTTGAGAGTCTTTTTTCCGCTTCTCAATCGTCTGGGCCAGAAGGTTTCCAAGGGCTGACAAAATGCCGCTGTAGAGGAAGAGACAATCAGAAAATGAGCAGCAGACACAAGAGCCTGTCCCGCATGGCAGTAGCACGGCTGCTGTAAGATCTTCCTGTGTAGAGCCGGGTGTGGTGGTGCACACCTTTAATCCCAGCACTCAGGAGGCAGAGGCAGGCGGATTTCTGAGTTAGAAGCCAGCCTTGTCTACAGAGTGAGTTCCAAGACAGCCAGAGCCATACAGAGAAACCCTGTCTCGAAAAACAAAAACAAAAAACAACCACCAACAACAAAAAAAGATCTTGCTGTGTAGATCATGGGATGAGTCCCTATTGAAGTAACTTGCTAAGTTAGGTAAAGCCCCAGAAGATAGAGGCACTATGACCTAAAGTGAAAACCACAGATGAGCACAGTGAGACATCCACCTGCGGGGCTGTGTGCCTTCCAACATCCCCACAGCTGCTCCATTGAAGGCATGGATGTAAAAGGCAATAGGAGGGATCCTCACAAGGACATGGTCTGTGGGCTGTATTTAAGCAAATAACTCTATGTTGTAGTTTTGTTTTGTTTTGTTTTGTTTGTTTGTTTGTGTTTTTTTTGTTTTTTTGTTTTGTTTTTGAGACAGGGTTTTTCTGTATACCCCTGGCTGTCCTGGAACTCACTTTGTAGACCAGGCTAGCCTCGAACTCAAAAATCTGCCTGCCTCTGCCTCCCGAGTGCTGGGATTAAAGGCTTGTGCCACCACGCCTGGCTCTTAGTTTCTTTTTATGTTGCAAAATGAACAAAAACCAAACCAAACAAAAAATGAGACAAAGGCAACTTAAGAGAACAATGGCTTATTTCAGCTCCCAGTTAAAGGTTCAAGTCCATCAAGGCAGAGAAGTGAAGGCAACAGGAGGTTGAAGGATCTCCTCACAGCACACCCACAATGAAAAGAGAGAGAAAACGCGTGCGGTTCAGCTAGCTCACTTTTTCCACTTCCAGTCAGACACCAACTAGGAATGGTGGCGCCCCTAGTGGGCAGATCTTCCCAGCTCAAAGAAGATAATCAAGATAAGCCCCTCAGGCATGCTTAATTCCTAAATGTTATCAAGTTGACAACTAGCTTTAACCACCACAGCTGTCTTCTAAAAAGCTATAAATCCAAAACTTTTAGTATGGATCATAAGGACCCTCTTGACTTGACCCCTGGTTACCTCTTCCTATCTACTCTCCCTGGTCATTTTCTCCACCAGAGTCCTTCTCTTCACCCCTCCGACATTCTCTGAATTCTTCCCCCAGAACTTTTACACTTACTGTGCCCTGTAAACAACCGCTTCTCTTCTCTGTGCTTCTGACCAACGTCAACAACCCAGGAGAAATTTCCCTAACTGCTCTAAGTTATACATTTATCTGCCTTTTGCGGGGGTGGGGTGGGGTGGGGTGGGAAGATGGACTCGTTCTTCTTAGCTCCGAGAGAAGTCTATGCGCCTGTTCTGATCACAGCTATGTGCCCGCGCACAGGAAGCACTCTGCACACACTTATGGAAAAGCTAAGTTAATACAGAACCTACAAAATGCACTAATGGAAATGAACAGAAACAGGGATATCTCGTTAGGAAACCGAACGATGTAATTCAAAGGGCAGAGTTCACCAGCGACCGTGCCTGGGTTGCTCAGGGTTAGAATGTGTCCCTGACTCGCGGGTCTTCACAACACTCAGACTGCAAAGGCTAACTAATGCTTGGGACCCAACACACAAACAGCACTTACTGGCTAAGCAGAACGGGGTCGCACCTTAAGGAAGAACTCTGCCTTCCTCCACAGCAGTGGTTCTCAACCTTCTTATCGCTGTGACCCTTTAATAATACAGTTAGCTCCTCATGGTGTGGTCACCCCAACCATAAAATTACTTTCACTGCTACTTCTAAACTGTAATGCTGCTACTGTTGTGAATCATAACGTAAATATCTGATATACAGGATATCTGATACGTGACCCCCTGTACAAAGGTCGTTCAACCTTTAAGGGGTTCCCGACGTACAGGCTGAGATCCACTGCTGCTCGGGCAATATCTGAGCTGCTTGGTCTGCAGACGCCCCCTCTCTTAACCTCCCCTGCAGGAGAGTCTCCCCTGTCGGCACCCCTCCTTTTCACCCCACTTCCCAGTAGGCGCCCACCTGCTGACTGCTTTGGTGAGCACCGGGTAGAGCTTTAGGAGCAGCAAGTATTGGGCGAGCGCTCGCTTGGGAAGCGACCCGAGCTCGGATTCCACCCGCAGCCTGGACGCCGCAGGTGCCATCGCGGTCCGGATGTCTAAGTCGCCCCGGGCGCCCACCCAACAGCTAGGCAGTCGGGCACCCGGCCCGGGACACAGGGCACAGGGCGGGGACGGCCTGACATTTTCTGCCCTTCCTCCGCCCTCAGCGAGCCCGGCCGTCCCGCCACGCGCGCGGCCAGCTAGTGCACTCTTTTCCCCCGGTCCCTGCGACCCACCCTCTGCGCTCGCCGGAGGATTGGAGAGCCGAGGGGCGGGGCGGGGCGGGGCGGGGCGATGGGGGCGGGCCCCGGCTAGGTCCATCTGAGGCCGCGCCTTCTCATTGGCCGAAGCCGTAGCCTCGCGAGAGCACGTGGAGAGCGCGCCAAATTCTCCCCGGAGCCTGAGGGAGCTTTGGAGCGTCGCAATGGTCCTGAGGAACAGTGGACGGAGGCACCCCGAGCCGGGCGCGGATGGCGAAGGCAGCCGGTGAGAGCCGGTGTCCTGCTGCCAAGGCGCTGGCGGTAGCCGCGGCCGGAGCAAGCTTGGGCGGGCGCGGTGTCCGGGGGTTCAGGGGTGGGGAAAACAGCGGGCCCGGCGCGCGGCGCGGAGGACAGGGCGGGCTCCCGTCTTCGCCCTGTGTGGTTTCCGTAGTTTTTATTGAGATGCTAAACTCAACTCCGTGGCCCAGGCTGCTTCTCTAGAAATATCTGTGCCTGCCCTGTGACTTGACTAGGGGTGAACATCTATTCTCATCAGACAAGAAGGGAACGGGGAAAGTAAAGGAAGATTCTGTCTAGACCAGCTCGGCGAAGTAAACCAATTTATTAAACCAAAAGCCGAAACCCTTACGCATCACATCAGCAAGAGATTCTAGAGTATGGTGACAAAGGAAACTGATGTGGATATCGTATATAGAGATTGGTGACACTGTGGCAGAATAAGACTCTGTATCAGGGGCTGGTGAGATGGCTCAGTGGGTAAGAGCACCCGAGTGTTCTTCTGAAGGTCCAGAGTTCAAATCCCAGCAACCACATGGTGGCTCACAACCATCCGTAACAAGATCTGACTCCCTCTTCTGGAGTGTCTGAAGACAGCTACAGTGTATTTACATATAATAATAAATAAATCTTAAAAAAAAAAAAAAGACTGTGTATCAGAATGTGAGCACTCATTGAGTGGAAGCCCGGTTAGAGCTGAATAGTGATAGTGTTTTCCTATTATATGTGAAGCTCTGGGTTTGCTGTACAACACCTGCATAGCAGCCAGGGTAATTGACCTGGACCAGTAAGCGGTTCTTCAGTGACAGGTTCCTGAGAGAGTGATGGCCAGGGGGATGAGGAGGAGATGGAGAAGATAAGAGCATTCAGGATCAGGAGGTGTCACACAGAGTGATGGCTCATGCAAGCAAGTTTATTAGGAAGTACAGCATCTTTTTTTTTTTTTGATGTATTTACTTATTTTATGTATGTGAGTACTCTGTAGTTGTCCTGTCTTAAGACACACCAGTCAGATCACATTGTAAATGGTTGTGAACCACCATGTGGTTGCTGGGAATTGAACTCAGGACCTTTGGAAGAGCAGTCAGTGCTCTTAACCACTAAGCCATCTCTCCAGCCCCAAGCCATTTCTTCAAGCCCCCAAGTACAGTGTCTTACATAGAGGTTTTGTACCTCTATGGAAAGGTGGGTGGGACAGTGTCATAGAGCAGGTAGCAGCCTTGGGACAGAAAACCATAGCCCCTTAAGGATGAGAAGAGATGATTTCTTAGGATCCGGATCCACAGCGCCCTCAAGGCCCTGGTTCTCAGGCTATTACTTGCTCTACCAAGCTCATTCCTGATTTAGAAAAAGGAGCTATGTTCTTTTTCATACATCCAAGCCTCAGTCTAACAGTAACAATAGTTACTGTGTTGACTTCTTCATGTCCATGATGCCATGGAAAGACACGTGAGGTGGGCAGTACTCATACTGTTATGTTCATGCTAGACTTCAGTTTAGAGATGAGAGATGTGAAGTACTTTATCTACATTTACAACTATTTGATGTGCATATATAAATATATATTTTACATATATTAGATTTTATGCATTATATAATTATGTTATTACATGTGGCATTGTATGTTGTATATATAATATATACTTTATATATTACATGTGTATATGTAGCTAGAAGTGCAATACAGAACCTCACATACTCTACCACTAGGACATATCATCAACTAAGGACGTGCCCTTAGTCATTCAACTTTGCCATGTACTTGAGCAGATGGAAAGTTGTTGCTGCATAAATAAATAAAACCTTTTAGAAACCTTTTGTTTTTAAGAATTTGGTTATATTCACACACATACCCTACTCCTCTCAATTCTTCCCATATATAACCTTTTCCAACTTAGAGACCATATATGTATGTATGTATGTATGTATGTATACACATGCACACACACACATATATATATTTAAATAACCCAATTTGTCCACCTGTGTACTCTTAGCAATAGCTTTTAGCTTATGCTTATGCTTTATGCCCCATGTGCTTTATGTGGATTGGCTCGTGAAATCGTTAAATCAGTCCTGTGAGGTGAGCATGTTTCCTTGAAGCTGTAGGTAGTGGTAAAGATTGGGCTTTATATGTAACTGCCTCCGTATTCATTGAATGAGGAACTAGATGGCCCTCTTCATAGGTGCTATCATGAAAATGAACTGAGAATGTATGCTCAGAGCGCTTTCACACTGTCTGAGGTAATCTGTAAGCAGTCTTCTTTGGTACTTTCATCTTTTAGATTTTTGTACTATGGCTGAATAAAAAGTAAGGTAGACAGCTTAGAGGAACCCGTATTAAGAGGAGGTAGCATCTGGGTAAACAGTTTTCTAGTCTATTTTACCAACTTACTCATTGGAATGGTATTTAAAGGCCAGGGAGTTTTGAGGTGGGAGTTGCTTTTGTTGTATTTTTCCTAGAAATGCTGTTTTTTGTTGTTGTTGTTTTCATTGAGCCTTCTACCAGCCTTGATGTTTTTTCAGGAATGTATATGCCATACCATATCAGAAATACATAAACATCAAACGTGGTGGTACACACTTTTAATCCCTTGAGAAACAGGCATGTTGATTACTGTGAGTTGGAGGCCAGCCTGGTCTACAGTGAGACGCTGTAGCAAAAATAAATAAACAAACAAACATAAATAAATAAGCAAGCAAAACAACAATAAAACATAGATGAAAGTTAGGGGTCTAAATGGTGAAACCTGGTTCTCTTCTTTTACTCAGGGATGATGGTCCCTCTTCCTCAGTCTCAGCACTCAAGCGTCTGGAACGGAGCCAGTGGACAGACAAGATGGACTTACGGTTTGGTTTCGAAAGGCTGAAAGAGCCTGGAGAAAGGACTGGCTGGCTGATCAACATGCACCCTGTATGTACCTGACACTGCTTGCTCATCCTTTGCTTCTAGGGCATGGCTGGACCTCTTCCTGTAAACATCACCTTATCTAGTGGATGAGTGATAGAGCAGAGGAAGGCACGTCCGAGAGACCTGGTTATTAGGATGCTTTTCCTTTCCTGTTTAACATGGAGGCCACAAAGTGCTGTTAGCTCTCAGCAGAAAGCTTTCAAGAATTATTAAAGAAAATTCAGAAGAATGCCCACCGAGGAACCGTTATACTGCAGTTCTTACAAAGGTGGTGTCTATGTAAGGGAACAAGTAAAGGGAGAGGTGTGAGGATTCCGTCTACAGAGTACTAGCTTCTCACAGGGTAGCCTGGAAAGAGCTCCTAGGCTTTGTAGAGGTTAACATGTTCCTGTTCAATGGTTCTCTTACAGACTGAGATCTTAGATGAAGACAAACGCTTAGTCAGCGCGGTGGATTACTACTTCATTCAAGATGATGGAAGCAGATTTAAGGTAAGCCCTTGACTCCTATCTAAAACTAAAACCTATCTGTGACAAGTAAGTTGTTTAAACTAAGAGGGTATTTGTTCAATTCCCAACACTTGAAAGGCTGTCTGTAACTCCAGTTCCAAGAAACGCAATGCCCTCTTCCGTTGTCTGTGGTTATCAGGCATGTACTTGGTATATAGATATACATGTAAGCAAAACACCCATACACATGAAATAAAAAATAAGTAAATAGATCTTAAAAGAAAAAAGCTATCAAGGTCCAAGGCGCCTTGTGTCCAGGTTGCTCATCACTTGCCACTCTGAAATCTTTTTTCCCTTTCTCTCCTTTTTTTCTTTTTTCTCACACCCTTTTGATGGTTTTTATAGGTGGCCTTGCCCTATATGCCGTATTTCTACATTGCAGCGAGAAAGGTCAGTCTGTCCTGGGTAGAAACTGGTCAAATGATCTGTTCCTTGCTCTCCTGGGTGGGTTTCAGAACTGATATGGGTAAATTAGGAGATGGATCTTACTAATGGAAAATACATTAATTCTGATCCTAATTTAGGGTTGTGATCGAGAAGTTTCATCTTTTCTATCCAAGAAGTTTCAGGGAAAAATTGCAAAGTTAGAGAATGTGCCCAAAGAAGATCTGGACTTGGTAAGTATCCCCAGGCCTTCCAGAAGCAGATGAGACAGACAGTATTGGATGAGGTAGAAGGTCAGGTCATTTACTGGGTTGTGGGGCAGCCTGGAGGATGAGGGGTGGTAGTTGCTCCCAAAGCTATCTAAGGAACTTTGGTAGTATTACAGGTACCACATGCAAAAGTAAGCTAGGTGCTTTGACTTGTACGTGTTTACTTAGCAGTCTTTTTTCTTTTTTTAATTTATTTATTTTATTTATTTGAGTACACAATCACTGACTTTAGACACACCAGAAGAGGGCATCAGATCTCATTACAGATGGTTGTGAACCACCATGTGATTGCTGGGAATTGAACTCAGGACCTCTGGAAGAGCAGTCAGTGCTCTTAACCTCTGAGCCATCTCTCCAGCCCCTACTTATCCGTCTTTACCCTCCTGTTCCACATTAACCCTTCAGCTTGTCCTTTTACTTTACAGCCAAATCACTTGGTGGGCTTGAAGCGGAGTTACATCAAGCTGTCCTTCCACACTGTGGAGGACCTTGTCAAAGTGAGAAAGGAGATCTCTCCTGCTGTGAAGAAGAACCGAGAGCAGGACCATGCTAGTGATGAGTATACAACAATGCTCTCCAGGTAACTTTCCTTCTCAAGAGCAAAGTGCCAGTTACTCCAGAATAACAAGCTAATGGAGGCAGGAACTCTTCAGAGAGACTCCCCGGGTGCTTGGCATGTGTAAATAAACACTGGCTTCCCAAGATTGTGTTCTGTTTTGTGCTTGAGCCCCTCTTACATAGACAAGATTTGTGGCCCTAAAATTGTGTTGCTATAGCAGTGAGAATATTTTAGAGTGCTCCCTCCACCACGTTAACACAGTCTACAGATTGTATCAACTGTTTTGTTTTATCGATGTCTTCTCCAGAGAACCTGGAGTGTACAAAGAAATTTAAGTGCAGAACACCAAGTACTGTTATTAAATATTTAGGCACATTAATAACAGAAAAGCAAGGTAAGAACAAAACAAGTCTTGGGTAATTAAGCTTGCATGATTTCAGAAACACTGATCACAATCTTCTGATAAAGAGTTAATTTAGAACCAGGTGAAGTAGCACATGCCTTTGATCCCAGCACTCAGGAGATAGGCAGACGAATCTCTGAATTTGAAGCCAGCAAGGCTATGTAGAGAGACCCTGTTTCAAAAAGAAAGCAGGGATGGGGGCAGGTTTTGAGCCTCTAGAAGGCACATAAAGCTAATGTCTATGTAATCCCAGTGAGATCAGAGGCAGAGACAAGAGAATTCCTAGAAGCTCACAAACCAGTTAGCTTGGTGTACTGTACGCAGCAACACAACAACAGAGACCTTATCTCAATAAGAAGCAAGGCAAGGACCAACACCCAATGTTGGCCTCTTATCTTCCACATGTCCACTGTGGCATGCATGCACACACACTTAAAAATGCATTAAAATCAATTTGAGACTTAGGACACTTAGGTCTTCAGAACTAGTTTCAGAGGGTTATGAGTTGCCAGCTGGGTCCTGGGAATCAAACCCAGGTTTCCTGCAGGAGCAACAGGGGCTCTCAACTATTGAGACATCTCCTAGTCCTCATTTTTTTCTCTTGCAAAGCCATTTAATTTTAAGCTTAGAGTGATAGAACGTAATTGTTTTTTTTGGGGGGGGAGGGGGTTGGTTTTTTTGAGACAGGGTTAGGGCTGTCCTGGAACTCACTCTTTAGACCAGGCTGGCCTCAGAAATCCGCCTGCTGGGATTAAAGGCGTGCGCCATCACACCCAGCGTATTGTTTTATTTTAACTTAAGGTGTGTGTGTGTGTGTGTGTGTGTGTGTGTGTGTGTGTGTGACTGAGGATTGAACCTTTATGCTGCTGAGCTTTTCCCTCTGTCCCTTTTTTCCTTTAATTGGTTGGCTCCTTGGTTCAGTGGCTCATTGGTTGGTTGGAGTCAGGGTCTCACACTATAGCTTAGTTTAGCTTGGAACACACTATGTAGACCAGGCTGGCCTTATATTTAAACCAGTTGTCCTGCCTTTGCTTCCCAATTATCAGGATATTGAGTAGCTATTCCAGTGTAAGGTTTTCTACTTGAATGTAAGACTTTTATAGAAGTAGTTGACATTACCTAGTCACTTCAATATACCTCACGCTGGATGCTTTATGATAACTCATTAATACATCACTCCTATAGGATAATCTAGTTACTATCATCCTTATTTTAAAAAAGAAAGGAATGTTCTGCAAAGATAGGCCACATTTGTTTTTGTTTTTTGAGACAGGGTTTCTCTGTCTACCCCTGGCTGTCCTGGAACTCACTCTGTAGACCAGGGTGGCCTCAAACTCAGAAATCCGCCTGCCTCTGAAGTGCTGGGATTAAAGGCATGCGCCACCACTGCCTGGCTGGCCACATTTGTTAACTGCAGCTCTCCACAGTCTGTGGTACCAACTGTACTCTTTCACCTTCGCATGGAGCAACTTGCTAGTAGAGAGGATGCGTTGGGAATAGCCACACCAAGGTCCTCCTAACTATTGTGCAAAATCTAACTTATGTCATGTAAAAATTCACATCTCCAGCATACCTGAATTTTCTTTTCTCTGCAACCTGTTGCTCATGTAGGGTGGTGATCCAAGGCCATTTCTTGAGAGATGACCCTGGTCCTTACAGCCTCCTCAGCTGCCTTTGTGTTTACTCAGTTTGGACTCTAGTCTTCACTCCCCAGTTCCTTGCAAATTATAATTGAGTTAGTGACTTTCCTTGCTTATTTACCAGTATTCTGCAAGGTGGCAGTGTAATTACTGATGAGGACGAAACCTCTAAGAAGATAGCTGACCAATTGGACAACATAGTGGACATGCGAGAGTATGATGTTCCCTACCACATTCGCCTCTCCATTGACCTCAGAATCCATGTGGTAAGGGGAAGGTGGTTGTTGCTCGAGTTAAGTTCCTAAGAGCCAAGGGGAGCTATGGATAAATCTACACAAAAATTGATTTTGCTGGAGCCAGCTGGAGTTGGTGGATTAAGGCTGCCAAGTCTAATGACTTGAGTTTGATCCCCAGGACCTGCGGTAGTGGAAAGAGAAACAACTACAGTTGTACACTGACTTACAGAGTGCATACACACACACACTCACTAAGTAAATGTAATTAAAACATTTTTGTTAGAGAGAGAGACATTTCTGGATGGAGAACTCTTTAGTTAATTTGTACTTCCTTATCCTTCAGGCCCACTGGTACAATGTTAGATTTCGAGGAAATGCTTTTCCTGTGGAAATCACCCGACGAGATGATCTTGTTGAACGACCTGTAAGTGTTTACATTTTTTTTTCTGTTTTTTTTTTTTTTTTTTTTTTTTTTTTTTGGTTTTTCGAGACAGGGTTTCTCTGTGTAGCCCTGGCTGTCCTGGAGCTCACTTTGTAGACCAGGCTGGCCTCAAACTCAGAAATCCGCCTGCCTCTGCCTCCAAAGTGCTGGGATTAAAGGTGTGCGCCACCACGCGCGACACGTGTTTACATTTCTTTAGTCTTAAAGTATGAAAACAATTAGGGAGTAGGTTTTTTTTTTTTTTTTACTAGTCTTTAACCTAAAAACATATTTTTGCACTTGTGTCTTAGCCACAAATATTAATATTTGAATTAAGCTATATTTGAACCCTTGAGCTTTTGGTTAGGTACTTGATAGCCAAATGACTGATGAGAAGTAGATTTGTAAGTAAAGAATCTAGTTCAGGTATCACTTTTAGTCCTCAGGAAAATCTTTGTCTTCAGTTTTCTTGTTTCCAAGATGAAGATGTTGTCCCGGTCACAGTCCCTTGCTAGTGCTGTCCTAACATTCAAGTGAAATAGTGCATGCTACGGCGCTTTGGGACTGAGGTGGTCTGACCAGTAGCTTCATTCCTTGTGTGTGTTTGTTTTCATACCCCATTTTGTTTGCGGTACTGGTGAGTGAACCTAGGGCTGAATATGGGTGTCCAAAGGATGTATCCAGACCTGAATTCTCCGTATATTTTGTCCTTTTAGGACCCTGTGGTTTTGGCATTTGACATCGAGACGACCAAACTGCCTCTCAAATTCCCTGATGCTGAGACCGATCAGATCATGATGATCTCCTATATGATTGATGGCCAGGTGAACAGAATCTCTTTTTGGGAAACTTAGAATGCTTTTGTGGGGTTTTGCTATTGTTTTGGAGGCAGGGTCTCACCTGTGGCTCAGCTTGGCTTCATTCTTTTGGTGGTTCTCCTGCATCTGCCTTCTGAGTGCTAGGATTATAGGCAGATTACCTTTATGTTTTTGTGGAGTTCTTTGAAATTATTTTCTTGAGAGGCTTGTGGGTGGATTAGGAGTCTGTGTCTCAGCTTTTTTGTGGCTGACTTGCATTGTCTGCTCATGAACTTTACCAGGGCTACCTCATCACTAACAGGGAGATTGTTTCAGAAGATATTGAAGATTTTGAGTTCACCCCTAAGCCAGAATATGAAGGGCCCTTTTGTGTCTTCAATGAACCCGACGAGGTAAAGAGACTTCCTATAGAAACTGCCTGGTGTTTGGTATAAGGTGGCAAGGCACAAGCTGGTTCTTGGGCTCAGGTGCTTGTTCAGCTTCCTCTTCCATGGCCGAGGCCTGGTCCTGGGCATCTGGGCTGACAGAGGCTGCTGCTTCTAAGACTGGGGAAGTCCTGGCAAGTTGCTGAAAGCAGAGGAAGGGTTCCACTGACTTCTGTGGTTTGTTGAGCTCAGGTCCATCTGATCCAGAGATGGTTTGAGCATATCCAGGAAACCAAACCTACCATTATGGTCACCTACAATGGGGATTTTTTTGACTGGTGAGTCTAGCTTCCTGTTGTGGGTAATTGTGTCAGGGAAGGGTGGGAGAGGAGCAGCTCTGCCTGCTGCTGTTGGTGGCTTTCTCATTTTCACAGAGAAATGCGTGTGACCAGTGTCTCCTGGGAGCAGTCTGCCTACACACAAGGAGGATCAAAGGAAGAACTGGCTCATTTATCCCCATTGCCTGTGTCTTTTGTTGTTAGGCCATTTGTGGAGGCTAGGGCAGCAATTCATGGCCTCAGCATGTACCAGGAGATAGGCTTCCAGAAGGATAGCCAGGGGGAATATAAGGCACCACAGTGCATCCACATGGACTGCCTCAGGTATGTATACCCCACGTAGTAGGCAGCTCATGACTGTGATCCCATCAGTGATATAGAAAGGCTTCTTGTACAGACCATTGACCATCGATTGTGATTGGCCTCTAAGAAACGGCTTTGGGTCATAGGGATTTGCTGTCTGCTTGTTATTAGTCTTCTGTTAAGTCAACAAGAATATTAAACAATAGCCTGTAAAGTGGAAAAGCTTGGCTAAAAGAAAAGCAAGGTTCTGATGCTTGCATAGATGAAGTCAGATGAGGCTGGTCCCACAAGTTATATCGTTTCAAGATAAGCTCAGTATACTTCATGCTGACTGAAAGCAAGTAGGCATCCCAGGTATTGAAGTCATGGTCTTTGAAGCATAGGTCCATGTAGGTAGGAAGACAGGTATGAACACACAAATGCAAAGAGCTAGCTGAAGAGGGTGGCATCTGAGCTGGGCCAAGACATGAGTTCCATCAGCCTCCGAGGTTGTCTGAGGTCATCTGTTGCTTGGGTTAGAGGAAAGCCAAGAGGTTGGGACTGGTTCATTGGTAAAGAAAGATCAACACTCAGGTTTGCTAGTGCAGGCTGGGGCCTTAAGGATGGATAGGTTCCTAAAGTCTCTGTGCTCAGTTGACGTGGAATGAGAAAGAATAAATTTAAGGTAAGAGAGGATTCTGTTGCAATCATCTTGATGTGGAAGTCTTTGTGCACTTGGAGAAGCCCAAGCCTAGATGGTGTCACCAAGAGGCCTAGGGTTGATCAAAGTTCTAACAGATGGTGAACAAGCAAGGTTAGAAGTGTAATGAGAGAAGGCCTGAAAATCTGCAGAGGAAGGGGCCGCAGAGAAGTTGCAGAGGGAGTGGACAGCTGCTAGGACAGGTCGTGGGAGATAGGGACTAGATGTGGCCACTGGGCAGAGCAGTCCCTAACTGTTACATGAATGCTGGGGCTCTGAACTCAGGGCCTTAATGCTTGTATGGCAAGTGCTTTACCCCCTGCCATCTTCCGAAGCCCTAGAGAACATCTTCTAAAGAGGGTGCTGTTGAGAGAGCTCTTACTGAAAGGACAATGTAAGAAGAGGAAAGATGGACAGGTAGTTTATGCAATAAGGTTTGAGAGGCACAGAGAGGCCTAGGGATTCTTGGTGTGTTTCCTTTTTATTTCTCCATAGCAAGAGGCTGAGGTCTCTCCTGAAAGTGGAGGGTGAGGCAAGGGTACACGTGATGCCCTGATACTTACATGTACTTTGTAAGTGCACCTGAGAGTCAAGTGGAGGCTCAAGTGGCATTGGTTTCTTGAATGTCTCCAAAATCTACATGTTTCTGTTATGTTTGGCTTTGCCAGCCTTTATGTTACCATCATCTCTAGAATCTGTGTTTTTTCCAGGTGGGTGAAGAGGGACAGTTACCTTCCTGTGGGCAGTCATAATCTCAAGGCAGCTGCCAAGGCCAAACTTGGCTATGACCCTGTAGAGCTGGACCCTGAGGACATGTGTCGTATGGCCACTGAACAGCCCCAGGCACGTAAGCCCATTGGCTCTCCTATGTATCCCTGAAGTCAGAGGCATTCTGATTGGAGAGGCTAGGTTACCTGAGATGGGTACTAGCTTTTCCTTCCTAGTGTACTCCTGCTCAGCCTTGCCTCTTTCCTCAACTTTGCTTTCTTTATTTCATGAATTTCCTTGGACCCTTGGTTTTTAATGGTCTTGCTCTCTGATGTTCTCCTCAGACTCTGGCCACTTACTCAGTGTCAGATGCTGTGGCTACTTACTACCTGTACATGAAATACGTCCACCCCTTCATATTCGCCCTGTGCACCATTATTCCCATGGAACCTGATGAGGTGAGTTCTCTGATGCTTGAGGTGGAATGATTCTGGAGACAGATAGTGAACTCTTATGGGTGGCATCACTGGAGTCTTCCTGGAGTTAGGGCACCAATGTGTGAGTAGACACAGAAAGCAGGGCCTTCTTTTACTGGCTGCACAACTTTCCTTCCACGTTACAGTCAAGGTTAGATGACTTTCTGGTGGTCGTGGACTTTGCCTAGGAGTCAGGGCTTTTGACATAATTTGGGATGGGCATGCACAGCTACATGCTGCATCTCCCCTGCAGGTGCTGCGGAAGGGCTCCGGGACACTGTGTGAAGCCTTGCTGATGGTGCAAGCTTTCCATGCCAACATTATCTTCCCCAATAAGCAAGAGCAGGAGTTCAACAAGCTGACAGATGATGGCCACATGCTAGATGCTGAGACCTACGTCGGGGGCCACGTGGAGGCACTAGAGTCTGGTGTCTTCAGAAGTGATATCCCCTGCCGGTTTAGGATGGTATATCTCCTTCCTAGCTCTTCTGGGGTTCTGCTTCTTCCCATACTTGTGCAAAACCCAAGAAGCCACAGCCTGAACAATCTTATCTTCATCTCCCCCATAGGCCACTTCTGTCAGTGGCGATTTCTCGGGCTCAGTACCACTCCCATACCCCTTATATAAGATGAGCTTCCATTCACTGCTTTCTAAGACACAGTATACTTGCAGAGCATTCTCAGGCACCTCCTGCCATGTGATACACTGGCAGGAAATTGAAAGCTCTGTCTGACCTGTGCCCTGTGGTGTCTTATCCTAGAATCCTGCAGCCTTTGATTTCCTGCTGCAACGAGTCGAGAAGACTATGCGCCACGCCATTGAAGAAGAAGAGAAGGTGCCTGTGGAACAAGCCACCAACTTTCAAGAGGTAGCCATCTAGGAAGCAGGGGTTGGCCTACATTTGGCTCTGCTCTTTCTTACATAGCCAAAGCATCTCAGGCACTTGATGTGATTCTCGTCTGACTCCTTCTGGACTTGCTACTCTATCTTCATTATCTTTATTGTACCTCATTCTTTTGAGTTTTGGTTCTTGTTTTTGTTTTTTGTTTTTTCAAGACATGATTTCTCTCCCTATTCTAGAACTCACTCTAGACCTAGACCAGGTTGGTCTTGAACTCAGAGATCAAACTGCCTCTGCTTCCCTAGTGCTAGGATTAAAAGGGTGCACCACCACCACCCAGTGCACCTAGTTCTTTTTGGTTTTTGTTTTGTTTTGTTTTTCGAGACAGGGTTTCTCTGTGTAGCCCTGGCTGTCCTGGAACTCACTTTGTAGACCAGGCTGGCCTGGAACTCAGAATCTGCCTGCCTCTGCCTCCCAAGTACTGGGTTTAAAGCCGTGTGCCACCACGCCCGGCATGCACCTAGTTCTTATGTTGGCACCAACATCCCTTTGTTTTTCCCTTCTTTGTAGGTGTGTGAGCAGATTAAGACCAAGCTCACCTCCCTAAAAGATGTTCCTAACAGAATTGAATGTCCTCTAATCTACCATCTAGATGTGGGGGCCATGTATCCTAACATAATTCTTACCAACCGCCTACAGGTAAGACCTCCCTTCTCATATCATAGTCACTTCTCTTTGCAGGCCCAAGTTGATTTCTAACCCTCCCCTCCTTTCCTAGCCTTCTGCCATAGTGGATGAGGCCACCTGTGCTGCCTGTGACTTCAATAAGCCTGGAGCAAGTTGTCAGAGGAAGATGGCCTGGCAGTGGAGGGGAGAATTCAGTGAGTATCAGGCCCTAAAGGGTGCTCAGCAGGTCAGGACAGACCTAGACTCTGAACTTGGAACCTGTCCCATCACTTCTTTCCAGTGCCAGCCAGTCGCAGTGAATACCATCGGATTCAGCATCAGCTGGAGTCGGAGAAGTTTCCCCCTTTGTTTCCAGAGGGGCCAGCACGGGCCTTTCACGAGCTGTCCCGTGAAGAACAGGCTAAATACGAGAAGAGGAGGCTGGCAGGTGAGCACCCGGTGAGCCACAGCCTGATAAGCAGTGGCTCCTTGGATCAGAGGTATGAGCACATTGCAGTTCCAGGGCAGTAGGGTTTTAGATTTCAGTTATTTTCTTTCTGTGAGTGTTCCTTTCTTTCTCCTTTACAAGGCTCAGGAAGTAGCCTTTTGTCACAGTCTTGGTATCAAGTACCTAGCCCTTCGGGGCTGTTCTCTTTTACAGTGATAATTAGCAGTGTCTGGGTTTTCCATTCGTTTATGTTACCTCAGCATCTCTGTGTCCCAGCTTGCTCTTTTGTTATCTGGAAGGTCTCAGCTACCAGTCCCAACACTCTGAATTGTCTTAGATTATTGCCGGAAAGCCTATAAGAAGATCCATGTGACCAAGGTAGAAGAACGTCTAACTACCATCTGCCAGCGGGAAAACTCATTTTATGTGGACACAGTGCGGGCCTTCAGAGACAGGCGCTATGAGTTCAAAGGACTGCACAAGGTAGGTCAAAATAAACTGGTGTCTGAAGTGAGAGCATCTTGGTTTGGCTCTGTGGAAACACCTTGGGCTGTAGCTGTAGTTTGTGGGTTTCCATATGCATCCTGTGAGCTGCCATACGCATTTGGATAATAAATGCACGGTGGTCTATAAACGGAAAGGGTTAATGGCCAGAGAGGCTGCAGATTGTTAGTCATGGCCTGAGCCCTTGGAACTGTGCTGAGAAATTGTTTCAGAAATAATTATGTAGAACTGCACCTACAAAAGACACTAGCTGAGCTGACAAAGTCTTACTGAGCTAGATATGGCCATGAGTTGTACTGCTTTCCCAGTACAAGCAGGAAAGTAGTCCATACGACTCTAAGGCCACCATACACACTGGAATTAACCCTGTGGTTTGCTAACCTCTGATTTAGAAGAATTAGGGAAGTAACTTTTCTTTTCTCTCTTTTAAAATTTCATTATTATTATATCTGTATGGGTGTTTTGCCTGAATGTATGCTTATGTGCCCTGTGTGCTCAGTATCTGTGGAGATGAGAAGAGTGTGTCAGATCCTCTGGAACTGGATATACAGACATTTGTGAGCCACCCTATAGGTGCTGGAGATCAACCCTGTGTACTATGGAAGAACAGCCATCTCTAGCCCCACAGGAAATGTTTCATGTACATATTTTATCTCCTGGTATAGAACTTATTCCCTTGTATAGAGGTTTAGATGGTTTCTTCTGTTCTATAAGAAATAATGCTTTTACCAGGAGCTACCTGAATTTTTTTCCTACTAGAAAGTGAAAGTTTTATGTTTTATCTGCTAGTTTATATTCTGAGATCACGTCCCTTGAGGCTAGTTTTGGTGAAATTCCCCCTTGTGGTCATTTGCACTGCATGGTTCTGATATACAGTCCCCATCGCTCTGCTCACTATTATTGGTTCTCCTTTCTCTTTCACTATTATTGGTTTCTCTTATAGTGGTGAGGTGTCATGTCATGAAGTTTAACATTTATATGTGTATAGTTGGGTGGCATATGTTATGCAGCTGTCACTGCTCTCTTCAAAGCCTTTTATTTTCCATGTTATTCACACTTTCATTGCTCTGACCAAGTTCTTAATATTACTTAAGAATTTGTTTTGTCTTTTAGTTTCATAGATCTCAGCCCATAGTTGGCTGGCTTTGTTTCTTTTATGTTATTTTGCTTTGTTTTTGAGACAGGGTTTCTCTGGGTAGCCCCAGCTCTCTTAGAATTAGCTCTGTAGACTAGGCTGGTGTCAGAGATCTGCCTACCTCTGCCTTAAAAATGCTAGGATTAAAGGTCTGTGCTGGGTTTGATATATTGATGGAAGGCCTGGTAGACTAGAAGTACTCATTTTATGGGGAACAGATGACACGTGGAATGAAGGAGATGTGCTAAGGTATTATTAACAGGTGGTCAGTCTAAAGAGGGCATGGTCTTCATTATCCTTTTTCAAGTTCTCTGGATTTTAAAGTCTTGTTTGTTTGTTTTTTAATTTATATATTTATTTTGTTTGTATGAGTACACTGTAGCTGTCTTCAGACACACCAGAAGAGGGCATCAGATCACATTACAGATGGTTGTGAACCACCATGTGGTTGCTGGGATTTGAACTCAGGGACTCCAGAAGAGCAGTCAGTGCTCTTAACCACTGAGCCATCTCTCCAGCCCTTGAAAGTTGTTCTTTTCTTTTCTTTTCTTTTCTTTTCTTTCCTTTCCTTTCCTTTCCTTTCCTTTCCTTTCCTTTCCTTTCCTTTTCTTTTTCTTTTTCTTTTTCTTTTTCTTTTTTTAAATGTTGTTGTTTTTTAATGTGTTTGAATGTTTTGCATGCATATCTGTATGTGTGCCTGATGCCCATGGAGGTCAGAAGAGGGCATCAGATCCCCTAGAACTAGAGTTACAGATGGTTGTCAGCCCTAATATGTATACTGGAAAACAAACTCGGGTCCTCTGCAAGACCCACTGAGTCATCGCTCTAGGTACAGATATGAAAGTTTTTAATATTGAAAATTTATGCTTGTTGATTTTGTGGGCTGAAATTGGAGCAGCTATAAGGTACTTAGGCTCCCCAGTATACTTCCAGGTGTGGAAGAAGAAGCTCTCGGCAGCTGTAGAGGTGGGCGATGCATCAGAGGTGAAGCGCTGCAAGAACATGGAGATCCTTTACGATTCACTGCAGCTGGCTCACAAGTGCATCCTGAACTCCTTCTACGGCTATGTCATGCGCAAAGGGTATGGGCCACATGCAGTACATGAATAGGGAGGGAATGAACAGGACATGACAGCAAAAAAGCAAGAAGTTGGGGGTTGGGGGCAGCAGTTTAGTTATTGATGGAGCAAGCAGATGATGGGTATGAATGGGGATGTTCTTCTTGCTCACAACATGTTGGTGACATGGGTTTAATTGGGTCTAGGTGTTGAGAAAGACACTACTTTCTACTAGACACTTGATGGAAGCACAGTAGGCTGGAGATAAGTTTGGTTATTTTGGCGTTTATATCACTGTATTCTCACTGAAGTAGAAAAGGCTTTTAGGTGTTTAATAGCATCAGTTTATTTAAAGGGTGGGCAGAGGAATGGTAGGTGAACAGCATAGAACTTGACTGATGGACTGAGGTCTCACAGCCAATGTGGAGACTGTTCTAAGAAGAGAGAATAGGACATGGTTTGAGTGGTGTGGCCAGTAGGGCCTGGGCTCTGCCTTAGACAAAGCTAGTTGGGTCCTCTAGAGAAACATGAGTAGAATGGATGTTCAGGAACATAAAAGAAGAGAATACTTTCAACCTGTGGCTCCTTAGAAAAGGAAAGAAAACTGATGAGTTGATTGTGAGGTCATATTTGTTGGGGGTTTTAAAAATTGGATATGGATGTGGGCACACACATACTACAGTACAGTGTTCATGCAGAGGTCAGAGGACAATTTTCCAAAGTCAACCCTCTCCTACCATGTTAGTACATCATGTCTAACTCAGATCATAAATCTTGGTAACAGAGCATCTACTCACTGAGCCATTTTAACTAGCCCTATTTGCTGATTTTTAGTGAGAGTGGATGTGCTAAATGCTGCTGGGTCAGAATGAAGAGGGGACAGGGAAGAGGTCTAAGCCCAGAGGATGAGGTGGATGGCAGGGTGAGCTGGCAGGAAGCTGGGGACAGCTGTCTGGATATGCACTTTAAGAGTTTCTGGAAAGCTGGGCAGTGGTGGCGCATTCCTTTAATCCCAGTACTTGGGACGCAGAGACAGGTGGATTTCTGAGTTCGAGGCCAGCCTGGTCTACAGTGTGAGTTCCAGGACAGCCAGGGTTACACAGAGAAACCCTGTCTCGAAAAACCAAAAAAAAAAAAAAAGTTTCTGGAAGTAGGTGGGTGAGGGTAGGATTTGGGAAGAACTTGGGATTGAGAGTCCCAGGACCATGAAACTGTGAACTGATAGGTGACATGTTAACCATTTATGAGCCACACTGTCCACCCTAAACTAGGGATAGAAGTTCCCCTAAGACAAAGCCAAATTCCACCTTAGTTCTGTCCTGCTTCAAATATGTCTGACTGCTTCTATAATCTCTCCTGGGGATCACTTCCCTCCTTTGATTCCCTGTGGAGGGAGCCTCCTGTCAGTCCTGTTCACCATAGACTATGTCTGTCCTTTCCAGAGCTCGCTGGTATTCCATGGAGATGGCTGGTATCGTCTGCTTTACAGGAGCCAACATCATCACCCAAGCAAGAGAACTGATTGAGCAGATCGGGTGAGTGTGACCTGAGGTTGGCTGCAGGGCTTGCACCACGGGGGCACAGGAGGAGCAGTGATAAGTTGTAAAGACTGAGAAGACAGAAGTGGATTTGATGTTATCATATTTGAGGTATTTAACACCTGGCTTCTAAGGACTTGGGGCCATTGCCCTGTATCCGTGAATTTTATTCCTTTCTTTGAAGGAGGCCTTTAGAATTGGACACGGACGGAATATGGTGCGTCCTACCCAATAGCTTTCCTGAAAATTTTGTCATCAAGACAACCAATGCGAAGAAACCCAAACTGACCATCTCCTATCCTGGTGCCATGTTGAACATCATGGTCAAGGTGAGTGGGCGTGCAGCAAGTAAACACATAATTCTGACCTCTGGCCTGTCCCCAATGTGGATATTTGGAAAAAAATCTCAGCTCTATATCTTTGGCCCCCTACAAAAATCACCCATCTGTAACATTCTTTTACTTAATTTCCTCAGCTGTCATGGTAAGACTGTTAGATTCAACTTGCAAAGTAAGTTTTTTTCACTTTCACAGAACCATACTTTTGCTATTACTTTTATTTCAAAGCAATTTTAAACTTATACAAAAGTCTCAAAGAGTACTAAAGAAGAGTGGAGCTATGGCTTGGTAAAGTGCCTGTCATACAAACATGGAAACCTGAGTTGGGATGCCCTAGTACCTTTGTAAAATCCTGACATAGCAGCATACACTTTGTTCCAGTGCTGTGTCAGGGACCTGGAAAGGTTGAGGGAGAGGACCCAGGAAAGGTAAATGCCTGGGTCTTATTGGCCAGCGACCCTAATCAAATTGATGAGCTTCAGGTTCAATGGAAACCCTGTTGTAAAAAACAAAGTGAGGCCAGGCATGGTGGTGCATGCCTTTAGTCCCAGCACTTGGGAGGCAGAGGCAGGTAGATTTCTGAGTTCCAGGACAGCCAGGGCTACACAGAGAAACCCTGTTTTGAAAAACCAAAAAAAAAAAAAAAAAAAAAAACCAAAGTGAGGAAGAGTTGAGGCAAGCATGCAGTGTCAACCTGGCCTCCACATGCACATTTACCATGTACAAATACTGCAGAAAACTCTTTTATACCTTTCAGGCTGCTTATGTAATGTTAGTGTCTGCCTGAAGCATACAGTCATCAAAATGAAGAAATGCATGTTGACATACCCTGTAGCTAAGTTACATAGTATTTGGAATCTCCAGTTTCTAGGTGCCATACTATGTCCTCTTTACCCTGGATAGTCTTTGGTCTTTGCTGGTCTGAAATTTTGTTTTCTGCTGTCAATTTGGAGATCTCATTATAAGGCTGTTGTAGCCACAAGCTTTTATATCCAGCTTCTTTGTTCCCAGAATAACAACTCTGAGACTCTGTTATTTATAAATAGATTGCCTAGGCCATAGCCTTGGCTTATTCCCCTAGTAGCTTGTAACTTATATAACCCCTTTATTCTAAGTCTGTGTCTGTCACATGGCTAGTTACGGCTCCTCGGTTCCATTAGTCTATCTCCTCCAAGTCAAGGGCGAAATCTCCCACTCTTGTCTCTCCCAGAATCTCTCTCTCTTTGCCAGGTGTCCCACCTTCTAGTCCTGCTTCAGCTAATAGGCCATCAGCTTTTTATTGACAGGTGATGCTTCCACACAGATTCTCTCCACAGTCTCCTTTGAGGAACATTGTGGGGGTAATACCTGATCATCACTTCCTCATCTTTGGAGATAATGGCTCCATCACCAGGTTGCCCACATGAGCCAGGTGCCTCCACAGGGAGGTTCCCCATGTTTCTGTTCACATGCTCTCCTTTCCTCAGTAATCACTCCCAAGGATGACTGTCCTCCCTGAAGGGATGAGTATCAAAGAACATCTGAACATGTGTTAGATGAGCCACCACAGTCACGTGTAGACCCACCACAGTCAAGTGTTAGGGCCACCACGCTTTGAAATGTTCCTTGACCTTTGTTGAGTCCTGCTGTTTGCACTCATCAGCAGTGTCACGTGAACACTGCATGTCTCCTGTGCTGGAGTAGCTTTATGGCAGGTTGCTGCTTATCCCATTCCTTCTGCTTGCTCATTGAAGTCTGTAAGGGTTAGTTACCTGACTCTCTCATTTATATTCCCCTGCATGTCCGTTGACTGATTTACAGCAACATGGATTCTCGGGCATCTTTTTATACTTATGAGGATAATCTAGTATGATCCTCATGTCTTTTCTTGCTCAATTTGTTCCTGGCCACAAGGACATATACTGTTTTCTTTTTAGACCTTGTGTTTGGATCATTTTCTTACTTGATGTTTTAAGTTTAAGATACTCCAGCTTTATCTTTATCTTGTATTTTCCCTCTCTTAGCCCTGGAATGAAGCATTTCTTCAAGGGCTCTCTTTCTTCTACTAAAACCCTGGCAACTCTTGATATGTTTTTGTGCTCTTTTTTTCCTTTCCCAGGTTACATATATGGAGACATAGAGCATGCAACCCCAGACACTGTTAATTGCAATTGAGTCTCAGTGTGTTGCTGTCAAAACCCTCTACTAGTCTGCTATCCATTTTGTCCATTGTCTGGTAGAATTTTATTTACTGACCTATCCACTCCCTGAGGAAAAGAGGTGGATCCTGGCTGTGAGCCTATAGGAGTGAGGTTACCTTTCCTGTTATTGATTCTTAGGAAGGCTTTACCAACCACCAGTACCAGGAACTAACAGAGCCTTCGTCTCTCACCTATGTCACCCACTCTGAGAATAGTATCTTTTTTGAAGTCGATGGACCATACCTTGCTATGATCCTTCCAGCCTCCAAGGAAGAAGGCAAGAAGCTGAAGAAAAGGTAGGAATCCCAGAGCCTTATGTTTTGAAAAGGAAGTGCAGTCGATGGACAAACTAAAGACTCAGGAAAGAAAATAGACCTGAAGCCAAAGTGAGGAGCAGTGGTCCCTCAATGCATTCCTGTTTGCTAAAGCATCAACCTAAGGGACGAGCATTGAGAGGGGTTGCTGCTTGCTGCCTCAGAGATGACCAGAGGGTCAGGCAGTGAAGCAAATAGGCAGAAGGAGACAGAAAGCACCCAGCACCCGAGGTTCATTTTTCTGTTGTTTCCCTGGCTTTTCAGATATGCTGTGTTCAATGAAGATGGTTCCTTGGCTGAACTGAAAGGTTTTGAGGTGAAACGCCGAGGGGAGTTGCAGCTGATTAAAATATTCCAGTCCTCAGTTTTTGAGGCCTTCCTCAAGGGCAGCACACTGGAGGAAGTGTATGGCTCGGTGGCCAAAGTGGCTGACTACTGGCTAGATGTGCTCTATAGCAAGGTAAGGCTCCACCTGCCTCCTCAGCTGGTTCTCAGGAGTGAGCATCTGTCAAGGAATTGGACTTGCATAGTAGGCTCCTGGAGAATCAGGTAACAGATGAACCTGGATCAGTTTGCTGAACCCTAGCTTCCTTAGCTTTTAGAGTGCCAGCATGGTAATAACAAGTCATCAGAGGAACACTTAACAATTACCAAATCATTTTCTTTGATTTTTGAAGTCTTTGGGGTTTTTTTTTTTAATTGTTTTAATTTCTTTTATGTTTGTTTGTTTGTTTGTTTGTTTTGACTGTATGTATCTGTATACACTGTGTGTGTGTGCTGCCCTCAGAGGCCAGAGATCAGCATCAGATCCTCTGGAAATAGAATTACAAGGCAGTCGTAAGCTGCTGTAGGTTCTAGGAACTGAACGCAGGTCTTCTATAAGAGCAACAAATGCTCTTAACTATAACTGTTGAGCTGTGTCTCTCCATCCCCCTTCTTTTTTTTTATTTTGGTTTTTCGAGACAGGGTTTCTCTGTGTAGCCCTGGCTGTCCTGGAACTCACTTTGTAGACCAGGCTGGCCTCGAACTCAGAAATCCACCTGCCTCTGCCTCCCGAGTGCTGGGATTAAAGGTGTGCACCACCACGCCTGGCTCTGTTTTTGATGTTTGTAGCCACTTACCAGTCCATCTGTCTGCACATTTCCATCTGTGAGGAAGTTTAAGAATCCCATTGTTCCAGCCAGTGTCACATGAAATTCAGTTCTTTTGGACAGATGTCACCTTATCTTCTGTCTTGGGCATAATTATTCCCCACACAGTATGGCTTTGGCACTTGTTGCTCAAACATATTTCTTGATAAGTTTGTGCACAACTTAATAAGATAAAAGGTAAGGTTTTGTGTGCCTTTTCTTCAAATGACATTTATTTTGAGGGTAGGAGACACTGGAGTAACACAGGGTACATGTAGAAGTCAGAGGACAGCTTGTAGGAGATGGCCCTCTTACATCATGTGGGTCCTGGAGGATCAAATCCAGGTTCACATGGGCTAGAGAGATGGCTCGGTGGTTAAGAAACCTGGGTTTGAGTCCTAGCACCCACGTGGCACCTCACATTGCCTGTAATTTTAGTCACAAACAATCTAACACCCTTTTCTGACATCCATGCGCACCAGGAACACAGTGATGCACAGACATGCATTCAGACAAAACACTTCCACACAAATTTAAATGGGAAAAAAAAAAAAAAAGACTCAGTTGTCAGCCTTGGCAATAGGTACTTTCACCCACTAGGCCATCTTGCCATTGCCCTATCCTACACATACTTTAATGCAGTGCTAGGGCTCTGACTAATGGTGCTAGGGTAGCTTGCTTTCTTTCTTGCTTGCTTGCTTGCTTTCTTTCTTTCTTTCTTTCTTTCTTTCTTTCTTTCTTACGTGTAAGTACACTGTAGCTGTCTTCAGACACTCCAGAAGAGGGCATCAGATCTCATTACGGGTGGTTGTGAGCCACCATGTGATTGCTGGGATTTGAACTTCAGACCTTCAGAAGAGCAGTGGGTGCTCTTACCCACTGAGCCATCTCTCCAGCCCTAGGGTAGCTTTTTTAAGGGTTTTTTTAGTTTTGGTTTTGGGTTGTTGTTTGTTGTTGTTGTTGTTATTGTTTGTTTGTCTTTTGTGTTTTTTTTTTAAAGATTATTTTATGTTTATGAGTATGCCATTGCTCTCTTCAGACACACCAGAAGAGGGCATCAGACCCCATTAAGATGATTGTGAGCCACCATGAGGTTACTGGGAATTGAACTCAGGACTTCTGGAAGAGCAGCCATCTCTCCAGCTTTTTTTTTTTTTTTTTTTTTTTTTTTGACATTACTCTGCCCTTTGGAAATCCAAAGTCTGCCTTCAGCTTTCTAGGGAAGAAATAGATAGGTATAATCCTATAAAATCAAAGTGAATATGACCTTCACCTTCCTGGCATCTGTTGTTTCTTTCTCTAGGCTGCTAATATGCCCGATTCTGAATTGTTTGAGCTGATTTCTGAGAACCGCTCCATGTCTCGGAAGCTGGAAGATTACGGGGAGCAGAAGTCTACATCCATCAGCACAGCAAAGCGCCTGGCTGAGTTCCTGGGAGACCAGATGGTCAAAGATGCTGGACTGAGCTGCCGCTATATCATCTCCCGAAAGCCAGAGGGGTCTCCTGTCACTGAGAGGTAAAGACCTCTTTAAAGAGTTGAGCAGATGGGTGAGTGCCTAGAATCCCAGTACTCAAAAGGCTGAGACAACCTGGGCAACTTAAGAGACTATTTCCTGAAGGAGTGTTCAAGGTAACAGGTATGATGGTATACACTTGTAAGCCCAGTATTTGGGAAACTAAAGCACAGGTTTCATGAGTTCAGTGTTAGTCTGGACTATAGTGAGTTTGAGGCCAAACTGGGCTGGCTACATAGTCATTCTCTAGCCTTAAAAAACAAAAGCGAAAACTGGCTTTGCAAATCCACACCTGTGGTGCAGCCTCTAGATCCTTATAATAGAGTTTCCATAGGGAGAATGTGGATTTGGTGGCTGTTGAAAGAAGGAAGACTACCTGGTGTGGTAGTGAATGCCTTTAAATCTCTACACTTTAGAGGCAGGCACAGATGGAGCTCTGTGAATACAAGGCCAGCTAGTACTACAGGTGTGACCCTGTCTTAGAAAGAAAAAGAAAAACTGGCCTCTATCTGATGCATATCAGTCCATAGGAAGGCCTTGTAGGGCCCGAGTGGAACCCTGGAAAAGGAATGGTGAGTCTGGAGAACTTTGGTTTGAAGGAAGTCAGCTTCTTTTTCATGGACAGAGATGTGGATATCTTGGAAGGACAGGATCTGGGCTGCTCATACAACAACTTGATGGTGAGAGTGGCTCTATGAAGAGCCGAGTACTCTGGCCTACAAGAGGCTACTTTACATGCCAATAGCACCAACACTTCTCAGTCGCCATCACAGATGAGAAGAAAACACGTTTCAACTCCTAGGACGTATCAGATACAGCAGCAGGGGACTCCATTAGACCAGCTTCTATTTCCTGCCATGAGAGTATGAATGTGGCTTCTGTGGTTGGTGCACAGGAAAGAGTTCGTCACACTTGGATTACAGAACCTCAAATGCAAAGTAATCCCAACAGGAATCTTGAGAACCAGTGTTAGAGGCAGGATAAATCTACGATTCCTTCAGGAATTGAAGGCTACCATGGTACTTCCTAACATAACCTTGATTCTCTCACGGAAAAGTACATCTGACCTCTTACCTAGTAACTAGGCAGCTTGTGATTCTGTGACCAATGGAATAGGTAGACAAACATGAGACTTCTCAACCCCAGTCATCAAGGGTTACACGGTTGGACATTTAGCCTCCTAGAAGCTGAGAGGGCATGTATGTAGGTGAGGAGGCCACTCATCTATCTACACAAGTGATCCATCCACCCTAGGTGAGATCACAGGATACATCAGCATCAATAATTGTAATCTCGGTGGGGCGGTCGTAGCGCACGCCTTTAGTCCCAGCACTTGGGAGGCAGAGACAGGTGGATTTCTGAGTTCGAGGCCTGGTTTACAAAGTGAGTTCTAGGACAGCCAGGGCTATACAGAGAAACTCTGTCTCAGAAAAAAAAAAAATTGTAATCTCAGCTCACTGAAAGATGGGTGGTTTATTACTCAGCAGTAGGTACGTGTTAATACCCACCTTCCTGAGGAGCCCTTTAGGGGGAAAAAAGCAAATATTTTTGTAAGGAAGAATTGCCAGTATCCTAAAGAAATTTGGTCTAAAGTAAATATGACAGATTCATGTAGAGAATAAAATAACAGATTTCAACATATCAATTAGATAAAGAAACCAAAGGAAAGATATGGTGAACAAGTAGACCAGGCAGCTGGGAGTATGACACCTGAAGAGTCTATTTTGTGTGCAGAGAAGAAACATGTTTTCCACAGTGCACATGTGGAGGTCAGAAGATGTAGAAGTGGATTCTGCTGTGTGAGTCCCAGAAAGTGAACATAGGTTGTCTGGTTTAACAATAGACATCTTTACTTGCTGAGCCATCTTGTGAGTCTTTGTTCAATTTTTAGCCTGAGTCTCATGTAATTCAGGCTTGTCTCAAACTCTGTGAAGCCAAGGCTCACCTTGATCTCCTAATCCTCTTGCCTCTACCTCCCAAGTTCTGGGATGAAGGTTTGAGTCATATTTGGTTTGTATGGTACTAAAGTTCAGACTCAGGGAATATTAGATGGGCTACATCCCCAATTCCCACTTGGCACATGTCTCACATAGCTTTACATGCTCATTGTATCATGTTTAGTACCTGTCTTAAAAATAGCATCCTTCTTGCTGAGTCAAAGGCTAGGTGCTGCATGTGAGAGAAACATGAACTATATTTATCTTTCTGTATCATTTCTCTTAACATACTCTTTAGTCCCATCTTCTTGTAAAGGGTATAATTTCAGGTTCTTTATGACTTAGTAAAACAATAATAGCAGGAGAATATACTTAACTCCATATAGTTAACTCCATTGTGTATGTATGCCTATGCCATATTTTCTTCTCCTTTTTTTTAATTAAAAAAAAACTTAAGATTTATTTGTGTATTATGTGTACATTGTTCTGCCTGCATCCTTGCACACCAGAAGAGGGCACCAGATCTCATTATAGATGGTTATGAACCACTATATAGATGCTGGGGATTGAACTCAGGAACTCTGGAAGAGCAGCCAGCACTCAACCTCTGAGCCATTGCTCCAGCCCCTGTCATATTTTCTTTATCCATTCATGTATTTCTCTTCCCCCTCTTTTTTCCCCTTCTTCTTCTTATTTGTTCTGTTTTATATTTTTGAGAATGGAACCCAGAGTCTTACTTATATAGGATCAGCAAGTCCTCTACCAGTTAGGCACGTTCCTATCCCCCTTCTAAGTGCTTTAACATGATAAAGTATCACTCAGTCATTGAATGTTATAAACATCAGATACAAGATGTAGGTGTTTGATAAGAGTTAAAGTGGGTTTGCATTGTTTTTTATTCTGTTTGTTTTTCTAACCTAGGGCCATTCCACTTGCCATTTTCCAAGCAGAGCCTACAGTGAGGAAACATTTTCTCCGGAAATGGCTAAAGAGTTCATCACTTCAAGACTTTGATATTCGGACAGTGAGTGCTAATTTTTTTTTAAAGATTTATTTATTTATTATATGTAAGTACACTGTAGCTGTCTTCAGACACCCCAGAAGAGGGTATCAGATCTCATTACAGATAGTTGTGAACCACCATGTGGTTGCTGGGATTTGAACTCAGGACCTCTAGGAGAGCAGTCAGTGCTCTTAACCGCTGAGCCATCTCTCCAGCCCGCTATTTTTATACTATTAAAGGTGTAGAAAAAAGTTAGAATCTACTTGACCTTTCACAGGGATCGCCTAAGACAGAAAACACAGACTTACATTTACAATTCATAAGAGTAGCAAAATTACAGTTACGAAATAAAAATAAAAATAATTTCCTGGTTGGGGGTCACCACAACATAAAGAGCTGTATTAAAGGGTCACAGTGTTAAGAAAGATTAAGAACCACTGCTCTAGGGCATCATGAAGCCCTTAGGCTGCTCTTTGATGGGATAAAGCTGGGTACTACCTTAACCATCCACTGTTTCTTGATCCTATAGTCTCCTAATGCTTTAAATGAGCACGCCATTTCTAGAAGGTAAAGTGAAACAAGCATTTAGTAATCTTGGCCTGTAACATATAGTCAAGTGCTGTTTCTCATTTTTTGTGCATGCAGATTCTGGACTGGGACTACTACATAGAGAGGCTGGGGAGTGCCATCCAGAAAATCATCACCATCCCCGCAGCTCTGCAGCAGGTGAGGCAAAAGCCATGGGTACCATCCTGGGCCACAAAGACCAGTGAACCTACAGAAGACTTTCTTCCTGGTGTGTGTTATCCTCTCTTAGGTGAAGAACCCAGTTCCACGTGTCAAACATCCAGACTGGCTACACAAAAAACTACTAGAGAAGAATGATATCTACAAACAGAAGAAGATCAGTGAGCTCTTTGTGCTTGAAGGAAAGAGACAGGTAACACAGAGCCCAGGGTACCAAGGTCTGCAAGCTGCTATCCGTAAATTTTATTTGTTTTGGTTTTGTGACAGGGTCTCTATATAGCCTTGACTATTTTAAAATTCCCTATGACTGGTGTGAAACTGAGATTTCTGCCCCTGTATACACCACCCTGCTTGGCCCATAATTTCCCAATACTACCTCTAAAGAGAGGTTTTATCTCTAAAAGTGTGCACTTATTCTTTAGGGCCATCCAGTGTCATTTTGTGTAAAAAGCATATGTGAGTCATCAGATGGGTATGAAGAACTCATTTGCATGTAAATGATGAGGTATGCAAATTAGACATAGTGACCTCACCTATCTCACTACTGTAGACTTCAGTTTCTTTTTTTGTTTTTTGTTTTTTGTTTTGTTTTTCGAGACAGGGTTTCTCTGTGTAGCCCTGGCTGTCCTGGAACTCAATCTGTAGACCAGGCTGACCTCGAACTCAGAAATCCGCCTGCCTCTGCCTCCCAAGTGGTGGGATTAAAGATGTTCGTCACCACGCCTGGCTCCTAGACTTCAGTTTCTTAACAAAATGAAGATCATTCCTGGAGACACACCAAAGACTGAGTAATGAAAGTGTGGGTGAAAAGCTGGTGGTGGTCTTCTCTCCAGAGCCCTCCTCCCCTTCACAGGACACAAGTTCTGCTTCCGGCACTCCTATCAGGTGGCTTACACCTGCCTAAAACACCAGCTCCAGGGCATCTAAGACCCTTTTCTGGCTTCTGCAGACCTCTGCATAATATGGCATTCACTTACACAGACATACACACAAAAATAAAAAGTAATCTTTGAAAATACAAAAGACAGCATAACAAAAATTAGAGGAGGAGGAAATTTTTTTTAAAAGGTTGTATGTGTATGGTCTGCATATATGTGTGAAGTACTTACTTGCCCAGTACCCACGGAGGCAAGAAGAAGGCGTGAGATTCCCTGAACTGGAGTTAACAGATAGTTGTGCACCAACATGTGTGTGCCAACATTTGTGTGCTGGTAATTGGACCCAGGTCCTCTGGAAAGGCAGCCAAAGTTATAACTGCTCCCCCCCCCCATCCTCCCCCCCCACCCCCCGCACCCGCAAAAAAAAAAAAAAAAAAGCATTGAAATTTAGAAGTGTTGAAAATTAGAAGTGTACCAGTTATGATGTTTCATGCCTATTATCCTGGTTGTTGGCAGGCTAAGACAGGATGGATATGAGTTCAAGGCCAAGTTGGAGCACAGTATGGTACACTCATATCTCTACCTCAAAACACAAGTAAAAGTGAGTTATAAGCCAGAATGTTATAGACTCAGTATTAACCTAAAATAGAGTGTGTGTGTGTTCATGTTTGACACAGGGTTTCTCAGTATAGCCCTGGATGTTCTGGAACTCACACTATAGACCAGGCTGGCCTCAAACTAAGAGATTCACTTGCCTCTGCAGGTGCTGGGATTAAAGTTGTATGCCACCATGCCTGGCTTATTTTAATTTTTTGAGGCAAGGTCTTAAGCCAGGCTGGCCTTTAACCTTCTGTGATGCAGAGACTGGCCTTAAGCTCCCAATCCCTTTACCCCAGTTTCCTGAGTGCTGAGATTATAAGCATGTATGTACATACCCAGTTTAGATTTTAAAGCTTTAGCAATGTGATATTTGCAAGAGCTGTACCTAAAAAAAATGTATATACCAAGTAAATGTTAGCCAAAGAAAGCTGATGTAGGGCCAGGAGGTAGCTCAGACCAAGAGCGTTTGTGTATTGCATACACACATATGCACATTTTTTTTTTCTAAGACAGCCAGGGTTACACAGAAACCTGGTCTCAAAAACAAAATTTAGATAGATAGATGTTATGTAGTCTTGTTTGGTAGGTTTTGAGACAAGATGTGGCCTGACTGGCCTGGAACTCAGTATCTGCTTGCTTCTGCCTCCTGTCTGAGTACTAGGATTAAGGAGGTGTGCCATCATGCCTGGCAACAAGTCTTTATCATCCTGTCCTTGGCAGGTCTCTTGAATTACTATTATTTCATTTATTATTTTTTACTTGTATTTATATGTGTGTGTCTGTTGTATGTATGGGAAGGTTAGAAGAATCAATTTTCCACTGTGTGAGTCCTAGGAAAATCAGACTCAGATGAGCAGATTTGGAGGTAAGAACCTAACTACTGAGCCATCTTGCAAGTCTTGACTCACTAGGAATACTTAATTCTAACAATGTAGCCTTGAATTCACTCACAAATTCTACTGATAGCCGGGCGTGGTGGCGCACGCCTTTGATCCCAGCACTTGGGAGGCAGAGGCAGGTGGATTTCTGAGTTTGAGGCCAGCCTGGTCTACAAAGTGAGTTCCAGGACAGCCAGGGCTACACAGAGAAACCCTGTCTCGAAAAACCAAAAAAAAAAAAAAATCTACTGAAACTCAAAAAAATTATTAAATAAAAGATTGACAATCATTTTAGAAAAATTTAACATAAACTTGATTGTTAAATGAATACATCACAAATTAGTAAAATATATAAAATTAATGTGTATAAGTATTTTGCCTGAATATATGTGTGTGCATGATGTGCATGCCTGGTGCCACAGAGGTTAGAAGAGCCATTTCCCTAGCCCCCTAACTATGTTTTTAAATAGCTATACTTAATGCACAAATAAAACTTTATGCTCAGTAATTATGGGCTAAAGAGATGGCTTAGTACATATGAACATTGGCTGCTTGTTCGGATTATATGCATTGGTGACTAACTCCCAGTCACCAATAATGTACTGGTATTGAATTAAGGAGAGAAATAAAAGCACTTCCCCTTAGAGTCATTTAACCAAGATCTAGTTAATATTTAAATTCTCTACTAACTGCTCCCTGTGTCTCCATCCTCTGTCTGTTGTGAGTCTGAATCAGTGCCAGCCTACATTTTATCTTAGGAGTTTGTTTGTTCCTGTGTCTGTCTGTTGGTCTGTGTGAGTCCATTTGTGAATGGTATCTGTCTGTGTGTCTCCTTAACAAAGGGCTTCTTACTATGTTTATTGAACAGTATAGAAAACATCACATGGGGGAAGGAATGAAGTACTTTGCAGAAATCTTTCAACAGTTTTACAAGGCTTCAACCAACCCAGATAACAAACATCATTGTTTTGGGGTTTTTTTTGGGGGGTGGGGGGGTGAGGGTGTCAAATGAGTTTTTTGGCTTGTTTGCGTGTTATTGTTGTGTGGTAATTTTGGTGGTGTTTTTGTTTGTTTGGTCTTTCTTTTTGAGACAGGGTTTCTCTGTGTAGCCCTGGCTGTCCTGGAACTCACTTTGTAGACCAGGCTGGCCTCGAACTCAGAAATCCACCTGCCTCTGCCTCCCAAGTGCTAGGATTGAAGGCGCGTGCCACCACTGCCCGGCTTGTTTGGTCTTTCAAGACAGGGTTTCTCTGTGTAGTCCTGGCTGTCCTGAGATCTGCCTCTGTCTCTGCTTCTGACCCCTGCCTCATACCTAATTTAAGATTACAGATATGCATTAGCTTAAGTTATAAAAGTTGATTACAACTTCAAGGCAAACAAGGTTGTCCCATTGTTCTCTTAAAAGCAGGTTAAACAGTTTTGAGTACACAGTAGGCTAGCAGTCTTATTTTAATTGACCTCAAGGTATATTAACTTTGGCTGTGAGATCCAGCAAAAGTTCCAGTCCTTTAAAGTATAAGAGTAATAGTAATACTAGTAATAACAACAACAACAATAATAATAATAATAATAGAACACATTTTTACAAGTTTTTTTCAAGATTTATTTATTTATTATATATAAGTACATTGTAGCTGTCTTCAGACACACCAGAAGAGGGCATCCGATCTCATTACAGATGGTTGTGAGCCACCATGTGGTTGTGGGACTTGAACTCAGGACCTCCGGAAGAGCAATCAGTGCTCTTACCTGCTGAAACATCTCTTCAGCCTAGAACACATTCTTAACTGGTTCAAGTGTGGTGGACCTGTAACTACAGCAACTGGGGAGGCTAAGGCAAGAGGATCCAGAGTTCAAAGCCAATTTGGGCTATGCAGTGAGATCTTATCAAAAAAAAAAAAAAAAAAAAAAAACCAGGAACCACCAAGATAATTCTGTCATGGGAATCACTCACATTTGGGTGGCTGTTGTTCTTTTCCTAAGTGCCCCCTTCTTTTCTCCCTTCATACTCAGGGTTAAACCTGTATTAAAACCTCAGCTCTGACTCAAAACATACAACCTTGTAAAAAGGCTCACAGATACATACATCTTTTTGAAAGAACTGACATTCTCTGATAAAGAGCTGGGAAACTTAGGATGGACAGCTTCCCTAGGAGAATTAAGACAAATGGTCTAATTCCAGTGCTCCTAGACAAAGACAGGAACATCTCAGAAAGTTTTCAACTGCCAGAGAGAGCTACACAGTCAGACCTTGTCTCCAAAAAGGGGATGGACGAACAGGCTGGAGTTCAGCAGTTAACTGCACATACTGTTCTTGCAGAGTACCTGAATTTGGTTCCTAGTTACCTCTATCAGGGGGTTCACAACTGTCTATAACTCCACTCCCAAGTGAACCAGTGTCTTCTGACCTCTGAGGGAACTGCACCCATGTACATACACATGATTAAAAATCTTTTTTTGGTTTTTGTTTATTTGTTTGTTTGTTTGTTTTAAATTATGGTAGTCTGTAAACAGCCCTTTTCGGGAGATATGCTGTGAATAGAATAGAATTTACCAGATTGAGATTCTCAATTATAAGGCTGAGTTTTATCTTTCCAGATTGTGATGGCCCAGGCTTCAGAAAACAGTCTGAGTCTCTGCACTCCAGACATGGAGGACATTGGACTCACAAAGCCACACCACTCTACAGTCCCAGTTGCTACTAAGAGGAAGCGAGTCTGGGAGACCCAAAAGGAGTCTCAGGATATTGCACTAACTGTGCCCTGGCAAGAGGTCTTAGGGCAGCCTCCCTCCCTTGGAACCACACAGGTAAGACCCCTGAGAAAGTTGCTGTGGCACTCTGTATCCTAGAGGTATGCCACATAGACCAGGGATCCTAAGGCAAATCCTTGCCCTGGAACAAGTTGGTTGCAGAAATGCCTGAGTGTTAGAGAGCATTTAAAGCTGCCGAAGCTTAGGAATAAAGAGCAGGCTGTTAGAGGAAGGTATTGATGATCAACGTGTGTTAGCAATTGTTAATTTCCATCTGTCCTAGGAAGAGTGGTTGGTCTGGCTCCAGTTCCACAAGAAAAAGTGGCAGCTGCAGGCCCAACAGCGCCTAGCCCTCAGGAAGAAGCAACGCTTAGAGTCAGCAGAAGATATGCCAAGGCTTGGGCCTATCCGAGAGGGGCCTTCCACAGGACTGGGGAGCTTTTTGCGAAGGACTGCCCGCAGCATCATGGACCTTCCATGGCAGATAATACAGGTATGCAGCCATTCCTGCAGTATAGAATGGAAGATAAGAAATGCCTTCAGCATCCTGCCCATTACAGGGTCCCTGCACATAGGAGGATGTGGCCAAGGCTGCAGGCAATGTGGGAGATGACTTGTTCACAGGTGTCAGTATGTTCCTTGATTATGTACTATATATTCTGCATTTTCTTAGATCAGTGAGACCAGACAGGCTGGTCTGTTCCGGCTGTGGGCTATCATTGGCAATGACTTGCACTGCATCAAGCTGAGTATCCCTCGAGTATTCTATGTAAACCAGCGGGTTGCCAAAGCAGAGGATGGACCTGCATATCGGAAGGTAAGGAGGCCACTGGCATTGCTTGTCACCTCTGAGGTGTCTCCATACAATGGAGGCCACATAAAGAACTGGTCAGAAGCATGGACTCTGCAGACCCAAGACCACATAGCTGGTGAGAGTGTGGCCTGTCTCCATTTCCCAAGTACCTTAGTGATACTGGGGTCTTGTAAAGAGTTACTTGAAACTGTGTCTTTGAATGTCCAGGAAGGGAAACTGCTGCTGCCCATCAAGCTGACGAACAGGGAAGAGTTGGATAGAGGTTACAGGTAGTTTGTGTGAGTACTGTTGTAGTTACTAGCGTCACTGGGATGTAAATTCATCCACCATATAGCCTGTTCAATGGAAGAACATAATTCAGTGGCTTTTAGTGAATTGGTGGCAATATGAACTATAGCACGAATTCAGACTTCATCATCCCAAAAAGAAGCCTGTGCTAATCAGCTGGAAGCCAGTCCTTCCCTGCAGCCCAGGCAGCCAACCACACTGTCCCAAGCCTAAGGACTTGCCTAGTCACAGCATCTCAGAAATGGAGTCATATTCTAGCTAGGTGGTTTTTTGCACTGTAACTGTCTTCAGACACGCAGAAGAGGGCATCAGACCCCATTACACCTGGTCATGAGCCACCATGTGGTTGCTGGGAATTGAACTCAGGACCTCTGGAAGAGCAGTCAATGCTCTTATCCACTGAGCCATCTCCAGCCTGACTTAGGAGATTTTGAGGAAGTTTCTCTATGTGACATCTCAGATAGAGCACCCCATTTAACTCATCATGTACCTCAGGGTAGAGCTAGTTCATGATTATTGTCTGCTCACTAGCTATACACAGGGAACACCTGGGAGAGGTACATAATTGTAGGTGGAATATGTGAGGCCTGATGCCAGCTCATTGACTTGGTGGAATGTGAACCTAGAAAGTGGACAGGCAGGGGTTATCAGAATAATGGACAAGTGGGACCAATGGATTTTCATACAGGGAGAGCTGTGCAGTGGTGATTGTGTAGGAGAATGTCTGCACTACAGAACCTTTCACCTTTGTGATTTTTCTGCTCCCTTCTAGGCTCTGTGTGCATCACTATCCTTGGCATTGGTAGTTGGTATATCCCCTGGGGATTCTAGGATGGAGGTTCTCTGCCCTTTCTGTATAGGAACTTTGTATATCACTAAGAATCAAATTGTTTCAGGATGGAGGTTGTCTTAGTCAGGGTTTGTATTCCTGCACAAAACACCATGCCCAAGAAGCAAGCTGGGGAGGAAAGGGTTTATTCAGCTTACATTTCCACATTGCTGTTCATCACCAAAGGAAGTCAGGACAGGAAGTCAAGCTGGTCAGGAAGCAGGAGCTGATGCAGAGGCCATGGAGGGGTGTTTACTTACTGGCTTGCTCAGCCTGCTCTCTTATAGAACCCATGACAACCAGCCCAGGGATGGCTCCACCCACAGTGGGCCCTGCCCCCTTGATCACTAATTGAGAAAATGCCTTACAGCTGGATCTCATGGAGATATTTCTTCAACAGAGGCTCCTTTCTCTGTGATAACTCCAGCTTGTGTCAAGTTGACACACAAAACCAGCCAGCACAGAGGTGTTCATTGTTTGAGACAGTCTCATGTAGTTTAGGCTGGCCTTGAGTTTGCAATAAAAGTGAGGCTGACCTTCAATTCCTGACCCTCCTGCATCTGCCACCCACATGCTAGGATTATAGGCCTGTGTTACCATGCTAAGCTCATGAATTGTGTTTTTCTCAATCCTAGAGATCAAACCCAAGGACTAGTGAATTGTTAGGTGTACTCTCTATCCCTAAGCTGTGTACCTCAGCACAGAAGCAAACGAGTTTCTTCCTTAAAACGTGAAATATTTACTATTTTGCCCTTAAATAATATTGTTTCCAAGGTAATGGATGGCAACTAGATTACTTTTTTCTTTTTCTTTCCTTTTTTGATTCTTATTCTTTTTTTTTTCTTTTTCTTTTTCTTTTTTCTTATGTTTTAAAAGTATTCCTGGGCTGGTGAGATGGCTCAGTGGGTAAGAGCACCCGACTGCTCTTCCGAAGGTCAGGAGTTCAAATCCCAGCAACCACATGGTGGCTCACAACCATCTGTAACGAGATCTGACTCCCTCTTCTGGAGTGTCTGAGGACAGCTGCAGTGTACTTACATATAATAAATAAATAAATCTTTAAAAAAAAAAAAAAAGTATTCCTAGGAGCCTGGATGGCATGATCTTTGCCTGTTAGCCCAGCACTCAGGATACCAAGGCAAGAGGATCATAAGTTCAAGGCCAGTCTGGCTTACATCACAACACTCTTGTTTCAAAAACAATTTAAAAAAAAGATACTGTGAATCTGGGAATATATTGTTGTTTAGTTATAATCAGTTACAGCCTGCCTTCCCTGATGCAGATAAATAAGTGTGGCTCATAGTTGACTTCCATCGGTTCTGAAAAATATAGCTACCTGAATCATTCTCCTCACCATCCAGGTAGGCATTTCCACCTCCCCAGAGCATACTTGCCCCTCTCCGTACAGCTAGTGTGTCAGATCCATGTTTCTGTAACTATGGATGCACTAGATCTACAGCTCTGTGTCAGTGTGTCATTCTGTAGATGCTATAATTACCTTTCTGAGCTCATGATATTTGGTATTGATCCAGGTATTGTTTGTATTAGTGGTGATGTATTAAGATAAGAACTACACCTACAGTGTATACAGAGAAAGTCCTTGTCAGCAACATCACGATATCTGACATCTGTAGGACGAGCTGGGAAGTTCCCTCTTTCCTCTTTTCCATTTTCTAACTCTCCATTTCCTAGTTAGCTATTGAAGAAACAACTATCATTAGTTTGGTATTTATTTTTCCAGACTTTATTTTGTCTATTTAAATACAGTAAAGTGATCTTTTGACCATAATACTGCATGGGTAATGGCAGCCACAGTTCCATGATTTTCAAAATACAAAATACTTCTGTCATCCTTAATTCACTGTGTTCTGGTTTCTCTTCGCCCCATCCGTAGACACTGGCCTCTGTTGCTATGGCATAACCTTTTTAGAATGCCCCTTTATGGAATCATACTGTACTCTGAAATTTCAGTCTGGCTAATTTCATGTAATTCCATTAGAATTTCCCAGAGGGGAAGCCAGGAAACTGTTGCTGGTTGGTACTCTGTGAGCTAGCTCTCTTGGTCCCTGACTACTTTTTTTCTCTTATGCTACTGCTTCAGGCATGCATTTAGTAGGAAAGAATAGATGGTAGCTACTTGGTTGTAAAAAATCTTTTCCTCTGGTTTTAGAGTTGTTGTTCATTTGTTTGTTTGACTGAATAAATTCTACGGTTTTATCTTCACAATTCCTGACATATTTTAATTGTCTTCATTCTTTTACTTAGCTCAGATACTGAGATAGGTTATGGCCCTTGGTTTGTAAGCATGCATGTGTGTGTACCTGTATGTGTGGGTGCCACTTATGGAAGCCCAGGGTCAGCATCAGACTTCTATCTCAATCGCTTTGCACCTGAACCTGGAGCTCACTGTTTATACAAGTCCATGTCGCTGGCAGTCCCTAGGGATTTCATCCACCCACCCACCCATCCATCCACCCATCCACCCACCCATCCACCCACCCACCCATCCATCCACCCATCCACCCACCCACCCATCCATCCATCCACCCACCCATCCACCCACCTCTCTAGCACTGGGATGATATTGTGCACCACTGTGCCAGGCTTTTTACATGCTGATAGGCATCCAGAGTCAGGTCCTCGTGCTTATACTGGAAGCACTTACCAACTGAGATCTCCTGTGGACATTTTGTTATTTTATTGAAACAATTTCATTACATAGGCTAACTGTATTCTCAACTGGCTTTTCTCAGCCTCCCTGCTGGGATTATAGGTGTATGAACCATCTAGTCTAGCTGTCTCATGGTAGATGCAGCTATAGCTGCCGTAAAGCTTTTATTAGTTGTGATGTGTGACTCAGCACAGGGCTAGCATTTGATGGTGCTCTCTTCTCCCTTGAGAATTACTCATTTTTCCCTGATTGTTACATCAAGAAACTCGTTCCATACAGGACAACTCTCATTTGATATTGTGGGCATTTATATGAAAAACAGTTCTTGCACTGGTGAAATGACTCTGAGTAAAGGGAAGCTGAGCCCATATAGTAGCACAGAGAGGTGATGCTTTCAAGTCCTTGTTTAAACACACACACAAAATAAACAAGCAAATTTTTTTTTAATTATTTAATCTTTTAGAGAATGTTGAGGCGGCAATCCTGTTAATTTAAATCTCAAATTCAGCCTTGCCTTCTTTGTGTAAAGGTTCCATTGTCAGCTCAATTTTCAAATGTTTGTGTTCCTCTGAGTATGTCTGTGTATTTGCAGCTTGAAGAGAGAGTGATTAATGAACAGTCAGTGTGTATCCTCTCCATGCTCCTATACATGCAACCAGTACACACATAAGGGTTGCCCCATCATCTCTTTTCTAGTTCTCTGGCCAAAAAAGTGTGGTTTATCTATGGGTTTTAGATACCTACAACCTCCAATTAATAAAACCGAGAGATCTGAGAAACCTTACCTGGGAGCCCATGCTCAAGACAAGAGCTGATGTCTCAGTTGGAAAGCATTTATAGTCCAGTTCCAGGTTGCTATTTCATTATACCTTAGTGTTTTAGTTGTAGTCTTTGAAGCTGGGGAGCTAACTGTCTTGGGTCCTGAAAGCCCTCGGAGTTGGTTAGTGATCCACTCCGTAGGCTGTGGTAGGCTCATCACCACTTTGTCACCAGGTGAATCGGGCTCTTCCTCGTTCCAACATTGTCTACAATCTCTATGAGTATTCAGTACCAGAGGACATGTACCAAGAACACATCAACGAGATCAACACTGAGTTGTCAGTACCAGACATTGAGGGCGTGTATGAGACACAGGTGATTTTTTTTCTCCCTGGCCAATGACCTCCTGGTTGTAAATGAAGCTGGATGATCAGAGAGAATCCCACAGGGAATCCGGCAGTGGGCAGTGGTGGGGAGGTGGATTAGATAGTGATGAGTGTCAGCAGCGTATCTACCTAAGGTGGTGTCTTGTAGGTGAAGACAGACTATGATGGGGTATGTGGCCACAGATAGAGCTGTGGTGCTAGAGTCTCCCATTTGACCCAACATACTAACTACTCTCCCAGGTCCCATTGTTATTCCGGGCCCTCGTGCAGCTGGGCTGTGTGTGTGTGGTCAACAAGCAGCTGACAAGGCACCTTTCGGGCTGGGAAGCTGAAACTTTTGCCCTCGAGCACCTTGAAATGCGTTCTCTGGCCCAGTTCAGCTACTTGGAACCAGGTATTGCCTTACCAACAGCCCTATCACCTACCTTGCCTCCCCTGCTCTCAGGCAACGGGTTTATTTTCTTCTACAGGGAGTATCCGCCATATCTACCTGTACCATCACACTCAGGGCCACAAGGCACTCTTTGGGGTCTTTATCCCCTCACAGCGAAGAGCATCTGTGTTTGTGTTGGATACTGTGAGTCATTGGGCCCAGGGCATGTGAGAATTTGTGGGTCAGGCAGAATATGGGGAAGAAAGATACTCCTCTTGCCATTCAGTTAGAAATAGAAAGGCACAGTGACTGCCCAGCTACACACACACAACAGGCCTAACAGTTGGTGTCTGCTTAGGTACGAAGCAACCAAATGCCAGGGCTCAGTGCCCTGTACTCATCAGAACACAGCCTGCTGCTGGACAAGGTGGACCCCAAGCTCCTGCCTCCCCCAAAACACACCTTTGAAGTTCGTGCTGAAACCAACCTGAAGACTATCTGCAGAGCCATCCAGCGCTTCCTGCTTGCCTACAAGGTAAGAGAAGTTGGGGTCCAGTGGTGAGTGTCTCCCATCCTGAGGTTTTGTCTACTGAGCCCTTTCTGCCTTCTCAACCCAGGAAGAGCGCCGAGGGCCCACACTCATCGCTGTCCAGTCTAGCTGGGAGCTGTGTAGGCTGACCAGTGAGATTCCAGTCTTAGAAGAGTTCCCACTAGTGCCTATCCGAGTGGCTGACAAGATCAGCTATGCAGTCCTGGACTGGCAGCGCCATGGAGCTCGCCGAATGATCCGGCACTACCTCAATTTAGACTTGTGCCTGTCGCAGGCCTTTGAGATGAGCAGGTGAGGAGTTGGATGTAGCTCAGTAGTAGAAGTTAGCTAGAAAGTGCAGTTCCCAGTGTACACACACAAGAAGAGAGGTAAACAAGTGAGGCTATAAGCTGGGTGCCTACAGTGTATGGCCCTGCAAATGGTCCCTAAATGATGCTGGTATCTTGGGACTAAACCTGTACCTCTGTATAGGTACTTCCACATCCCTGTTGGAAACCTGCCGGAAGACATCTCCACCTTTGGCTCAGACCTCTTTTTTGCACGCCACCTCCAGCACCATAACCACCTGCTTTGGCTATCCCCTACCTCTCGGCCTGACCTGGGTGGGAAGGAAGCTGATGACAACCGCCTTGTCATGGAGTTTGATGACCGAGCCACTGTGGAGATCAATAGTTCTGGCTGTTACTCTACTGGTGAGTGAGAGAAGGGAAAGATGGGGTCTTCTGCTCAACCATGTGGAAGAAGCAAAGTCTTAAGAAATGATAAATTAGATGTCAGTCAGAGGTCATGTGCTATGCCTGACCCTGCAGGCAGCACTTTCTGTCCTATTAGTGACAGTTAACCTGGGAAATGATCCTAGTACTGGCTGGCATATGTGAACAAGCTGTGTTTCCCTGCAGTGTGCGTGGAACTGGACATTCAAAATCTGGCAGTCAACACCATCCTCCAGTCCCATCATGTCAATGACATGGAGGGGGCTGGCAGCATGGGCATCAGCTTCGATGTGATCCAGCAGGCCTCCCTAGAGGACATGGTAACAGGCAATCAAGCTGCCAGTGCCCTGGCCAACTACGATGAGACAGCCCTCTGCTCTAGTACCTTCAGGTATCTGCCGTCATATTATATGCTACCGTCTTAGCCAAGGCAGCAGGGAGGGTAGCCCCCACTTTAGAATGCCAAAGCCAGAGTCAGCAAAATACATATATTGTCGGGGGCTCCCTGTGTAACTCTGGACTGTCCAAACCTCACAGTGTAGACTATACTGGCTCAGATTCATAGAAGCCTTCCAGGTGCTGAAATTAAAGGTGTGTGCCACACATTCATTTTTTTTTTTTTTTTTTGGTTTTTCGAGACAGGGTTTCTATGTATAGCCCTGGCTGTCCTGGAACTCACTTTGTAAACTAGGCTGGCCTCAAACTCAGAAATCTGCCTGCCTCTGCCTCCAGAGTGCTGGGATTAAAGGCATACACCACTACACCTGGCTCAACTTTTTTTTTTAAAGATTATTTTTTGTTATGTTTTTTATTAAGTCATTTATTTACTTTACATCCTGATCGAAGTTTCCCCTCTCTCCTCTCCTCCCAGTTCCTCCCTCTCACCTTCCCTTCATCCCATCCACCCTTTCTCTCTTCAGAAAAGGAGATGGTTCCCAGTGGGGGGGGGGGGGGGCGCACGGGTGGGTGGGTATGTGAGTATGGATATCCAAAGAAGCCAGAGGAGCCAGATACCTGGAACTCATTACATGAGGTTGTAAAACACCTGGTATGAGTATTGGGAATGGAATTCCAGTCCTGTGGAGTAGTATGTGCTCTTAACTACTATGCCATCTTCAGCCTTAGAGTCAGCATTCCTGGGATGTCTGTCCCTTGAGTCTTCCATAATGCAATCAAGGACCCCCATGTCCCTGCCTAATTACTAATAGGCAGTACAAGTGCTATCATCAGACATTTCTGAGGCCAGAAGCTTTTCTCACAAAGAACTTTTTGATACATAATTGCTTTCAGTGTAATCAAAGGTGTATCTGCAGGAAATTCCCAGGGTACCCAGCCTAATGAGTCATAGTAGCCAGTATCATCTGTCAGAGATATGGTCAGCCCTGGCTCCTAGTGATGGAACAGTGTATACTATAGAGTGGTTCCTTTGTACCAGGAACACAGAGCACTTTACTTTGCCTATATTTCCATAGCCCTACAGGATGGTACAGTCTTCACTCATGCCAGAAATGGCAAAGCCAAGGTCAGAGGGGCTGTGGTCATGATGTATTACTGAGGCTAAGAAAGCCTGTGATTCTAAAACATGTATTTCAGCCCCGTTGCCTCCAAATGAAGGAAGAAAGAACTAGGTTAGGAGAGCTGGGAACTGAGCAGAGTTATAGCAGAAGAAGTGTTTCAACCCTGAGCAGCAGGTGGGGGTCAGACCCAGGTAGCAGCAGCCACCAGTTGAGGGAAGTGGGCATTTTTACAGAAAGCCATAAAAGTGACCTCAGGGTCATAGCTCTGACATTCTGGCTCCTTCATTACCCAAGTCCAGTCTATTCTGTCTAAGCACAGAATTGGTTCCAGGAACCTTCCCTGTGTATCATTGGTGTCTAGAAAACGCAGCTTGGGCCAGTCCCTAGTTCTTCACATGGAAGGTTCATAATCAACTCTGTGACTCTTCATTCCTGCTCTTCTGACAGTGAGACCCTGTCTCAAAAAAATAATAGTAAAGACTACTGCTACTACAGAGGACATGAGTTTAGCTCCTGGAATGCATTTACAGACAACCACTGTAAATATAGCTCCAATATTAGACACTGTCTGGCTTCTATGGGCACCTAGACTCACAAAGTACATACCATCACAGCTACACATAAATTTTGAAAAATTAAAAATGAATCTTAATAAGGACAAAAGCCTATTATGTGTCTCCTTGTCCAGGTGTAATAAGCAAGTCAGGTGTTAAATGGAGGGAAGTGGTGAGGAGGTGATGCTCACAAGTTACTGGGCCAAGGAATGGAACTCAGACAGTGGCAGTTAAGGATTATGAAAAGGGACAGTGATGTCGGCAGCAGCGTATGTTACAGTTCATCTTCCTTTGCTGTCTCTCAGGATCCTGAAGAGCATGGTGGTTGGCTGGGTAAAGGAAATCACACAGTACCACAACATCTATGCTGACAACCAGGTAATGCACTTCTACCGCTGGCTCCAGTCACCGTGCTCTCTGCTCCACGACCCAGCCCTTCACCGGACGCTGCACAACATGATGAAGAAGCTCTTCCTGCAGTGAGTGTTTCACCCTGTGCTGTGGGCTGAGGGACATAAGCCAGTACTTTGGAGATATATAAAGCCCAGGCAGTTTTAACTGCTATTGAGGCAGAGGCAGGCAGATCTCTGAGGTCAAGACCAGCTTGCTCTATAGAGCAAATTCAAGGAGAGCCTAGGCTACATAGAGAAACCCTGTCTCAAACCCAAACAAAATGAAAACCTGAATGGAGTTCCCCAAGGGGCCCTGGTATGCAACAGGAGCCTCTTTAGTAGTGTATACAGCTGGTTGCCTATATGGGTTGTCCTAAGGGACCTTGGAGGCAATTCTCTGGCAGTTATTTCTGATCTCAGTGCTGTCCCCAGTCTAGGCTCCAGACAGGCATTCATGGTACCTTTGGTAAGCCCCAGGGCTCAGTGACCAGGGTTCTCATTGGCCAGGTAAGCATGTCCATCCTCACTAAGCTGCAGAGTAAGCAACATGTGATTGAGGTTCTTTGTAGAGCTAAGTTCAAGTTCTGTGACCACCAGAAGATCCTCACCTCAAAGAAGTGGGCCTTTATCAAGTTTAATACAGGTGAATTTGAAGACATGGTCACTGAGAAGTGGCTCTTTCCTGATGGCTGTGGAGTCAGATATACCCCAATCGAGTTCCCCTGGACAAGTGGCACATTTAGGAGGCTGAGAAAGATGTCAAGTCAAGGGATAGCCTGAGTTATGTAGGGATTTCTCAGTCAGCCTGGACAATGGAGTGAAACAATGTCAAAGCAAAAAAACAAAACCTAAATGAGTTCTGTATGAAAAGGAGCCGTTTATATAATATAAATATTTTTTATGTATTATATAATAAGAGCTTACCATTTTTTCTTCACTTTTTTTTTTTTTGGTTTTTCGAGACAGGGTTTCTCTGTAGCCCTGGCTGTCCTGGAACTCACTTTGTAGACCAGGCTGGCCTCGAACTCAGAAATCCGCCTGTCTCTGCCTCCCAAGTGCTAGGATTAAAGGCGTGTGCCACCACCACCCGGCATTTCTTCACCTTTTTATTATCTATCGCTTTTGTTCCTGCTATTTTTCTGCCATGCTGGACTCCCATCTAAAAGCAGAGGAGGGATCTTGCTCTGCTGTGGTGGATGCACATGTAGTCACAGCTCGGGAGGTTGAGAATGAGGATTGCCTGAGTCCTAAAGTTCAGAAAAGTGTAGTGGATCCCCTGGGACTGAGATTATAGATGATTGTGAGCGTCCACGTAGGTGATGGGAGGCCAGCCAATACTCTTAACAATTGAGGCATCTCTCCAGTCCCCAACCTCACCTGAAAAGATAAAGAAGTTTCTTTATTGCTTTTGGGTCCCAAATCTCTGCTCTTTTGCTCATTCTAAGCATAGTTGGGATACATTTTTTTCTTTTTGAATTATTTATTTTATGTATGAGTGCGTTATAGCTGTCTTCAGACTCACCAGAAGAGGTCATCAGATCCCATGACAGGTAGTTGTGAGCCACCATGTGGTTGCTAGTAATTGAACTCAGGACCTCTGGAAGAGCAGTCGGTGTTCTTAACCGCTAAGCCATCTCTCTAGCATCAGGATACTTGTTTCAGTATCACCATGGTCTTCTTCATGGTTTCTTTTTATATTTTTTGGCTTTCTTTTGCACCAAGGCACCTCCTGCATTAATTATAAACATATTCCACAGGCTCATTGCTGAGTTCAAGCGCCTGGGGTCATCAGTCGTCTATGCCAACTTCAATCGCATCATTCTCTGTACAAAGAAGCGCCGAATAGAGGATGCCCTTGCCTATGTGGAATATATTACCAACAGGTTAGTGGAAGGGACATCCTGGTTGAAGATGCAGCTGCCATAGCTTCAGAGAGATGCTTGAGGGTGTCTCCATTGCTGATGAAGAAATCACACCCAGGGTTAAGCATAGCAGCATGAAAGAGTGGCTACTACACTGTGGTATACCTATGGTAGACAACTCAGATATAAAGCATGTTGTTCAAGTCTGAAATATTAAAGGAGTACCTACCACCTTCTGTTTATAGGAAGGTTCTATAAAGTGCTGTTGCATAAACCTTTCACAGATGGGAGTGTTGTGATTCCAGATGGTCAGTCATCACGTTCTCAATTGCAGGACCCCGTTTTATACCTTTGGCTTCAGGCAGTGATTACTGCCTGGATGAATCATATCCTCAAATCTGTTTGGGCCCAAAGGCTCCAATGTAAATAAAATGAAATCTTGAGGATTTAATTTTGGGGTACTTTTGGGAGGAGACGGTTGGGGTTTTGTTTTGTTGTGTTTTGTTTTGTTTTTGAGAAAGTGTATATGGGTGCCTAGAGCAAAAGAGGGTGTCAGTCAGATCTCTTGGAGACAGTTATACCTACCCAATCGGAACTCCAGTTCTGGTAGAGGAGTAAATGTTCTTAACAACACACACTCATATACATTAAGGTAAATAAATAAACATGTCTTTAAAAAAAAGAAAAAGATGCCGGGCATGGTGGTGCACACCTTTAATCCCAGCACTTGGGAGGCAGAGGCAGGCGGATTTGAGTTCGAGGCCAGCCTGGTCTACAGAGTGAGCTCCAGAACAGCCAAGGCTACGCAGAGAAACCCTGTCTCAAAAAACCAAAAAAAAAAAAAAAAAAAGAAAGAAAGAAAGAAAAGAAAAAGAAATGAAGAAGAGGAGTCTGTTTAGAATATCCTTCCTGCCTCACAGGTACCAAGGGTGGGATTAGTGATAAAGGCCAACTTAGCTAGGAATGGTACCAATGAAGAAAACTTACAGTGCTTAAAAACAGGAAGCAATAAATCTTTAAAAAAAAGAAAACAGGAAGCAATGCTGCCAGTGACATGACAGAGGCAGTGGACCTGGGCTTGCCCTGGCTTTCCTCTTGGTCATTACCGGGCAGTTGTTTACAGGCAGCTCCTTCAGTATGCTAGGAAGTTTGGGGGACTGTCTGAATCCACTTGAAGTTCATTTGTAAGTAAAAGGATAAGTATATACCTACGAAGGGAAGGGAGGAACAAGGAAAACTCCTGCGTCACTTTCATAGTTTTTGTCTGGCTTCTTGCAGCATCCATTCTAAAGAGATCTTCCATTCCCTGACCATCTCTTTCTCTCGATGCTGGGAATTCCTTCTCTGGATGGATCCATCCAACTATGGTGGAATCAAAGGAAAAGTTCCATCTAGTATTCACTGTGGACAGGTAAAAGAGGTAAGTATGGTTCTCATATATATATGACCACATTCACGCCTGTGGCAGATACTGCTCACCTCTGTAAGTCCTGTTTCCTTACAGGAAAAGTTAGGAGTACACCATTAACCCTAGTGAAAGCAAAGATTTCCATGAGGCAGAACCTGACAAAACTCATGGAAAAGAGGGAGGAGAGAGAGTTCTGTAAGCACTGGCAATGCCAGACATGTCGAGAGAGCAAGACACCCCGAGAGCTGGGACAGCTCAGGCCCATTGGGTGTTGGGGCAGTCGTTTCAGGTGATCACAGAGAGCTGGCAGTGCCCACTTTCTGCACAGAATGGAATTCAGCATTAGAAGAGAAATGCTGGTATTTACTTGCTCACTCTAAGACCAACACACCACAAGGGGAAGAAAAGCAGGCAGTGGCAGGTCAGGGGGGGATTCCAGTGCAGAGTTGTGAACAGGCAAGGTCTGGGAGCTAGCAGGTGAATTTAGTGATGCACAGTGCCTGTGGGTGAATGGAGACTGCATCCAAGAGCCACGTGAGGGAAGGGCTGTGATAGTTGTGAAGTGGAGATACAGCTGATCACCTTGTGCTAGAGTAGTACCCAGGAGAGAGGCCAAGACAGCAGTCCTTGTTCTCCATGGCATCCTTGCAGACGGCCAAAAGGGGAAGCACTGGAAAGCAGGAAGATGAAGCTGGAAGACAAGGACAAGACGTCCTTAGGCACCATGGCTCAAAGGTCTAGATAGGAGCAGTTCTAGTTAGAGTTGGGATTAGGAAATAGACTTCACTGAGGGGGAAAAAGGAAATGTGGCCGTCGGGATAATGGCATAGTGTTAGTGTCAACTTTTCCTATAAGCTGATGTAGAAGTGAATTCACCCTGGCAGGATCACAGGTATCCAGTCAAGTTGTGCCTATGGGAAAATTGTCACCAACACAAGAGGTTCTATTTTGTGAGCTGGATTCTGACTGTGTACTTTGGACTGGCCTTAATCCTCACCACCAGAGACTCTCTTAGCATCCTGAGTATTGAGCCACAGGTTCAAGGCACCGCTCCCAGCTAAAGAAGAAATTGTTAAAGGACCAGAAGAAGCTGGTCACTGGGAATTAGCCCTAAATGGAAGGGGAGGTGGATTGAAGTTCCCTCTAAAAGAGTAAATGAGAATCACAGTTCCCAGTCACCCTAGTGAGCTAGACGTACTCCATGGAGCACTGGTCTTACAATGTGAGAGTCTAGGAAACTCAAACTGAAGGGCTCCTGCCTCCCATGTCTTGTTACTATATGTTGCTGCCATAGTGGAAATAGGAGTTGTCCTTGTGTTGTAGCAAGACTCCCAGGCAAGAGAGGAAACTGATGAAGAGGAGGAGGACAAGGAAAAGGACGAGGAGGAAGAGGGCATGGGAGAGTCCGAGGTTGAGGACTTACTGGAGAACAACTGGAACATTCTACAGTTCTTGCCCCAGGCAGCCTCTTGCCAGAGCTACTTCCTCATGATTGTTTCAGGTGAGCCAAGCTGGAGCTGAACAGCCAAGCCAAGCTGAGTCGTTCGTTGAGCGTGGTTCTGGCTCCTTGGTGTGGAGAGGACAATGGCAAGCTCAGCGGAGCTGCTGCTGTCTTCCCCAGAGGACCGTCTGAGGGAGTCCCAAAGCTGCTTTCCCTGTTCTGTTTCTAATAGGTTCACGACTAACATCCCTGGGAACATGTGCATGCTCATACAGTAATGAGACTGGCCTCTGGGGCTTCACTAACTAGGAAACTCACGCCTTGAAAGTATTTGTAGACCTGGTTATTGTGGTCGGTATGCACATAAGCATAAAAATTAGACTTTTAGAATTTGGTGCCATTCATTACAACAGGGAAACAGGTGATGAGCAAAGTCATGAAACTGTCAACGGACAGACAGGGCTTCTTACCTCACAGACAGACAGGCAGACAGGGCTTCTTACTCACCTCACAGACAGACAGACAGACAGACAGGACGTCTTACTCACCTCACAGGTCTGTACCAACAGGAGGTTTCATTTGTGATTGCTTACATCTTTGTCTACATCTTTTGAGTCTTTACCTTTCCAAGTTGTCTCAAGAAATATTCCAGGTTAGCTGAGCAGTGGTGTGCATGCCTTTAATCCCAGCGCTTGGGAGGCAAACGCAGGTGAATCTCTAAATTCAAAACTGGTTAACCTAGTCTATACAGCAAGTTCCAGGACAGCCAGGATTATATACAGAGAAACCCTGTCTTGAAAAAACCTTTAAGAAGGGAAGGGAAGGGAAGGGAAGGGAAGGGAAGGGAAGGGAAGGGAAGGGAAGGGAAGGGAAGGGAAGGGAAGGGAAGGGAAGGGAAGGGAAGGGAAGGGAAGGGAAGGGAAGGGAAGGGAAGGGAAGGGAAGGGAAGGGAAGGGAAGGGAAGGGAAGGAAAGGGAAGGGAAGGGGAAGGGGAAAGGGAAGGGAAGAGGGAAGGGAAGGGGAAAGGGAAGGGAAGGGAAGGGAAAGAAAAGGGAAGGGAAGGGAAAGAAAAGGGAAGGGAAGGGAAGGGAGGAAAAGAAAGAGGGGGAAAAGGGAGAAAAAGGGGAAAAGGAGAGAGATATTCCAGGCATGTGGGTTCAGGTTTTACGGTACTGTTGGCATTTGCTGTTAAGGATCTGTTTTCATAAACTGCCCTTGTCTGTGCTTGCTGTCCTGGTTACTCACTGTTCAAGATGAATTCAGGCAGCAGCAGGTTCCCTTTCTGTAGTGTTTTCTTGGTTGGTTGGTTGGTTGGTTGGTTGGTTGGTTGGTATTGGTTATTGGTTGTTTTGTGTTTTGTATTTTGTTTTTGGTTTTGAGACAAGGTTTCTCTGTGTAAGCCTGGTTGTCCTGTCCTGGAATTTGCTGTGTAGACCAGGCTGACCTCCAACTCAGCCTGCCACTGCCACCACCCTGCTGCAAGTTCCCTTCTTATATCCAGTTTTGTATTTGACCTTGGACTCATCAAAGGGCAACAGCTAAGCTGTTGCTAACAATGACATTTCAAATGAGTATGTCTGACCATTTAAGCAGCCACAGGGCTCCTTCAATTCTGGAGTATTGTCCAGTGTTCTGTGACCTATGTTTGCCTCTTTCTGCAGCATACATCGTAGCTGTGTACCAAAGCATGAAGGAGGAGTTGAGACACAGTGCCCCGGGCAGTACCCCTGTGAAGAGGAAGGGGGCCAGCCAGTTCTCCCAGGAGTCTGAAGGGGCAACTGGATCTCTTCCTGGTGAGCAGTCCCTGGTCACAGGATACTGCTATGTGCCATGACCTGATCTGTGTGCTTCAGATGGTACAGGCAAATGGGTAGGATTCCCAGTGCCAGCTGAGTCTGTCCCTTAGCACTCTCTCCTTCCCAGGAATGATCACTTTCTCTCAAGATTATGTGGCAAATGAGCTCACTCAGAGCTTCTTCACCATTACTCAGAAAATTCAGAAGAAAGTCACAGGTTCTCGGAACACCACTGAGCCCTCAGAGATGTTCCCCGTCCTCCCTGGTTCACACTTGCTGCTCAATAATCCTGCTCTGGAGTTCATCAAATATGTGTGCAAGGTGAGGGCCAGGTATAAGTCCTTCAGTCATTCCATCAGCATTTGCTGGGTCTCTATCCAATGCAACCCTTGTTGAGGGATTTGAGCTTAGGTATTACAGAAGAAGCCCTCTCTGATAGATCCTAAGCCTGGCGATAAACCATGAGAGACTGGTTAGTTCAGATTCTGGAGGTCCTGGAACCAGGCACAGAGGCTCTGGAGTAGGAGAGCAGAATGCTGGGAAAGCTATAGCCCACGGAAGTGGAAGGAGTCCATGATCGCCAGTCACAGTGGGCCTGGTGAGCCAGAACAGACCTGAGACCAAATGAGGTGACAGAGCTTGTTTTCTGGGAAAGGCGGGCCCACATGGTGAGATGATACTACCCCTGCCCATGCGGGGTTATTACTCAAAGCACTTATTGTTCATTGTGCCATCTGAGCATCCCAGCGCTTCACTCTGAAGCTGAGCACTGAATATCAAGTGACTACACCTCAGGGTTTAACATGGTAAGCTGGGGATGTTTCTTCTCCACAGATGCACTTTGGACAGTCACTGACCTCTTTCCCAGAAAACAAGCTATAATGAACTGCACATTAGATCTGTGGTCCATTTTTAGTTCATCTTTACAGTGTATACACAAGTTTCCAGGGTGTTCAGTTCCAGAGCTCTTTTCCATTGGATATTTACACCCTTTCAAAGCACAATTGGACTGGACACGTTGGCTTACACCTGCAGTCCAGGGACTGCTAAGGCAGGTAGCAGGACCAGTTTGAGGACAGTCTGTATCTTCAGAAGCTAGCGAGTAAGACTCTGTCTTTAAAAAAATAACAACAAACAAACAAACAAACAAAAAAGCCTCATTTGGGCTTCTTTATTTTTAGATTCTGTATTTTTTTGCACATTGATGCTAGTATTTATATGGGCTGTTTTTGTCCATTCTTATGGTGGTAACAGCCTGTGTCTTTGTGTGGTATTAGGGTGATGTTGACCTCCTAGGACCAATGAGGGTCTCCTCCCTCTTTAGCTTCTGGAAGGTATTGTGTAGAATCAATGATGTTTCCTTCATCAGTGAAGACTCTACTCACTGACAGAGTTGCTACTGTAGAGAATCAGCTCTTCCTGGAGCTTCCAGATGGGAAGAAGGGCTAAACGGTGCTGGGAGATGAGCTAAGAAGGGGCACTTGGTCCAGCCAGAATGGTAAAGAGGCTTAGGGCTACTTCATGAAGGTCTGTGGTCCCCATAGGTACTATCTCTGGATACAAACATCACAAATCAGGTGAATAAGCTGAACAGAGACCTTCTTCGCCTGGTAGACGTTGGTGAATTCTCTGAGGAGGCCCAGTTCAGAGACCCCTGCCACTCCTACGTGCTCCCTGAGGTAATCTGCCACAGCTGTAATTTCTGCCGAGACCTGGACCTGTGCAAAGATTCCTCTTTCTCTCAGGTGAGCTCAGCTGATGATCAAAACTTCTAAATGTCCAAAGTGGTTGGGACATGTAGCCCAACCTGTAATATACAACATATTACCTCAGTGACTCATTTATGGATTAAAAATAGGCCACCCCTAAGCCACTCCACTGTAACGTGCTAAAAATTTGTTCTGAAAGGTCTGATCAGCACAAACCAAAAGCTCAGGCTGTATGGAATGCAGCCAAGAGTAGTGATGGTTTCCTTTGCCCCTGCACTCTCTGCATCTTCCCTTTACACCAGCCTTCTATTGCCCAGCTGGGCCCTGGCTTCCACTCACTGACATCTAAGCCTTCCTCCCATTTCCCAGGATGGAGCCATCCTGCCTCAGTGGCTCTGCTCCAATTGTCAAGCCCCCTATGACTCCTCTGCCATTGAGTCAGCCTTGGTGGAAGCCCTGCAGAGGAAACTGATGGCCTTCACACTTCAGGACCTGGTGAGCTCCCTAGTCCACCCAGGAGTTTCCAAGCACTATCAACATTTCAGAGAAGCCAAGATCATGTTTAGATCCTGACTGCCCTAGGAGGGAATCCTCATCCATGGACCTCGCCCACTCATTCTGTCCTCATCATTGATACCTTCTGTGGGCAGATGGGCCTGTCCAGTGGAGGGAGATAAACCACAGACAGTAAAGATGTCAGTGGTAGAGTGCAGGAGCAGAGCAGAAAAGCTTCAGCAGTTTAGGAGGACCTGAGCAGAGTCCTTGAACAAATCCCTGGGCAACTATTAGGACAGAGCCAACTGGGACACGGGACCCTCCCAGACCTTGGTAGTCCAGGTTGAGGATACCCACAGCAAGGTGGGCATTTTGGAGAAGGAATTGGCAAGAGTTGAATAACTTGAATTTTGTCAAGCACTGAGTCCTGAAATGATGGTGCTGCTTGCTTGTTTCAGGTATGCCTCAAGTGCCGTGGTATGAAAGAGACCCATATGCCTGTGTACTGCAGCTGCGCAGGGGACTTTACTCTCACCATCCGCACTGAGGTGAGCCATTCTCACACTCACTATAGGGATTTCCTCTCCCGTCTGAGTAAAACCCAGAGTCATTGTGTCTGTCTGTTCCTACAGGTCTTCATGGAACAGATTAGAATCTTCCAGAACATTGCCAAGTACTACAGCATGTCATATCTCCAGGAGACCATAGAATGGCTGTTACAGACAAGCCCTGTATCAAACTGTTAGCAAGCCTAGGCTAAAGACACTTTGGTATCCCACACCTACTGCCTGCTCCAAAAGGCAGAACCACTGACCACCTTGCTTTTCCAAACTCATGAGCACAGCCCAGAAGGAACAGAAGACTTCTGCTAACGTCATCATGCCATAAACAGACAGAAGCAGGGAATGGCTCTATCCCTAGCTGCCTGCTAAGTAAACACGGTTTTGAAGCGTCTGTTTTATGCTTCCACACAAAGCTCTTCTGCCTCTCGTCTGAGCATGAGATATGTTCTAAGATGAGGTAAGGGTGTGGGCAGAGAAGACACAGAAGCCAGTGCAAAACCCTGACTCTGACCAGAGTCTTGCTTATTTTCAGACAAATAAGCCTTTCCATCAGCTTCATGGGTATAGAATTCAGTCTGCTTTCTGGGAAATCCAGAAACATAGAAGCCGGGTGTGGTGGCACACGCTTTAATCCCAGCACTCGGGAGGCAGAGGCAGGAGGATTTCTGAGTTTGAGGCCAGCCTGGTCTACAAAGTGAGTTCCAGAACAGCCAGGGCTACACAGGGAAACCCTGTCTTGAAAAACCAAAAAAACAAACAAAAAACCAGAAACATAGACCCAGGGGTTTTTCTTCAGAGCAAAGTATGAAGAGGGTTATCTGTCACCCAGTGTCTTGAGTGAGACCTGGTGCTCTGTCCAGAACAGGGCTGAGACAGGCCTAAACTAAACACCTTTGATCTGCCTAGTCTATGTGGAAAACCCACTCTTTGTTCACCAGGACTGTAGAGCAAGGACCTCTTGAGCTTGAGGCCCATAAGCAGAGGATTTTAAGTGTCGTTTATCATAGACTCAAATACCCTAAGGCCTAGAAAAATACCTTCTCACACGCAAGATTTGATGCTAAGCTGGAGAAGTAGCAAGGAAAATGAGGGGAAAGTGAGGTTTGAGATCTGTGGAGGACTTGGACTCAGCCATCACTTGTTCCTCAAGACATCACAGACACAGAGCACAGAAGCTGGTACCCTCTTAAAGGGGCAGCTTAATCTCCACCCTTTTAGTATGATGCCTTTTTGCACTGTAAGTGGTGGAATAAGTTGTTGTCACTTCTCTGCACTGACATTGGGCTATCTGCTAGATGAGCAGAACCTTTCATTGGTCTCAGGAAATAAGAGAACTCTCAACTCTCACTGAGCTAAATGCAGCCCTTGTCTACTACTGCTTTCTGTCCCAGGCCATAGTTTACCAGAGCAGCAGCCAAGTGCCAAACTCAAATAGCCCAAATAATGGGGGCCCTAAAAGAAGATGGGAAACCCTACTGAGCTTATGTGTAGGAATATTTTGCCTCCATGTATATGTATGTACCAAGTGTATGCTTGGTACGCACAGAGGTCAGAAGAAAGCATTGGATCCCCCGGGACAGAAATTATGGGTGCTCGTGAGCCGCCATGTGTGTTCTGGAAACCAAATTCCTATCCTCTGAGAGAGCTACAAGTGTTCTTGTCTGCTTAGACATCTCTCCAGCCCCCTATAGTTTGCAATTCCTGGTTTACTACTTTCATTTGTACAGGGACCCTATACAGGGAGTTTCCTGAAAGGAAAGTTTAATATCTAACATCTATCCATCAGGCATTTGTCTGAACCTTGGTGAGCTCAGGCTGTCTGCAGGGAGAAACATGATACCTACTTGATCCTCCCTGGTTGGAATGTGTACTGAGCTGGCAGTGCTGGGACATTCTGAATGGAGATCAAATCAAATTAGACAAGGGGAGGAGGGAGCTGGTTAACTTAGCTTCCTGGATTTCTGGGCCCAAGAGACATTGGCTTGTCTCCCAGAAGAGCCTGTCTACAGCAGCACAGGGTAGGTCACTGCAGCCATAGATACCGCTCAGCCCTGGATTCGATCAGAGGTCATTTTAGGGATTCTAAAGTAGAAAACTATCTCTGGCCCTGGTTTCTAAGCTGTAACCAGATACCAAACTGAAAAGGGCAGTTTGTCTAAAACTAGATAAACTTACAAACCAAACATAGAGGAAGTTAAACATATTTGGTGGCCTGTGGAGGCCATGACCAAGGAAGGAAGGATCTGGGAGTATCAAGAACTGGTGTTCTTCCAAACACTTGGTGTGACAACACAGACATACCATCTTCGCATAATGTGGGCAGAAACTGAAAGGACTGCTTCCTAGTTCTTTGGCCACTCTGCTACTTGGTGTGCTAGTCTGAGCTAGTATGCTTTCTCGGGTGGCGTTCAGCATAGACTTAGCCACCAGGGAACTAAGATCCAGGCTCCCAACAGGCTTTACCTGACCAGAGTCACTCCACTAAAGGGGAAAGATGCAGTAACTAGATTACCCCAGGCCCTGACGTTAGTACTGCCTTTGTGCTTGACCTGTTCATTGTCCTCACCCCAAGACATTGATTCTGAACATAGCCTTATTCCCTTGGCAGATGTGGCTTTACTCTACTCAATCCGGTTAACAGACCCAAGAATGCAGGCAAAGTAAGAATGCAAGACCCCTGGGAAGGAGACTGACTCTCCTGTCTTATATTCCTGAGCCCACAGCTACTCTGAAAGAATTGAGACCAGAAAGCTCATCACTGGTTTATTGGACTCAGCACGCTGTGTGACTTCTAAAGGGGGGCTTAAAATACAACCGGAAGACAGCTCTAATTTGGGGTCCCAGAGTGCTGTGTGAGAGTACAAAAGGTGGGCAGGGAAAGGACAGGGGATCCTATGAGGAGTTCTGTTGGGAAAGGAAATGGCAGGGACCCACTTCTCCCCAGAAGCCTTAGGGAGAGGAAGAATGTAAGCCTGGCCCAGAGCAAGATGCCTATCTTCTTGCACAGGTGTCTGTTTCCCAGTCACGTGGACATGGTTACTGAAGAGCGCAGATCTTCCCTAGGGCTGCCTAGCAGCAGAAGCTGTCTCTGCCCTCCCAGATCCAGGTCTGTAGCTTAGTGAGGATGAGATCAAAGTTGGGCCAAACCTTTGGGGTCCGTGGATGTGGAGTCCTGTTGGGAAGGCTCAGGGACAGGAGGCCTTTGTCCCATATGCTGGTCAAGAGTGTCCACCACCTGCTCAGTCAGAGCAGAGCTGGAGCAAGACCGAGGAGGCTGGACAGCCAGTGGTAGCTCTGCCCCTTCTCCCAAAGCTGGTCCTTCACCTGATGGAAGGCTGGGTGGCTGGTCCTGGGAGTAGTGACTAGGTGGGGGAGGGATCTGGCCCAAGACAAGGGCAAGGGTCACAGGCCATCTACTTGAGGGGTGCCTTGGGGTACGCACCTTGTCGAACTTCTTATGGCTGTAGAGCTTGTTTTTGTTCATGAACGTTAACAAAATCCAGTCACACAGAAAGGAGCCCTGAAATCAGCAGGTGCGAGTGGGTAAAGGCATACCAAGCACTCCCTACCTGACTCAGACCCCTAAGGGGATCTGGATTTCTTACCACCCCGATGGAGGTCAGAGCAGTGGCCAGATTGATGATGGTGGGAATGAGACTGAATTTCCCTGCCTGTAGACAACAGACATGCATTTAGTTAGACCTTCAACACAGGCTGCTTGAGGATGGGATGCTATAAGGGGCATGGAGCTAGCCCAGCACAGGCCTAGGTGGAACCCTTCAGCCGTGCGTACCTGTCCATGCACAATAACGTCAATTCGAATCCCATAGGCTTTGATGAGAGTTCGAGTGGTGGTGGTGCCGTTTATCTTGTAATATTTGGCAAACCTAGGGTCGAGGGAACCAAAGTAATGTCAAAGCTGTCAGTCTGAGGACTGTGGCACTCGAACACACCCATCTTCCTCTCTTTAGGACTTCTTCTGGTGGGACTATAGTCAACACAGCCACCACTGTCTGTCATGGATCCAGAACAAGGTACCTGAAGTTGTAGCCTGAAGAGGCAGGGTCATACTTGGGGTCGAGCCTCCGGAAAGAATATTTGGGGTTGCACTCTGATTCAGACAAGTCCAGGTCACAGTTCCAGTTGATGATGACCCCAATGACACCGCCCTGCAGAGAAGTGAGCCAAGGAGGGCTGAAGAACATAAAGCAGAAAAACCTCAAGGAATAGGGTTCAGCTCAGAGCCAAAGGTCCAGAGAGCTAGTCATTTCTGGTTTTGGAGGCAGTGAGGTACTAGCACCAGTCATGGGACCAGGTGTCAATAATTGAGCGGGTGCCTGCACAGACCGTGATCACATTTCTCCCCTCTGCCTAAACACAGCTAAAGCTAACCAAGACAAAGAAGGTACATCTAGATGCAGTAAAACCCTTCCTAGGCAGCAAATGCTGACACCCAGCTTCTCTGTCCCCATGCCCTCTGATCCTTACCTTGTGTGCCAGTTCTGTGAAGTTCTCTCCTGCTTGCTCTACAATGAAGCCCAGCCTGAAGATGGGACAGTATGGATCAGAGTCCTGATCAAACGTGCAGTGCTTCAGGTAGTCACTCTTCTGGCTTGCAATGTTGCCCCTAAGGAGAAGCAGAAAACAAACACCTGCTCCCAGCACATGCCTACATACTGGTCGGGCATTTGCAATTACTCCTCAGACTCACTTGGAGAACTTGAACTTGGGATAGTGGATGCTGTTCTTGATGAGGATGGTGAAATTTGGGGCCATTTTACCCAGAAAATGGCTGCAAAGTTACAGACAGTGGTTTAGTCTCCTTTCCCCCAAATCCCAAGGGCAGGAAGGAGGACATGGTCTCCCTCCTCCTCCCAGTTAATCTGATCTTCATCAGTAAGGAGAAAGGAGACTGCCGATGGGGTCTGTAGATCCTGCATACTTTTCAGAAGTCCCATCCTCCACCGGGCACCAGGCTGACACCTCGCAGGTCTTGGAGTCCCCATGGTAATAGGGTACACAGCGTCCTGTCCGAATCCCTACAGGACACACACTGGTTAATCTACTGAGGTCAGGCTAACCCTGCCTTCCCCACTGTCCCTGATGCACACTGACCATTGCCCTGCATGTCCAGCTGTCCGGCCACACAGTCGTCATCTAAATGGCAGGTAGAGCTGTGAACCCTCATGCTCTAGGGTGGAGATTGTAGGTTAGAGGGTAGACTCTGCAACTGGCCTAGGTTTTCCCAGACCACCCTTGACCGGCCTCACCTCTGGGCATGTTCCCAGGGTCTGGGAAGGAGTAACCTCGATCCTGGTGATGATGCTGACTACACTGCCCCCCTGGGTGCAGAAATAAAGGCGCGGTGGGCCTGTCAGCTCACTCAGACGGGTCACACCGCGGAGGAGCATCGGGCCTGGGGCAGGAAGCGCCGCACCTCCGGGGGCTTTACGTATTCCTCCACGTCCCACACTTTGTGTTCCGACATGGTGATCCCCTTGACTTTGGTGATGATGGAGCTCTCCGGACCGGTTTCGCTATCCTGGTAGCTTTTCTGCACGATGAAGACGTACCTGTGGGATAGGGCGGTGCCGGCTCCGGAGGCAACCCTGGAGAGACCAGGATATCCCTCTCCTAAAGCCCTAAGGGCGCCCGCACAAGCCCAGGGCTGAGTATCCCCTCCCGCCCGATTGCCCACTGTGCCCCGGCCGGCGCACCACACGAAGTAAAGCAGAATGAGCAGCTGCACCATGCGGTGCACGAATCCCAGGCGCCGATTCCGCACCACGATCACCTTGGGCGTCTCGTAGTCCCAGAACGCGGACCAGCAGCCCCGGGCCAAGCGCCGGACCATGGCCGCCCCCGCGGGAAGCCGGGGCTGTGCAGCGGCCATGGCCCAAGGAGCTCGGTCCACAAGAGCTGCTGGAGCGCCTCACACTCTCGGCCTCTCGTGGGCAGGCTGGGGGTGTGGCCTCGCTCCCCGCCCTTTGTGACAGTAGCAATCTAGTCCCTTTCCAGTCTTACTGAAGACTGCAGGTGCGGCGGGGTGCGGCTCAGAGTGCAGCCTGGTGGTGCAGTTGGTGGATCACAACTCCAGTTTGGTGACAAGAAGAGCGGAGAGGCCAGGCCAGCCCGGAGAGCCCCGGGAGGAGCCCAAGAGAAGCTCCACACTGGGCGCTTTCCTCATCACTCAGAGGATCAGGGGCTGACGGCAGGCACCCCAGGTTTCTCATAGCAGACACACAAGGGCGCAGCCCCAACCCTCATTTCTCCAAGGAACTGCCCAGCATTGGGATGTTAATTCCGCTTCCCCCTCCAACCCCCCCACACCCCTTGCAAACCGAAATTGTTTGCTGGTAACTGATCAGGTCTCTCCTGCGCCCAGGTTATTTGAAGCAAATACCAAACATCTTAATATGTCTCAGCGAGATGATTTTAAGCTGTCTTTTATGGAAATAAAATGCATTTAGCGTATGAACAACCCAATGAGTGTAGTACATGCTGCTGTACGTTGTGCAGTCCCCTTCATTGGACAACACAAAACCCGTTCTCCCACCTCAGAACAAACCCCTGTCCATAAAGCCGCCATTCCTGTTCCCACAGTAGTCTTCATGTCTCAAAAAGGTTTTTATTTGAAATACGATACCTACGTCTGGCTTTATCGTGTTTTCAAGATCCACCCACATCTTTGCTAATACTTCAAAGTAAGACCAGAGCAAATCCATCCTTGGCAAACCTGGACATCTCTTTGCTGTTGCTAATAGTACAGCTAAATTGCATATTTGAACTGTTTGATTAAATCTGACCAGTGCCTAGGGAGCAACGGCAATCTAATTTAGAACAACTGAATGCATAATTTTAGGGAATATTTTGTAACAAAAGACTGGGTCTTGGCCCATCTCAGACGCCAGTTGTCCAGATCCCTTCCAGACAGGACCTCCCCACCCGAAATCACCAAGCTGATCACATCCTTCCTGTTTTCCACCAAGGACCTTCATGGATCCTGGTGCCATTCTTTGTGAGTCCTTCTTTCTTAGAAAAGTCCTGCTTTAATTTGCCTGAGGCTGAGCATGCTTATACAAAACCAGTAATCCCACCACTTGAGAGGTGGAGACAGGAGGATTGTAAGTAGTCAGTCCTAGTCAATCATTAAAGAGCTAACAAGGAGAGCTGCTGGAGCTAGGTGGTGGAACACTTGTCTAGTACTTGTGAGGCCCTGGGTTAAGTCTCCACGCCCCCCACCCAGGGGCAAAAATCTCAAGTGAACGAACAGCCCACACACTATAGAACAGACAGAAGGATTGATAAATGAGAACAAACTGAGACTATTATCAGGGGGCAGAGTCAGCACCAGACATGAGCACCTGACTTAGGAGTGGAGAAAGGGAACTCTGGGTGCCTAAGGAGTTGTGGTCCTAGGGCGGGGTGGGGGGTGGGGAGGACAGTGGGGAGGGGGCACAAAGAGTGGGTGTCCTACACTGCTGGGTAGGGGTTTGTTTGGCTATTGGTAGCTGGTCTTGATTTGGAACAGAAGCAAAAAGCAGGAAAGCAGGTAAAGTATGGTGGGAGGCCATGTCCACGGAATCTCTACATTCTGTGCAGAGGGCGGGGCAGGAAGTGGAGTGGAGTTGAGTTACTGCTCAGAGACTTGAGGCCAAGTACCCTTGGCTAACCTGTAACCCTCTACTTCAAGGCTGACGTCTGCTTGGAAACTGCAGTTTGGCTGCTCTCGCTGCACAGAGGAGCAAGTGGACCTGAGGCAAGGAGGTAGGGCCACTGGGAACTCAGCAGTTCCAAAAACTACCTTTCTACTCCCAGGAATAACTCAGATTGTTCCTGTCCTGTGGTACCTGGCAGGAAACAGGAGAAAGATAGTCTAGTTTCTGGGTCTACCCAGCGGTTGCAATCATCCCTCTTTCCCCTCAAAACAGAGTGAAAAGTTCATTGTAAAATGGCTTCTTCTGAGACGGTGCACACCCTGGAAAACTCCTGCTTTGTACAATATGAAATAACTTAGAGAAGGGTGTAGCCTGATCTCAATAGCCCTCCGTGCCCAACAGAGCACATCTTCCCATTAAACAGTGCCTTTCTAGGCCCTGACACCACTCTTCCATCTGTCTCCGTGGACCTGATGATTCCCAGGCCCTTATGTAAGTGGCGTTCAACAGTATTTGGCCTTTTGTGACTAGCTGATTTATTTAACACGGTGCGCTCAGGGCTTTCCTGTGCAGTAGTCCTTTATGAACAGTGGTGATCTGTGACCCTTTTATACTGGGCTTCTCATGGGCAATAGCAGAGTGCTCTTGGGCTGTGTGAGGTATATCCTGTCCAACTTGGAAACAGGACCTTGTCAGGACTTAAAGGGAAGGTTGCGGCTTAAAAACAAAAATCGCTTCCTGGTTTCAAACACAAGAAGAACACGGCAAGTTTGAAATTCAAAAGCGTTCAGGTTGTGGCTCAATTGATGACATATGAAGCCTATTTAGCTATATGGAAAGAACACTGGCTGAGTTTGTACAATAGCTGTGGATCTGCTCCTTTGACTGGGACAGTGCTATGTGCCCTTGAGTTCCTGGTGGCAAGGGGCATCTAGGACCTTTGACTTGCTGTGAAGGAAACAAGAGTAGATTCTTTCCACCCTTAGCAATCGGTCCCATTCCTGCGGCTGGTACAGTCAACCACAGGCAGTGACTGGGAAAAGGAGAAGAAGGAGGTCCGTGGTCAGCATGGGGAACTCAGGGTGTCTCCCATTACCAATGAGAAGTACAATTGGTCTTGAATTGGAAAAGTAAATAAAAGCCAGGGGAGCTGAGGACAGAGAACTGGCTCAGCAGCTAGCAGCACTTACTGCTTTTCTAGAGAACCCGGTTTAGTTCCCAGCATCCACATGGTGGCTCACAATCACTTATATATAGCTCTAGTTTCGGGCATGTATGTGGTGCAGGCAAAACAAACACATCTATAAAAATAAAAATAAACAAAAATTTAAAAAACAAAGGCATGGAGGCAGAGATCTGATGGAAGATCCGCACTCTAGAACAGACAGAGGAAGTCTGTGGTTGGCTCCCCAAGGACGCCTCAAACTGTGGCTCTATGTTTTGTTGTCGTTGCTTATTTGTATGTATTTGTATGTGTGTGTACTTTCATGTGTGTGCTTGCCTTGTCTGTATCTTCTGCTGCATTGAAATGGATTCACTCATTAGCCTAGCTCTTATCAATTAGGCTTGTCTGGCTAGCCAGAAGGCACCAAAGATCCTCCCCAATGCTGGTATGCCTACCACTACACCTGGCTTTATTTTTATTTATAATTTTTATTTTAAATGTATACATATATTTATGTGTGTGGGTGTTTTAAATTGCATGTATGTATGTGTACCATGTGCACGCCTATTGCCTACAGAGGCCAGAGTGGGCATAGAGTCCCCTGGAACTGAAATTACAGACAGTTGTGAGCCATCATGTGGGTGCTGGGAACTGAACTCATGTCTTCTGAAAAAGCAGCAAGTGCTCTTAACTGCCGAGCCATATCTCCAGCGCTCTCTTTTTATTATGTTTTATTTATTTGTGTGCATAAATATGGACGAGGAGCTTGTATGGCGATCTGAGGACAACCTGTGGGAAATGGTTCTCTCCTCCCACCATGTGGGTCCTGGGGATCAAACGCGGGCCATCAGGCTTGTAGGCAAGATGTGCTGAGCTATCTATTACATGCTGAGCCATCTAACCAGCCCACGCCTGGCCTTTTTTCCATGAACTCTGGGAGTTAACTTGGGTCCTCGTGATTGCAAGGCAAGCACTTTACTGACAGAGCTATCTTCTTAGCCTCACAGCACTGCTGTCTTTTCAAAATGTTTTATTTTTGATTGTGTATGTGTGACTGCATCTGTGGATATGTTTATATGTGTACAGGTATACAAGAGGCCCAGAAGAATTGCCTGACCTGGATGCTGGGAACCGAACTTGGGTCCTCTGCAAAAGTAGCAAGCACTCTTTACTGCTGAGCTTTCTCTCCAGCCCCACAGGGCTGGTTTCACATAACACGCTGGACCTGTATATTTTGTTTCTCGGGACCTAAGATTGTTTCTTGTGGGGACATGAAACATTGTGGAAACATTGTGGTCAGTGGTTACTCTGTGAACCCTAACAAGATAAAACCAACAGATTATGAGGAAAGGGCTCTCTTTCACACTGCCTGGTGGCAACCGTCTCGAAAGCCTCTGCTAAGACTATCAGCTTGCTTAGCATATCCTACAAACTTGGACACAGTGCTGAAACGTGGAGGAAGGTTGTTAATCACGTAGTCAAAGATGTAGTTCCAGGCCATAGCGGTGGCACAATTTCTGAGTTCAAGGCCAACCTAGTCTACAGAGTGAGTTCCAAGAGAGCCAAGGCTACACAGAGAAACCCTGTCTTGAAAAATCAAAAAAAGAAAAAAAAAAAAAAAAGAAAAGAAAAGAAAAGAAAAAAATAGGAGGGCACTAGGGAGCACAAACCTGAGTTGATCCCTGTAACCCCTATGGTGGAAGAAGAGAACTGACTTCACAAAAACTATCCTTTGACCTCCACATACGCACTCAATTAAAAAAAAATGAAATAAATTTCCATGCCCTTGAACGTCCAGGAACATACCAGTAGTTTACTAGAACACATCCATCCCTAGTGTAGTGCTGTCCATTCCTAATAAATGCCAATGTTATTTTGAGTTTTTGAGTTTTTGTTTTTGTTTTGTTGCAGCCATGGCTGTTCTGGAACTCCCTACGTAGACTATGTAGACCAGGTTAGCCTCAAAGAGATCTGCCTCTGCCTCTTGAGGGCTAGGATTAAAAGTCTGTGCCTCTTTGTCCAGTCCAGTACTTCTGATAAGGGATCTACAACAACAACAACAACAAATAATAATAATAATAATAATAATAATAATAATAATAATAAGACCACAGGATGTAAGAGCCACAGCTGTGAGACTCAACAATGGAAGGGACCCTCCTCCAGAGTTTCTGGAAAGAACCAGCCCTGTTGATGCCTTGATAGCTTGTGGGCTTTTGTCTCCAGAGAATAAATCCCTATTGTTCCAAGCAAAAATTAAAAATAAATAAAGATAAGTGTTTCTTGGGGTCCAACGTAAACATACTTAGCAACCTCCTATCAAAAGAGAAACTTGGCCGGGCAGTGGTGGTGCACGCCTTTAATCCCAGCACTTGGGAGGCAGAGGCAGGCGGATTTCTGAGTTCGAGGCCAGCCTGGTCTACAGAGTGAGTTCCAGGACAGCCAGGGCTACACAGAGAAACCCTGTCTCGAAAAAACAAAAACAAAAACGAGAGAGAGAGAGAAAGAGAGAGAGAGAGAGAGAGAGAGAGAGAGAGAGAGAGAGAGAGAGAGAAACCTGAAGCTTGTCGTGGTGGTTCACACCTCTCATCCTCACACTCAGGAGGGGGAGGGTGAATGTGAGGCACCCTGATCTACATAGAGATGACATGACAGCCAGGACTACATAGAGAGACTCTCTCTCAATGGCCACTCCCAAAGAGAGAACCCTGAAATAAATGATCATGGCAGAGTTTATTGGAACAAAAAGTGACTTGGGGCTGGGTAGCATGCAGAACCATGAAAACTGATGGCTAGGCAGCAAGCAATGCAAGGCTCACAAATAATAAAAACAGGGCACCTAACCTGCTGGGCTTTGGGGGGGGGGGCGCATTTCAAACTTCTGTTGCACACAAAACAAAGTGTTCAGTCCTTGTAGTAAGCCCTTTTTTCCACTGGCTCTTTATCTTTTTTCCCTTTCTTTCTCCTTCATCTCCTCCCCCCACCCCTTTTTTTGTCTTCCTCTTTCTCTTTTAGTGCAGATCAAAATAGAATTAGGCCTTCAGGCTGTAATGCTCTCTCCCAAAACCAATGAACCAGACTCTCGAATGAAATGTTCCAGTGCAGTGAGCTGTGGCTTATTTTATACCTATAACTCCATCGTTATGGAACCCAAAACTCAAAGGACCCATGTGTCCTGCTGATGTGTTGAGGAAACTCTTTGCTGAGATTCGCTGACTGGCTGACTTCATTCTTGGGGAGGTACTTGGTGGCCAGACATCTTTATCTTAGGATATCGTTTGGGCAAACAAGTCACACAGCAGGTGCTCAGTAAAAATGCCAAGCTTGGTGGCATGGAACAGAGCTCTGGAGGAAACTAGAACTCCTATGCCTCCCCAGTCCTCTCTTCCTGCTCTGGCCTCCCAGTGTCTCCAGTCTCTTCCTGTCCCCAGTTTAGGAATCAAAGAGGGAGGCGAGCCCGAGATGCCCCTGGACCAGCCTAACAGGTGCTAAGGGAATTCCTACCTCTGTCCTGAGCCTTGGGGTATAGGTCCCCTCTCCTCCTGATGCTCCAGTGTCTGCCATCCTGTAGTCCCAACACTCCATCAAGGCCAATGCAGAACTAACAGCAAGATGGGGGTGCTAGCTAGAGACCATATCTGAGCTTCATAACCTCAGCTTCTCTGCCAGCAGGGTTTCTTACTGTGCCTCCAAGAAGTCTAGGAAGTAACACACATAGAGACACACATAGACTCTCTCTGTCGTTGTCTCTGACTCTCTCTGTCTTTCTTTGTCTCTGTCTCTGTCTCTCTCTCTCTCACACACACACACACACACAGAGAGAGAGAGAGACATTCTCTCTCTCTCCCTCTCCTTCCCTCTCCCTTCCCCACCCCACTCTACTTTGCAACCCAGAGATTTCCCAGGAAGAATGGAAGAAACCAAACAAGACACCACTGGAAATCCTCTGAAAACCAGAGGCTCAGGTGGAGCATGAATCAGAACTTGTATTCTAGTTTGCCCTTGGCTACTGTGACAAAAATACCAACTGAAACTAACCTGGAAAGAAAAGGTTTCTTTGGATAACACTTCCACATTACAGTCCATCACTGAGGAAAGCCCGGGCAGGACCTCACGCAGGACCCCAGAGGCAAGAACTGAAGCAGAGATGCCCTCTCCTGGTGTGTCTGAAAACAACTACAGTGTATTCATAGACATAAAATAAATACATCTTTTAAAAAAAAAAAAACCACAAGTAGTCATATTGGGTATATTAGCATATTTTCTGTTAGATTATATCGAGGGGAGAATTATTTCATTCTGCTCACATCATCGGGAAGATAGGAAAGACGTTCTCTGGCTTGTCACACAAGCACACCACTCTTTGCAAACTCACAATCGGCTCTGGTACAACCATCTCTCACAAATGCCTGTGATAACCCAGCTTGGAATACTTTTAAGGTGACTCTGAAGATTCAGAGGTGAAGGGAGGACAGAGAGGGAGGCACTTTGTTTTGTTGCATGAGGGCAGAGCCGCTGCCACACGTTACAGCGGCTGGATGTGACAGGGGCAGGGAAAAGAAAGAGACATATCCCAAAGTCCCACATCCTGCACTCTGCCAGGCTATCCCGTGACCTTTCCCTCTGCACTTCACCGCTTATGCCAGACACAGAGTCAGACTTGGACCAGGCCAAGCCCTTTAGCTGCTTCTTGAGATGAATAGACACTGTTCTTAGAAACAAAGGAAACCCAGGCCATCCGCAGCGTCTCGGTCAGTGTTTAAGGCACACCAAAATAAGAACACTAAGAAACAGGGACCATGACCCAGGCGCAGGGAAGCCCTGACGGCAAAAACCGAGGGAGAGGGTACTCTTTTGATGTTACACTCCTTAATGTTTGGCCTCTTTCCTGGCTTTGTCTTTCACGGAGAATCTAATCCATTTGGAATTTGCTTCAATGGGAGGAGGGGATGTTGAAAGCCCAGGGTCAAGCTAGAGACAGCCTAATCAGTAAAGTGTTTGCTGTAGAAGCATGAAGGTCTGGTGCTCCATTCCTAGAACCCACATAAAGAAACCCACTGTGGGCCTGGAGGTGGTGGCGCACGCCTTTGATCCCAGCACTGGGGAGGCAGAGGCAAGTAGTTCTCTGTGAGTTCGAGGCCAGCCTGGTCTACAGAGTGAGTTCCAGGACAGCCAGGGCTATAACCGAGAAACCCTGTCTCAAAAACTCAAAGTAAATAAATTAAATTAAATAAAGGAAGTGAGCTAACAAATCAGGAAGAGACACAGGGGATCCTTAACCCAAATGAAAGAAACCATTCTGAAAAGCCACAGACTGTGGTTCCAGCTAGAACCTTCTGGAAAAAGTTGAACTACAGAAACAGAAAAAGAGAAAACCCAGCTGGACTGGGGAGAATGAGCAGGAACAACAGGCAGTTCTGTGTGACTGTGTGACAGTGGACACACCACACCGTTTTCTATCTGTCCAGATCAGAAACGTGGCTGACAAGGCCCACACTGAAAACCTTGAATTTAGCCAAGAGTGCACATGTATGTTATTGGTGTTGCTATCCCACCCCCACTAGTGTGACATATTGACTGAGGAAGAAAGTAGATGTATAAGAACTAGGAATCGGGGCTGGAGAGATGGCTCAGGGGTTAAGAGCACTGGCTGCTCTTCCGAAGGTCCTGAGTTCAATTCCCAGCAACCCACATGGTGGCTCACAACTGGCTATACTGGGATCTGATGCCCTCTTCTGGCATGCAGGTGTACTCAGATAGAGCACTCATCAGACACACCAGAAAAGGATGTAGGAGCCCCATTACGGGTGGTTGTGAGCCACCATGTGGTTACTGGGAATTGAACTCAGGACCTCTGGAAGAGCAGTCAGTGCTCTTAACCACTGAGCAGTCTCTCAGTGCTCTTAACCACTGAGCAGTCCCTTGTCTGTTGTTTGTTTGTTTTGAGTCAGAGTCTTGCTATGCAGCTCTGGCTGGTCTGGAGATCACAGAGATCCTACTGCCACTTCCTAAGTGGTGGAGTTGGAGATGCTTGCCATACAGTTTTTCTGCTTGTTTTTTAGGGAGAGAGCGAGAAAGAGAGAGCGAGAGAGAAAAAGAGAGAGTGAGAGAGAGAAAGAGAGAGCGAGAGAGAAAGTGTGTTCACATAGTCTAAGTTGGCCTCACCTCATGTCTTTGCTTCTCAGTGCTGGGGATACAGTCAGGCACCGTCGAGCCATGTTTATGTGTGGGAATCAAACTTTGTGTGTCCTATGTGCTAGGCAATCAATCTGAGAAACAGTCCCAGGCCTTATGCACATTTTTTTTTCTGTAAACCCAAAGCTTCTCATAAAAATAATTATTTATGGGGGCTGGAGAAACAGCTCAGAGTTTAAGAGCACTTCCGGAGGTCCTGAGTTCAATTCCCAGCAACCTCATGATGGCTCATAGCCAACTACAATGAGGTCTGGTGCCCTTTTCTGGCTTGCAAGTATATACACAGGAAGAACACTATACATAATGAACAAATAAGTCTTAAAAAAAAAGAGAGAGAGAACTGGAGAGATGGCCCAGTGGTTAAGAGCATTGATTGTTCCTCTGAAGGTCCTGAGTTCAAATCCCAGCAACCATATATGGTGGCTCACAACCATCTGTAATGAGATCTGGTGCCCTCTTCTGGTGTGTGTCTGAAGACAGTTACAGAGTACTTACATATAATAATAAATAAATCTTTGGGCCAGAGTGAGCGGGACCGGAGTGAGCAGAGGTCCTGAGTTTAATTCCCAGCAACTACATGATGGCTCACAACCACTTATTTATTTGTATGTATGTGAGTACACCTGTACTCACATACATTAAATAAATAAATAGTTTAAAAAAGAATAGAAAAACAAAAAAATTACAAAAAATTAATTGTTTTAAAAGCTATTTTATGCCGGGCAGTGGTGACACATGCCTTTAATCCCAGCACTTGGGACGCAGAGACAGGTGGATTTCTGAGTTCGAGGCCAGCCTGGTCTACGGAGTGAGTTCCAGGACAGCCAGGGCTACACGGAAAAACCCTGTATCGAAAAACCAAAACCAAAACCAAAACAAATAAAAAGCTATTTTATAAGAGACAGTACTGGGGAGGGAAGGGGCTATTTTGCTGTATGCCCAGGGCAAGGCTTACTCCATAAAACCCTGACAGGTCCAACGTGAGATGTCTGTCTCGGTGTGGCCGCCGCTGCTGCTGCTGCTGCTGCTGCTGCTGCTCTGGGCTGTACCCACATTCCAGGATAAGAACACAAGGGTTTCAGCCTACAAGGTGAGCTCAGCCCATGCCTTCCCATACATGTCTATTCTCTAGAAGGCTGGAGGCAGGGTGGGGAATCCAGGACCTAGATGGAGCAGAGGTGACAGGAGCCTGGAGCATCTGGGCAGGCCCAATGGGGAATGATGTGAGAGCATATACGGTGAGTGGTACAGTCATAATGGTATCTGAGGGTCTGTATCTCACAGCTGCACCCAATCGTCATGCAGCCCCATCTCAGTGAAGTCCTAAAAGACACAGAAGATTGGGAGGATGCTCCAGTAGGCAGGGTGCAAGGGCTCTCCTAGGGTCTCCCTGACTCCTTTCTGTGCAGTGTCATATCCCTGGTTGCCTTTGGGCAACCCCAAATCACCCAGTGCTGTGTCCTGTTGTTCTGTGATTCCCTTCTCCCAGCTGACCTTCTGAGCACCCGGCCTAGGACAGACACTTTTTTTTTCTCTTTTCATTTTTTTTTTTAAGATTTATTTATTTATTATATGTAAGTACACTGTAGCTGTCTTCAGACACACCAGAAGAGGGAGTCAGATCTCATTACGGATGGTTGTGAGTCACCATGTGGTTGCTGGGATTTGAACTCCGGACCTTTGGAAGAGCAGTCGGGTACTCTTACCCACTGAGCCATCTCACCTGCACCTCTTTTCATTTTCTGTTTTGGCTTTTTCGAGGCAGAGTTTCTCTGTCCTGGCTGTCCTGGAACTTACTCTGTAGCCCAGGCTAATCTCCAACTCAGAGAACCACCTGCCTCTGCCTCCCGAGTGTTGGAATTAAAAGGCTGCACCTCCATGGTCAAGCTTACATGCTCTCTTCCACTCTCCCCTCTCCTTGTCTTTCCCTTTTCCCAGGTTAGACAACACTCTTCAACCTTGAGTTGAGGGGAGGTCAAAGCAAGGACGTCCCGGAGTGGGTGGAGCCAATATCTGACCGGAGAAGCCCCCTGGGACCTGGGTCTGCTGCTGCCTTAAAGCAGGTGAACAAAACCCGGGTGTTTCAGGGGATCGGAGAGATGTGTCGAAACAATTCTGAGTGTCAGAGCGACTGCTGTGTCACCAACAGCTTGAACCCACAGAAATTCTGCACCTCCCAGACCGTGTTTTTGGAATGTGTGCCCTGGAGGAAGGTGACTGGAGCCCTGGGCAACATCTAGGGAGGGAAAGAAACCGGCAGGGGACACCTTCTAGCCCCACTTCTACCTGCTCTTGGATGAGCTAGAGGAAATGGGCCCCTGGGGAGGGAGAGAGAAGGGAGTTCTCGGGGTGGTTAGAGGGACTGGGAGTCCCTGGCAGCAGAGAGCGCGGTTCCCCTGTTCCCTCACAGCCAAATGGGTTCCTCTGTGAAGAAAACACAGAATGCCACAGCAACTGTTGCATCAGGACTAGCAGCAACCCAGACAGGTTCTGCTCATCAAAGACCATCTTCATGCAGTGTATATCTTGGCGCAAGGTGAGCACGGAACAAGGACCCATGGACCCATGGGGCAAGGTCCCTGGTGAGAGGAGGGGAAGAAAGACTTTCACTGGGGCTAAATGATATCTGACCATCTCTCTCCAGCCCGAAGGAGCCATATGCCAACACCACCTTGAATGCTGGGACCTGTGCTGCCTCCCACTGAGCGAGAACAGCCCTTCTTCCCACTGCACAAAGCGCACCGGGCTCCTGGCTCTCTGCCTGCCAGTCGTGAGTAGCCCACCCCAACCTCCACCTACTGAAGCTGCCATAGGGGTGGGGTGAGGGTTATGTGTGAAACCAAATCCCACCAACAGAGGGCACAGTGGCTCCCTGTAGTTAGAGTCCATTTGTCTCCATGGAGCTGACTTGCGGGTCCGGAGTTCCTGGACCAGGCACTGAGCCCTCTGGGTATGAAAGTATAGGACACAATGGTAAAGGCCTGTTGATCTCACTTGGAGGGGCCAGAAACCTGCCAAGTCAGGAAGCTGGTGTTGAAACTAATAGGAGCTGGAGCAAAACTAGTCTTCAAGCCTATAAGAGTGTGTGTCTATATCTGCACATGTATGTTATATGTACATGTTATATATACATGTCTGTTCTGTCTTTCTCAGTCTCTATCTCTGTCTCTCTCTCATAGCTCTGTCTCTGTTTCTCTCTGATGTGTGTGTGTGGGTATGCATGTGTGGATGGTCTGTGTGTGTGTGTGTGTGTGTGTGTGGCATGTCTGTGTCTGTGGTATCTACCAAGTAAAGGTACCATTACAACTACCAGGCAGAAAGGGTCTCCTAGCTTCTCTCCTTCCCACCTCCTTTACTTTCTACTGGCCCTTAGTGGATCCAGAGGACAAAACCTCACAGAACAAGAGCTATGGAGAACAGGGGCTTGTGGGAGTGAGCAGCCTAATTGTGTGCGTGGGCTATGTACACCATGGAGGCTGTGTGCTGTTCAGTACATAGTTTGTTGTTAGACAAACTATGGTGTTCAGGGGGGGGTCTATAGCTCATAAGGTTAAGAATATGGCCCCTGTCAGGAGAGTCCAACCTATTGGGTGTGCTTTAGCTTGGTGACTACTTTAGACATCCTGACACACCTCAGGGAACAGTGTCTGGGCCCTGGACAACGGTGCTGTGGATAATGCATAGAATGAAGCTCATATGATTCTCTCTCTCTCTCTCTCTCTCTCTCTCTCTCTCTCTCTCTCTCTCTCTCTCTCTCTTTGCTGTCTTGTAGTGAATGAACAAGATCTTGTGTGATACAGAACCCAAACTGGACTTCAGAGACCAGAAAGTGCTTTGCTCACATCCAGACTGTTCCCTTATTTGGGTTCTGAAAATCTGTAGGAATTAGAGCTCTCTGTCGCTTGCTGTTAATGTGAATTCCATGAGTCCCACACATGAAGCATCTGGGGGAAAAAAATCACAGGATTGCTGCTGAGTTACTGCACGTAAATAAAAACTCCTGGTTTACAAGGACCTTGTCCAGTCCATGTTTTTCAATAACAAAAGTATGGAAATCTTTGGAAACCCCAAAGACACATTTGGATTTGCTCAGCTCCACTGCGATCACCAGAAGGGTTTGAGATGTTGGTGCCTCTCTTTAAGAAAAAGATTCAAAGCCAGGCGTGGTGGCACACGCCTTTAATCCCAGCACTCGAGAGGCAGAGGTAGGCGGATTTCTGAGTTCGAGGCCAGCCTGGTCTACAAAGTGAGTTCCAGGACAGCCAGGGCTACACAGAGAAACCCTGTCTCGAAAAACCAAAAAGGGGGGGAAAATTCAAGGACAGGATGGCCTGCACAGGGCTGTAAGTTCAAACTTCAGCCACAGAAGAAGATAACATTTGGTTAATTAACTTAATATGGAAGTATTTATCACACCAACTCTATACAAGTTATAAATGTATAAGTTCAAAATGATAATATGCAATTTTTAATAATTGCTAACTTTCCTAGGACATTTTATTTCCAACTTTTTGGCTTCATCATCATTTTTAACTATACTTACAAAGTAGCATTTAGGGGCCAACAAAGAGGGCTCAGTGAGCAAAAGGTGTTTTCTGCCAAGTCTGATAACCTGAATTCTAGGATCCATAGGTTGTGCAGCGGGTTGGTCTGATGCTATTTGTACTTATGTTAATATTTGTTCCTCAAAAAGGGTTGCCCTAGAGTTCCAGGACAGCCAGGGCTATACAGAGAAACCCTGTCTCAAAAAAACAAGAGAAGAAGAAGAAGAAGAAGAAGAAGAAGAAGAAGAAGAAGAAGAAGAAGAAGAAGAAGAAGAGGAGGAGGAGGAGGAGGAGGAGGAGGAGGAGGAGGAGGAAGGGGAAGGGGAAGGGGAAGGGTTGCCCTTGAAAAGCAAGTACTCAGGTGGTGCCTTGTGAACCTTCTCCCATTTTTTTTTCCAGAGGCAGGGTTTCTCTGTGTAGCCCTGGCTGTCCTAGAATCCACTCTGTAGACCAGGCTGGCCTTGAACTCAGAAATCCACCTGCCTCTGCCTCCCAAATGCTGGGATTAAAGGCATGCGTCACCACTGCCCAGCAGATTTATTTATTTATTATATATAAGCACACTGTAGCTGTCTTAAGACACACCAGAAGAGAGTATCGGATCTTATTAGAGATGGTTGTGAGCCACCATGTGGTTGCTAGGATTTGAATTCAGGACCTTCTGAAGAGCAGTCAATGCTCTTAACCGCTGAGCCATCTCTCCAGCACCCCCCACCCATTTTAAAAGCAATATTACAGGGATGCATAATGAAAACCATGAACGGAGACTTTTGAAAAAGACACAGGAGTAAAGCAAGAAGGAGCCCTGAGCCACGGGCTCTAGTGTCTTCTTTAGAAATTACCTCTAAGCCGGGCGTGGTGGCGCACGCCTTTAATCCCAGCACTCGGGAGGCAGAGGCAGGCGGATTTCTGAGTTCGAGGCCAGCCTGGTCTACAAAGTGAGTTCCAGGACAGCCAAGGCTATACAGAGAAACCCTGTCTCGAAAAACCAAACCAAAAAAAAAAAAAAAAATTACCTCTAATGAATGGGAGCCAGGGCAAGACTCTGTGCTGTTCCAAAGACAGCCACCAGATGGCGATATAGCCTTGGCATGAAAGAGCCTGGGCAGGAGTTGGTACCTGGCTCAGAAAATAAAACAGGCAGAAGTGGAGTAGACACACAGCACACAGTCTTGGACCTCTAAAGTCAGAGATCAGGATGAAGGTTGGCTCGGGAGGTGATTCCTGGGACCGTTGAGGCAGAAGCTTGGTCTATGGAAGGGAAAAGTCAGTGGAATGTTTCAAGATGCAGCAGGCTGGGTAATGCTGGTCCCCGGAGAGCCTGTCCAGGGCAATTACACCTCAGAAGTGCTTTATGGCTTTAATAATATGGTGGTGGAAAATGGGGGGTGGCTGCTGCTCAGCGCATGTTTTATTCATGTCAGGAAAGACTGACTGATATCTACAATTAGCATCAGAGACCACAGCATAGCAGGGCCACTGCGCGGTTACAAGAACCCAAGCTGCCAGGCAGGTTCCAAGAAAGCAATGCTGGTGGCAAAACTTCTTCAGGAAGAGGACTTGGTCTTGGAGGCAACCAGGGGTTCCTCTCGCTAGACATCTAGAGCATCACATAACGTGAAGGTGAAGGTGGAACTGAGGACAGCCAGGGCTACACAGAGAAACTCTGTCTCGGAAAAAAAAAAAAAAAATCTCAGCCGGAAATGGTGGTGCCCAAATTCCAGTACTCCAGAGGCAGAGACAGGCAGCTATCTGTGAGTTCAAGGCCAGCAGACTACAGCGTTTGTTTCAGGACAGCCAGACCATGGCTGCTACACAGAGAAACCCTGTCTTGAAAACCCAAAGCAAAGGAAACCTAACAAATCTCTCACAGGCAGGCCCAGTCATTTGCGTTTTAATGGATTCCTCATGTGGTCGTTGACAACCAAGAATAACCATCACAAGTCCTCATGGTTGTGCAGCCAATCAAGCAGTGCCTTCAGTAGGGCTGCAGCCGCTTTTCTTTTCTCTCATTAGAAGACATCGCAGGGGCTGGAGAAATGACTCAGTGGTTAAGAGCACTGACTGCTCTTCTGGAGGTCATGAGTTCAAATCCCAGCAACCACGTGGTGGCTCACAACCACCTTGTAATGAGATCTGATGCCCTCTTCTGGTGTCTGAAGACAGCTACTATGTAACTTACGTATAATAAGTGAGGACAGACCCCCTGGCAGCAATGAATTACAGAAACAGTGAAGAGAAACCTGTGAGTTCATCAGCTACAATGAGGCAGAACCTTTGAGGTAAAGAGTTGCTGAAAGGCAGACCTTCCTCAGAGCCTTGATCACCTCTTGTGTGTGTGTGTGTGTGTGTGTGTGTGTGTGTGTGTGTGTGTGTAGAGCTCCGTTGTGCTGGCTCCCATTCATTAGAGGTAATTTCTCCTTTTTTTAAAAATTATTTTATTTATTTATTTATTTATTTAGGTTTTTCAAGACAGGGTTTCTCTGTGTAGCCCTGGCTGTCCTGGAACTCTGTAGACCAGGCTGGCCTCGAACTCAGAAATCCGCCTGCTTCTGCCTCCTGAGTGCTGGAATTGAAGGTGTGCGCCACCACACCGGGCTAGAGGTAATTTCTAAAGAAGACACCAGAGCCGGTGGCTCAGGTCTCCTTCTTGCTTTACTCCTGTGTCTTTTTCAGTCTCCATTCATGGTTTTCATTGTGGATCCCTGTGGTAATCTTGCTTTAAAAAGGGGGGTGGGGTGGGCGAGGAGGGGGACTGGAGAGATGGCTCAGCAGTTAAGAACACTGACTGCTCTTTCAGAGGTCCTGAATTCAAATCCTAGCAACCACTTGGGAGGCACATCAGACTAGGGGACTTTTTACAGTTGGAGCACAGATGGGGTCTTCCAAACTTGACTCACATCATTCCCGGAGTGAAGATGAGTGTTGTTTGTGTGTCACTTCATGCAGCTGCAGCAGCAGCAGCTGCAGGGGTATTGAGAAAGCTCATGCCACAGCCTCTCAGAGAGCAGGCTTCGCTGCAGTCTTGGATAAGACCATCATCCTCAAAGCTAACCCTCCACTCCAGAAAGGAGTGTCCACCTGAAGGCCAGCGCCACACTAATGAGGTGTCAGCACCAGACAATCACCCTTTTGGACCTGGAATGAGCTTGGAGCCACTCCCTCCCTTGCTCAGGGCTTGAGGCATTGTGTTCCTTGGCTGTCAGTTCAGTACGAATCTACATGAACCCCTTAGACACATGGATGGTCTTAGCCAGAGGATACCCTCCACCTGCTGTCCACCCCTCATGGTGAGCTCTGTGGCCCTGGCAGTCCTGTGGCATTTGAACAGGGCTCTATGAGCAGCCCCCAATTCCATCCCAGTCAGGGCTCTGGCAGAAAGAAGTAAAAACAAAGTTAAAAAAAAAAAAAAAAAAAAAGGCAGGTGTCAGGTGTCACTGGCTGGCCTTGAACATGCTATGTATGCTTTCATAGAAATCCACTTTCCTCTGCCTTTGCTGGGGTTAAAGGTATATGTGATCACACCTGGACAACAAAGTATATTCTTTTTTTAAAATAAAGATTTATTTATTATATGTAAGTACACTGTAGCTGTCTTCAGATACTTTTTCTTCTCTCTCTTGCCCCACTTGCTCTGGCCCAAAGATTTATTTTTTCATACGTAAGTACACTGTAGCTGTACACCTCAGAAGAGGGCATCAGATCTCATTACAAATGGCTGTGAGCTACCATTTGGATTTGAACTCAGGACCTCTGGAAGAGCAGTCGGTGCTCTTAACCACCGAGCCATCTCTCTGGCCCACAAAGTATATACTTGATGCTCAGGCTTTGGAATCACTCTGATGGATGCAGATGAGGAAAGCAGATGAATCTCTGTGAGTCAGAGGCAAGCCTGGTCTATATATCAAGTTTCAGGACAGCCTGGTCTACATAGAGAGGCCCAGTCTAGTCCAGGCTACCCTGGGAGGAGGTAGGTGTCAGAAAGACCAATCTGCCTCATGGTTTTCTGGGGATGCAGGGGAATGTTCCCCCTCTGCCACCCACTTACTCCAAAGCATCACTGAGCTCACAGTGCCCTTCATTCTGAGGCTTGGGTAGCCACTTGGTTGTAGCTCATAGATAGTCATCAACAGAGCTGCTGTGACTATTTTCAAAAGACCTCCAACATCTGACATTTCCTCACAGGATGGGACAAAGAGGATCGCCGACCTTCACTTTAAAAAAAAAAAAATGCCGTTCCTCTTGCATATAATTCTGCCCTAGTTGTATATAATTCTGCCCTAGTTGAACACAGCCTTGTGTTAAGTACAATGGAGGTAGCAGAGCTGGGGAGCAACAGGAGAATCTTATCTGTGGGGCTCTAAGTTGTCTTTTGGGTTCTCATTCGCGTTGGGTTGAGATTTTTCTGGTGATGCCGCTGCTTTTTAGGGTCACCCATGTTCTGTAAGTTAGCCCAATCAACTCATTGATTTCCCAAGCTCGACTCCGGTGGACTACTGCTGTGGTTTGTCACTGGTGTTCTGTCGCCCAGCCCTGTCACTCGGTGAGGTGACCTGACCCAAGTAAGACTCAGCAAGAGATACACTAAATCAGATGTACAGCGGGGGTCCTGAGCTTCATCTGTGTGAGCAAAGGTGGAGGGGATCGTTGGCCAACTCCTATCTCAGGCATTCTAAGTTTTCATTTACTGCATAAAGGGTTAACCTGATTTTGGGCCATGCTAAAGACAGTGGGGATCAAAACCAACCCCGTGTGGTAGCATGTTCCTATGAGCCACAAACCCCACCCACAAGAAGTGGGACTCTAAGGGTGGGTTCCATGCAGAAAACCTGATAGATTCTGGTAACATGGGCTGCTGTGTCCAGGATGGTTAGGGTCACCTGTTACCCAGGGCCAACCAACGTATAAGGTCAGTGGAGTTCCATGCAGACAGGGAGGGGGTTGTTGCAGCAGAAGTGCCACAAAAGCACAGCTCCTAGGGAGGCAGAGGAAGGAGACAAGCAGCAAGGACTGATGCCAGCCACACACTGTCTCGGGATGTCCTTGAAGCCCAGAGCCCCATACCCCAGGGAGGAATGCAGGCAGTGAGGTACTTGCCTCAAAGCCAAACAAAACACTGGACCACATTTCATCCAAATCAAGGTTGTATTTATCTCTCTGTGTCGACTGACACGAAGACAGACTATTTAAAATAACCAGAGTCCACTGCGGAAACCAGGCTGGAAGGAACGGAACAGAGTAGTAGACGGGGTGCCGAGTGTTGATTCAGCATAAATGTGCTGGTTGAGAACCAAAAAGGACAAGCTGACAACACACCACACACACAGCACACGGGAAAGCTGGAGAGGGCAGGAGTGCAAAACCAAAACCAAAGGAGGGATGAGAGGCTTAGTGACAGGGAGGGCAACGCCCAGATGCTGGGCGCTGGGAGGAAAAAAACTGTGTCTTCTGGTAACCAACCTTTAGACTCTTGAACGTCTAAGATTCTGCCTGGCCTGCACAAATTCTGAGAACACTGCAGTAAGACTAGCACACGGGTGCAGGTTGGTCCTTGTGACTAGAGCCAGCCAGTCCTGAAGCCCACTGTGAGTCTAAGCAAACATCCACAAGTGTGGCTCTCCGGAAGGCCCAACCACCTTGGTAGGAAGCTCAGAGACCGTCTCCCCCTGAATATCCCGCTCTGCCTCCCAGGCTTGCATAGTTGAAGGATAGTTGTTGCAGTTAAACTGTTGAGTGTGTTCACAACTGACAGCCGGGTGGGTTTTTGTGACCACGTACACAAATAACCAGAGGGGTTTCTAGAAACTTGTTATAGACTGTCCAGGTTAAGAATTTAATAAGTTTTATAATTATATCAACAGAGTATTTACATTTTTTCCTAAAAAAACAAACCAAGGAAATCCTCTTACAACTATGCATAATAGAATAAGGCAGAAAACCCAAAGTTTTGTACATTATTATTAATTACTATTTTAATATATATCTGTAACGTCGGTTCCAAGTACCAAGGGAAGGCCAGAGCCGGGCCTGAGTTCGGAGCCTCACAGTGCGCTGGACAGAAAGACCATTTCTTTCCATAAATAAGACAAACCCTGGGGCTCAAATGGGATCTGAGAAGTTAAACTGCAAATCCCAACTTAAAAAAAAAATTTTTTTTTTGTTCTTTAAAATGTCGTTAGAGCACAAAATTAAGAAAAATACAAAACCATTAAAAATGCTTTTGTCACTTGTGAAGGGGGAAAAGATACAAAGCTAAATTTTTCCCAGTGACCTAATCGCAAGCTCGGAAAATGAAGTCACCCCCAGAAAAGCGAAAAGTCCTCGACTATGTAGGCTGCAGCGTGGCGCTGCTCCGGGACTCAGGGGAACTGTGCTCAGGTCCCAAGAATTTAAGTGAGCCAGCTCGCTACGCCGGGACTACCGCGCCTCCACCTCGGGAGGGTTGCACGCGGGCGAGTACTCCCGTGCCTCGCCAGGCCCCAGCGTCGTCCTGGGATGCGCGGGCGGCGTGGGGACCCCGCCCGCAGTCACCAGTGGAGGAGGCGCACCGAGCACCGCGGCGGCCGGCGGGGTGCGTGCCAGGAGCGCCCCGTGCAGCGCCCCAGGAGCCAGGCGTGGGTAGTGCACGGCCGGCAGCAACGCGGCGGCGTCGGAATCGGGCACGCGCGCGCGCTCCAGCTCCTCCCGGCGCACCTCCTGCAGGCGCTCCGGGCTGTAGTCGTGAGGCTCGCGGTCCCGGTAGGCGCGCTCCGAGAGCTCGAAGGGAGAAGGTCCCGCAGCGGGCGGCGGGGCTGGGAAGGAGCGGCGCGGTAGTTCCAGGCCCCGGTAGGTGTCGCGCGGCGGATCCCACACGAAGCCTGCTGTGCCCAGGCCCATATGTGTAGCTGTGGAGTGCACGCTGACGCCCGTGAGGTCCGGTGTCTCGTCTTCCCTGCGTTCCTCCTTGACCTTCACGTCGCCCTGGGGCCGATCAGGCGTCTGCTTCCCGGACTCCCGACCCAGTAGGCCTGCCAGGCGTAGGCAGTCGCCCAGGGCTGCCTTGCAGTAGGGTGACGGAGGTCGCGCAGCCAGTTTGGCGCCATCCTCTTTGCTAGGTGAGTGGCTCTCCTTGACCCGAGTCTCAGCCTCACGCTCGGTGAGGACCCCAGGGCGGCTCAGCTCACCGGAGCCCCGCTGTAGGAGGCTGCTGATGGGGTGGCCCACTGGTGCTACAGGCGACCCGTGGCTCAGCAGGCGCGTCTTCTCTAGGAGGTCCCTAGGGACAACAGGATAGAGCCATTACCTACAGCAGCTACAGCTGCTAGAAAGCCGTTTGTCAAGTTTCTATGACCTCAAGCTTCCTGCTGTGTGGAGCTTCTCTGTATCCTGGCCTGGTGAGGTGTTAGAAGTACCCCAGCTCAGAGCACACAGCAGACAACAGGAGGCTCTTAACATCTTTCCCTGGTTTTTGGCTCGGTTCTTTATACAGCTCTGGGTGGCTGGCTGCAGCCCGACAAACTTAAGGGAGTTCTCCCACATGGGGTGCGGGTGGGGGAAAGCAAGGCAGCATTACTGCCCCAACCATGGAATTCTCTGCTCAAGACGTAAGCAGGCACCAAGTGTATGCAGCTGGTTTGTGTTGATTTAACCACAGATGGATGGCTGCTTTAAGCAACAGCCTAAAATCGCAGGCCTGTATCCAGCCTGTGAGAGGCTGAGACAAGATTCACAGGTTCAAGACCCATTATAAAGTTCAAGGCTAGCCTGGGCAACTTGCCCTGGGGCACTTGAGGGTCTGGTGGCAGGGATCTACTGCCACCCCTGGGCCAGGAGAGGAACTCACCCTTTTGTGGTAGGGTCCCCAGCTGTGCAAACTCTTCTCTCACATCTGCTCACAGCGGGGAGGGGGGGGGGTCTGTCACAGGGTGGGGGTGGGCAACTCTGCTTCTTGGGGGGTGGGGGGCAGGACAATGCCCTCAGAGAGCATCCTAAGGAGGGTTGTGCCTGCTGCAGGAACTGCATGGATCAGACCAGCTTTTGTCTCCTGTGGACCTTCCACCCCACATGTCCTCAGTGCTTACAGTGGGCTGTAGCACACGTGTTGGCCTGAGGCCACCCTAGCTGGATACTGGTGACCTCCACCTCATACACTGACCCACACATCTGCTTTTCACCCAGCAAGCTCCTCCCAACCAATGTCTGCTACCATGGGGGTGGCCCTTACTCAAGTAGGGCTCCCAGATCAGACCAGAGTCACCTCAGTGAGACAGAGTCCACCTGCCACTGGGTGTGTGGCAAATACCTTTAGTCTCAGCACTACAGAGGCTGAGGCAGAAGGATCTCTGTGAGTTCAAGGCTCACCTGGTCTATACAGCAAGTTCCAGGATAGCCAGGGCTACAGTCTCCCTGTCTACAGGGTCTCTCCTGTCTCAGAAAGAATCCAGTCATTCCCACAAACAATCCCATCCTCTGTGCAGGAGAGGAGACATGTGACACCTACAGGGGCACTGCCTAGGGTTTACTGGACTGGAGGGCATCAATGTCTTGGGCAACTCCTAGGGATGTCACCCAAGCAGGCTTTTGACCCTGGCCTGACTGCTAAAACCACATTATATTGATTTCAGTAGCGTATACCTTGCTCAAATATGACTGAAGTGCACCCCCAAATCTTGTGTTTGGGACATCTGTGGAGGAAGAAGGAACCCTCAAGCACTAGGTCCACCCTTCCACCTGGAGTGCCCCACCCCCCATCTACTAATATTTAAGCCAGGGAACGCTTTACTTTTGTGGTCCTAGGAACTGATGCCACAGACCGGGTTTCTCTGTGTAGCCCCGGCTGTCCTGAAACTCAACTCTGTAGACCAGGCTGGCCTTGAACTCAGAAATCCGTCTGCCTCTGCCTCCCAAGTGCTGGTATTAAAGGCGTGTGCCACCACGCCTGGCTTTGGTGGTAAATAGGAAGTGTTGGTCCCCTCCCCCACCCTGAAACTGGGCTGGCAACAGCAACATTCCTTCTGGATACTGCGGTCACCCCACCTAGAGACAAATATTAGCTTTACTCTTTTTCGTTCCCTTGTCTATTCTGCAACCCAGCAGAGAGAACTCACTCTTTCCTCTGTCTCTGCCTGTGTAGGCCGTAGGTTCCACCCCCTCCTATACCCAGCCGTACTGACTAAAGTGTCTTTCTAAGGTAAAGGGTGGAACGAGAAAACCCAAAGTTTTGTACATTATTATTAATTACTATTTTAATATATATCTGTAACGTCGGCTCCAAGTACCAAGGGAAGGCCAGAGCCGGGCCTGAGTTCGGAGCCTCACAGTGCGCTGGACAGAAAGACCATTTCTTTCCATAAATAAGACAAACCCTGGGGCTCAAATGGGATCTGAGAAGTTAAACTGCAAATCCCAACTTAAAAAAAAAATTTTTTTTTTGTTCTTTAAAATGTCGTCAGAGCACAAAATTAAGAAAAATACAAAACCATTAAAAATGCTTTTGTCACTTGTGAAGGGGGAAAAGATACAAAGCTAAATTTTACAAAGCTAAATTCTTTCTGGATGGAACGAGCCCTGGTTAGGGTCGGTCAGGACTGAGCTCGCCCTGCACAGAAATGTGCTTTGTTGCCATCTTAGCTTGTGAATGGAAGCAACCGTGTGACCTTGCCACCATCTTGGTAAACGTAACCCGGGTGGTACCAACAAAAACCCAGCAGCATCCATAAAACTCCTTGGTACTGCCTGGTCCTCTGGAGATCACTAAACCCCTTTTATGATAAACTACAGAGGTAACTGATGAACCAGCCTGCCTCCATCTTAGGCTTGAAAGCCATCTTATAATAAAGACAAACTAGATTTACTACTGTTTATGATTAAATCTCTGTTTCTCAAAGAGTGGGCTATGCCCCACCTGTAACCTTAACTACCAACAGTTCTGTACAGCCAGCCCATTCCAAGAAACAGCAACCATGGCGTTGTTTTAGGAGGTTGCTATAACCATCTTGCAACCCTATCTTTGTCAAAAGGTTATCATGACCACCTGTTGTGACCACACACTATTTTGCTTCTTTCATTCTGCTGATCTTGCCCCATCCCCCATTTAGAAACCCCCTTCCCCTGACCCCTATCTTGCCCATGTTCAATGCTGACCTTAAGGGGAGGCAGCCTGTACATATAGATGATGATTATTTGGGTAGTTGGTTTTTTATCACATCTTTGGGATTAACAGTAGCGTCAGAAGTTCTCTCTCTCTCTCTCTCTCTCTCTCTCTCTCTCTCTCTCTCTCTCTCTACATGTATGTATGTATGTATGTATATATATATATTATATTAAAATAATACTAATATTTTTAGTTTTGACAGTGAGGTGGTTTGAATAAGAATGACTCCCATAGGCTCATATGGGTGTGGCTTTGTTGGAGAAGTGTCAAAGCCCATGCCAGGTTCAGTCTGTCAGTCTTTCAATCTGTCTGTCTGAGCTACTTCTCTAGCACCATGCTTGCTGCCACGCTCCCTGTCTCATAATAATGAGACTGACTCTCTGAGACTGTAAAGACGTTCCCAGTTAAATGCTTGCTTCTGTGTGAGTTGCTATGGTCATGGTGTCTCTTCATAGCAACAGAACAGTGATTACGACAGAAGGTGGTACCAGGAGTAGGGTGTTGATGTGACAGGCCTATCGTGCTGTTTATTGAAAGAACAGAGACTTTAGGACTTTAGAAGAGTGCTTGAATGCTTTAAATGGGGTTTCCTGGACCTTCATACTAGGAACAGACATGGTGCTGAGGGTGGTATGAATCGTGTTGGCCCAGTTCAAGAAACTTCAGAGGGCAAGAATATTAGTCAGTGGCCTAGAGACCATTTTGACAAAGGATGTGGCTGCTTTTTAACCTTGTCCTGAAAATATGCCTGCTGCTGAACTGAAGAGTTTTTAATTGATGGCACTGGCAGAGATTTCAGGACAGCCTAATATTGACTGTGTAATGAGGTTATTAGTGATGGCTCTTATGCAGACCTATAATGATGAGGGACAAACTGGACAGAGATAAAAAGTTTAAAGAAAAGCCTGATCAGCCGGGCGTGGTGGCGCACGCCTTTAATCCCAGCACTTGGGAGGCAGAGGCAGGCGGATTTCTGAGTTCGAGGCCAGCCTGGTCTACAGAGTGAGTTCTAGGACAGCCAGGGCTACACAGAGAAATTCTGTCTTCAACCCCCCCCAAAAAAAGAAAAGCCTGATCCTAAACAGAATAAAGAGAGGTGACCTCACAGAAAGATGCCACCCAGGTAAGCTCCCACCTGTGAAAAGGAATCAAAGGGACACTTAAAGCAGCAAAGGAAACCATCAACGGAAGGAGGAGGAGGGGGCCGGGTACCAGCCCTCATCAAACAGAGGAACCTGGCAGCTTCAGCATTGTGGTTCTGGTTTAGAGACAAAGGGGTTGTGGAATCTCACTCCACAGCTAAGGAAAGCTGCTGAGGCCAGGCATGTGTCAGGGATGTCCCTGCATGGAGGCCTGAGAGGCCACTACATGGAACTGTGAAGGGGAAACTTAGATTGCGCTGGAGATGCCAGCTGTGAGAGAGGCCAGCTGTGGGATGCCTGCCAAGGAGAGCTGCACGCTGCCTGTGGAACCAACCTGAGAGAAAGATAGTGTGTTACAATCAATGAGCCTGGAAGGAGTTGGGGTTCTGAAGATCGACTTGACATCAGACATGAAGATGGAGAATTAGGAATCTGCCCTGTGGGCTTTGGTCTTGCTTTGGTCCTCAGCAGGCTCCCTTTTCCTCCCTTTTGTGATGATGATATATATTCTGTGTCATTGTGTGTGATTAGCTTTTTGACTTTTGGTTTTGATTTTACAGGGTGTGGTAGTTAGATTGCCTTTTGAGACTTGGGACTTTGAGGCAGTCCCGAGATTGAAAGTCTATGGAGACTTGTGAAGCTGAACTGAATGCATTTTTTTTTTTTTTTTTGCATTATGATATGGCTACAAGCCTATGGAGGCAGGGGAGTATACTATGGTAGTATGGTAGTTTGGGTAAGAGCTCATAGGCTCATAAGTGGGGCCTTGTTGGAGGAAATGTGTCACTGGGGTGAGCTCTGAGGTTTGAAAACCTAGTCCTGTGTGCCAACCTCCCGCCACCTCCTTTGCAGATCAGGAGGTAGCTTTCAGCTGCTGTTCTAGTGCCATGGTTGGTGCCAGGTTGATAATGGGCTGACCCTCTGAAAGTGTAAGCAAGCCATGAAAAGCTTTCTTTCAATAAGACTTCCCATGGTCATGGTGTCTCCTCACAGCAATGGAACAGTAAGCACACGGCACACTTACTGCATGCTAAGGACCTAAGTTCCCCAGTCACATTCCTCCAACACTGGCACACTAACAAAGGGAGCCAACACTCGAGGTCTGTGGAGACTCAGCGCTAAACCTGTGTAAAGCACAGATCCCAACAGAGACCCATGGGAAAAGTTGCTCGCAGCGTGGAGCTGCTATGGCAGGCAGGCACCGCTGGGTCTCAATGCTGGCATCTCCAGGCCTGGATTCCTCTGAGATAGAATGTTCCTTCTCCCCTCCAATACTCTTTTGTTCTACATGTATCTGCTTTTGTTTCTGCATGACCTAAGGATATGTTTACTAAAGATCTTTATGTTGTTTCCCTTTCATAAAGTGGACTATGAAAAACAATTCCAACAAACAGATTCAAAATTTGATTTCGTTATCTTTATCATATTCATATTTTGGGGCTGGAGAGATCGCTCAGCGGTTAAGCACGCTGACTGGACCCAGGTTCAATTCCCAGGACTTACATGGCAGCTCACAATTGCCTGTAACTCCTGGTCCAGGGGATCTGACACCACACACAGATATACATGCAGTACGGGGCTGGAGAGATGGCTCAGTGGTTAAGAGCACAGACTGCTCTTAAGGAGGTCCTGAGTTCAATTCCCAGCAACCACATGGTGGCTCACAACCATCTGTAATGGGATCCGATGCCCTCTGAAGATAGCTACAGTATACGCATAGAAATAAAATAGATAAATCTTTGAAAAAAAAAAAAAGAGGTGATTAAGCCTTGCTGGAGAGGTGGCTCAGCGATCACATTATGGAGAGTTCATTTCCCAGCACCCACATCAGGTGGCTCACAACCACCTGTAACTCCAGCTCCAGGGGATCTGACGCCTCTCACCTCTGAGTGCATCTATACTCCCATGTATATGCCTGTACACAGAAATACCCATATACATAATTGAAAATAACTTTCAATTGAGAACAAAGGAAATCTTCAAGAGGTGATTATTCTTCCCACTCCAGGGTACATCCTCTTCCTGGACAACTGCCCTCCCTTGGGATAAGAGGAGCCTGTATCTATGCTTTTCAAATGTTCTGTATATGATGATCTAAATAAACTACAAACATTTAAAAAGAAAATTTTGACCATTACTACTTATTTAAAAACAAATATATGGCCATGTGTGGTGACACACTTTTTTTTTTTTTTGGTTTTCCGAGACAGGGTTTCTCTGTATAGCTCTGGCTGTCCTGGAACTCACTTTGTAGACCAGGCTGGCCTCGAACTCAGAAATCCGCCTGCCTCTGCCTCCCAAGTGCTGGGATTAAAGGCGTGCGCCACCACGCCCGGCTATGTGACACACATTTTTAATCCCTGTGCTCAAGAGCTATGAAACAGTTAGGTGGTCTGTGCCCCCAAGCCCCTAACAGCAGTCAGATGACCTCTAAAAGGGGGAGACTGGGCCATGCAACTCATCCTTGCTACTCTGGGAGCTTTTTCTTTTGAAACTCGGAGCTAAAACAGCCGGATTGAGGACTTCATTATGTGAATTAGCCTCTCTGTCTGGTCAGCTCTCATTCAGCTTAATATCCTTCACGTCCAATTAGGTTTTTTTTTTTTTTGGCTACAAAAATTAAAGAGGAAATGGAAATGCTGTCTACCCTTCAAACTCCCTATATATGTTCTTGGGGTCTGGAACCAAAGGTTAATACCTACAAGCCTCAGGTAAGCTGAGAAACTGCAGACAGGTTAAGTTGACGTCCTGAGAACATCTGCAGGCAGTTAGAAGCCAGGAAGCTCCTGGCGAGGTTAACATACCAAGCTTTGCTGTATTTAACAACCATGAGACTGAGAGGGATCAGATCTGCAGATGGAATCTTCTACCCTAAAAGTTCCCTTTTCTGCCTTGTAAAACCTCCAAGCGCCCAGCCTCCACTCCCATGGAGATTTAAGGACAGTCTTCTCTTTTATTTTCATGTTACTGCTTTGCTCAATCCTGATCTAACAGACTTGCCTGGTGAGAAACCAAACCAGGTGGGGAGGTCTCAGGGTCAGATGAACTCACCTCTCATGCTCTTCCTGGCCCTTGTCAGGCTCTCGGTCATGGTTGGTCAGGGCTGAGAGGCGCTCTGTGTCCACTGGCTTGGGCCATGGCGGTGGGGTAGGAAAGGAAGGTGGCACCCGGTGCAGCCGGTTCCAGGCATCATGGGGGCTGGGCAGGCCGAGCAAAGCTGTGCCCTCCTTGGGGGCAAAGATGCTGCTTCCTGGTGCTAAAGTGGGAGACGAGGACAGAGGGCCAGGCGTGTGAGCTGGGGAAGATATCCCTTAGAGGGAGGTCAGGGTGCAGGACAGACAGACAGGAGGGTGAAGGGCGATGGAATGGATGTGGCCAGTCACTTACTCAGTGCATGGCTGCCCAGACCTCCAAACGCGTGGTTGCTCAGGCTCCCCAGGCCTCCGAAAGTGCTGGATCTGCTGAAAGGGTCTGCAGGGGTGAGGGTGAGAAGGGGTCAGAAGTCTACAAGTCTTCCACCCTGCCCCCAAAGTGACAAGAGTGGCTCAGAACCTTGTAGTCTGGGCGGGTGCCATCCATACTGGTCTGAAAGGTTGTGGGACCCTCTAGCCCATGGAGGATGCCACCTAGGCTTCCAGGTCACCTACCTGTCAGGTGACCAGTGGGCAGGAAGCTGCCATGATGAGCTGAGGGTCCGAATGGGTTGGCAGTTGGATGGGTGGCACCTGGATGGACAGTAACCAGGTTGACAGAGCTACCAGACCTGGGACTTCCTGCTTCTAGAGGTGGGTCACAGGTGGGACACCCCAGTTTACTTTTGAAGCCTCTTATCTCCCATTCTTTCCCGTCTACATCATTGTGTAGGTATATAGTTAGATCGAGGTTGGAATTCAGCTCTGGAGGCCCCAGGGCCCCAGAGTGGGCGGGGCAATGGTCCTGACTGTAGCAGAGCTCACACAGAAGAAGAAGCCAAAGATGCGGGCAAAAATGGAGGAGGTCCAAGGAAGTGACCCATAATGGTACTGACTCCCAAGGTAGTGGGTTTAAAACGAGCTAAAAACGATCCTGATTACCCAAGGGAGGCAGGTGATCTTGGGTCCATGGCCTTCTGAACACAGGGTCAGCTTGGTACCTGACTTGGCATCTCCAACAACCAAACCCTGGGTCTCCCAGAACCAAGTGTGGAGAGCAGTGGGGGGGGGGGGACGACTGCTGAAGGGGGTGACTAGGAAGACCAGTGCTGGAACCTGTCAAGAGCCCATTCTGCATGGGGCTGCAGGGAGCAGGTGGGAGAGCAACAGGTGTGGGGGAGCAGTGGGGGGCAGGTGGGAAAGCAGCAGGTGTGGGGGGGAGCAGGTGAGAGAGCAGCAGGTGAAGGGTAGCAGGTGGGGCACATATTTACTCTAAGAGGACAGATTCAGGTGAACTTCCCTCTCCAGCCACCAGAGCTTTTGGTCTGCACTGAGGTTCTAACAAGCAAATCAACCCATCTTCTCAACTCAGCACTGAAACCAGCCTTCTCAGAGCAATGCCAATCCACTGGTGCAGTTTGGGAGATGAGCTAACTTGTTTGCACTGGGAGGAAGGCTGAACTCTAACTCTCTAAGCTCCCAACATAGTTAGAAAACAGACAGCGACGAAATAAAGGTCAAGGAAATACAGATGCCAGAAAGTCTTATGTTTAAAGTTTTGATGAAGCTGGAAGATCAGTGAAGGGAAAGAGATGCGGGGCTAGGCAATATGAGCTACTTTAGCCTCTGAAAGGAGCCGGGGCTAACATTGGTCATCCCTTAACGAGAGGGTTTCTGTGCTGTTCCTCAGGCCATCAGGGACTAAGTGCCCTTGTATTGCTTAGCAAGAGTATGGGCTTCAAACCAGATAGTATAGTATATATATACTTCTTCAGAGTCTATACACACCCTCTACCTTTTTAAAGCTAAGTGTAATTGTAAAATGAGTAATGAGTGATATATAAAACATGCGTCTATACTCCTACACAAAAGGGCTACACACCTTGCTGATGGATTAGAAGATGACATTGAAAAGGAATGAATTTTCTTTCCTGTATAGTTTCAACTCAATCCCAGTAAAAATACCAAATGGTGAAGACTTAAAATGTGTTTAAGAAGACAGAGAACTTTGGAACTAGGAAGAAAGCAGTGGTCATCCAAGACAGGGACTAATAAAATAAAAAAAGGGCTGATGAAATGGTTCAGTGGTTAAGAGCACTGACTTCTCTTCCGGAAGTCATGAGTTCAAATCCCAGCAACTACATGGTGGCTCACAACCATCCCTATTGAGAAACCAACCAACCAACCAACCAACCAACCAACCAACCTATGGGCCAGAGGGGGACAGGGGGAGGCGGAGCAAGAGAGAGAAAGGGAAGGGGGAAAAATACAGGGACTGAGGAATGGAGGAGAGGCCAGCAGCAGGACCTTACAGAACACGCAGAGTTATGTCCTGGGGCTTGAGCCACGCTGTAAGCCATCAGGGACATCTCTGCTTTGAGGGTCTAGATCTGAGGTCCAGTCCAGTCCAGAGGCCACCAGCATGCCAAATTCAGGGATGGGGAAACGCCACCACACTGTGAGGCCAGCTCTGGGTGGCTAGGCAGCTCTGCCGTCCTGATGTGTTAGCAAAGGTGAAAATGTACTTGCTCCCCCCCCACCCCCCATGGGCACTGAATGAAAAGAGGGTGGAAAGGATGAGGGTATCTGGAGCTCTGAGGTAACAGACCTGAGACCTCGTGGAAGAAGAGGGATCCTGCAGAGGGAAGTCAGCCTTCACGTGTGCTGTGTGCACATGTGAGCATGCACACAGGCTGCAAGAACATTCTCAGAGAGGCCCTCAACTTGTCTCTACCAATATCTGGGTTCGGGTTTTGAGTTTAAGGAAGTTCCTTCCATGGCCATAACTGATCTGCAGCACATACTGTGTCTAAACTTCATTCACGTAGCCTCATGCTGAGTCTCTGGACTCCTGGAGACGTGGGATTTGGGTACATGTCAGACAGGTATCCCCAATAAACCCTGGGCATGCAGTCTTGTTGCAAAGGTCTTCCAAGGCTAAGAGCAGATAACTCTGCACTACCATGCACTTAGGGAAGGCTGGGTGGGACACAGGTTGTTGGAAAGAGTTTCCTACATGTGTAAGACAACACAGATACTGTCCTGGGGGTGTTGAGCTTAGAGAAGATGAGAGTCCCAGTGATGAGGGATGCCAGGATGAGGAGAGACCAGGTCACCAACTGTCAGGTAATGTGGGACAGAAGTCCAGGTGATACACAGTGGTCAGGGTCTTGAGTAAGTAGCACCAGGGTCTCAGTGTACATGGGCTGGCTTTGGGAACTATGGGGTCTTTGGACTGGAACCAGCAGTAGATAGATATAAAGAACATTGTGAGGGCCCTGGGAAAGTCATCCCCACACCGGACAAGACAGATATCTTGGCCCCATTCAGATCGCTGATCCCAGCTACCCTTGGTCTCACCTGTGCTGGAGAAGAGGGGCCGGGCCAGGTCCTGTGGGTAGTGGAACCCAGAGAACATGCCTGGGGCGGGGGGCCGGCTGAACAGGTCCAGCTTTGTGCCAACCTCTAGCTTGTGGGGGTCCAGCTGCATCTGCAGGGGGACAGAGTGTGTGCCAGGGCTGTGTGCAGAGGCTTGGCCATTGCCCCAGGTAGAACCTGAACTGGTGGCCTGGACTATACAGGGACCTTGGAGGTGCCCCTTAGGAGCTGCCCATGCTCTGGCAGCCCCAGGTAAGGGGAAGGAAAACCAGCTTTAATGGGTTTCATCTGGGACGGGAGAACCAGAACCTTACTGTGGTATGCTATGCATGGAGTCGCAATGACATGCACCACCTTTATACTATGGCCTCAATCAGTGCATTCTTCAGAGTATTTGTGTATTTCATTTCACAGAAAATAGCTTCATTTAGATTTCACAAAATTCAGTTGAAAGAGCATATCCACAGGCCTAAGTGGTTCCAAATTTGTGCTTGTTTTCCAATGATGCAATTTATGTTTAAACACATGAATCTACAGCAGTGAGATGGCTCAGCAGGTAAAAGGCTCCTGCCGCTAAGCCTCCGGACCTGCGTTCAAGTCTTAGGACCCACATGGCAGAAAGAGAAATGCAACTCCTTCAAATTGTCTCTGACCTCCAAATGAACGCCATGCACACGTTAATTACATACGCAGCTGCACATACATGGAAGCTCTCTCTCTCTCTCTCTCTCTCTCTCTCTCTCTCTCTCTCTCTCTCTCACACACACACACACACACACACACACACATATGAAACCCCCAACCATGACTTTATTAAACTTATGTAGACCTGCGGTGCTTGTTCTTTGCGCTGGCCAGAGGCTCCACTGAGTGTGGCTCTGAGGACAAGGACAAGGGAGCTGTCCTTCCAATTCCACCCGTGCCTGTGAGCTTGTGGCCAGCATTTGGGGACTCACGTTCCTCCTACTTTTTAAAGTATGTCATATTCTCCCCCCGCCCCCCGCGTGTGCACGAGCACACTTATATGTGTGTGGTGTTTACACATCACCATGTTGGAGTGTTCTGTGTTAGGTGGGAGCATGTGGGAGGCAGTGAAACCCTGTATATATGTCTATATATATGTCTATATATGTTAACAGCTGAGTGAGAACGGAGCCCTTATTTCCTATAATGCCCCCAGGGATCACTCAGGAATCACCGTGGTCACCCCTGAGTTTTACCACTCCAGTCCTGGAAATTCACACTGCAAGTACCTTCCCACCTCTCCCGAGGCACGTGCACTCTCTCATGAGTCCCTCGCTGCTGACTTGACTAAGGTCTTTTAGAAGACTTTTACAACTATACACAGGTGCAGTGCATCATGGGTAACATCTGTACTGCAGACTGCCCTGACTTCCGGTGAAGACACTGTCCCTCTGCCAGTCAGACACTTGGGCACAGGCACTGTCTTCCCAACCCAGGCTCTTCCCGGGCAGTTCCACGAATGTTCCTCACTGTGACCTTGGAGCTGGCCAGAGCCTCTCATCACACACCCTAGAGTCCTCCCATACGGCCCCACCAGGGAGGCCCTGGCAGTGCACCCGCCTGGCCCGGCCTCACCTTCATCTTCTGCTGCTGGTGGTAGATCTGCCAGGCGATCTGCACGTGTACCGCACACCACTTCCCTGGTTTCTGTGGCAGGACCGGGATGTGCTCAGAGAGCCCAGCGCCTCTTCCCGGGCCTCATCTTCCCCAGATTCCTACCATCAGGACCACCCCAAGGCCACCCAGGAGAGAACCGGAGTCCTTCCCAGCCACAGCCCTGGGTGTGCTTCCAACTCCTCTTCCCAGCATGCACTCACTCACCCTGACTGCTGTCCGGTACGGATCGGACACCTGTGGTGAACAGGAGAGAACAGGTCATGTTTCGGCTCTATGGGAACACAGGCTCAGGGCTGGGAGAGACAGCACCTGAGTGTATGTGCCAACTTACATGGCTGACTGCTGACACCTACCCCAGGGGCTTTCTGCAGGAAAGTGTGAACTGCACTCGACCGGCCTGTTATTTCGATTGAGTTTGAAGTCTGAAGGTACAGGGAGAGAGAGCATGAGGGACCAATAGGCTGAGGAGGGAGGAAGCAAGCAGGAGGAGCCCCGAATTCTGCGACGGAATATGCTTTGGCATGCTGGTGGGACCCTGCACAGTTCCCCAGTTCCATCATAAGACCACCTCCCCTTCAGTCAAAAGGACTGGACAAGGCAGGAAGACTGGCTTATGACATCGCTGGGGAGAACGGACTGTCCCAGTCCGAGAGGCACCTACACACCAAGACAGTTCTTGGGGAAGGAACAAGCACAGTGCCTAGCCCTGAAGACTTGGGTTGCTGTTGCATGAACAAAGGGGGCTTAAGTGAAAGGTGGCCTCCATTCTCTGGTTGGAGGGAGAGGCCATGGAACCTCTCCTGCTCAGCTCCTGGCTCTTCCTGCTCCTTCCCTCCTGAGCAAGGTGATGGGTTTCACTGCCACATCAGTTGGCCAACTCCTGCACGGCTCAGTAGCAGGCTTTCTGACTGCAAAAAGGCCCTCAGCCAGCAGGGGTCGCTCACAATAAGGCCAGATGGCAACAAGAATGGGAGCTAGTCAGTAGCCCTGCCCCATGCCCTAAACCCACCCACCTGCCAGCCTCCTCCCTACCAGGAGCAGCTGCTCCTTGGGTTGAAAAGCACCCTAAATGGACCCAAAGGGGCCGGGGTGTGCAAGCAGGGTGGGCATCCCAGGGCCTGTGGGAGGGAAGGTCGGGAAGAGCTGCAAGAGAGAGACAGAGCTCTGGACTGTGGGTCCCACATGGTGGAGGACCCTTGAGCACTGCCTGGTTCCTCCCCCTCAGCATCCAGAAGGAGGCACGGACAAGTCTGTAGCTTCCTCACACCCCCAGTAGGCTGAAATCTGGGCCTGAGCACAGGGACTCACGTTGGAATGTCGGAAGTAGGGGCTGTCCAGCTTGGGTGAGAACTTGTCAAACTGCAAGGGAAGAAAGCGAAGGTCAGACTTCCTGTACAGGCCGAATGCCCTCCAGTGGACCAGAACCCACCCGTGGCTGGGTTGGGCAGTGACCAGGGCACATGGCCTGGTGTCACCTGGCTCCTTGAGCGCACTGGCCTCTGGCCCTGTGGGGCCTAGGCTCCTGGTTCAAAGAGGTTGGTGTTTACTCAGCTGAGGCTCTAGACAGGGGGGTGGGCATGAAGCCCTGGCTGGAGAAGTCAGGTAGGAGAGCCGTGAACACCCCAGGCGGTGACAAAGAGAGAAAAGTGGCTGAACGCAACAAGGTGGAAATGGACCAAGAGACACACAAGAGGTCTGCAATGGCCTGGTCCTAGTTTTGTCTAGGCTCTGAGACCTGATGTCAGTCAGGCCTAAGACTGAGCACTGCTGCAGCTAGCCCAGGCTCAGGCCCTGGCAGGGGAAGACCTGAGGGTGGGCTGGGGTTCGGGCCCACAGTCCAGCACCCAGCATGACGGCCAAGTGGGGCCTGCACACGCTGGCAGGAGGTATCAGGGCCGTGCATGAGAGTGAGCGTGCATCTGTGTGTACGACTCCCTGTCCCACCCACCCAGCCCGCCCTGCCAGCAGCCAGCACTCAGGCCTACGCACCGGCGAGGGTGCGGTGGGCGGCATAAGCGGCGTCGGGGGCAGCCCTGCAAAGGGGGCAAATGTGTGTTGGTGCTGGTGTGTGTGCTGGTGTGTGTGCTGGTGCGTGTGCTGGTGGAACTCGGCCCGCAGCAGAGCCCCCGGGCCCAGGGAGGCGCCAGGCCGCTCCGCGTTCTGCACCAGAAACCGCGTGTTCAGCTCTTGCCTGAGCAGTTCGTGATCTACAAGAGAAAAAGAGAGAGAGACAGAGAGGCACGTCGGCCATGGGCTCCCAGCGGGACGAGGCGGATAGTCACCTGGCACTCCCGGGGTCGGCAGGCCAAGCCGTGGTGGCTGCTCGCTACTTGCGGGCCCAGGGGTGGAGGTAAGAGAGGAGGAGCCTGTGACCAAGTACCAATCAGAATCCCCGAATGAGGCTGGCAATACATGATTGGCTGGTTGAATGAGATCAACAGACTGGCATCTAGAGGCAAGGAGAGAATTCTGTGAGCCCTGTCCAGCGCACAGCCCTCGGTGGCCTCAGGCTGGGATACTGGCCCTGCAGGATGGGTGGTGACTGCTCGGAAATCCTTCAGAGATTAAAAACTGGTGAAGGTTCCAGCCAGGAGTAAGAGGAGGGACTTGGGGCCTACTCGGGGTCTTCTGGATGTTGGGAGCAGCAAAGGTGGAGGAGGCCAATGCAAAGTAGGGGCTGCCTGCCTGAGTAGGGAGGGATGTACAGAATCCTCGAAGATCCCCTCCACCACGACACTCGAAGGGCTGGCTCACAAACCTCCCAGGCTCTTCCTTCACTTCAGCCTGCTGCCCCACACTGGCCAGGGCCCCGCTGAGGTTGAGCACCCTTGGGTAGAATACCTACCGGCGGGGTGTCCTGGGATGACCAGGCTGCTGGCGGGCAACGCCGGGGGCGGGGGCAGTGTTGGGGGGGCAGCGAACATTGCCGCGGCGTGGTGCTGGTGCTGCGCCTGGGACCTGAGCGCCAGGTGTGAGGTAGACAGGTGGGGGCCGGGGCCGTGTGGAGACAGTGTCACGTGCTTTGCCAGGCCCAGAGGGGTGCCACTGACCGTGCTGCTGCTCCTGCTGTAGGACATAGGGTTCAGTGGCATCCTTGCTCTCAGAACCCGGACATCCCAGAGCCACAGTCCCTTTCCGAGGTCAGCGGCACCTCCCTCAGCCCTGAGATGGGCAGGAAGCCACAGCCCCACCCCAGGCCATGGCTTCACCCACTCCCTACCTGAGGCTGTGCAGGTGCAGGCTACTGGATGCCACCTGGCCAGGGCCAGGGCCAGGGCCCACGAAGGCGCCCAAGGACAGAGGCACGTGTGTTGGGAGTGAGCCCCGGTGCTGCGGGGTAAGCTGTGGCTGTGGAACGTGGTGAGGTACAACGGGCGCTTCTCTCTTCACCAGGGGGCTGGCCGGAGTTCCTGGCGCGGGCCCTGAGGGTGCAGGTGCTGTGGCAGGCAGGAAAGCTTCCGTGCTGAGCTCACTGCTGCGCTCCAGGCCTGACACCTTGGGCACTGCCCCTGCCTTGGCCTCTGACTTCTCACCTCTCCCAGAACCTGCAGAGAAAGGGCAGGTGTGTTGTAAGACCTGGCGCTTTGTGCCCAAGCATCACTTGCCAGTAACCAGGATGTCAGACCCTGCCACTGCTCTCGGCACAAGGCTGAGGGTCCTGTGATGATCCCTATATCCAATGGGGAAACATGAACAGAAATAAGTAAGTCCTGCTCATTACCTGAGGTCACACAGATAAGCTCGGGTGTGCCAGCCTCCTCCCTGGTGCCCAGCCCCAGGTCCTTTCCATAACTCCAGAATCCCAGGCTCCAAGGTAAGGCTAGGGTATAAGGCTGTTACTAGCCCATTTTTAAAGTTTCTGCGAGGTTCCTCCCTAACCCCCATGTTTATTGTGTGTGAGTAAAACTGAATGTATCCTGTGCACCAGCAGCTTGCCTGGTGCCTGTGGAGGTCACAAGAGGGCATCAGATCACCTGGAACTAGCGTTGCAGACGGTTGAGAACCACCATATGGGTACTGAGACTCGACTCTGGAAGAGCAATCAGTGCTCTTAACCATCTCTCCAGCCCCTCTTTCCCTTTTTCTTTTCTTCCTTTTGTTTTTTTTTTTGGGGTCAAGGTTTCTCTGTGTAACTTGGCTGTCCTGGAACTCACTCTGAGAGAGTAGCTTTGAACTCAAGAGATCTGCCTGCCTCTGTTTCCCAAGTAGCTAGGATTAAAGGATTGCACTACCACCCCTCAGCCTCTCCCCCTCCCACCCCTCCCCACCTCTTTTTGGGGGGGGGGTTTGGTTTGGTTTTTCGAGGCAGGGTTTCTCTCTGTAGCCCTTGCTGTCCTGGAACTCACTCTGTAGACCAGGCTGGCCTCAACGAGCAAGAGATTTTCCTGCATCTGCCTCCCAAGTGCTGGGGTCAAAGGTGTGTGAAACCACTGCCCAGCCCTTTTTCTCTTAAAAATAAACATTTCTTTTAGTTTTAAAATGATGTGTTGTCAAGGTGTGTGTCTTTGTGAGCACAAGTGTGTGAGGAGAGAAGAAGTGTTAGATTCCTGGGAGCATGTGTTAGCTGCCTGATTTGGGTGTTGGAACCCAAACTCTAGCAGTCCTCTTAGAGTGCAGTATAATTTCTTAACCACCAAGCCGCTTCTCCAGCCACCCCTCCTCCTTAAGTGGTCTCTCTCTCTAGGTAGCTCTGGCTGTCCTGGAGCTCGCTCTGTAGACCAGGCTGGCCTCAATGATCAAGAGATCTTCCTGCATCTGCCTCCCAAGTGCTGGGGTCAAAGGTGTGGGACGCTATGTCCTAATTTCCCTTTAAGCTATTGTTTTCTTCACATTGTGTGCTCGAGCTTGTGTATGCCCATGCCATGGTACTTGTGTGGGGCTCAGAGGAGAACCTGTAGGAGTCACTTCTCTCCCTCTGAGATGTGGGTGCTGGATTCAAGTTCACTAAAGGTGGACTTGGCAGGCAGTGTGCCCGCTTGGCACCACCTTAACCACTGAGCCACCTCAGTGTTGAGAGATGAGTCTTGAACATGTTAGGAAAGGGCTCTGCTACTGAGCTATCTCTCTAGCCTTTGACTCTTTTAATTTTCAGACAGGGTTGCTTTAAGTCACCCAAGATAGTCACAAACTCACTCCATGGCCCACAATGGCCTCTAATTTTAATCCTCCTGCCTCAGCCTTCAAAATAGCTGGGAAGAGAGGCCTGGGCCACTAGGTCCAGCTCTTGTGACCCCATTTTGTAGACAAGATCAGGGTTCTACAAGGACTTGCCCCACAGCTGACACTTGTCCAACCGCTATTTATTCTCTTGGCTGCAGCATGAATTAGCATGCGTTCATATAGGCACACATGCATGCACTGATGCCCGTCTCTTTCTGATGCCTGCAGAGATCAGCAGAAACTGCTTCCTACACTAAGACTGCTTCCCTTTGCTCCACTGTTTCTAGAACACCATCCCTGCCCAATGAGATAAACAGACCCTCCCAAGGCTCCTACTGCCCTTGAGTCTCTACAACCTGAGACCCAGGAAACTGGGCTGGGGATACACTCACCTTTGTCAGGTGCCGGGGCAAAGAGCTTCTCAGAGCCCACAGATGCCTGAGGAGAGAGAAGAGGCTAACAGGCTGGAGCTGAGAGTGACTATTATCCACCACCCCAGCAGAACCCAATCCCTAGTATAATAGACACTTCTGAGGGAAGACACACTTAGTCCTGGACTTGGCATTGTGCACACATATTTACAATGTTCATAAAGCTACAGTGGACTTGTTCAAAATGGGCCATGCATGATGGCCTTGTGGTGGAACAAACGGTTTGAGAATGCCAGTGGCCTGGCAGGTGGCCTGTTTCTGCTCGGGGCTCCTCTGGGTCTCAGCTACAGGCTGAAGGCAAAGAAGGGAGGACACCCTCTACTGTGGCTGCCTCGTGCCCAGCCTGGGGCAGAGTCAGTGCCTGGAGTGTTTGAAAGAGAAGAACCAACTATTCAGGGATGTGCAACCTTTTGACATCGTGGCTTGACATTGCCATCACAAACGTGCCAGGCTGCATTCAGAGATATCTTGGGATACATTCAGCTGTGAGCCACAGTAGTGGTCCTACTAGGTACCAAGTGGGGGATGTGTCTCATGCTGTGGTGTAGCGCCACATCTGAGACTGGCAAAGTCAGGGCTCATATAGTCCAAGCACACGAAACTGAGGGGATCTGTTGCTGTCTTTTCCATTTCTCCCAGAGAAGCAGACTCGTGTAGTTTGGACTGAGCAGGCACTTGCAGCTATGCAAATAATTAGGATGAGAACGCTTGGTAAAAGTGACCCTGGATAGAGCTTTCTGTCCTCTCAAGAGTGCTCCCTCAATATGAACTGAGTATGTCTTAAAAAAAGCACACTGAAACTCTCAGCGTGATGGTGTACCCGAAAGCTGATCTATGGTCAATGAAGGAATGCGTGGGACCAGTATGCCCTTATGATGGAGGCCCTGGAGGACTCCCTGACATTCCAGCATGACAGGACACTGAGAGTGTGCCCTCTGTGAACCAGGAAGCATTCCACACAGGTACCAGATTCCCCTGTGCCCTCCTGACCTTGCACTTCCATCTAGCAATGAGCTGAGAACTTCTGCTGTCTGTGATCCTCGGTGCTACGTCACACGCGCGGTGTGAGTGGATCTGTGGAGACCACAATCCACCGCAACCCAGTGCAGAAGCATTTCATCAACAAAAACTGGGCCTGGAGTTTCTAGGTTTTACCTGGAGCCCCAAGATTGTCTCTGCCTCCCTGTTCTGCATCTGTACACAAATGCTTGAATGAAGTTTGGTGTCTGTGAAGACCATCACAGCCACTTAATGTCTTAAAGAAGCTGCTCCAAAAGGGAGGAACAATGAGACATCGTGTGTTGGCTGCAGACGTGTACACAGAGCACCTGCATATGTGCACTGTACAGGTATACGCACATATACCTACACATCTGTTCATGCTTTTGGGTGCTTGTACTGTATAGGCCTAAGGCTGATCGTGTGTAAGCAGGTATGGGGATCTACATTGGCACACATGTTTGCATATACTGGCATGTACAGGGAGTGTGAATGTATGTGATTATGTCAATAAGGCCTTAGGAAACTCTGGAGGGTAGGCGTGTACTGGAGATTGGTGGGGTTCTGTGGGTCTTGGGCCATGGGCTCTAACTACTTTATGATTTTACAAAAAAGAAACTCAGTTATCACTGAATATAACGACATAGCCTCTGCAGGGAGGGGGAATAGGCTTGCCCCAAGAGAATTTATGGGAAAAACAGCCCAGATGAGTAGACTTGAGGTCAAAGAACAGCCTCATCTAAGAAGGTCATACTCAGATGACACTTAACATAATAGAATGTAGTTCTACTATCTACAAGTTCCCCAGCACAATCTAACAGGACAATGTCAGGACCCATGAGCTGCTGGGCCCTTACTGTACATGGAGCATCGACATGGCGCTGCCCAAGGCCTCGGATGGGGCTGTATAGAGCTGGGTTTTTAGGATGCCAGGCCCAGACCCAGCTGGCACGGGGTGAGGACACCTCAGTGTCTATCAACAGGCAAAGGGAACATAATATCTAGCCCAGGCAACCTCAGACTAAAGAACTGTGGACACGGAATAGGAGTCTGATTGGTGAAGGTAAGGAAAGTCTCAGAACACGAGCCGGGGAGAGATGGCTCGGTGTTTAAGACTACTAGCTGTTTTTCCAGAAGCTCAAATTCAGTTCCCAGCACCCACACGATGGCTCACAATCCTCTGCAACTTCAGTCCCAGGGGATCTTCTGGCCTCCTTTGAACATGTTGTATATATTACACAGGCAAGCACCCACACACACATTAATAACTAACTAATTAAATGTGTTTGTTTGTTTGAGACAAAGACTCATTTTGTAGTTCTGGCTGGCCTGGAATTTACTGTGTATACCAGGGTGCCTGCCTCTGCCTCCTGGGTGCTGAGATTAAAGGTGTGCACCACCACACCCAGCTTTCTTTTTTTCTTTGGGGAGGCAAGCCCTACCCATGGGCCACTCTCCCGGTGACAGGCTCCTGTCTCCCATGCTGGGGTATTCACTACATGTTGGGTGACTATAGTGCTTTAGAGCACAAAGCCAGTCACCTCACCTCACATACCGGACTTTCAGTGTCCTGATCTTGGACTTCCACTCAGTCTCAACAGTGAGCTGTGAACTTCTGTAGTCTATAAGGCTCTGTGCTACCTCACACACATGGTATGGAACCGGTGGTACTCCCAATTCTCTGGAGCTTGAGGGGTCCTACCAAGAGTGGGTAGGAGGAGAGGGTGCAACCTAACCTGTAAGCTCCAAGTGTGGCATGAGCTGGATTCCAGGCCCTGGAGGAGGAGCAGAGTTGCTTCAGACACAAGTCAGCGCAGCTTAGGCCTGATCAGAGGTCTTTACAATTAAAGACAGTGAGGCCCAGGATCCTACAAATCACCAAATGCACCTCGACCCAGCTCAGTCCTTTCTCACCATGCCACACTTTGTAGCTGGGCCTTTCCTGACCCCTCTGCTCTTTCTATAGCCACCACTTCAAGCTAGTTTGGTAGAGGAGGCGGCGAAACAAGCCAAGGTTTCTCAAGGCCAGGGCCGTTTTCCTTCCAAATCCTACTTCTAGGTTGCTGGGAGGAGTGACCATTGTAGGGTCTGTGCCAAAAGGAGCTCCGAATGACAAGGATTAGGGAGTCAGTCAGTGGCTAGGAAGAGCCAGGGGCCTGCTGGGCAGGCAAAGAGGGCCTTTCGGGGTTAGAGTCAGCTGCTTAAGACAGGTGCACCAGGGTCCTGACCAAGCAGTGCCCCCTTTGCCTTGCCCTCTCTGTCAAGACATCCAGGGCTCCAGGAGCTTCTGTCATTACCCTATCAGAGCTAAGGTAGGCCACTTGGACATCAGTTCCTGTACAAGGGTCATTTGGGCTACCTCAGCTTTTACAAAGTTCTTTACAACAAACCAAATCAGAACAATGGCACCCTGCTGAGAAAACTTAGGGCTTACCCCAGACCAGAGCACAAACTCTCTGACTGTGGTCGGATTCTGTAGAACCTCTGGGCCCCTCCTGTCCTATTCTTCTGCACACAGCTACCATGGTTCCCATTAGTCTCCCTTGGCAGTCCCTCTGGACTCCCTCTGGAGTCCGGTCTGACTGTATCCACCCTGCTGGTTATCTATAGCTGTCTCCCTACGCAGCAGCTCTGGAAACCGCGACTCTGGGGCCCTTAAAGGCACCAGGGGATGGACAGCGGCTGGCCTCCCTCTGAGGAGGCTGCCCTAGGTTCATCACTATCAGCCCCACTGACAGGTCCTCTGTGTGCCACCTGGCCCTTACTACCAAGTCTACAGCTTGTTTCACATTCAACTTCCAAGTGAGCTTGGGGCCCTGCAAGCCAGAAAGGAGGAACCATGACCTCCCAAGTCAGGGAAATGAAACAAGCCATCAAGATCAGGATCTGCAATTCACATTTCCAACCCAAAAGGCAACTTCCAAACCTTGGGGTGTTTGAGACCTTACACAAGCAAGCAGGGAGTAACACGACTCAAATGTGGGTGGGGAGGGTCACCCCTACTCTGCCTGCCTCTTATTGAGATCTGACGACTTCTTAAGGTACTTCTTAGCAATGAATGTTCTGTCCCAGAGAAGCCCAGCTCCTTGGTCTTCAATCTGCTGGGGGGTGGGGCGGGGCGGGGCGGAGTGGGGCTGGGGGTGGGGGGTAGAGTCTCAGCAGGGAACTGCTCTCCCCAAGGGTGGATATGAAACCCAAACTTTCTATGGACTCAGATCCATGATCCAGACTCCAGGAGAGGTAAGAGGAGTATAGCACGGGGGTGGGGAGCAGAATGAGGAAAAGCAGGGGTGGCATACTTTCCCCATCACAGAACAGTGCCTGGCATGGCCAATCAGTTCCCTCCATACACAGGCAAATCTGATCAGAAAGAACATAGGTGCAGGCAGGAATCCTAGTGCTTTGTGGGGTTTTCCGACACGTGGCCAGGCTGGTTACTCCCATTTAGGAAAGCTCTGACCCAGAAGACTCCAGTTTCCACGACCTCCGGGGAAACCAGTGGTGGAATGGAGGAAGTCTGAGCGACTGCCTTCCTAGGCAGACACAGCCCTTTCTGCCAAACTTCAGAGTTGGCTAGCTAGGCCAAGACGGTGTCTCACAGGGGCCGTCAGTCCTGTGTTAATAACTTTCTGGGCATTATCTACAGGGATGAGACTCAGGTACACAGTTCTCCAATCTTGGTGTGGAGCCAGAGTACAGAAGAAAAGAATACGGTCACTTCATACCAAGATGCATGTGGGAAATTCCCAGGTTGCAGGCTTGTGGGTCCGCGCAAAAGGCATGTCTGGCAAGACACCACTAATCTCCGAGGGACGTCATTATGGCTCGGGGATAGGGTCACCGCGTGCTTTGTTTGAGACTATTGGACCCTAGGGACAGCCCTCGGATCAGACACGCAACACAGCCTCGGCCGCACCCCGCCCCAGACAAAGAACTCAACTCCAGGCAGGTAAGCAAGGCACCACGCACCCGGCGGCGGACAGAGCAAGGGGGCGCAGACAAAGACGCGCGCCCCCACCGTGCTCCGCCTGCCTACGCCGCGCGCCCGACGGACCCGGGACCCTTTCCAGACAACACCCTGCCGCTTGCTACCACAAGCGCCCCAGGTGCAGCCGCGGGAACACGGGGACTCTGAGGGTCCTGCTCCAGCGAAGGATGTGTGAGCGGAATTCCCAGAGTCGTCCTCTTGCCCGTTCCTCTAAGGGGTCGGTGTTTCCCCACCCGCGACGCCCTAAGTCCCGCTTTGCTCTTCGCGCACTGACCTCTCGGGCACCCAGATCCTGCGCGCTTCTCTGCGTTCGTCGACGGTCTCAGCCCTAGGTGCTGCACGGACGCGGGTGGCAGTGAAACTCCCGCGGGCCTGCCATCCAGGGAGTCTCTTTCTGCATGCCCAGCTCAGCCGGAACCCGGACCGGGGGCGCGCGAGGCGCACAGGTCCCCGCGCCTTCTCTGAGCGCTGCGGGCACTCTGGGCGCAGCGGCCAGGAGCCGTCGAGCGGGCGGGGTGGTGGTGGCGCCGGCAGGCGGGGCGCTGTGTGGGCGGGGCACGGGCAGGCCCAACTAATCCAGCCCCGAGGCGCAGATCTGCCCGCGCAGGGTGGGTGGCTGTCTGTCTGATCTGACCCGGTGGTACCCCAGGTTGGCGCGCAATGGCCACAAGAAACGCCCGTGGGCTCTACTCCACGATCATCACAAAAACAAGTTACAGACAACTGGTACTCCGTTTACATTAAGGGAAACAGAGCCAGAAAGAAGCGAGACCACTGGCAAGTCCAGGAGCTGGGGTATGAAGGGCTGAGAGGATCCCCAGAATCAACAGCCAACAAACACTTTTTTGCTTTGAATCCAGTTCCGACTCTAAGCCATCCCACGCTGAAAAGGGCTGTGGCGCCAGGGCTACTCCGTGAGCCCTAGTTACTTTACAGGAGGCTGGAGACGCAAAGCATCTAGTTTTGTTTGTGAGGCCAGGGGAGCTGACCTGAGTCCACAAGGAAGCTGAGTATGCCTGCCTGCCACACAAGCCTTAGCACAATGAGCCCTTCAAGCCCAGTACGCACACAGGTGAAACACAGAACTCAGCAATTCCATGCAATTCTAGCAATTCCATTTGTGCCCTTGAAATTCGAGGACCCACACAAAGCTTGAGGTGGAAAGACTCCCACCTAGGCTTCAAATGCCTGGTCCAGGACGGGCATCCACTTTGTGGGAATTCAGCCATTCCTAGGCCTGTGGGAGCCAGCTCCATGGGGTGCGTTAGAGGTAGAATGCCAGGGTGGGCCACCATTCATCTTTACAAATGAATCTTTACAAATTTATCCTTACAACTGCAGCCCTTGGATAATCCAGTGATAACCTGTCAGAAGTACCAGCCTCAACAGTATCTTCAGCTCTTTCCTTATGTTTGGCTTATTTACCAAATAAAGGTCCTCTCCTTACAAAGGAAAAAAAAAAAATAACAAAAACAAAGTCACCACCAAATCCCGTTATTTCCTCCCACAAAACAAAACAAAACAAAACCCACTGTGTTGGATGCCTAACAGCCAGTCTCACAAGCACCAGTTGCCAATAAGGAAACTGAGGCAGGGAGGAGACAGACATGGTCAAGGGTCTGGCTCCTGGCTCCTAGGATTGGAGTGGACCTGGCTGCAGGGAGTCAGAGTTGAGGAGCAGTGACAGAACATGGTCAACTGGAGTGGCCCCTGCACACACCATGGTGAGGCCTACAGAAAGGTCAGCAGGGGTGTGTGAGAGAGGGGTACATGTGACTCAAGCTAGTTTTTGTCTGTTTCTGGATGCCTGGCCCAGGACAGGACCCTCCAGCTATGGCCTGCTTCTAGGACCTCACTCTGTACTGACTGGCTGACTTGGCTGGCTGGCCCCCCTTTGGACTCTGGGCCTATAGCTGGCCCTCCAGTGCCCCGGGGAGGCAAGTGCTGAACTGTCTCACCCACCCAATTCCTGGTGTAGTTTCTTCCAAGCACCACTGCTGTGAGAGCTGCTGTGTTTTGGTTTTCAACTGAGTGTGTAGTAGGGCAGCCCACACAGCCTGGAAAGGTTTACTGTTCCTGGTATCTTCTACAGAAGAGAGCCACAGACAGAAAGGCCCAGAGGTATGACAATGACCATCTCAAACCTTACAAGGATGCCAGGGTGGAAAACACTACTCTTGGCAGTATTTTGGGGTCCAAGAACCAATGGAATGGAAGTGCACAGGCCAGGAAGTGGAGGAGTGCTGTTGAAGAAACTTGGGGTCCATGAGAAGGCAAACTGCTGACCTGAGGCCCCTGACCCAAGGTCCCCTTTTATGGGGCCTTGTCTGCTCACACATCCACACTACAGAGAAGTTGTTATATAAAAATTATGATTGCCATTTCTTGTCACTCCTGAGGCTACCTTTGGCAGATGAGCCCTTGAAGAGAGAATAATCCAACCAATGGGCTTAAAACTCACAGCCAGGAGACAGTACCTGAGCCCTGCGCACAAGCCTCCCACCCTGGTGTGGAAGTAAAATTAAGACTTTCAGAACCTGGGGCAGGCCTGTCTAATTTTGTTTAGGAAGGAAAATAACTGTGATAGGAGAGGTTTAATGAGGTTAGAAATTGAGAAGGAAGTGGAGGGAGAATAGATTATCATGGGAAATAAGGGCAGCCACTAGAGATAACACTGATATCAAATATCAGGCTTCCAAACCAAATATCTATAATCCATTGGGGCTTAATGGTGGTACTGGGGCACATTTATCCAAAACCCATGTGAGTTCAACAACTCACATTATAACTTCCATTCTGTCTCTAGGGGAAGATATGGGCACTGAGGAGCTCCACCTAGAACTGAGGGATGCTGGGACTATCTGGGGTCCTTTGGGTTATGCTAGTCTGACACCCTTGGGTACCCCAACCTCCACTTGACAATAGCTAGTACCTGAGTCTCCCTGAGAAACTAGCTCTGTGATAGGATCACACACCATGGAAGAACTCCCTTTTGGCTGCTACTCTGTGGAGACAAGCCCTCAGAAGCTGAGTGAGGCCACAGGGCAAAGAACTGTGACGTATGGCCATGGGACAGGGGCATCCTCCAGCAGAGGCACGGGCAAGTGTGGTGTGTTGGGATCTGGGGAGCTGATGGCTCTGTCCTGTAGATATGACATGAACATCTGAGCCAGCTGAACAGGACATCAGGGTGATGGTACCTTCCTGGGCCAAGGGCAGGAGAGTTACAATGTTCACCAATGTGGCGAGTGCCAGAAAGTGCTGCCTAAAAATAGTCCATCAATGGATGACCTTGACAACACTCAGCATCTGTGGTTTGCAGACCATGCTTTGAGAATTACCATAACAGAGACACTATAAAGACTTGTAGTGTCATCCTCATGAGAGGATGGCCACATCTCAGAGATATCCTGAGGCTGCCAGGACCTGGGCAAGGGAGGGTAAACTCAGGGCTGCAGATGGACAGGCCCTGCAGTACCTTGACTTTGGGCTGCTGGGTTTCAGTATGGGGATCTTCAGTGCTCAGCATACAGACCAGCCATACAGTCCTATATTGCTTTGTTAGGAAAAAAAAAAAAGGTATGACTCTTTTACCAAAAGCCACTTGCTTCTTTGAGAGAGCTGAATACAGCTGCATGTTTATCAGTGGCTGCCAAATATGTGCCATCAGAAAGTTGCCCTTCATAGCCAGCCTGTTCAGAGCCATGGTCGACGCAGCTCTCTTGCCTCACGGCTGTGTCAAGGGAGGAACTTTTATTCTTTCCATTTCTCAGGCGAGTAAACAGGTTTGGAGAGTCCCTGGCAGCCCGAGATCCCTGTGGCTTGTGGTCACCCCTAGTGGGGCTGAAAACAGAAACCACAGTTTGTGTATGGTCTGGGTCCTGGTGGCAGGGAGGCTTGGGTGCAGAAAGAAAACTTGTGCAGAATGTTTAGCTTCTGGCTCTGGCTGCAGTGCTGAAGACGCAGACCCGCCACCCACCCACTCCCCAGTTACGCTGAACGCCCATGACTGTACGTAAGCTTCAGGGACATACCTGCCTCTCTCCTGTTCTGTGTGGGCTTTTCTTCTCTTTCTTTTCTAGACAGGATATTACTATGTAGCCCAAGCTGGCCTGCAGCCACACAAATGCTGAGATTACAGGTCTATGCCACCACGCCTGGCTTCACACTGCTGATTTCTGATACCAGTTCCTGCCAGTTCCACTCACCTGTCTGAGGTGGAACCCAGCCAGTCCCATGACACGTCTAAAGACTTGCCAGAATATGTGTTCACTGCAGCTCCCGAGGGGAATTAAGGTACCTTCTTGTATCAGAATGTGAGAATGGATGAGTGTGTGACTGTGTGTATGTGTGGGAAAACCCCACCACCCAAGATCTTCTCCTCTCTCACTGACACCCCTCCCCCCCCCCACACACACACACACTGGCCAGGGTACCACCATGGAGTTCCTGTAATGAATCAGATGCTGTCCTAGGAGCCCCACATATATGGCCATAGCCTTCAGGGCAACACTGCTTGGATCCAATGACCAAGGAGGTCATTTATCCAACCCAGGAGGAGGTCTGATGTCACATTTTTTGGTTCTGGAGCTTCTGCCCAACTTATTCCTACCCTTTATCCTAGAGATCCTATTTGAAGCTGGCTGGACTCACTCCTCTCTTGCCCTGAGATAGGATCACCCCACAGGTCTCTATCTATCTAGCTGTTCCCATCTAGAGAAACCCTAAAGTCAGCAGGTAGAGGGTCTGTGAGTGTTTATGGCCAGTGGTGTTTCTCCATGCACAGACGGGAAGTGGATCCTGCCTAGGCCACCACCACATAATAGGCACCCACCTGGAGAGATAAGGGTGGCTACAGGAGCAACTCAGCCTGACAACCAACACCCATCTGCACAGCCAGCTCTGAAAGGGAAGGACACCCAGCTGCCACTCACCAGGGGCATCCATCAGGCACAGCCCTTTCTTCTCTGGCCTGTCCAAGCTGAGGCACTCAACAGACCCACCTAGGAACCAGATAGCCAACTCAACAACACATGAATGGTGGTGACCCTGGGTCAAAGCCTCCTGCTGTGTACAGGAGATGCACAGTAGGATCCTATACTATCCTTGGATTCCAGGAACTGTGTGTGCCTGGGCCCCTCTTGGGACACCATCACTCCATACTGACTCTGTTGCTGAGCTCTGAGATGGGGCCAGGAACCCAGGACAGGCATGCCCACATCCCCTTTCTGTGCACTTCCTGCCATCTAGCTGTGCTGTCATCTGCTCCTACAACCCAGACCCTGGACCTCTGCTAATCATCTCTCTCTACTCACAACAGAGTGTTTGTGCCTGCCCCTCAGAGGCCTTGCCTGCTAACAAAGTTGTTGAGTAAGAGATATTGTGGGATTGTCTGGGTCCCAGGAAGTACCAGCCATAAGAGGTAGATGTCTCTGCAGCCTCGAACCCCATGTTTCCTGCCCAGTAGGCCTCCTGCATACCAAGTCCAGTAGGTGGCCATGCAGAAGAGAATAGGGTGCCAGCCAGCCAACCAGGCCTGGGACCCAGAGATGTCCAACTCAGAGACAAATCACCAAAGCCCTTGGATACCAAAGCCCAAGGTACACTGTGCTAGTTTTTTTTTTTTTTTTGTCTGTCTGTCTGTCTGTCTGTCTGTCAACTTGATACAAGCCAGGGTTGTCTGAGAAGTGGGAACCTCAACTGAAAATATGTCTCCATCAGATTGGCCTGTAGGACATTTTTTGGATTGACGTATGAGGACCCTGTGTGGGTGATGCCATCCCTGGCTTGCATTAGAAAGCTGGCTGGGCAAGCTGGGGGGGGGGGGCAACAGCACCCCGCCACGGCCTCTGCTTCAGTTTCTGCTTCTAGACTCCTACCCTGAGCTCCTCCCTTGGCTTCCTACTCTACTCCTATGATCATGGTTGAACTGCAACCTCTGAGCTCAATAAACCCTTTTCTCCCCAAACTGACTTTGCTGATGGTGGTTTAACACAGCATCAGAAACCTAACTAAGGCATAGACAGTGTAGCAGAAGAGGTAGGCAGGCTTCAGTCATACCCTTGAAGTCACTTCAGAAGGGATACCACTCCTGAGGGAAGCAGTATCCACACTGTGCCTAGCCTGTGCTGTCCCTCACAACGTGACCCACATGGGGTCTACTTACCCGTGCAAGGGCCTTCTTGGTGGCTAGAGTGTAAAGATGGTCTCCTAATAGACATCCACAGATGGCTGCAGACGAGCCCTGGGGGGTGGCTAGCCTAGCCACAGGGCTGAGGCCATACACAGCAGAGGAGGAGTCCTGACCAGATGGCTAGCTGCTAGGGCCGCTTGGGCAGAACTGGCAGCCAGCCGGGACCTAATGGGCTGCCTAATGAGCCCCTACACCATTTTTCACCCATATTTTTCCAATAAAAAAAGCAGTTAGACACCAACCACAGCCCTGAGGAGGAGCCATCTGTCTGCACACTCCTGAGCCTACAGGTAGCTCTCCCTGCACTGCCAGCTGCCATACTAGAGTGCAGCCCTGGAGGGTGGAGATGCATTGCTGTCCTGTGAAGGGGCTAGTAGGGCTTGTGGGCTGCTGAGCTGCAGGTGACAGGGAGACTTGAGAGACTTGCCCCGAGTCTCTGAATCCTGACTTGTGTCAGAGCTCTGGGCTTGTCCCTGGGGGAGAGATATAGAGAACTAGAGAACTAAGCTTAGATTCTGCCAGCTTTGGTAGAAAGGACCACCCTACCGATGTGAATTGTTCAGCTCCACCAAGGGTGTCCAGTCCCCACTTCCTGCCACTGCAGGGCTCAGCCTCTCTGAGTCTATGTTGAGTCTCCTATACAATGAAGTCATCGGGGACCCACACCCACCCCACCGACAGCTCTGGCTGTCCTGGAACTCACTGTGTAAGCCAGGATGGGCTCACACTCACAGAGATCTACCTGTCTCTGTCTTACTGAGGGTCTAGGCACCACTCAGTGACCCTGCTCACTGCTTCGAGGCCACGTGGAGGGTGAGACAGTGCCTGTGAAAGTTAAAGGGTCCCCGATGAATATGGGCTGTTGAAAGGCCTCTCTCCCTCCAGAAAAGGCAGGGACATTGTCACCTCAGAAACAGGGCAGTGATTTTGTCCTAATTTACTCCTCAGTAGGGAAACTGGCCTTGGCAAATGATGTCCAAAAGACAGGATCTAGCCACTTGGGTCCCAGCATTATGAAGAGGGAAGCATGGGGTCTGGACTCTCAGACTCACAACCCCTAAACTCAGGACCCAGGCATCCAGGAAGCAGCATCTTTGTTGTGGCAGGAGCTGTCTAGGCCATGATCTGTATCTGTTGGGGTACTTGGGAGGATACAGCTCCCACACAAAGCCCTTTGCTATACATTGAGCCATCGGGACGGCAGCCTCACGATTGTCAAAGAATAGCAATCATAATTGCTACAGCATAACAACTCTCTTCTGTAGAAGATACCAGGACAGTAAACCTGTGTAGCCATCACACAGAGATCCCAAATGCTTGTGGAAAGGGCAGGCATGTGACCTGTCCCAAAGATCCACTGCCCCATAAAAATAGATAGATAGATAGATAGATAGATAGATAGATAGATAGCCATTCCCAGAGCAGCAGGCCACTCTGCTGGCTGCTCTGTTCCTTGTATATACCAGTTCAGACTCCTCTAAAACCACCACCACAGTGACAATACAGAGACACTGTGGAATAGGACAGGTGCTACCTTGGCTACCGTTGAAACCTTGGCTCACTCCTCTTGTTCAGGGGGATATGAGGGAAGATGACGGAAGCTGCGCTCTCCCACTCTCCCTGGTAGCTACTTCTCCATAGGGCCTCACTCAGCTCCTCCCCCAACCCCCACGTAGAACTCTCTGAAGTCCCAACAGTACATGTCATTCTGGGACTCCACACAGCAGGCCTAGGAACAGCCTTGGGACACAACAGTGGACAGGAGGCCAGGTACCCTGGAGGCTCAGGGTCAACTATGGCTGCTGTGAAGTTAGGAAAATGATGGAAACCAGCGCGCGCGTGTGTGTGTGTGGTGTGTGTGTGTGTGTGTGTGTGTGTGTGTGTGTGGCGTGTGTGTGTGGGGTGTGTGTGTGGGGTGTGTGTGTGGGGTGTGTGTGTGTGTGTGTGTGTGTGTTGCTTCCTTTAGAAGACTTGAGGGAAGAACAGGAACTTGAAACCCCTTTCATGTCCCTTCCAGTCCGTATGCTCTGAGCAGCTCTAGGCTACAGAGAGAACTTTCTAAAGTTACCTTTACACTAGGGGTGGCACCATGGGACCTTCAGGCTCAGCACTGTTCCGGGTGTTTGTTTAAATGTTCTGTCTGTATAAGGTGTCTGCAGGGAAGGAGGCAGCAGCTCCAGACAGGGAGGGGCACAACTCCAACTCTCCCACAGGTCTCCCACCCTGAGCCCCAGGGGCTCTCTCAGGACATACCGACCTCCAGGACTTTTCCCCTTGATATGCTCAAGGGACCTGTGAGAAGAACCTGCACTGCAGAGGGGCCATGAAGGCACCATAGGGGCTTGAGACCAGATGGTACAGGCAGGTGGCTAACAGAGCCAGAGGGGCCTGGCCCTGGGGCCAGCTGAGGTGAACCTGCCAAGAGGCCGGACATGGCTCCATGGAGTCCTGCACTGCAGATTCCGCCTAAATAAAGCATGCATGACCAGACACCAAACACCCTAGTGTATCCTTTTCATAAAAACTTGCCACAAACCAATGTCCAAGGCTAACTTTCAACCCCCCTCCCATGCCCTGTGTCTGGGAAACATCTCCCTCTGTGGCCTCTCCTCTGTATATGGGATTGCCACATCCAACCGAGGCTACCAGCACCCCAGTCCCATTGGCTAGGACTGTGTTTGCTCAGAAGCCAAGGCCAGTAAACACAAACCTGGCTTCCCCAACCCACTTGATAAGTGCTAAGTCCCCTCCTCTCCCGATTCCTCAACCATCTGTGATGAAGAACTACCTGGAGGGCCCTGAGAAGTTGTGGTGGCAGCAAGTGACTCTAATACTAAGCACTGAACAGCACAAACCCTGGATTAATGGGGACATTTTGTTTTGGACAGCAGAAGGCAACAATGACCAACAGCTCCTACCCCACCTCCCGAAGGTGCCTGCTGCTGCTCTGCAAAGGTCTGCTATCCTCCTTAAGGCCAGCCAGGGCCTAGGCTGACCCCTATCAGGGTCTCTGCAATGGCTGCCTATCTGAGGTCCGAGGTCTACTGTTGGGATGCCTAACTGATATCATGGCAGGCACAGCAGCCAGAGAGAAGTTCCCTGTACTATTAGCCTCTCTAATAGGGAAAACTCCCAGATAGTGATTCTTCCTAGCTTTGTGGGGTAGATAGGTAGATTATCCCAGGTCAGTCCGGAAGGAAGGGGTTGGGGGGAAGCCAGGCTCACCTTGTCATCCACGCCACTCTCACTGTCGCACTGTGGGTCAGAGAGAGAGAGAAGAGAAGTGAGTCAGTGCCTTTCATACTGCCAGGGGTACCAGGATCCAGGGTACAGGTTCCTACCCACATCCAGCCATGAGGGACAATGTGAAAGAACAGGGACAGATAGATGGAAGGCATAATACGGCTAGCTTCCCTCAGGATAGGTGGACTCCAGTTCCGTGGGACCAGGCCAGATCCTGTAGCTTCAAAATGACCTGCGACGCTGGGGAATTTGCAGGGAACTTCACCTGTCCAGATGAACTCAACCATCCCAGGAACCTCCATGGGGCCCACTCCATCTTGTGAGGAGGACCAGGTTGCAGGCGGCCCCCAGGAAGCAGCCCCAATAGCTATTCTTCTACACCCAGATGGGATGGGGATCCAGAGGTGATGGATCGAGGTACCACTAGGGCCTGTGAACCAGTAGACAGTGACACTGCCACCCAGCTGAGAGCTCATGTTCCTTCTCCTGGTCTCAGACCAGGGCTTTAACTGGAAATACCAGCATCCCATCCAGCTGCTCTGGCCTTGGAGCAGGTCACACTTTGACAAGTCTCCTGCCCTCTCAGTGCCTCAGGCCAGGCTTCTGTAAAGCAGGGACAGCAGCTCCTCTTGGTGGGAGTGTAGCTAAAGACACTGGCCTTCAGTGTCTAATTGCCTGGGATGCTCAGGGTGGAACTCAACGAATGGAGTCAGATGACCCATTTGTGAGGACAGCTGGTTAACTCTAGAAAACAAATTGTTGCTTCCCATTTTCAGAAAGCAGATTTGAAAAGGACACACTGCTGGTGAACAATGCAGTTTCCTCTAAAATAAAAAGGGGAAAAAACTTGCTAACTGCAATTATGATACGTTCATGTCAAATAAATTATATTGCTGAAAATAAATCTCCCCGAGACACATGAGATGGAGATTGGGCTGTAGTGAGACATACATAGTGCTGGCTTTTATAAGTTGTACCCAGCATGATTAATGCACATCATTAAAGTATATTACCTTCCTCTGCCCCAACTGAAGGCCAGAATGTCTTCAGTGACAAAGTTCAGAGTTGGATAAAAATGTGTTCACCAGCCACTCATTGCAGCTCAAGGACAATATGCCAGACAGCTGGGATGGGCATGTGGGGGGTTTTCTGAGGCTGGTAGGCTTCACACCTACAGTTCATAGACCCCCTAGGAGTCTTGTAATGTGGGTTGTGACCTGGGTGGGCAGGCACCAAGACTCTGGATGCTAAGCCCATGAGTAGACATCATTTCCTAGAAGAGTGGTTCTCAACCTTCTTCATGCTTCCACCCTTTCATATAGTTCCTCGTGTTGTGGTGGCCTTCAATCATAAAATTATTTGTTACTTCATAACTGTAGTTTTGCTACGGTTATGAATCGTAATGTAAATATCTGATATGCAGAATATCTGATATGTGACCCCCAAAGGGGTAGTGACACACAGGTTGAGAAACGCTGTTATAGAGGAAGGAAGATATATGTGGCTCTTCAGGTGTGCATACAGCCAAGGCCCTTTCATGATCCCCTACTGAGAAGCACAGCTTCACTGCTGGTCTCACCTGGGCTCTTAGCATGGGGCTCAGCCAAGGACTAGGCCTGGACTCCTCAAAGTCTTGTGTACTGACTGGTTTTGTGTGTCAACTTGACACCAGCTGGAGTTATCACAGAGAAAGGGGCTTCAGGTAAGGAAATGCCTCCATGAGATCCAGCTGTAAGGAATTTTCTCAATTAATGATCAAGTGGGGGAGGGCCCATTGTGGGTGGTGCTATCTCTGGGCTGGTAGTCTTGGTTCTATCTATAAGAGAGCAGACTGAGCAAGCCAGGAGAAGCAAGCCAGTAAAGAACATCCCTCCATGGCCTCTGCATCAGCTCCTGCTTCCTGACCTGCTTGAGTTCCTGTCCTGACTTCCTTGGTGATGAACAGCAGTATGGAAGTGTAAGCTGCTTCTTGGTCGAGATGTTTGTGACTCAGACACCTTGACACCCCCTCCCACTGGGAGGAAGGCAAGACTTGGTGCAATAGCATGTAACAGGGCCTCTGTGTTATGCGAGTTTGCAAATGAGGATATGACTGTGGGGAGAGGAGGGATGACCACACAGAGCTCATGGGACGACCTTCGAGGAAAGTGGGAGATGAGACCATGGAGGTGAGTGGAGCCTGAATACACCGGAACTTTCTAGTGCAGGTGGAGTGGAGGTGGCCGGCTTGGGGGTTAAGGGCACGTGGGGAGCTTGATGCCTGGGCTGCCAGGACCCATGACCAGAGAGAGGCCTCTTACCATCAAACCTCATTAAACTGTCAGTATAGCAGGATCAACTGGTTTGGCATGTTTGTCACTGGGGCAGCCTGGGGGCAGCTGGATCACTTGCCAGTCCTACCCTCTGCTCTTTCTTCAGCCCCAGAGCCCACCTGAACCTTATCCTAAGGCCAGGACAGCAATTCACAGACCTAGACTGGTCACAGACTGCCCAATGGCTTTTAGGTCTGAAGCCAGACGAGCAGGGCTAAACAATGGGACGTGAGGACGAGGAAGGGCAGCTGATGGTGTCTAGTACCATCTGAGAGGCCATTCAGATCCAATAACTGTCAGACAGTGTGACACCATCAGCAACACATAGACAAACGGACTCATGTGATCAAGAACTACTGATTTAACATTTAACTGCACCAGAGTTAGAATTGAGTGAGGCAGTTAATCAGGACAAAGTGGGGAAGAGACACACCCATCTTTTAAAAGCGGCCTGAGCAACAACCAGGGGCTGGACAGAACTCAGAGGCCCTGGACAGCCTGGCCTTGGTGTTGGCACAGATAGGCCTTCAGTGTAAGGTATATATAGGGGCCAAAACATGGGCTCTAAAGATATCTGCTCTACTGCTACGTTACCAGCTATGCTATGCCCCAATTTACTTGTCTGTGCCTCAGTTTATGCTTCTGGTGAAACAGGGATAATGGTTCATTTACAGGAATGTACTGTGACTTACATGAATATATACATGCATATATATGCATACACACACACACACACATATATATATATACTAGGGCAGTGCTGAACACCCAGCACAAGGCACGGGTGAGGGTGATAGCACCGTCACTATCCTTATCACCTCTCCCATCCCGTCACCCCTCTGATGGCTATCTAGTGAACTTGACAGGACAGGATTTGGAATCAGCTAGACGACGTACCTCTAAGCTTGTCTCTGAGGTACTTCCAGACAGGTTTCACCAAGGTGGTAAGGCTCACCCTCAGTATGGGTGGCACCATCCCAGTGTCTGGGGTCCTAGACTGAGAGAAAAGGGAAACCTGAGCTAGACACTACCATTCCTCTCTGCTTCTTCATTCGGGTGCATGTGTGTAAGCAGCTTCCTCCTGCTGCCACACTCTCTCTGACAGGCTGTATCCTCTGACTGTGAGCTCCAATCAATTCTTCTGTAATTTGCTTTTGTCAAGTCTATTGCCATAGACAACAACAACAGTAACATCAACATCAACAACAAAAAATAACCAAGAAAACTGGAACCAAGAAGTGGTATCTTTGCTGTGATGTATCAACCATATGGCTCATAAGCCTTTGAAACTGGTTTGTGGGAAGAATTAGAAGAATCTGAAGCTGTAGGCTAGAGAAGCCACGGAGTGGTTAAGTACACCTTAGGGGGCCACTCTGGTAGTAGTCTGGAAGGCTAGATTGCCAATAGAAATATAAACAGTGGGAGCTAGGAGATTAGGTTTCAGAGAAGAACAGGGCTCTACTAGGAGCTAGGCTAAGCAATCATTTGTAACAGTTTGGCAAAGACTCTGGTTGCATTTTGCCCATGTCCTGAGAACTTCAGCGAGGTTGATTTAAGATATGATGAGAAGAGTTTATTTGATAGAGGAAATGTCAAGACAGCACAGCATTCAAGCTGTCGAATGGCTGCTGCTCACTGCCCTCACACAGGTCTACAGTGACAGCAGCAAGTGGAGTAGAAAGACGGAGAAGGCATTTGAACCCATTTAAGGTTGCAGACAAAGAGGGCCCAGAGAAAGCAGCTGTGATTCTTTAAGAATCTAGTGCCATTAAGAACAAGCCTTCTTACTGAGATGGTGAAGCCAGTAAATTACTTGCCACACAAACATAAGAACCTAAGTTTGAGTTAAAGGCCAGCCGTGGTGGCATGTGCTTGTATCTGAGAAGCCAGACCTAATCAATGAACCTTGGGACTAATGAGAGGCCAGGTACCAAAGAACAAGGTAGCCAGTTATGGGGTGCACACCTTTAAGCACAGCACTCAGGAAGAGGCGGGACAATCTCTATGAGTTCCAGGCTAGCTTGGTCTACATAGCAAGTTCTAGGACAGCCAGGACTACATAACCTGTCTCAAAAAACAAAGCCAAAAAATTAAAGGTGGATAGATCCTGAGATATGATAGGCAAAGTTGAACTCTGGCCTCTACACACATGTGCACATATAATGTACATACAAGATTGCATGCACACAGACAGATTTTCCAGGAACATGCCTTTAATCCCAGCACTCTGGAGGTAGAAGAAGGCAGATCTTTTTGAGTTCAAGAGACCTTGAATCAGAGAGGGGAAAAAAGAGAAAATTCCTACTATGTTCTGGGACAATAGGAAAGATGCCGAGTACAAGACTATCTTTTCAAAGGTCTATCTTGTGATAATGCAAATTTATCTAAAAGGGGAGCCCTGAATTAAGAATGTCCCTAAAGAGTTTTCCTCATTAAGAGACAAACTATTGGGGCTGGAGAGATGGCTCAACTGTTAAGAGCACTGACTGCTCTTCTGAAGGTCCTGAGTTCAAATCCCAGCAACGACATGGTGGCTCACAACCATCTGTAATGAGATCTGTCGCGCCCTCTTCTGCGGTGTCTAAAGACAGCTACAGTGTACTTACATATAATGAATAAATAAATCTTGAGAGAGAGAGAGAGAGAGAGAGAGAGAGAGAGAGACTACTAGGGAAAGGTTTTCTCAGGAGCCATTACAGTTGAGGTGGAAAAACGAATGTGACAGAACTGGCAACATTGGTGCTGGTTTTACAAACATGCAAATACAAGAAATACGGGGTCACTGCGGCATTCACCAGAACTCTAGAAAGCTGCTGGGGACAGGCAATGTGTGGCAGGATTGGATTCCCTGAAAGAAAGGCTAGAGGCCATTCATTGTGTAAAGCTATGAACATTACAAAGGGGAGCCCAGGCTGTTGTAGATGTCACTACTATGAGACGTCTGCCAAGGAAACCTGCCAGCGTAGAGCAGAAATGACTCAAGAGGGAGGCTGTGTACTGCGGGCAGAAGAACCAGACGGGCAAGGCTACCACAGCTACTGGTGCCCAGACGACTCCATCATGATTCCCAGGTCCTGCATGGAGCTGAGATTTGCTGCGCCCCTGATAGCTTCAGCTTTATCTGGGCCTGGTCTCTCTTTGTCATGCGTCTTGCTCTCCTTTTGGGATGGGAATACATTTAGTTCATACCACTGAACGGCAAACGTCTATAACTTGGGGGATGTATGGCTCATAACCCAAGACACAGAAAAAAATCCGATACTTGCACTTCTGAACAATGTCAGAACAACTTTTGAGATGGACTAAATGCATTTTGCATTGGGAGGAGGAGTAGCCTGGTATGTTTGGGTTTTGAGTTCACACGGGGTGAAGCACGATAGTTAAGGTTAACCTGAGAGGATTTAGAACCATCTAGAAGGTACACTTAGGATGTGTTTCCCTCCCTGAATGTGAGCAGCACCATCCCGTGATATGGGGGCCCAGACGGAAAAGAAAGTAGAAAGCAAGTAAAGTAACATTCATCTCTGCTTCCTGACTGTGGACGCAACGCGACCGACCGACTGCCTCATCCTCCTGGGAACAACACGCCTTCCTTCCCTGCCGCGGGGAATTATATTCAAACTGGGTGGCCTTGGGGGGCGGGCTCCAGTGCAGAAGGTCTCAGCTTCCCCTGTCAGGCTGGACGCTGGGAGTTTGACCATGCTCCACTGACTATATGGACAATATCAAAATGGACTCTTTTTCTTTCTTTTTTGGGAGAAGGGGGAAGGTCATAGAGGAAAGGGGCAGACATGAGAAGACTGGGCAGTGAGCACAATCAGGGTGCATGACGTGAGATTCCCAAATAATCAATAAATATATTATGTTGAAAAAAAAAATAGGGTCTCTCTAAATAGCCCTGGCTGTCCTGGAACTCACTATGTAGACCAGGGTGGCCTCAAACTCAGAGTCTGCCTGCCTCTGCCTGCTGCTCAAACTCAAAGAGATCCATCTGCCTCTGCCTCCTAAGCACTGGGATTAAAGACACACACACACACACACACACACACACACATGCAGCTAGGTCACCAACTGGGGCCTCCCCCTAGCTGCCTGGTATCCTTAGGGACCAGACAGCCCACAACTGGTTCCATAAACCTCTTTCCCACTTGACTCTTAGAGCCCTTGGAGCTGATGAACCTTTGAGGGTAAGAGCTGCTGCCCTCAACTGTGGGAGCCGGGGTTTGAGGAGAGACTGTGGCCACTGCTCCAAGCTCATCTGTCTATTTCAGAGAACTGGAAGCTTAGAGAGTAGAGGACCTGCTGTGGCAAGTCAGCCAGCAGAGGCTGGCAGCTTAGTTTAGAGCCCAGAACCAGGTTCTAGGTGATATCTAGCAGAAACATACATAGGGCTAATGACAGTTGAGGGTGAACCCATGCAAGGCAATTCAAGTGTTGTTATCCAGTTCTTGCATGCTAAAGCCCAGAAGATGGCTATCAGAAACCAGGAGGTGCCAGGCAGAACACCCCTGCCTAAGTATGACATCCCTGTCCTTCAGGCTGCGGACATTGTCTCTTGTGCCTCCAGAGTGCTTTCAATGGAAGGCCTTGTGATGCATACAACAGACCCAACCTCAGCAGGAAGGTCAGAGTCGGAGGAGACTGAGCATTGCGCCTGGAAGGAAGGAATAGAGTCGGGAAAGGGGGAAGCCCTGGGGAAGTCACAGACAAGAGATGGCAGGAAAGGGACAGGGTGAGGTGACCAAGACTGAGGACCAGTGATAATACTGGGTATGATGGAGCCACAGGTGACTGAGCTAAGGATCAGGGTGGCTCTGCTGGACCCAGACTGATGTGGTTTGCTCTGAGGTGGACCAGTGTGGACATGTGAGGGACATGGACACAGTGGGTCCTAGCAGCTGGGGATGAATGGAGAGTTATATACAAGTCTGTATGTCTATATAATATACAGTCAACTTCTGAGATTAGACTGGCTGGGACAGGACTTGATGGACAGGGTCATGGGACTTCTGCCTCGGGTTAGAACCTACATCCTACCCACTCCAATTTCCCCCTCCTTTCCTAGCTGGGTCTCTGGCAGGCACTGGTACAAGCCAGATGGGGGCAACATGCCTCATTCAGGTCCCATCACAGACTTGGTCATTAATGGGGAAACTGAGACCCAGAGGGGTAGAGTCAATTCCCAGGCACAACTAGGGATGACTGAGTCCTGGATTTAGGTTGGACCCTCTTCCTGAGGCCATGAAAATCAGACCTGATTAATTACATAGTATTTGGTAGGCCTGAAAACTCCACTTCTGTCTATTCAGCTAATTTACTTTGTAAGTGTTTAGGCTTTAAAATCAAACAAAGGACTAATTACACAACCAACAGTCAATTAAGCTACAGCAGCTTAATAAACCATGTGGGCAAACCCACTGTGGGGCCAGTTGACCACTCATGCAGCTATAGTCTCTGAATGTGCACACCGACCTCCTGCTGGTCTCCCCTGTAGCCTGAGCCTTCAGTACAGGAAGGCCTGGGGACAATGGTTACCCACTCCAGCATCCTGCCTCCTGTCAAACCTTAGGGTGAAGCCTGTTCAGGAGCCTTGACTATCAGTTGGCCTATTAGTGGAACACGGAGCAGTATTTGTGAGGGATCCAGAGCAAGTGGCCCCTTCTCTAACCAGGCTCAACAATGTGAACTCATTCCTCAGCTGTGATGTCTAGGCCCCAGTTCACTTAGCAAATACTCATGGCTCAGCAGTGATGTCAGCAGTCTCTCTCTCTCTCACGGAGACAAGGTCATTCTCACAAGATAAATGAACCAGAGTATGATGCCCTGAGCCACAGACGGTTGTCTGCAGGGTAACTGTCCTGGAGGGTGCTCTTCTCAGCTCTGTGTAAGAACTGGAGGGGGGAGGGGGCAGTCCTAGAAAAAGTGCCCAGCACCTTTTATCATTCTGGAATGTTCCAACAATTTTCCCACAGATAAAAACCTGCTAAAGCCCAATTTATGCTTGGGTCTAAGTCTATTGTGAAAAGTGTTACTAGGTTTCTCAGCTAGTGTTTATATAACAGCAAAGAAAATTTAGACAAGTGTTCCCTATCTACTCTGTGGGGTCACTATCCGGTAAAGCACAGGACACTATACCTAGACCTGCATCACAGACGTGCCTCATCTGTTTTGCTCCACAGGGTCATATGTCTGGGGCACCTGCTAGTTCTGTCTTTCAGACTCAGCCTGACACTCACCATACAAGGGATTCTGTGTAATTTTACTTGGAGCTTCCTCCCTGTTTTCCATCCATGTCTCAAGGGTACACACTCTCATTTTAACTATGCTGTTGACTTCATTATCTTTGTGTTCCCAACCTACAGAGATGTGTACAGCACATTGTGGCATGTTGCTTAAGCTCTACCCCGAGCCACTCCACACATACCTGGACATCCCTCCATGCCCCAGCTGTCTACCGTACTCTGTTTGGAGCTAACCAAGACACTGGATTACCTTTTTGGTTCCTACAGGCCTCTGTAACTGTAATCACAATCAAAGGTAATTACAATCATACAGAGGTAGTCACAGGCACACACGTGAAAGAGTACAGACAGCTCCTGGAAAATCCCCTCCCCAGTGCTCTAGGTTAGTTACTCTGGGGACCCCTACAACCAACTTGGGCTTAGAGCCTTCCCCCTGTACACTGTGACATTCTCTAACAGCACAGGCCTCCACCTGTACACTGTGACATTCTCTAACAGCACAGAGCCCTCCATCTGCACACTGTGACATTCTCTAACGGCATACAGCCTCCACCTGCACACTGTGACATTCTCTAACAGCACAGAGCCCTCCACCTGCACACTGTGACATTCTCTAACAGCACAGGCCTCCACCTGTACACTGTGACATTCTCTAACAGCACAGGCCTCCACCTGCACACTGTGACATTCTCTAACAGCACAGGCCTCCACCTGCACACTGTGACATTCTCTAACAGCACAGAGCCCTCCACCTGCACACTGTGACATTCTCTAACAGCACAGAGCCCTCCACCCGCACACTGTGACATTCTCTAATGGCATACAGCCTCCACCTGCACACTGTGACATTCTCTAACGGCATACAGCCTCCACCTGCACACTGTGACATTCTCTAACAGCACAGGCCTCCACCTGCACACTGTGACATTCTCTAACAGCACAGAGCCCTCCACCTGCACACTGTGACATTCTCTAACAGCACAGAGCCCTCCACCCGCACACTGTGACATTCTCTAATGGCATACAGCCTCCACCTGCACACTGTGACATTCTCTAACGGCATACAGCCTCCACCTGCACACTGTGACATTCTCTAACAGCACAGGCCTCCACCTGCACACTGTGACATTCTCTAACAGCACAGGCCTCCACCTGTACACTGTGACATTCTCTAACAGCACAGGCCTCCACCTGTACACTGTGACATTCTCTAACAGCACAGGCCTCCACCTGCACACTGTGACATTCTCTAACAGCACAGGCCTCCACCTGCACACTGTGACATTCTCTAACAGCACAGAGCCCTCCACCTGCACACTGTGACATTCTCTAATGGCATACAGCCTCCACCTGCACACTGTGACATTCTCTAACAGCACAGGCCTCCACCTGTACACTGTGACATTCTCTAACAGCACAGGCCTCCACCTGCACACTGTGACATTCTCTAACAGCACAGGCCTCCACCTGCACACTGTGACATTCTCTAACAGCACAGGCCTCCACCTGCACATTATGGCATTCTCTAACACAGTACCTTCTCCGCCTCCCTTGCCCATAATGTAGCTGGGCCTGGGAGGTTGCTATGACCCTTTGGCCTTGACTCCAGTCCCAGGACCTACCAATGGTGGCTACGCCCAAGCCTGGTACTAGCACTCTCGCTCTCTGGCCCCACCCATCCCCAACTCCACCCTAGTAAAGCCTTGGTTCAGACAGCTGCTCTGGTTGCTTCCCAGATCGGCTCCATTTCTGCTCCCCACTACTCTTCTTAGTTCCCCAGCCAGCAGCCCAGGCTAGGCTGGGATAATTAACAAGCCTGTGTCAGGAGATAAAAAAAAGATGGCCAGGCCCGGCACACAGATGACCTTTCTCAGAGTCTACTATATTAGTATATTCTCGTGTTGTCAGACTGAGCGTGCTAACGACCTCATGAATTATTTATCAACAAACTCTTAAGCAGCACCCCTGTTAACACTCATCCCTAACTGTGGTGTCACAGCAGCTCTGGCTTGTTCTCAGTAATTGAATTCTGGCTTTGACAGACACTATGCTCTGGGCTGGCAAGGTCACCCTCTGGAGAACCAAGGGCCATCACCCAATGGTACCCCAGTTTTTCTTCTGGCAGCTAGCTGTGGCTTCTGAGACAGAGGGACTGTCTCCAGTTTTCAACCATGGCTAGTCAGGGACCCTCATTTTAGCACAGTTGCTAGGAAGTACTCGGGTGTGGAAAGGTCGGGCAAGAATTCAGGAACCAGGCTGCCCTGAGAGGCCTGTTATGGTTCAGGACTTACAATTAGGGGTAGGACTGAACACATGGAACTGGCTCCCTGTGGTGACAGGAAGCATTGGTAGCCCCAGGAGGGACAACAGAAGAATGGGGCACCAGGCCACAGCACTTCTGAGTCAGAACTGCTGGGGGTGAGGGTGCTCCATCTCCTTGTTGACCCTCTGACCTATCTATGGGGACCTAAGGCCACAGAGTGAGACGCAGCTGTACTGGGTCAGCACTCAACTGCCCAAAGGGCCCAGTGACTCCAGCCTGAAGGCAGGACTTGATAGGCTTCTGGGCTAGGGAAGAGTGTGGGAGACTCTGCGTTCGGCCATGGTACACAGTGTAGTCTGAAGGTTTCATGCCTGATGTGCCAAAGGAGCCTACCCCTATAGCTCCACTGTCCAATACTGGAGAGCTGGGCAGAGAAGTGGAGCCTCTAACTCATGAGCTGTTTCAATTCTCACAGCAAAGCCCAGAGGCCCAGGCAGCTTAGGGCACAGGGAGAGCCAGGGAAGCCCCTGGGGAAAATGGTACCCTTGTGGAACTAGGTTTATCCCTAGCCTGGAGCAGTGTGACTGATCTGACCTGGGCCTGCCTAGGCCGAGTTAGCTACAATTGGCTCCAGTCTCCAGCAGCCTGGAGATACCCGACTTTCCCCTGGGTGGACCATGAGAAGGGACCCTAGAAGACCCTGACCAGGACCAGGCACAAACACAGTCATGATGGCCTCCAGTCCAGCCCAGCCACCAGCTCATGTGCCCACTCTGAGGGTAGAGTCACTTGATGGCTGAACTACACAAATCATGAGTCAGAAACAGTGACAGGACTTCTCAAACCAGACGCCACTGTGAGTAAAGGGTTGGGGTAGTCTCTGCAGAGTCATGTCCTGTCTCTAGGGGTAAAATGGGACAGGGAAGGACCATGACCACTGTCCCCATTTAGACATGGCCCTCCAGGGGACCACTACTTCCCAGTGCAATGTTCATACTGGGGATTTGATGTGTGCCTGTTTCTGAATCTATAAGTTGAATTATGCCTCTTTCAAAAGTCAACTGCCACTATGAAATAAGATAACACGGAGGAAATTTTAGATGTGACGGGAATACTGTGGGAAAAGAGAAGTCCTCAGAAATGCTCTGGTTCGTGTCGCACCTACATCGCCTTAAAACAGAACCACACATATGTGGGCATTACCCACATATCGTATGTAATGCCCCAGGCCCAGCATTACAGCCTATGGCTGGACTGTCATCTCCCAGATCCTACAAGACTTGCCTACATACTGGCTGGCGATGACTCTAAGCTAACCAGGGAGACATCTCCAGAGGTGACCCAGCTGCAATTGCATCTAAGCCACTGAAACAGTCCTCACCTGGCACCATGGCCTCAGTCTTGAGAGTCTCGTCCTCTTTACCATCTAACCCAATGCATGCAGATAAGGACAGTATGTATAGTGCCTCACAGTCCCTCACCTCCACACTCCGGTTCTCTGGGCTCCTCATCTGGCAACACTCACCTTCTTCCAGTTGCCTGAATACACCAAAATACCACTGTGTAGAGCCCTCACCCAACCGCTTGTTATTTCTCCCGAGTCCCACCTCTGGCCACTGGGGTGGTCTCTCCCAATAACCCAGTGCTATCCATCTCTAACCACTAGGGTGATACCTCTCCAGCATAACCTGGTGCCATTTTTCTTCCTTCTAAGTAGTTACTCTGGTCACTTACCCATCTTTCATATTTTGGGGGGAGGCGGTTGTTTGTTTTGAGGCAGGGGTTTCTCTGGCTGTCATAGATGGAGAGCCTGTAGATCAGGCTGGCCTGGAACTCAGAGGTCCGCCAGCCTCTGCTTCCACAGGGTTGGGATTAACGGCATGAGCCACCACTGCCAGGCTCATTGCCGTGCCTTCTGTGTGCAGTATCCCTGCAGGAACAGTTCTATCCGTGTAGGGCTTCCTCTGAACTGGTAGCCACATCTCTAGTCCCGCCTGGGGAGGGAATCAGCAGAGCACAACTGTGCCCAAGCTGGTGCGCTCAGACTTCGTCATTCTACAAGGTTGATGAATGGGAGGCATGGGTTCAGTCGCTGCTCCAGCTTTAAAGACTCCTGTGCTGAGCTTAGGAGGAGAGGAGTAGGTGCCCCCCAGCCCCCTGCCTGGCTCCAGAGAGAGGCTGGCAGGTTTATTGCTTTTGTTCAAATTATGATCACTTGGAAGTGGCCCATGGAACAGCACGATGGATGTCATAAACCTGCCTCATGAATACAGAGCCTACACTTCAGGGCTACAAGGCTGAGGCAGACATGTGACTCTGACCAGGACAGAGGCACTGGCACAGAAGAGGGGATGCTCACAGAGATTCAAGTCTATGCCTCCAAGGCAGAACAGCCCTGACTGCTTAGATCCTACTGTTGGGCTCTGGAGTGCTTGAGCATAACCTAGGGACTCAGTGACACTCACAGGTATTCCAGAGGCAGGCAAGTCCTTGCTTTGAGGGAAGCAGATGCATCCTTAGGCCATTGCACAGAGGAGCAAGCCAAGCCAGTCAGTCCCAGCTCAGCCAAATCAAAGCACAGCGTCCAGACCCATCCTCAGACCCAGAAGGAAAATGGCAGGGCTGGGTGTGGAGCCCAGCAGCTCACAGCACTAAAGAGGCTTCATCCCTGGTCCAGGACACAGGAGAGCATCCACGTGATAAAGAATACTTCCACGGGGTTCTTGGCCCTCAGATATCCTGAACAGGACAGTGCTGCCCACTCAGGACTCAGGCTGGAACCTCATGTACTCTGAGGGTGGGCTATGAGGAGCCACACTGGCTCTTCTCTGTAGGCACAGAGCAGGTTCACGTGGTCTGGAAGGAGGGAAGCACACAGCCTCCACTACTTCTCCCCCTAAGGACCCAGGATGAGATTAGTGCCACAGTGGCAATGGAGACTTTCCTCAGCAAAGAACAGGTATGGGGGTGGCGATGAAAAGGATGCTCGTGGTGTGAAGTGAGGGTACAGCAGAGTGCCTAGAGCTCTGGATGGACTGTGCTCCAAGCCAGGTGGCCCACATGTGATAACTTCACTAGGTGAGGGGTCCCCATGCCAGCCACACAGGATGGGTACAGGGACAGGTAGTAGCCTGCCTGGGGTCTAGAAGAGACGTGTTCCCCTTTCCACCGACTGTAGCCCCTCCTTTGACTATTCCTGTAATCAGGCAGGGTCCCTACAACTTTGAAGTCTGCAGAGACTGGCATCTTGGCTGAAGGCTGAGGTGACACCTCAAGAAGAGGCCAATGCCCAGGGAACATGTGGTCTGAAAATCTTCAGGACAAACACTCCTCCAGTAGTGAGCAGTGTTCCTGTTTACACTCAGTGTCTGAGGATCCTTCAAGCTGCAGAAGGGAATCTCAGGCTCACAGGAGCTGAGCTCCCGGAATAAAACCTTTGTCTCCTGCATGCTATGAGCCCTGCACACTGCAGACAGTCATTGTGGGTCCAGGCCTGGTGTCAGAGGTAGGGTCCCTGTAATCAACATATCAGCCATGCAGATCATATGAGGTGACCCTAATGGTCTCTTCACAGAAGCACCAAGCACCAGTCTCAGTTTGAAAATACATAGATGAAGCCGGCTGGTCTGGCAGATGCCAGAGGGCCCACATGCTGAGAGATAGCTATAGGTGTCCTGCAGTATCCTGTGTGAACTCCGGATATGTGGACTAAATTTCTCACAAGCTTCACAACATCACCCTCAGGCCTATTTGTTAGGCAAATATGTGATGAGAGGCTTCTGATACGGGAGCGTCATCCTGTCTGTTAATGTAGCAGAGGACTGATTTGGCTTTTAAGCCACAACACCAAGTGCCACAGCCCTACCAGCATTCTGCTGCACATTTCCGGATTTGAAACATAGGGGGCAGTGAGAAGTGCACCCCAGGTTCAGCAGAGCTTAGTGACTCTTCAGTGTACGGGTATCTAGTGGGAATGGTTGAGAAGGAAGTGGCTCACACAGGTATTAGCAGTTTACAATCTAACGATTTAAAGTTATCTTTTGAGGGACAAGAGAGATGGCTCAGCAGTTAAGAGCAGCACGTCCAGCCGGGTATGGTGGTGCACGCCTTTAATCCCAGCACTCGGGAGGCAGAGGCAGGTGGATTTCTGAGTTCGAGGCCAGCCTGGTCTACAGAGTGGGTTCCAGGACAGCCAGGGCTATACAGAGAAACCCTGTCTTGAAAAAAAAAAACAAAAAACAAAAACAAAAAACAAAAACAAACAAAAAACGAGCAGCATGTCCTGCTCTTGCAGAGGATCTGGGTTGAGTTTACAGCACCTACACTGGGCCGCTCATAGCCACCTGTAACTCCAGTTCTATAGGATCTAAAGCCCTCTTCTGGCCTCCAAAGGCACCACCTAGAAGCACATAATACACATAAATGTATATATGCATACACATACAAAATAAAAATAATTTAAAAGGAGGAGAATAAAGAAGAATAAAAATAAAAACCTTTGAAATTGCTCAAAGGCAATATAATAATAATCAACTAATTATGCCCCATGAAAGGTGCCAAGGGGACTTTTCTGGAAGGTACTGCTTGCTGGTGGGATCCTGATCCCCCCTTGAGCTTTGCTCTCACCCAAAAGCATCCTCACCTACTCTAACCACCAAGACTGGGAAGAAGACAGTGCAACTTTCTCACCATATCCTATTCTCCTGTAAGCCGGCAATGACTCTCTTATGCTGGCCCCACTGACAGGAACCTCAGCTCCACGGCTGCTTCATCAGAACCGTCACCTGCCTGTGCTCCTCAAGCATACGTAGGCTTCTACTGCAGGGCCTTCCTATGCTGCCCTTAGGCACAGCTTACACAGGCCTACCCCTGCCACGTGATGTAGGCAAGGTTACCCCACCTGGCCCTTCTGCTTTTCCTCTCACTCCCCACTCATATCAGGCTCCCCACACGAGTTACTGAGGATGCTCGGGAAGTGTTCATACCCGGCAGGTGCGGAGGTTACCTAAGACCAGAAGCAGGGATGCAGCTGACCTGATGAGACCAGTGTGATGGAGGCTGGAGACTTTTCTAGCCTGTGAGGCGAGCGTTGCTCGGGCAGCCATGCATTTGCTGTCACCGCTGTTGGTGCTACTGTGGCTGACACGCAGGAGATGCTCACTAAGCACTTACTGAAGGAGAAGGGTAAAGAAATGGTGATTCCTTTCTCATATCTGTAACTAGGCCCCTAAATGGAAAAGATCAGAAGGCAATAGGGAGACCACAGGGAAGGCTGTCTGGGGCCTACCAGGGCTCCTGATGGTGCTCCAGGCACCAAGGTGCGGGGGTGGGTGGGGGGGTGGGTGGGGGGTGGGTCTAGGCAGGACACTCAAACAACAGCACCTTTCTAACAGTGACAAGGTCCTTAGGGAACTCTGGGCCAAAATGCCACGGGGAGGACCATGGGTAATGTGTTTGGGTAATGGAGGGAGGTGTAGACCTTGGACCCAGAAAACTCTCCCTGAAGCCAAAGCCTGGCAGATATGTTCTGTAGCCTCTTCAGTCCTTGAAACCTCATCTGAAGAGCAAGAGCAATATCAAAAATTTAATTCCCACATTACAGGCTAGCTAGGTCTCCAGTCTGCATCATATCAGCGCTGGTCGGTTCAGCTCTGCTATGGCTATTGCCGCCTCCTCTGCTCCTGATCCTAGACAGCGTCTACACTTGCTGGGCAGGGGCAGTTCTAGAACATTCTTAGTACTGAGTGTAGGGAGGCCACCTGGCAATTCTTACGTATGGAAACTGGTCTCATTTCTCTCCATGAAGGAAGCCTGTGAGCCCCACTCTCTGACTAATTTCATGGCACTAACAAGCACTTGGTGGCATCCTGGGGAGGTGGTGCTGACCTTCCAGGATGAGCAGAAACTGGGGATTTTCCTCAGGATAAATCTCAGCAACATTAACATACTTTGAACACAGTTTGCAGGTTGGGGATGTAGTTTAGTGGAAGAATGCTGTCTAGTGTGTACATGGCCCTGAGTTCAAATCCTAGTATTACAAAATTCATTAATTTAAACGAATGGAGTCTGAAGCTGGGCATGCTGGGGTGTGCCTTTAGTCCTGGCACTGGGGAGACAGGTGAATTTCTGTAAATTCAAGGTCAGTCTACATAAGTGGATTGCATGACAGCTACACAGAGAGGGCCTTATCTTGACACAAAGAGACATTAGAGCTACCTTAGAGATACGCAGTGGTGTCAGCATACTGACGCTCTGGGGCAAGGAGAGGAAGTGCTCGGGTGGGGGCAGGTGGGGGAGCATACATCACGGCCACGCCCATGCCCACACGCACGCCAGTGCTGCAGGGCCAGAGTCGCACACAAATGTGGTAAGAAATCGGGATCCCCTGAGAGGCCAGAAGGACGCATGAGTAATGTCTACAGATATGTAGGAATGCATAAACCACAGACGACAAAAACAGATACACAGGCCAAGGAGAAACAACAGACACTACATACAAAAGCCAGAGAGCCGCACGATCTAGATAACGCATATAGCCCCACTTACATGCAACACACATTTAAACATATAACCTGCTGCTAAGACTGGGCATTGTCTCCTGCTGTCTGCCTGCCTGGGGCTCGGCTCCCATTTGAACCCATAGGACAAACGGACACGAGGTCCCAGGTAGAGATAGCTTGCAAGCATCAGGGCTCACAATGGCACTCTGGAGCAGGAAATTCTACACAGGAAGACCCTAGAGATCTGTTGATTCAAGCCAGCTCTAATACACCTGCATATGCTAGGGCGTAGGCTGTGCAGGTTCCAAGGCCCTTCTAGGTCTCAGATGAGAACCCTACAGTCACACTGCGGACCAGTTGCTTCCCTTCCTGCCACCATCTGTCACTCTTATGCAGCTGCCACAAGGGGCTAAACGACAAGCATCTGGCAGGCTAATTGTAGGCTTTTTAAGAAAATAGAAAAGCAAGGTCTTGGGGAGAAGTCTTGTATGATGATTGTGGACTTGGAAGCACAAAAATGGCCAGGTAGCTCAGAGCAGTGATGCCCCAGACACTCCAGGGGACTCGGGTCACAGGCAGGCCAGAGATCACTTATTATCAACTTGGATTAGCTGTAGAGCCTCTGTCCAAACGTTAGTGTCACACAGGGCCACAGCATCAGGAGACTGTTCCAAGATGTAGCATTCTTCCTACCCATGGGGTGCTTCAGACCCATGGAAATTCAGATGACAGATATGGGGTCTAGATTTAAACCTGTGCCCAAGTGCTAGCCCAGATATGCATGGCCTGACTCCAGTGTCAGCTGCTTCAACTCTCGTGGTTCCGAGTACTGGCAGCAGGTTCTGGTACTGGAGCCCTCTATAAAGATGCCTTATAGGGCTGGTGAGATGGCTCAGTGGGTAAGAGCACTGACGCTCTACCCAAAGTCCTGAGTTCAAATCCCAACAACCACATGGTGGCTCACAACCACCTGAAATGATATCTGACACCCCCTTTTGGTGAGTCTGAAGACAGCTACAGTGTACTTAATTATAATAATAAATAAATCTTTGGACGGGAGCAAGCAGGGACTGAGTGGGGCCGACCAAAGAGTCCTAAAAATTCAATTCCCAACAACCACATGAAGGCTCACAACCATTTGTACAGCTACAGTATACTCACATACATAAAATAAAATAAATAAATCTTTAAAAAGAAAAAAAAAAAAGATGGCTTACTTCCCAGTTTCCAACAAAGTCCTGGCCACAGAGCCATTTTCAGGAGCATCAGATCATTACAGAGGGGAGGATGACAGGAAGGCCTGTCCATCAAACTGGGGGCATCACAATCACTCTCAAGGGCCGCTGTTCTCTGTGCTCAGGTGTGAACAAGGCTGCCCAAGTCCCGCCATGAAAGATCCCTTTCGATGGCCACCAACAGGAGTCACCTCTCCAGGGTGTCCATAGCCCAAATCCTGGATATTTTCAGTCAAATCCTTGCTAGACGCGGAGCAAGGTCTGATGAGCCTTGGCATTCTACACCTCAGGTGGACAAGAAGAGATGAGGTTAGCGGAGTGGGAAGTGTAGATGAAGAAGAGGCCAGGCCTCTCCTCCAGGCAAGACAGGTAGCCCCACCTTGCTCTGGCCTCTGAAAGGTCTACTGAGCCTGAGCTGCTGGCCCATTTCTTCCTTGTTTTCTTTCCAGTGTCCAGGAATCCCAGGGTAGGCACCAGGGTTGGGAGAGCTGCTCTGATAGGCCCCACTGGGTAACAAATGGGTTAACTACATACCCCCATAAAAGCTACCGTGATTTAGAGAGTGAACTAGGCAGGCCCTAACTGGCAGTAAATCAGAGCTGCAGGGATGAGGCAGGCGGAGTCCCAGCCCCAGTCCTCCAATGAGCCAAAACGCCTATAAATCCGCAGGAATGGCTTTTACGAAGCTCTGGGTTTTATGATGTCATTAATGTTTCTCTGCATACTTAAGGGAAAATGAAGCAAGCCATGAGGAGGTGCAGGAGCTGCTCTGGTCAGTGCCAGGGCCACTCCACAAGCTCAGGTAGATGAGGGAGGGACTTGCCTGCACCTGAGGTCATGCCCCTAGTGGACCTCACTGAGCATGTGTCAAGCCCCTCTGGTAGACGTGGGTATGCCTGCCCACACATGATGTTTGCAGCCTGAGCTTGCTGAATGCCATCCTGGCCCATCTCTATGAGGCTCTCCTTGGGCCACAAGTCCACCATTTGGGCACACATTCATCTCCCCACAGTCTCTGCACACAGTAGCTTTGGACCTCTGTTTCCAGCCTAAGCCCCAGCCCCTTCAGCAGGCAGATGGGGCTGAGAGCTGGAATACGGCTGCTCGCACGCCACGGGCATCTCCCTAGTCAGACCCGCTCACCTCTGGGTCCCCCGATTCCTGGCACCCTGCTCACCTGCACGGGGACCCACTTCAGATTCCTGGCCAAAGTCCTGGAGACTCTGTCTTAGGTATGTGTCCCAAGCTCTGTGCCTGCCAGGAAGCTGCTGAGGTCAGAACCAACCAGGATTCTAAAGGAGAAGATTCCAGGGTGGTGGGACCCTCTAGGCACTGGAGCTGTGAGAAACCTTCCGTTGAGGGATGGCCCTGAGGCAAGGACAAGGACAATAAAGGGGGAGGGGCTGGAGACTTACTGAGTAGCCTCTCCCAGAAACCGCCTGTGCCGAGCTCTGTGGGAAAAGGAAAGAGACAGTCAATGGCAGGCTAGGCCACAGCCAGCGGCCCCAGCAGACAGGCAACGGGCCCTAGGGCCAGTAAGGCCTCACTGGAGCCAGGGAACTGGGATAAGAATAGCCTTCTCCTGCACCAGAGAGCTTCTGGGGCCGCCTCTGAAGTAGTAGTCTCCCTTCTGATTTAGCCAGGCCAGCGGTTATGGCAACAGCTCTGAGTGGCCCTATAGGGATGCCCTTAGCCTATCCACAGCTCCCTTGGGACTAGGATGCTAACTAAAACTGTCCCCCAAAGTGCAGCAGGAAGACCCTGGCTGATCTTTCACCACCTCTGCTGGAGCTTCTGGAGGAGCGTGATAGCATGGGCCCTAAAGGTCAAGTGGCTTGAGGGTTAGCCAACAACCATAATGGAGGCTGGCGTGAGGACCCAGGAACAGCTCAAGCTGCCAGGGATTCCATAGCTCCAAAGATAGGCCACAGAGCAGGTTCAATCGTGTGTGTGTGTGTGTGTGTGTGTGTGTGTGTGTGTGTGTGTGTCTCAGGGTGGTGGGGGGAGGGCAGGGCGCAGCGGGCAAGGAGAGGCTGAGCTCCTGCAGAGCGATAGTGGGGGTCAGGTGGCAGGAGGAACTTCATGACGACTCGTGAGACAGTAAGATGGGGAACCAGAGTCAGCAAGGGGAAATGGAAGCTAGTAGGCCAAGCTACAATCCTCCCTTCCTTCCAAGCAATCAATCACTGATATCCTTCCTACAGATCACTGACAAACCTACTCCCGTTTGGGTCCCACCTGCCAGCCCCAGGCAGCTGATGGGGTGGGGGTGGGGCATAATTGGTTGAGTTCTCAGCTTCATGTCGAGCTGTGTTCAGAATGCAGCTTCATTCATCCTGGGCCACAATTAGAGTGCTAACTAGGGCAGCCCTGCGGCCCCAGACAATTACCAGCCTATTTTCCCATCTTGCAGCAACAAGATCAGGAGCCTGGCAATTATGCCTCCCTCTGCGGCAGCAGGCTGCACCCCCAATCCCCTATTTAAATGATAATGAGACACGACTCATTCAATTTAGTCCTTCAAAAAAAAAAAAAGTACCACCCTGAGGCCACTTGGGGAGCTGGGCAGGGTTGGTGTCAGCAGCCATCTCCTGAGTCAGCACCCCACGGGTGGCCCTTCTGTTTCTACCCCAGTTCTTGAGTCATAGCCTATAACTCATTTCCAGTGAGCCTGGTTGGCTCCAGCCTCCTTCCACCTGGCTTTGTGACCGACTATCCCAAAGACCTAGTACCCAGGGTGCTCTCTCACCACATATGCACCCCTACCCAGCACCTCCAGTCCAAAGTACCTCAGGGCCCACGCCAAGATGTGCAGCTGTCTGCTCTGCTTTGGGAGAGGTAGCACCTGGTGTTTCAGACATGGCATGCCACCTATGGATTTAGACACATTTGTGGAATTGTTTCTACCCAGATATCACTGCAGAATGTTGGTGTAGCATCTACCTGCTCTAGGGCACAAGGATGTCCACCTTAGGGTTACAGGGCTACTTCTCAGGCTGCTACACTCTGCATGATGTGACAGTATTCCAGATGGGCTCCTGCCAGCTCCTAACTGCTGCCCTTCCTTTAAACCTTCCTACTGGTGAGGTCCTACTTTGCTTTGGAGAAGGAAGACAAACTGCTAATTGCTCACAAGCAGCCTCCAAGTAAACTGCCAGGCATGGTCAGAGTCATGGGACACCTGCAGGGGGACACCAGGGTGTCAGTTGGGGGGGGAGGGGTACTCACATCGCTTAGCTGCTCCCTCGAGCTGCTACGCTGAGAGCTGGAAGCTTCAAGGACACTGTCATCGTCACTGTTCCGGTCACCCCCTCTGGCCATTGTGACCTTCATCTGGGGACAGGGAGGAAAAAGTCTCAGACAAACACGCACTAACCAACAAGACTCCCTGGCTAGGGTTATACCCTCCCCACAAACAGGAGCTGGTAGTTTCATTCCAGGGCTGGAAGTGGCAAGTAGGGCAGGAGGACATTTCCCCTTAACTTGAGGAAATGGGTCTGTCTGTTGGGAGAGTCGTCAAGAAGAACAGAAAGATGTGGGGCCAGGTTTGCAAATTCAACACCAGACAGGACAGGAATGAAATGCCCCAAGGAGCCTCACCATCACTGGCTCTTTGAAGCTACCCCAGGGGACTGAGAGACTTCAAACCAGGCCTGCTCTCCCTGTCCGCAGCCTGGCCTCTCTTCCTGCTGAGGCTATGCCGGGCTGGGCTGCCCTTGTACCACATTGCGACATTACACCCATGCGCCCACAATGCCTCCTGCGGGAGTCACGGCAACTCCTTAGGTACCAAGGAGTTCTTGGCCTCAATTTGCCAATTTGCAGGATGGAGCTGAAACACTGCGGTAGGCACATGCAAACATCCCAGGGACTAGCTGACACTTGCTATAGTTAATGTCTTATACATTCTGAGACTGATGGCTGTTTGGAACAGCCCTTTGGACAACCTTAGTTTTCTTAGAGAAGGCTGGAACCAGATCTAGAACAAAGCGACAGATATCACTGGCCTTGGCATTAGATACCAGCACCAGCAGGAACACCCACCTACACAGCTCATAGCATTCTGGGACTATTTGCAGAGGCCACCTTCCAGCCCCAAACATGATGACCTCATACTTCTCCCCAGTCCAGTTCTCTGGTCTGTTTAATGGGGAACACTCCTGGGTGCAGTGTTTGGCTAGCACTGGACAGTAGGGGGGCTATGTGAAAGCACATGAACATTCATCTTGCTTGCACCTGATACCTCTCCTGATCTTACATCCCAGAGCCACACTGGTATAGATTTGGTCAAAGTCCTCGGAATCCAGTCAGTCATTTCTCCATAAGCATGTGCCAGCCCTAGAGCCAGTTTAGGCCTCGAACTGCCAACTTCTCCCCAGCCCCAGACTCACAGGGATCCACACGTCTTTCCTTTGGGAGCTAACGGAGTACCAAGGCCAAGACACTGCCTGGATGTTAATGAATGTTCAGATGGCTAAGTGGGGGCCCTCACCCAGGCATCTGTCTAAGGCCCCAGTGACGTGAAGGCTGGTAGCCTGCAGAGGAACCAGCCCAGCCTGAGGAGCCCGAGGTGATCCCAGTCACTGACTGAACGAACTCTATAGGGACTTTTCATTACTAGACCAAGTGAGAATCTACTGGTATCTCTGTCATCAGCTTGACTGCCGTGGGGGTGTTCTCTCTTCTGACCCACGGTGGGCAAAGACTCACTGGCAACTCGTGAGGGCTGAAATATACACCAATGCAGTTGTACTGTGAGGACGCTGGGCATGCTTTTTGCTTGGCACATACCTACAGAAGCCATCTTTTCTCTAAGCCAGACTCTGGAGTGAGTACTGTACCCTAGGACTCTATGGTGGAACCCTGTAGGTGATGTGGGCTGTTATCCTTTCTTAAGTAGTTGTCCATGGATTGAAAACCCCACTTCCTGCAGTTTTATAAAGCTGAGTCCTGTATTCTGGAAACAGACACATGGGAAGATATTTATTACCTTCTGTAACCAGGTGGATCTAAAACAGCGCCACCTGCTTGCCCTTTGGTGTTTCTGGCTTTTTACTCACTCTGAGGAAGTTTCCTATGAGCTATGCCAGAGGCAGGGAGATACCATGCTTCCATCTCCGGCATTTATGGAAGGATGAAATCAGTGAACCTCCGTCAGCCTAGAGTCAGAAAGCGGCTTGTTTGCTTGAGGGGTGGGGGGGCAGATGAGAATAGCTATACTTATAGCTACTTTTAGGCCTTGTAGACCAGCCACCAGTCCATCCGCTCATCGACCCAAATAACCAGCTCTACAAGCCAACGTGCCCCGAGTTCTTGTACACTGGGCCCTTCTGGACAACGGACAGACACACACCCTTCCATGCATGGGGCCTTCAAAATCATATGGCTCCCAGTTACTGTAAGGGGAAAAAAAAGCCAGCCTGAAAGACAGCAGCACGTGCTAAGAGGGCAAACTGCAGAGAAAGGTAGGAGGACCGACCACCAAAGGGCCGCTCTATGTTGGCAGTGTTTCATTTGTTCTGTGACACAACCACAAGGATGGACAAAGGTGGGCGAGTTTGCAGGCACCAGTTTAGGAGGCTCCAGACATGGAAGAGAGGTCAAGGCTGCTCCAATCATTTGAAGTTTGCTCCTGTAACATGTCTGGGTGACTATGGCCTACAGGCTCCTGTGCAACCTCAGTGGCCCAGGAGGTTTACAGGGAATGGCTGGAAGCCCAGTCTCAGGGAGGAACCACAGGTACTTTGCCGACACACACAGCTCCCTTACAAATCCGTGGGCGGGCAGGTACTTCTGAGCAGTTCTCCTGGGCTTGGATGTCCGCCAACATGGAGTCCATGCAACTGCACATGCACCCCAGGGGGACACAGCCACATTCAGTCTCTACCTCTCCCCTTGTAGTCCTTTCTGGGTTTCTGAGGTCACCTCTGAGACCACAGTTATTTTACTAGTCTTATAGGCTGGCTATGTTGATGGAGCCTCATGTCTGGTCTTTCATCCAGCCTCATGTAGTAGCTTAATTTATACACTATGTTGGGTATATATGCATGTGAGTATGCAGCCCACAGTGCGTATGTGGAACTTCGAGGACAACTTGTGGGAAATCACTTCTTTCCTTTCACCATGTGGGTTCCAGGAATTTGAACACGAGTTGCCAGGTTTAGCAACAAGTACCTTTACCCACTGAGCCATCTCTCTGGTTTACAACTCTTTCCTTGATATTTGTTTATTTTTATTTTGTGTACAGGTGTTTTGCCTACATATATGTGTGTGTACCATGTGCATGCATCGCCCACAGAGACCCAGAGGCCATCGATCTCCTGGAACTGGAACTACAGAAGTCTGTGAACAACCACCCAGGTGCTGGGAATTGAATCCAAGTCCTCTGGAAGAGCATACAGTGCTTTTATCACTGAGCTGCCTCTCTTGCTCCAGGCTTTAATTGTTCTTGGTGGGACTCAGCCCTTGGCTCTGGGCTGTGCAGATCTATGAGGAAGTTGCAAGGAGAAAGAAGGCTTCCAGACAAGAGGGCAGGAGAGTTCCAGGAAGTGAAACGAAGGGAGGTGGAGCAATGATTAGTCTCTCCAGACAGAGAGAGCTCACAAGAGCTCAAAGAAAGGCCAATATTGTCCTGCTGGGTTCCCAAGCTAGCTTACAATGCACTGATCTTGTAGCCTGGCATGTCCCAAGGTCCAGAAGTTTGGATGAAGTAGGCTGGTGAGCCAGGCTGCTTCCCCACCATCCAGCAGCCTCTGCCAGCATGTACTAGTGAAACACTCCCTCCTTCCTGGTGTAATTCTTTCTGGGTAGGCCATGGGACATAGAAACTACGATAACCCAAACCTGTTCAGTGTTACTCGTGTGCACGTCACCGACTAGTCAGGCAGAGAAACTGAGGTACCACATGTGATCAGTGGGACCTAGAGTGGGGGAGTCCACTCCTTGGCACCAGTGCCTGCCAAAGGCTGAAATACACACAGGGCTTCAGCTGACACTGCTCGGGCAGACAGGAGGGCAGAGTGAAAAGAGTCCTAATTCACTCCAATGGGCAGGACCAAAGCAAGGGCAGTGTTGTGAGGCAAACTGGCTTTATTTCTGGTAAACCCCCAGAAATGCCTGCCAATTTCCAGAGTTCCGCTAACCAGGGCAACCAGACTAGCAGGCTGAGAAAGGGCTCCAGCAGCCATGAACAGTGGCTCTAGCAATGAGGTGCCTCCTTCCCCCTACTCAACACCAGGCTGCACATGGAAGTCACGCTTCCAGGGCTGGGGGCCAAGTGAACTGCTTGCTGTCCCAGGTAGGAAGCATGTGGTTTACTCTAGTACTCAGATACACTGAGGTTTTGGGTACAGAGCTAGCCTGTCCAAGGGTTGGGCCCTGAGCCATCTGTTGCTGAGCAGATGATGAAGGGACCAGAAGTATCCCTTTTCACTTGCAGAAGTTAGAAAGTCTACCAGAACCCAGACCCAGAGAGCACACGTGGACACACGTGTGATCATGTACATGTCTGAGGTTGTCCATGAAATGCATACTATCTAGTGTACGCACCTCACCTGCTCCCCAGATACCTTTATGCTCTAGAACACTTCAAGGGGATACACACAAAGGCCCACTGGACCCTGGAATCCCATTATTCAGGCTGAAAACACAAACAAGACCGTAGGAATAGCAACCCTGGGTAAGTACAGGACATAGCCAGGATGGTATGCAGGAGTCTGATGAGTCCCATCCATGCTGGAGTAGTCACAGGGAGACAGACACACCACCTCAACTGTTTCATACCCAGACGAATGCTTTACTTGTGGCTTCCTACAGTCCACTTAACCTCTGCACTTGAAAGAGGGAGACAAGGATAGGGCAGTTCACTTCCTGGACCGAGGATGAAGAATATGGCTGCCTGGCTACTTTCTGCTATAAGCCCTGGAAAATCCCTGCAAGGGGCAGCAGCTCCCTCAGGCATCAGACCCAGGGTAGGCCAGAGAGGTGGACGCATGGTTGGCTCCCCATTGTTCAAGGTGAAGAGCCAGTGGAAGATACACTTGCAGCATGTCAACCTATATATACGGTGTATCCTGTATGTACAACATGCTATCCTATATATACAATGTATCCTGTATGCACAGCATGTCATCCTACATATACTGTGTATCATGTATGGGCAGCATGCCAAATGAACACACCATGCCAAGCATGTAAGCATGTATGGTATTCCATGTATGCCATAAGTACATCTTGAATACATGGCATTCTATGTGCATAATACATCCTATGTGTACAGTGCACCCCATGTGCACATTATACCATATGTACATGGTGTGTCCTGTACACACAAGTGCATTCTCTATAGATGTTGCGCCCATGGCTCTGGCCCTTCAGCAGTCACTCTATGCCTATTCTTTTTTTTTTTTTTTTTTTTTTTTTTTTTGGTTTTTTGAGACAGGACTTTTCTGTATAGCTCTGGCTGTCCTGGAACTCACTTTGTAGACCAGGCTGGCCTGGCGCTCAGAAATCCACCTGCCTCTGCCACCCGAGTGCTGGGATTAAAGGCGTGTGCCACCACACCTGGCGTGCCTACTCTTTTTAGGGGAATGACCCCTGCTCCTACTGACCCATGGTCATCAGAAGGACTCTGGAGGCTACCCAGGGATAGACATCTTGAGTCTAAGCTTGGGACTGACCCAAGTTACCCAAGTAACCGATGCCCTCCTGGAGTGAGCTGTGCCAGGCAGTAACCCTGACTCACTGGATCTCACAGTGCTGCAACCAGACTTCAGCAGGGCAAGACCATGCTGAATGAGGCTCAACTGTGACTATCTCTGATACCCTCTTTTCCCCAGCCATAACCCTTACTCGTTGTTAGGTCTGAGTCCTGACTTCCCATGTCTTCTGAGACCCTAGAACAGGTGCTGGCACAGCAAAAGACCTCAGCCAGCAAAGCAGGGGAACTCACCATTTCTGTTCTGCTGACTCCAAGCCAGATGGTCCCCTACCCCTGGCCAGCAGTCCTCACTGAGCATTGCTGACTACACCCCACACTTCCCCTCCACAGGTACCTGGCTGTGGCTCTAGACCTGGGCACTCCATATAGACCTCTCCCTTCAGAACTGAGCACTCATGTAAGCAAGCACCCCAGATCTACCTGGCAAAGACACTCCATTTGCTTCTTCCCCCATTAGCACCAAGATGTCACTGTTGTTTACTACTGTCCCCAGTGGAGGGTTGGGAGATGGCTCAGTGGTTAAGGGCATACATTTCTCTTCTAGAGGTCCCAAGTTGAATTTCCAAGTGGTTTGCTATTGCTCCTCACTTTGTTGCAGCTACGGGCACAGGTCCACGTACCTGTGCTTCGGCTGATCATTTACTCACAACATGAGCCCAGGTGGGGAAAGAAAGCACGATTCATATCTGTCTCAAAAAATATTTACGTCTGCCGAGACAGGGATGATGAACAGCCCAGAGAAGGGTCACGGATGCCAAGGGGAGAGAGTATTCATGGAAATGTGTATGTTAGGCATGCAAGGCAGATGATGCTTCCTGGTGAAGGTACTAGGAGATCCCTAGATTTCCCACCACACCAACCAACAACTGCGAGTAACACCTGGATGGAGAAAAATGGGCCTGGAACCAAGCTGGAGTTCACACTGATTGTATGGGTGCCCACTACACAGTCTGGCCCTGAAGTTCTGCTGTCAGACACAGCCCAGAAAGGAGAAGCACTCTCATGGTTGTAATTAGCATTAGGGCTCCAACTGGGAAATTCCCTTTCAGTGAGCCCCTTATGTCAGCAAAGTTTCATAGTCATCTCCTCTGGGCTCAGTTGGGTTAGCACAAGCCCTGTCTGCTATTTCTAGAACTATACCATTTCTGTGTGTTGGCGGGCGGTTTAAAAGACTCATTGGGTTGCTATAGCTCTCTGCCGATCCCTGTGAAAGTAAAACGGGGCCATGGTGGGGCTTAATCCCTCACGGCCCATGTGCTAAAGGACACTTGCCAGCCTCTGGAACTGCTGGGACACAGTGGAAACCCTCGGAGTCACAGGTAAGAGACCTGACTGAGGCTCTGAAACCATGAGCCCAAGTTTTTCTTTCCCACATGCTGTTCACCTCAAGTATTCTGTCACCATATGTAAAGCTTACTAGTTAACAGGCTGCTGGCTGATTTCTCTCCCTAACTCACAACGTGAGAGCTTGGTAGCAGGGAGTCTTCACCTCTGCCTGGCACAGTAGGCCCAATGGAAGGGAAGCTCGGGCAGTGTTTGGGATGATTGTGAACTGAGCGCAGGCCATCTTCAGGCTTCTCTCCATCCTTCTAGGATGCAGAGAGGTAAGTTCTGTGGTGAGGCAAAGGCATGAGGAGTTAACAAGAGACAGAGACTAGCAGGGAGACTGGAGAGCTACGATGTGTCCAGTGATCTGACGCCCTCTTACTAAGCCCCACTTTCTAGGGTTCAACTGTGTCCCAGCAGTGCCAGAGGCTGAGCCTTAGAACATGGGCCTTGAGGGATGTCCCAGATCTAAACCACAGCCTGGTCCCATTTCACTTCCGTGGGGATCTGCATGGAGCTGTGGGGGCCCAGTGGAACTTCAGCAGCCTCCTCCCAGCCTGTCCTCTGGGTCCTGAATGCACCTCCTTACCCCAACCCCAAGGTGCTTCTCCACAATGCTATGACACTTGAAACGGTCTGGTTTGGCCACAGCAGTGCTAAGGAAGGGGGCTGGGTTTGCAGACGAGGACAAGATGAGCCTCCAGGGTCTGGGCCTCAAACCAGCCAAGTGGTATGAAAGGAAGAAACCACCAAAATCATAGTGAGAGTAGTAACCGTCACAATTCAGTTTGTCTTTTTATGTTTTTTGAAAACAGGGTCTCAAGCGGCCAAAGGTGGCCTTGAACTTACTATGTAGGTAAGGATGAATTACAGGGTACTGTCAACACACCCTGCTGACTTACTCTTTACCTCTCATTTCTACACCCTTAAGGTGTATGTGATATTAGGAACATTCTTTCTTTATAGGGATAGAAACAGAGGCCTAGAAAGGGGAAGTTGCCGAGCTAGAAAAGGCTGTGCAGGGAATGGGATACCTTGTATACATGCATGCAATTGCCAAAAATAAAAAATATTAAAAAACAACTTCCTACTATAATACACATGTACACACACACAGAGAAAGAGAGACAGTACTGGAGTATAAAAGGATCATCCAATCCCCAGGAAGGGAGCCATTTCCAGCTCACTGAACAATGGGGGAGCCACAGTCTTGCAGCAATTGCAGAGATGGCTTTCAGGAACAGGTCCACTTCCCAGTGCCTGAGGCGGCAGAAACTTCTGATCACAATCATCAGCAGACACTGCCAGATGCCAGCTAAAGAAACACAAAGCAAGTCAAACTCACCAGTCCTCTTGATAACCTTGAAGGTGGGCTGTCGTGAGCTAGTTTCACAGACTAGGAAAGGAACAGAACTGGCTTTCTGTGAGACAAGCTCACGCTTCCTTCAGTGGGATCTACCTTGCTCCCAACTGCTCAGAAAAACCTAAGCAAACCATGGCAGGCAATTTTAGCGAGACAGGCGCAGAAGAGCTCCTGGTCAATAAGGATTTATAAAGGTGGGCAAAGGGGTTAACACACAAGGACAGCTAGAAAAAAAAAAACCAAAAACAAAACCCACAAAGGTGAGTTAGCCCAAGGAAAGTCAGGTCCTGAGGGATTGCATACAACATACAGGAAGCTGGGCTTCAAGCTGGGGTAGAGAGAACACTCGCTCTAAAGACCCTCTCACACAGACCATACTTACAGGGAAACCCCACTGCTTACCTACCTACAGGCTAGCCAAGAGTCTGTGGAGATGGCCACGGGCATCACTATTGCCTGTGCTGGCCAGTCAGTAGTGGTGCAGGGTACCGCTATGAACAACAATCTGCCATGCTCCTGCCTCAGTCCCCCAACCGTTGAGGTCATAGGTATTTGCTATCAACACCCAGATTTATATCAGTTTTGTGACTACATTTCTTGAGGAATTTATCTGCATCACTCAGTTGTTGACTTGGTTGGAATTAAACCCATTCCTGGTCATCTATTTCATGTCTATGGCACCTAAGAAATGGCAGCGTGTGTTGTTTTTCTTGGTTAATTTAGCAAGGGATTTCTCGGCTTATCACTTGTCCAAGTTACGTTCTATTGTCAATTTTGGCACAACCTAGAATCACCTGGGAAGAGCTCTCAACTGAAGAAAAGGCTAGATCAGCTTTGACTGTGTGGCCGACCATTCCCAGTACACTGTGGGCTTGTCACTCACAGACAGCCCTGCGCTGTGTAGGAAAGCTTGCTGAGCATCAACAAGGAAGCAAGCCAACATGCAGCCTTCTCCCATGGCTCCCACCTCCAGGCTCCTGCCTTGAACTCCTCTCCTCAAGACTTTCAATGACAGGAAGCACAGGCCTCATTAACCAGGAAGTCTTTCCCCACAGCTGCTCTCACTGGGTTATCTGAGACATTGTAAGTGTCTGACTCTGCTAGCTCCCACACCCAATACATGTCTCCTGTATCCTCAGGCCCTGGGCTAGCTTTCTAACACTCTGTGTAGAAGCACAGATCTACACAAACACACAAATACATCTCAGTGATATTTTTAAAGACAAGGTCTAATATTAAGGCTGATCTCAAACTCATGATTCTTCCTCAGTCTCCCAATGCTAGGATCACAGGTGCGCACCAGTAATCCATTACTGATTACTCTCATAATTACATCTTAAAATGATAACACTTTAAGTAAGCAAACTTAAATTTCTTTTCTTTTAAAAAGATTTACTTATTTATTTTATGTATATGAGTACACCATTGCTCTCTTCAGACACACTGGAAGCATCAGACCCCATTGCAAATGGTTGTGAGCTGCCATGTGGTTGCTGGGAACTGAACTCAGGACCTCTGGAAGAGCAGACAGTGCTCTTTAACCAATGAACCATCTCTCCACCCCAAGTAAGCAAACTTAAATGCTATCAATTATAAATCCCAGCATTTGGGAGGCAGAGGAAGGCAGAACTCGGAGTATAAGGCCAGCCTCTTCTACAGAAAAAAATTTCAGGACAGCCATGGTTACAAGGAAAAAAAGCTGCCTTGAAAAACAAAACCCCTCACTCTGATGGTCTGCTTTTGGTGTGGCTCACTAAAACATTTCAAATCCTTGTGGCTCACGTGTTATTCCACCAAGAGTGCTGCTGAGTCCAGGTCCTACTCAAACCTATCTATACCTAGTTCTCTAAAAACTGCCCAGGAGATCCTGTAGTGGGGCTGAAAAACTAGCTCCTGTGGACTAGTTTTTCATCTAGTGACAACAGTGGGGACATCCACTTGTCACTTCCTCTTCAAGCCGAGGACCACTCTGCCACTTGTGCACTGGGAATCTGAGCCCATCTGGGAGGCTTGACAGGCAGGTAGAGATCGCAGGTCAGGCCATGCCACCTGCCATTCCCAGGGGCAGGGGCAGACACCTCCTTTCACCAAGACATGCTGCTCCAAGGCCCTGAGACATTATTCTGTTTCTGGTCGGACCTCACTTCCTTTGCCAAGGTTTGGTTGCTCCCTCTGTCATATGCCCTTCTTCTAAGATTGCTAGTTTGTGGCCCCTGCAGGGTTATCAGCTGGAATTTGCTGGGACTAGTTTCTGGATGAAGCCTGGTGAGCAGGTTGGCAAGACTGGTAACTTCATTTCACAGGCTGTGTTTCTAACATGAAGGGCAGGATGGACTAGCCTCTGCCTAGCTAGACAAACCTTTGCAGCCTTGCAAGGCAGGGTGGTGAGTCAGGTAAAACACACATGCATGCACTTGCAGGCTCATGCAAATGCCTTGGGGAGGTGAAGTTCAAGGCAGCTTGTGCTTGCATTCTTCCCTCCTAGGCTGCCCCAATTCATATTCTGACTCAGCCACAGCCACGGTAAAACCCAAGGATATTTCTACTTCCAGGCCCTACAAAAGGGGCTACTTAGACCCCCAGGGGACTTACAACTACTCACGGGGCTCATCTTCCTGTTACACTCAGTGGGAACCCGGTTGGCTTCTTCAGGCTCCCTTCTCCTTGGTTATGCTACCTCATTCACAGCTAAGGAAAGCTACACTGAACCTGGTGCAGAGGCCCTAGCAACAGTAAGTAGATGCTAATGGCCAATCAGATGATGGTACTGCTCCCAAGGTCCATTTCAAAAGGGTCTTCTAGACCCCACTCATGTCACCTCAACTAGGATGAGCCTACTGCCCCCTACAGCAGTCAGGGCCCAAGCTTCCCTCCAGGGCTGCTCCAGGCAACCTCACCTCAGGGCCCACATTCCCAGCTGCACATCCTAGCAGGCCCACATAGCCTTTGGTCAGACAGCTGAGTTAGCAACGTTAGAATCTGACAGATCCAGAGGAGCCTGGATCTCCAGCTATTCAGAATTACATAGACCACAACAGCAGTTCCCCAAGACAGGTTCCAGAACGTGGCCCATGTGTGTGACCCTGCCATCGGGACCCTGGTGATGCTGCCCTCCCCGTGCTGGGCGTATGTAAGTCTTTAATGGTGTAAATGCATATATTTGAATGCAAGCATACACGTGTCAGTGTCTGCCATGGTCTGAGAACAGCTCTCGGGAATCTGTTCTCTCCTGCCACCTTGTGGCATCTGGGGATGGGACCAGTGCACAAGCACCTCTCCCAGCTAAGCTATAGTACCCTCTGGCCCACTGAGTTCAAGTAGTCTTCCTTATCAAATGTCCACGATGCCAAGCCCCAGTTCCCAGTCGCAGAAACTCAGCTGGTCATGGCAACCTCAACCTTCTATGCTAACAACTGACCGGTCTTTCAACCCTGGATTAGGCTAAGAGGGCAGTAGAGGATGCTAAAAGGACTTTCTGGACCCGGGCAGGACTGAAGGACCTATGTGGGTGTAGAATTTCCCTAGCCCTTGTAGGTCCAGGGCAATTTAACTCAGGCCCTAGGATCCTTGGACCACCCCATGCAACCAACCCTTCTCAAAACACTGACATGGGAGGGTCTGGTTCAGAGGAACATGAATCCTGCCCTCAAGAGCTCCACCTAATTCAACATCCACCTCAACTCTACCGCCTACCTATGCCTGGGTCACGGCCAGGCCAGTGCCTTCCCAGACCCACAGGACCCTCTATCTAGCACTTAGTAAATGCAAAGTCAAATCTAGATACATAAAACCACTCAGTGGAGTAAGTCAGGGGATAATCACAGATTATCTACTTAAATAATAAGACACTAGTAATGTTATAAAAATGGCATGGCACTTTTTATTTTTACAATCAGAAAAATAAGTCCCAAATTCTCAGTTCAGAGGCTGTAGTTGAACAACAGAAAGGGGGTAAACAGTCAGGGTAAACAGGTACCAGGTAAGACTGGGGGCCCTGGCCCGCTCAGCCCAGAGAACCCCAGGTAGCCAGCACTGAAGTTCCAAGTCTAGTAGTGTCCTCTGCTCTGGTCACTTCCCCTTCAGGGGCTCAGTTTAGCCACTTGGACTCCAGTGCAGGGCTGCCCTGAGATGGGGCTGGGGCGGGGGTAAACAACCCCTGATCACAGGTAGTGTGGGCTGTGGGACAGGTGCAGGCCTAAAGATGTCTCTGTAGTAACAGGTGTCAAAATCAGGGCTGAACACTGTTATAATGGGAATAAAGAGTCCAGATAAGGGCTTCCAGTTGCCCTACCCTGCCTCTAGGGTGGAAGAAGAGCCCTGAGAAGTGGGGAAGCAGCCACTGAGTCACCACCCCTTCACATCTCTCATGTGGCTGAAGATCTTCAAGTAGACACTAGCATCATCCCACAGCCAAGAAAACTGCGACCTGAAACCTGGCCAACCAAATCCACAGTGTGGCCGAGTCACCTAAGCCACTGTGCTCAGGGCAGGGAATACTACATTGGTGGGAAGAGGGAGTGAGGCCTAGGCTGGCACTTGATCACACATGTCCACCACATACAGGCATACATATACACACCATTCACACCTGCACACATGCGTGAGAGACTCAGAGATGCAAAGACAGTGTTGGCAATAGAGGCACCAAATGATGCTGAGGAATCCCAATAGCTCCAAGTCCTTAGACTGGCTGTGTAACGTCTCCCAGGAGGTGTCCATCACAAAGCAGCGCATGTGAGGAGCACAGTAACACCAAGAGGCCTGACACCCATGGAGGGGACAGTGGGACGACATGGAGTCCATCTCTCCTTCTGATGCGATGGGCCCAATCAGCCAAAGAGGTCAGGAAACAGCCTTGGGGCAGTCTGGGAAACCATCTTAGGCTTAAAGAGAGCAGGTTCTCACTAGTGTGGTCCAACTGTAGCTTAACAAATTCACCCAGGAAGTTATGTACAAGCCTCAGGCTCCAGGACTCACAGATGGGGCTTGGCGGGCCACCCCTGGGGCAGAGTGTCGAGTCCACTGTGACCTCAGGGGCCTGAAGGGATGGCCCAATATTGAAGGCCGGGGATGACGAGCTGGCACCAGCCCCAGCAGGGACTGCCGTCTCAGCTGACAAAGGGGCCTCAGAAGAGGCTGGGGGGCCAGGCCTGGCTGCCCCAGAAGTGAAGGGCGATCAGGAAGAGGAAGTAACGGTTGGGGTTTTCGAGGCTGGTCTGGACCCAGAAGTGACCGCAGGCGTTTCTTTGGGCCCATGAGGGGCTGTTTGGGTATGTGGGATTGCTCTGGGCTAAGACGGGGGCACTTCTGCTGTTGTGACTGTCTAGAGCTCAGCAGGGCAGGCTTGGGAGGGCTGGTTTGTTCTGGGCCTTCAACTAACTGCTGAGGCTGCTTGGGGCCCACTGATGACTGTTGAGAGCAGCTAGGCTGGCCCAGGAAGGATCTATGGGGCTGGTTCTGCTGACGTGAGGCCAAGAGTGCCCGCTGGGGGCAGCAGCACTGGCCTGAAAGGCAGCTGGTGGGACGACGGCGTGGTTGCAAGGTGAGAGTCCGAGGGCACTGATGACACCGGACTAGCAGAGACTGTGGGGGCTGGCAGTGCTGTCCTGTGGTAGCCCTACAGGGCTGGTCACAAGGACACAGTGTGGTCCATGACCGCAAAGGTTGGCAACGGTGCCAAACGGTCAGTAGAGACCGGCAGAGGTGACATGAGGTCAACAGGGACCGGAGTGGGCGGTAGCGATGCCATGGAGTCTGGATGGACCGCAGGCGCTGCCTGGAGCCTGGAAGCGCCAAGAGAGGCGTGCGGGGCTGAGCCAGGCGTGAGCGCTGGGGCTGGCTGAGCTGATCTGGGGCCGGAAGCAGAAGCTGGGGACGATGGTGCTGACCAGGGCCCAGAAGTGGGCGCCGGGGCTGGCAGGGCTGTCTCAAGCCTAGAAGTGATCGATGGGGCCAAGCACGCTGACCCGGGGGCGGCCGCTGGGGCTGGCAGGGCTGCCCTGGGGCTGGGAGGGGCCCCTGGGGCTGGCTGGACTGGCTGGGCTGTTGCTGCTGCTGGTGCTGGGCCGGGCCGTTCTGGTGCCAGGGGCTGGCTGGGAGCGGCCCCCCTTCTGGGGAGCACACCTGCATGGAAGAAAGAGTATGTGTCCACCTGGGCAGGTGCGCCAGCGGACCCCCCATCCTGCCCAGGCCCAAGACATGCTATTCCCTCTCCAGAGCCCAATTCCCAAAGGAGCTCAGAGCAGAGGCTTAACTGCTGAGAAAACCCCTTTCTGTGAAGAGGGCACAGTTCCCAGAAGAATGCAGCTGCAGCACTGAGCCATGACCCAGGACAGACCCATGCTCGGGCAGCCCAGCCCAGCTTCCACCTGCTCTGACAGACCTCATCTGGGCAGGAACGCTCCTCCAGGGGGCCATCCTTTTCCTTGGTTTCTCCTCTCACTCCTGGACCACCAACCTGAAGCCTTTGGCTGAACATTCCCCTTTCTTAGCAGGAGCATGGTCCCCACATCCATTTACAGAGACACTCTAGATGTCTCCAGACACCTAGTCGGCGGAACCTGACGGACGCAGTGGGAAACGGGGCCGGCCTATCAGCTTGGCACTGTCACCCATCCTGGCCAGCACATACCCCTGTACTCCTGGGGAGAAGCAATAGCACTGGCCAGGCAGGTCTTTCCAGCTGGGCAGACAGGTCCCCGAACCTCTGTGACCAGCCTGGCTCCTGTCTACCCCATACCCCAAGCCCAGCAACGATGGAGTGCATTGCCAGGCAGGCCAAACGCCGAAGGGTGGGGTCCAGGTTCGTGTTTGGTCCTGGTGCAGATCCCACAACTGCAGAGGTCTTAAATAAGGAAGGAAGGGCACAGAATGCTCACCTGTTTGGAGGGCTGCAAAGGGACCTTCCTAGTCCCTTCATCACAAGAGGGCTCTGCATCCTGCCCTGGACTGCCCACCTCCAGGGGCTGCCTGTTCTCGCTCAGCTCTGCAGATGGACAGTTTTCTGACTCTCGGGGCTTCTTCACAAGGCGTTGATCCCATTTCTCCTTCCGTTCATGTGGCTTCAGAGCCATATCCTTCTGCAGAGGGAAAAGGAAATGCCTGTCAACCTGTGGGAACATCCTCGGACACCATGCATGGTGATTCCTGACTGTAAGGAGCCTCTCTACCTTGGAAAGGCCACGTTTAAAGGAGAATGGACGAGTATGGGTAGATGACGCCCTACCCTAAGTTCCCAGGGTCCAGTATACAGCACTGTAGGATCTTCACTTTTGGCATACCTCTCTGAGGTGACATGTTGGCCTGGGGCTCATCAGGCGATACCCAGGAAATGCCCCCTGGCAACATCAAACTCCCCACAGGAAGTTACCCTCCCAGGTGACGTGACCCCAATTCCCTACAGTTCTTCCCAGCTAACATACTTTATTCCTAGGTGTCTTGTCAATTATCCTCAGGTTCTTAAGGTCATCTGGCCTGTCTCTGAGGCCCCCACTTCTGCAGCAATGACCAGCACTGATCCCAAATGGTGGCCCAGAGGTGAGGTAAACACTGACATGTACTCACCCAAAAGCAGTGCCAGTCAAGAGGTCTACAGAAAAACACAACTTCCCAGAAAATAGAAAGTCTGTATGTAGTCATGCCTCCTATTCCCAGAGATAGAAGAGTTGAGTCTCCTGGCTTGCCTTCCTGCCTTGGACAGGTCGGGCCTGAGTATAAGGACCTCCTGGCAGTATACACAAGTATTTGCAGGTCCTGACCTCATTGTCCCCTCACTGCAGTCACCTTCCCACAGGGTCCTGGACTGTCAAACTGTCCTGCTGCTAAAGGCTAAGATGTACAAAAAAAAAAAAAAGCAAAGATTTACAGACTTTGATGTTATAGGTGACATGGTGCTCTCCTTAGGGTGTATTAGACCCAAAGTGTAAACAAACTGAGGTCAACTTAACTGATACTAAGCAATAACAGTCTGATTAGGATGCCAGTCAGGAGGCAAGCCCTGACTTCCCAAAAACCAGGAAGGCAGAAGGGAAGAAATAGTCAGAGAGGGATGCTGACAGCCACGTGGCTGCAGAACTGGGCCCCTGCCTCAGGTTTAAATTGACTATCCTCCCTCTGCATCTATGGGCACTTTGCCTTTTTTTTTTTTTTTTTTTTTTTTTTTTGGTTTTTCGAGACAGAGTTTCTCTCTATAGCTCTGGCTGTCCTGGAACTCTGAAGACCAAGCTGGCCTCGAACTCAAAAATCCGCCTGACTCTGACTTCCAAGTGCTGGGATCATAGGAATGGGCCACCACTGCCTGGCTGGCACTTTTCTTTTTAAAAAGACAAAAGACTCCACTGGCCCCTCCAATTCAGCTGGTAAACTCTATGGTCTAAATCTCACACATGGGATTGTTTTATTGGCCATCTATCCCCTTTATCCTAGGGAAGGGCTGATGAGTGACAGCAGCCAAACCCTGTCCTAAGAGAAGAGACCTTCTAATTTTCCTTCATGAACATGTATGTACCCTAGCCAGAGGGAACAAAGATAACTCAAGAGGTACTAGAAGGGCTGTCACCAAACCTCAATTCTGAAACTCCGGGTTTAAACTCATCACCTGACATATTAGGAGAGCCCAGAAAGTGTAAGAGCTAAGCCTAGCAACGCATGCCCTTTAATCCCAACACTGGGAGGCAGAGGCAGGTGTATTTTTGTGAGTTTGAGACCAGCCTGATTTACAGAGTGAGTTCCAGGAAACACCATCTCAGAAAAACAAAAACAAAACAAAAAGAGCACCATCTGGCCTATCTTGGGTCATTCTGTCTGTCTGATCACAACACTGCCCAGGAGAAACTGTCTCCCTGACTTTGGAGCACCAGTGAGGGAAGGGATCCTCACTGGCCTGAGCTATACTCAGATCATTAAAGGGAAATAACACAAAATACAGGGCTGCCTTTAGCTGTTCTACAATCTACCTCCCCCTACTGGTTAAACACTAAAGCTCTGAGAGGTTGTGCAGCCACAAGCCAGAGCCTTAGGCATTCTGTGAGATACTCACTGGATGGATATAAAACCAGTACTGAATACCTTAAAGTCAACCTAAACATTAAAGGCTCAAAAAGACAGCCTGGTCTCAGTGCCCCTAGAGCCTTGTGCTGGGAAACCCTCCTCCAAACTCTGGGGAATGCAGCTCCTCCTTGAACTTCTGGCAGAAGCCAAAACCTGGGAGTCCACAGGGCCATCCTGCCAGGACCTGTAGCTATAAGCTGGAGCGCACAGCAGATCTGACTACCATATATATTCAATGTTAGCCACCAACACTTAATCCCAGACACAAGGCCCCACTTGTGGCAACAGCCTCACAACCATATGCCAGCCTTCAAGCCTGTTTCCCTCCTCAGAAAAAATATCAACACTGAGTGCCCATTCAATTTTCTCTTTTTCCTTTCTGGTTTTGAGACAGTAGTTCTCTGAGTAGCTCTGGTTGTCCTGAAACTCACTATGTAGACCAAACTGGCCTCAAAATCAAGAGATCTGCTTGCTTCTATCTGCATGTACCACTACTGCCCATCCCCCTCCCCTGTTCAGTTTTCTGATGGTGACTTAACGTGACTGTTCCCACCAAGTGTTACTATGCAACACCAACAAAATTTCTAATTGCACTGCAGTAAACCAACCACAATGAGACTTGCTCCTCCTTTGGGATCCAAGCTGCTTACCCGCACCATGGCCCTCCGAGGCTCAGCCCCACTCCTTTTAGCCAGGAAGGTACATGCTCACTCCTACTCCTGTGACCAACAAGCCCAAGACAAAAGCAGAGAGGCCTAGCCCAGGAACAGCCTATTTGAAACCTTGCTCCCAGCTTCCCAACTCACGTGACTATACTGACCACAGAAGGCTGATTCTGGAGCCCAGGAACCTTACATAGTAGATAGGCAACCACTGCTTCAGCATTCAAGGACCCCTTCTGACCAAATCAACTATTCAAAATTAAATTCCAGCAGCCCCAGCTGGGTAGTGGTGGTGGCACACACCTTTAATCCCAGCACTCAGAGAGACAGAGGCAAGCAGATCTCCGAGGCCAGTCAGGACAGCTAGGACTACACAGAAAAACCCTATCTTGAATTAAAAGGAGGGGAAAAAAGACACACACACACACACACACACACACACACACACACACACACACACACACACACACACAGAGGAGTCGAAGAGATAACTCAGTGGTTAAAAGCACTGGCTGTTCTTCCAGAGAACCTGGATTCAATTCCCAGCACCCACATGGCAGATCACCGCAGCTGACTATAACTCCAGCCAGGGAACTCTAGACCCTCAATAAAGACAAAACACCAGGGGGCTGGTGAGATGGCTCAGTGGTTAAGTGCTCTTCCGAAGGTCCTGAGTTCAGCAGCAACCACATGGTGGCTCACAACCATCCATAACGAAACCTGATGCCCTCTTCTGGAGTATCTGAGGACAGCTACAGTGTACTTACATATAATAAATAAATCTTAAAAAAAAAAAAAGACAAAACACCAATGAACAGGAAATAAGTACGTTTACAGAAAAATCCCAGCAGTCCTTACACTTCACCCCCTGCTGAACCTACCTGTTTGCTTGTTCTCTGGGTGGCAGGCAGGACTCCCATGAACCACACTAGATCCTTGCAGTCCTGACTTCAAGTAGGCAGTGCCAACTATCACGACATCTAATTGCCTCTCCAGCTGCAAATAGAGAGCTCTCCTACTCAGATCTTCCTCTCCTCAGCTCATACCCCTCCCTAATGGCCACTGAATTTCAGAATTACAGAACCTGTGTCACATATTCCTGACATCTCTACAGACCCTCATGACCTCTTACCTGCTCCAGAAGGCTCTGGGCCATTGTACCATCTCTGAAATGTCCAAGTTCATGGATATCACCTCCATACCCGCTACCCAGTTGCCAGCAGGCTTTAGTGTATAGGCCAAGTAAGTAGTGTGGACTGCCACATGATATGGGGAGGTAAAGAGACCATGCTACTCCAGAGCTAGTGCTATAGTGTTGAAGTCTAGGAAAAGTTGGGGAGGCCAGAGCAGCAAGGTGGGCCCCAACCCATCCCACAACTGCTGAGCAAAGTATCTTGAGCATTCCACCCACCAAAGTTCTAGGAAAGAACGATCCCTTCAGATCTCAGTCCAGGGCTGCACTATGCACAACACTGTCTAGGCAGAGGGTCACCTGGAAATAAAGCAGACCTTGCTCTATCTAAACAAGGTGCAAGAAGGTACGAAGCACTGACATTAGCAGTACTATTCAGGGAGGAGCTATAACTAGACATGCAGGCCACTTGTAGTAAAAATGCAATTTAAGCTTATCCCCAACTAGCTTACAAATAAATGACTCAGACTACGGTTATTTTATTTGGCTTTGACAATTACAGGGGCAGGGGTGGGGGGTGTTTAATAACCCCTAATCTACTTTCCAACTGCTGGCCTGGCCACCTCCCCAGCAGTATATCCCAGATACTTGCTGTTTCTCCAGGCCGTGTGCTCTCTCCTCTCCTCCGTGGTGGCTTGCTTCCTCCTCCTCAGTTCTCCTCCTCCATCCAGGTTAATCCAAACCTACCTACCTCTAATCCCTCCAGTAATTGGCTGTAGCTAATTTTATTTAATCTTTAGCCAATAGACTTTTTTTCCTGTTTTTTATTTATTTACATTCCAGTCATTGTCCTGCTCCCAAAGTTCCACATCATATTCCTCTTCCCCACCCCACCCCCAGCCTTCCAGAGGGTGCTCCTCCCCACGCAATTAATCAATAGTTTTAAATAAAGGAACAACATTTGCATAAGAAAAGCTTGTAAATTACACCTAGGCCTAGGCCGTTAGAATTTAGCATTGCAATACATAGCAATAGACCAACCCTAGAGAGCTAAGTGCTTGGGGTCCGCACCTTGCTATTACCAGCTGTGTGTGACCCTTTACAAGCTCATGTCCATTTTGCTGGCCTGGGCAATAGTTTTGAAATCCGTCTCCACAATCAACGCATCCACAGTCTAACATTTCCTTCCTTTCAGCTCCAATCTGTTGAAAGGCCATGGTCCGTTCAGACAGACTACAGCCTTGTTCTCTGATCCCATTTTTTTTTTTTTTGTGGGGCATTTTTTTCCCCTCTGAGCTGCTGTGAGGACTGAGCAAGGTCAATGAGGAAGATGCCCTATAGATAGCTAGCAATTTGCTAGAAAGGAGAGCACTTGTAGGAGGGACCTATGGGATCTCAGGTCTGACAAGGCCTACTGGGGGCCACTCTCTGTGAGGATGTAGAGTCTGTGTACTCTAGACACAGAATTTTCCACGGCCCTAAAAACAAGAAATTATGGAGATTTGAGTGAGGACAGTTAAAAGGAGTGGGAACCCAGATGAACAAAGTGGTCCCAGAGCAGAAACAAATTTCAACCGTTGTGGCAAAGGCAGGAAAGAAGAGAAGGTTTGGGACTCTAGGGCAGAAGACCCCTTGCATATGGCTGATACAAGCTCTAGGATATCCTGGGAGTGGTGGCCTTCAAGGCCCTCTGCCCTAGTCAGGATAGACTGGACCCTCAGTGCTCTCCTATGAGGTCCATACCCCTGAGGGGCAGTCTCCCCTAAGTCACTTTTCCTGGCCTATCCTCTTTAGCCAGAGACAAGGCAGGCCAACAAGCCATCTTCTCCTCTAAGCCCTGGGAAGACACACCTCACGTCTGACTTCTGCCACACTCCAGGCCCCTCCAAGCTTCAGCACAGCTGCTATTCAGCTGTCATCCAGGATGTCCCCAAAGCCTCTTCTGCAGTACAGGGGCAGCTGAAGCCAGCCTGGATGTTTCTGATGCCACAAGCCAGGGATATGCAAGGATCTACGAGAACTAAAATGGGTCGAGAAGGGGAAAGGGCCTGCTCTCCTCTCTGCACTGGAGTCCACAGCAAGTTGTGGTCCAGCAGTGTCTACCTGGGATAGACTGAGTCTGAAAGGCAGACTCAGAGGGGCCTAAGCATGTTCGTCACAGGTCTCTCATCCTAGTGTCCAGTGGCTGGCAGGGAGAAGAAGGACATGCTGCCTCATTACCCTCCCTGCAGATAAGGAACTAAGGCCCAGAGCAGGAAGAAGGTTTTCCCAAGCAGTTCACAGACTTCCTGGCTACTCCTGGCTGGCAAGGCTGGGGGGCAAAGGGCCTCTTCCTAGGAGCTTGGAGACAGTGGCTGTACTGCTGGGGGATGTGTAGAGCCCTGAGAAAAGGCTCATGGTGCTCCTGGAACCCTAGAAGATGTGGATTTTATTCCTGGGTAACAGGAAAACTCCCTGGAATTGGAGCCTTGAGAAGCAAGAATATTCCCAACTCTGCTTGGCCAATCCCTATCTCAGATGAAGGAGGGGGGGAAGCTAGGGATAGTGAAAAATATCACCACCTCACCTCAATCAAAAGAAGCTCCTTCTGGGCAGTCACTGTGCTCCCTCCCTGCCTGGGTCTGGGCCATTCAGTCCCAGTTCTAAGTGTATTGGCAACATGGAAAGAGGGACAGGCAGGTCATACAAAACAGCCTGCTCAAAGGCAACCAAAGCCCTATACAGTAGGAACAGGACCCCCAGAGGCAGGGTCTGATGGGGCAGTGTGGTCAGGGCAGATGAGAAAGATCCCTGTGAGAAATCTAGCTTCTAAAGAGAAGAGCCTGGGCCTTTTGAAAATGAGGAATGTCAGGAGGAGTGAGGACCACAGCCAAAATGCAAAAGCTGGCCATGGAAGCCAGGAAGTCAGCTGGTCAGATGCCAAGGCAAGGGTTACTACCAACATGGGACAAAGCAGGAACAAAAGGCCACTCTCTAGGAACCTATGCCTGAATCTCACCAGTCACTCACCAGCAGTCTACACTCTGAAAACGCCTTATTCTGTCTGCCTGTTCAGGATGAGAACATCACTGCAGCCTCTTTAGAGGCTACCAAGAGGATAAACACATGAAATCCTCCAACCACCTGTATTCTGAAGACAGTGCAACATTGACCTGGTTAGGGTTTGCTTTGAGGAACAGCTATGCCAAAGAAATCAACACACTCCCCTATTCCTTACAGCCAGAGGGACTTGCCAGAGGGACTGGCCGGTACAGCAGCATATGCAGGTACCACTGGGACAGCTGCTTCAAGCAAGAATCAGCTGGGCTGTCAGGCCATGCCATGCCAGGCATCTAGCAGGAGTCACCCCAGTGCACACCTGTATACGCTACACATGCTACAACTGGCACCTGTCCATCCAACTCTCAACAGAAACCACACAGAAAAGCTCATGTTGCAGTGAGGAGCACTAATACCTTTCTTAGCATCTCAGAACATGGCACTAGAGCATCCCCGAGTCCCTACAACACTCATCTCACACTGGTTTAAGAAGCTACCTTGGGTACTTTGGGGACCCCCTGCCCCAGCCTCCATACATTCCTTAGCTTGCCAATCTAAAATGGACACTTTCTAAGCTGCTACACAATGACCAACCTCCTCCAAAAGCCACCAGCACCCCCTCTCCTCTCCCAGCTGTATTTTGGTTGGTTCACTTCAAGAAGACCTGAGACCCACCATTCTGTGCCTTTTTCACCTGCCTGCTCATGTGCTATGAGACAGACCTATAGCCAGAGGCTGGATGAAGTCTGATGGGATGCCAAAACCTCACTGGTTATAAACTTAGGGACTTCCAGTCCTGCAAACTGAAACAAAAGGATCCTTTCTAATCTGCAGTTCAGAGGGCTGAGGAACAGGCTCCTGGCAAAGAGTGTGCCTAGGTGGCATCACCCTCCCTCAAGCCCTCTAGAGCTTTACTAATCTGTCAGAATCAGTATGCCCTCTTTGCTGGGTGAAGCAGATCTACTTCACATACCCTTAGGCTTAGCCTCTATAGTCAAGGGCTGCCTTCCGTTTTGCTTACAGAGAAAGTAGTTCCTGGCACAGGTGACACTATACACACACCTCTGGAAGGCCACAGGGGTCGAGAGGCAAAAATTCCACATGGATGGCTGCAAAGCAGAGCTCTGGGGCCAACAGGCTGGTATGAGAGGCAGCCAGGTACCTGCTGTTCCAGCGTAATGTTCTGACTAGTTTCCTACTCTACCCTATACACAGCCTCCATCACATCCCTCCTACCCCCATACCATCAACCAGAGCTAGAAGCCAAAACCACACCCAAGCACATGTGGGAGTGGAGGTTCTAACCCACCTAGCAGCAGCTGACCCTGCAGGTGGGAAGAGCTGTAAGCAAACACTGGGCCTGGATTCAAGCATGGCTCATCTTGGCAGGAGCAGGCAGCTCATGGAAGAGAACAAGGAAGTTAGTTGTCCAATGACTGTGGAGTCTGGATGGAGGGGTACAGAGGTGAGCATCTTGGGTCACTGGGACTTGAGTGGACTAGGCCCTTCCCAGACCTCTGAACACTATAACCTGGGTGAGGTGCCCCAGCCTTAGCAGACGGGCACTGCTATGTATGTATCGTGTGCATACCAGGTCTTAGCTTCTGCTCATAAGCTGCCTCCTGATAGGCTTCCTAACTGAAAGCCAGGCCAGTTAATAAGGCTGGATTCAGGAACCGGAGAATTTTGTCTCGTAAAAGTAGCTATTCTAGAGTACAGGAAAAAAGAGAAATTCTCAATCCAGTAGAGCTGGCAGAACAAGACAGTCTGAGACCAATCCCACCAGGATTACAGCAACAAAGCTCATAGCAAAACCTGGAATAGCCTCCCCCCATTCACGCAGCCCTCTCTGGGGTTCCAGACACCTGCAAGAGCTCACAACTGAAATGTTACTGGATCCCAAGAACAAGCCCAGGCTCGGTCAGCAAGGCCCAGGAAGGCGCTTCAAGAGTGTTCCCATGAGATGTTGCACATCAGAGCCAAAATTAAAGGGTCCTCACTACAAGGGAAAGAAAGATGCCAGAGAAACACCATCAATCCATGGCTCTAGCAGTGCTAGGAAATGCAAGATGAAATGACAAACTGACAGCAGTGTAAATTTACGGTTATAAACAATAGCAAGATGACCAGAGTCAAGTGCTGGAGGATCTAATGAGAACTCAAGAGTACTACAGCCTAGGAGCAACTGGGAGCAGCTTTGGGAAAATGGCTTTCTCACTGAAGCAGAACAAGAATTGAGGGGAGGCCGGGCAGTGGTGGTACACGCCTTTAATCCCAGCACTCGGGAGGCAGAGGCAGGCGCATTTCTGAATTCAAGACCAGCCTGGTCTTCAGAGTGAGTTCCAGGACAGTCCAGGGCTACACAGAGAAACCCTGTCTCGAGGAGAAAAAAAAAATTGAGGGGAGAAGTATAAGAAATAAATAAAACAAAATTCTACTTATTCAAGAACGACCAAGGGGCTAGGAATGCAACTCAAGCGGTGGAACATCTGCCTAACATGTCCAGGATGGCTTTGACCCCAGTACCACACCAAATCTGCTATGATATACGTTTCTTACCCCAGCACTCGGGTGACAGGGCAAGTTATCAGCTACACAGCAAATTCAAGGCCAGGATGACCAAGGAACCACTCTCAGAGCCCCGCTTTGACAACTACGGCTGGCTCAGTCTCCTCCAGGTGTCACACTAGGCCTGTTCCTAGAGCACTGTTCATGCAGATCTGAATCTGGTGGGGGGTGTGGATGGCTGTGGTCGGTCAGTGGTGAAGAGAGAAGGAACAGAACACAGATACCTGCTGTCTCCTGAGGGGCAGACAATCAAAAAGGGGCAGCCTGTTAGAGGAGCAGAAAGAGCCCCGCTGGGACAGGCAGTACCGTGCCCTGTTGTGGCCTTCCTAAGCAAGCAGACAGTTGGGAAAAAGCCTTTCAAGCAGAGAGCAGTTGCAAGCCAAGGTCCAGGTTTGAAGTGGGTATATATGGGGACTCAAGAGAGGCAGATGTGGCCATAAGGATCCAGATGTATAGAGAAGCTCAAGCCAAGAGGTTAACAGGCCCAATAAGCTAAAAAGAAAAGCTTTCCATAACCACAGGTAAGGGGTTTCCAAGAGATAAACGAGACCCTTCCAAAAACTATACAGTTGGGGAAAGGGGTGTCTGCATCACAGTGCCAGGCAAGGCAGGCCAAGAAGCTGTCTGCTTAGACAAGGCCTTGGCACTGAAAGGGCTGCCCAAGGTGCACTGTGCACTCATATACGCCAAAGGGCCTGAGATGGCCTTGTTTTCACATGCTGTGTCCATTCATCCCCCTCAGAGGAACTGGTCTTTCCCTCACCCCCCACAGCTAGATCAACAGCACCTGGGAATGCCCTGTACAGAAAAGGTTAGGCTCCAGGCTCCAGACCTGGGATGAAGCATGTACACACACTGAACCTCATGCCAGGAAGCAGCCACAAGGAGGTACCACAGGCTCCTAGATGGGAAACGCCACCTGCCATAGCTCTCTTCTCTCCTCACCTAGGTGTCTGTCTGGTCTCAGTCCCCACAGCTATTACAAACACAGACATGGCAGGGGATACAGATCCTTAACCATATGGGGCACCCCCTACCCAGCCTACCAGCAGCTCACAGAAGGACAACCCAACCCAGATCATAGCCAGGGTGAACACAGCCTTCTCAAGTTGTGTCCCAAGAACCTGTACCTGCAAACAAGAGACTCACGATAAACCCACTGGTCTAGTTTGCTGCTCAGCCATTCTTAGCAGTCACAGCAAACTGGCAGCTGGCAGCTAGACTGACAGACTTTTGCTTTTATTCTTGCTCTTTTGGCTCCTCCCCTCCCCCCATCCCCCAACACACACACACACACACACACACACACACACACACACACAAAGTCTCTCTACATAGCCCTGGCTGCCCTGGAACAGAGAGATCCACCTGCCTCTGCCTCTGGGATTAAGGAAGTGTGTACCACCGTGTCCTGTCACAACAGTTTAAGCACAGCACTGTACACAGTGTGGTTGTGTGGTTTTATAGACATATTGTATGAATTATAAGTCATGTGTACTGACCAGAGAATGAAAAAAAAAAATCACAACACTTAGAAAAAGTAACTGATGAGCACCACAGCACACAGCATTTGGGGGAATTTTTCTTTTCATCTTTGTCCCACAGTGCACAGGGGTAAGAAGCAATTATCTTCCCTCCCTAAGTAGACAGTATAGTTCTACCAACCTCCATTGTGAGGTACATCCCTCAACTCCATGTAGGTAATATTGGCCATCCAGCTGTGTCTCCTCTGGGAATTCTCCTCCCACTGTAGATGGCATCGCATCCATATACCCGACTGCACCTCCATTGTGAGAAACCTTCCACTTGCTCGGCTCTGTGCCTTCCCTGTCTAGGCAGCACAGCTCTCTATGCCACTATAAGGAATCCTCTAAGTGCCAGTGCCATAGTTGTTACTTGCTATGACTCCACTGTGAGTAAGTGGCACCTCCCTTCAAGTGTAGGGGTACATCTGTCCCTGGCTACTTCCCTAGACAGAGGCTCTAAAAAATAGCAGACACCATGGAATGTGGCACTGGGGCTGAAGCAATAGGACACCCAATTTTCTTTTGTCCTGTTTTGATTTTTTGTTTTCCAAGACAGGGTTTCTCTGTGTAGCCCTGGCTGTTCTGGAACCAGCTATGTAGACCAGGCTGGCCTTGAACACACATACACACACAGAGATCCGCCTGTCTCTGCCTCCAGAGTGCTGGGAGTACACCATTCACCACCACACCACCACCACCCAGCAACACCACAGGGAGCCTGACCTTCTGTTCACACTCAATCAACTTGCATAAACAAATCAACAAAATCACATGACATGAAAGCACAGGTGGTTTCCCCTGGAAGACCGTACCCCCCAAAAAAAAAATGTGCTCTTAAGCAGGGCAGTGGTGGTGAACTTGGGAGTCAGAGGCAGGTGGATTTCTGCCTTCAAGGCCAGCCTGGTCTACAGAGTGAGTTCCAGGACAGTCAGGGCTACACAGAGAAACCCTGTCTCAAAAAAAAAACAAAACAAAACAGCCGGGCGGTGGTGGTGGTGGCCCACGCCTTTAATCCCAGCACTTGGGAGGCAGAGGCAGGCAGATTTCTGAGTTCAAGGCCAGCCTGGTCTACAAAGTGAGTTCCAGGACAGCTAGCAGGGCTATACAGAGAAACCCTGTCTCAAAAGACCAACAAACAAAGAAAAAAAAAAAAGTGCTTGATGCTGGCCACCTTAAAGCTACATGGGCCTGAGCCCTGCTCCCCATATCTTAGCCTTAAGGGATAGAAAGTGCTTGTCTGCCTGGGGCTGAATGCAGGGCTCTGAGCCTGCCTCCTAGAAAGAAATACAGGTACCAGCACAACTTGTTCAGTGACCTAAGGCACATGTACTGAGTGGAGAGGATGCTTCTGTCCCTAAACCAGTTCCTCACCCTTTCACTGCTGGGTGACAGGAGCAGTCTCCTCTCACCTTTTTACACCAAGAGAATTGTCACAAGGACAAAAAATCTACATTTCCTAAATGCTGGAGGGAGGAACCATGGTTCTATGGATCTAAATCTGTGGTTAAGTGCCACACTGCACCCTCTCTGCAACAATCACCACCATGACATTTGGGAAAATAGCTATCCCCACAGACACAAAAGAGCCAAAGGTTGCATCCCCTACAAGGACAAAGGGAAATGAACAGAGATATCTGAGGCTGCCCTGGCACAGGGAGCTGCACAGACATTCTCAAATAAGATAATGGGACACTCTTCCATACAACTCAGAAGTCATTCACATATACTGAACTGCCTTTGGGGGGATTATGCAGACTTTGCTGACACTCAAATAGTGTCATGGCATGTGGGGATCCTAAAGTCACTGCTGAGAAGAGCTCTCCCTCTGGGCTGGAGTCCTGCTGACCCTGAGAATGTGGCAGACCATCTCCCCCGACAAGTGAGGCTGCACACACAGCAAAGGAATCAGAAGCAGGACAGTCCAGACTGTAAACTCCAGTCTGCTTGTATCTATCTCTCATCTACAGGTGGGAGTGTTCAAACCTGCTCGTAAGGTCATCTGAAAGGATAAATAAATTCACATCTGTAAAGAGACTGGCAGAGTGAACTCGTCATCACTGATACGATGAGATTATAAACTACTTGATCTCAGGGAGAAAATCCACTACAGTTTACCAGTAAATGATACCCAGCAAAACTCTTCTAGACATGATCTAGATCTGTCCAGAAACCAAGTACTTTCCAAGGCCAAACTCAGGTGAGGCTGCTCATGAAGATACCAAATTTTTATATAGGTGTAAGGAGGGGCAGGGTAATCTCTCAGAACCTGGATAAGCTGGTGAGACTGTACAAGTCAACCCTCTAGATGTGGCCTAGAAGAGGTGGGGAAAGGCCAGAGAATACAACTGGATACAACACAAGCTGACCATTTAGATACAAATGGGCTGGTCTAACAACAGTGTGATGTGACCTTAAGGCAGTAGCTCTGGACTTCCTGAAAGGCCTTTCCTCTCTTCACAAGTATTCACTCCTTAATATGTTGAGTCTTGATTGTTTCCTTCTGGGTACTGGGAACCCGCAGGCTCAATCCTCGCATTGACAAGTGTGAGGGGCAGAAGCCCAGGAATACCAGTCAAGTCTCCACAGTGTGGAAGAAGGTGAGACCAAAAACTGTGTCACAGGACCAAGCAGTACACAGGTACACAGAACACCTAAGGTGAGGCTGTAAAGCCTGAGACCCAAAAGAGGCCAAAAAAAGAAATGTGGAGAAGGCTAAACAGATGTGGAGGCTCTTTTGAGTTCTTTTTGGGCCTAGCAGACACAGGTGTGGCAAGGTAGGAAATGAGATTGCAGATCTGGAACTTCTGGTACCATGGCTGCAAAGTAGGGGCTTTAGCATACTGTCTGGCTGTGTCATTATCATCACTAAGGCAGAAACCCCGAAGCCTTCGTGTCTTCTTAGCACATCAGCACCAGACACAATACAACACACCCCACAAAATCATCTTAGTTTAGGATCTTTGGCTTGGGCCTATAACTCATCTCATATTCCCCAGAAGACACAAGGGCTGAACACAAAGTGGGACTCGGCCCTGCATGCGAATCAAACAAACCCATCTCAGGGCTACTCATAGTGGCCATCACCAACTGACCCTCAGCTCTACAGACCCGGCAGACCCCAGGGTTAGAATATGAACTTGGGGAAAACTCCATTTAGATATCCAATGACCAATTCCCCTTTCTCAAGCTTGGCCTGAAACTGGGAAATCGCAGGTATCAGTCAGGGCAAGAGTGAATAGGGTCGCAGTAATCCCTGCGACCACAGCCCAGCAGATGAGATGTGGTCCCCAAAGTTTTCACCCAGACAGAGATCTCTGCATTGCTAGGGGTTTGAAGGTTCTGCTAGTGCCCTGAAGGCCTGACCAGCATTTTCAACCACTTGAGTTCCAGAGACACAGTGACTACTCACTCACTCACTGACCATTTCTCTCACTTCCTTCTCTTCTACTAACCTGAGTTCAGGTCGGAAGGACACTTTGCTCAGCAAATACTGTGCACGACAACTCAGTCAAACACGTAGTATTCTTAGCAAATCTATTACCTATACCCATGCAATGATCACCAAGAAGGGTTTGCCAGTTGACTCCCGGTTCCCTCCAAAGAACCCTTAAGAGATCATAGGACAGGAAGAATCCCAAGTGTCCATTTTATCGTCGCTGCCTCCCCGAGGCCCAACAATGTCCAAATCCCCAGCTGGTCCCGGACGCAGCGATAACTTGGCAACAAGTAACGATCGCTGCAAAGCCCGCTTAGGTGGCGTGGTTTAAGTCCTCCCACACACCCCTCACTCCAGGTCCTCTTCCTGGCAAGGTTGCAGCGCGGGGCCAGGAGGCATACGTATGCGTTTCCTTGGTCCCGGGTCTGGCCTTCCAGCCCACCTACCTCCAGGGCCTCCAGGGTGCTGAAGCTGGCTATAGCGAAGCCGTCAATAACCTCCTCCTCCTGCGAGCTGGACTCGCGGCGACGGCGCCGCGGGGGGCGCGCAGCGCGCAGAGGCGTAGGGCGCTGAGGCGGCGCGCCGTGGAGTCCCGCGTTCTCCTTGCCAGGACTGGGCTCTGGCTCCTCACCCGACGACGGGCTCTGGGCGCGGGCGTCCCGGGCGGCTTCCCGACGCCGGCCGCGATCTCGCTGCGCGCGCGAACGCCGGCTTGGCCGGACCTTGGCCTCCATGGCGGCGCCGCGGCGGTGACCTTGGCGCCCCGCACCGCCTGCTACGCCGTGCCGCCGGGCTGCGAGGGCGCCGCGCGGGCTCGGGGCCGGGGCGGGCTCGGGACCGGGGCGGGCATGCCGGGCGCGGGCTCTCAGCACCGGACGCCGCGCGGGCTAGGACCCCGGGTCCCGCGCATCGGAGTGCGGCGGTCTCTCGGCGACCCTAGACCAGGTCCCCAGGGACACGGCCCATGGCGACCGGCGGGCAGCGGCAGAAGGCGGCGGGTGGCGGAGCTTCTGAGCACCGGGACCGTGAGGCAGACACAGTAGTGGCAGCGACCAGAGCGGATAACAACTGACGCACTTCCGCCGGGCCGGAGTGCCAGAGGAAGCGGGCGCAGCTGGGGGAGGCTGACCCGTCGACTCCGCCCCACCCTGGCCCCGCCCTGACCCCGCCCTTCCGGACTAAATGGCTCTGCGCTGAGCGGGCCCTCGCCCTTTCACGTTAAGCCCCGCCCCCGAAAGGGGGGAAGCTTTCCCTTTGCTCCGCCCCTGCAACAGGCCACACCCGTTTGCGCACAGCTCTTTAGAATTCCGACCCCCCGACCCTGTCAGATCACGCCCCATTCTTCCCGGCTCCACCTCTCTTGTCTACGCTTTCTCAGTTCCTTAAGCCCCGCCCTTGCCTTCCGGTCCTGCTCACCTGTGCAGGTCGCTGAGCCTAGTCATGGTCAGATCCCTCCTACTTCATGCCTCGCCTTGTTGACCACGCCTACTAGGCAATTAGTGCTCGCCTACAAGTACTGCCCAGCCACCTACAGCGAGTTTGTGGCGATCAGCGCCTCCCCTTCCGCCCTTCCCGTAGGAGGTGATGGGTCTATGCACCTACAGTAGCTTGGGGCAAACTGAGTGGAAGCACGTGAGAGAGAGTAGGTAGGTTGGTGCTGGGGGCTCACTGTGCTGAAGTCCTAGAGGCAGCGCGTACGTCATCGTCCACCTGCAAGCCCTCAAGCCCAGTTTCACTCTGGTCCCCATGCAAAATTAGGTAGCGCCCTGAAAACCAAACCCTCCAGTCTCAAGTAGTCTTTCCTTAGAGACCTGCCTACACTAGTCCAAGGACTTGGGGACCGCCGATAGGAAGTACAAAACTAGACAAAACCGTGAGTTTCCTCAGCAACTTCCCCAGTTGGGATGCCCTGGAGCTGGGCACGAAGTCTCAGCAATTCCTCCAGTGAGAACATTTGACATGAAGAGAAGGGAGGTGTCACAGCTTGGGCATTGGGCACTGAGTGAAAAGTGACATTGAGCCATGCCTACATCTGGGCAGCAGAGGCCCTGAAAGGAAGCAGACACGACTGAAGAATGCCCCTGGACAGGACCTCAAGTGCACATTTTCTGGCTCCTGAGATGGCCACAGGCTCTCTGCCAAGACGTCCCTTGGGGCATCTGGGAACGTGGCCTATCATCCACAAGTGTGCTCTTTCACTTAACAACACGGGGACCAACACACCTGCCAGCCTACCTGCCAGCCTTCCCTCTTCTTCCCATTCCAGATTTTATTACAAAACTACTCAGAGCTAGCATCTAACTAGCTAAAGAACCCTGTTGGAAAGACGCAGAACCAAGGCAGCTCCTCATTCCTGCTAACTGTTCTCTTTTAGACACCTCCTCCTGAGACCACCCCACTCCCAGCTTGTGGGGAGTTTCACTCTAGGTCAACCCTTTTCCACTCCAAGAACAACGACTGAGACCCGATTTTTGAAGTTTTCAACAGAAATAAAAGGTATCCTTGCTTACCAGTTATCTTAGTCAGGGTTTCTATTCCTGAACAAACATCATGACCAAGAAGCAAGTTGGGGAGGAAAGGGTTTATTCAGCTTACACTTAAATCACCAAAGGAAGTCAGGACTGGAACTCAAGCGGGTCAGAAAGCAGGAGCTGATGCAGAAGCCATGGAGGGATGTTCTTTACTGGCTTGCTCAGGCTTGCTCAGCCTGCTCTCTTATAGAACTCAAGACTACCAGTCCAGGGATGGTCCCACCCACAAGGGGCCTTTCCCTCTTGATCACTAATTGAGAAAGTGCCTTACAGTTGGATCTCATGGAGGCATTTCCCCAACTGAAGCTCCTTTCTCTGTGATAACCCCAGCTGTGTCAAGTTGACACAAAACTAGCCAGTATACCAGCTCTCCCTTGTTCTCAAATGCATTGCCTCAGTGAAAGGCAGGGGCTCCAGAGACCAGGTTAGGTCCAGGACCTTTCTTTCTGGGTTTCTTCCCAATTTCCTTACCTCTCCTGGGATTAAAAACTCTGTTAATTCATTTCCAACTTAGAGACTAGTCATGGCCTCCCTGGAGGAATGGGACTCTAGCTCAGTTGTTCCCTAGAGGAGGCTATGGAAAGACATCTGTACTGATTCTCTCCCACAGGACACAGGGAGGGAGGGAGGGAGGCCTAAGAGGGGCTGGAACACGCTTCATTTGCCTAAGCTGTAAACTGGGCTCATTTGCTTCCATGTAGAGGGCCATTTTTGATGACCCAAGTGTTCACTCAGGTTGGCAAGGACTTGCTAAAGTTTCTGATGCAATTTATACTTGTTTCTTTTTTTTTTTTTTTTTTGGTTTTCCAAGACAGGGTGTCTCTGTATAGCTCTGGCTGTCCTGGAACACACTCCGTAGACCAGGCTGGCCTTGAACTCAGAAATCTGCCTGCCTCTGCCTCCCAAGTGCTGGGATTAAAGGCATGCGCCACCATTGCCTGATTTATACTAGTTTCTTAGTGGAAATGATAATCCTATCTACCTGTAGGTGGAAACCCCACCAACATAGGGACTCTCCAAAACAAACAAACAAAAAACAAAAACAAAAACCAAACAGCTGCTTCCCACACACTGGTCTACATCCCAGGCCTTTGCCTGGTTCCCTGCAGCTCTGATCCTCACCTGTTCCTCCTTTGGTTGAGGTTATCAGGGCCCCCCTCCCCTCCATTATAAGGGAATACAGGTCACTTCTGTGAGCTCTTAGTTTTATAAAGATATGTACAGAAATGCTCGGGAGAAGCCGGGCATGGTGGCACACGGCTTTAATCCCAGCACTCGGGAGGCAAAGGCAGGCGGATTTCTGAGTTCGAGGCCAGCCTGGTCTACAAAGTGAGTTCCAGGACAGCCAGGGCTACACAGAGAAACCCTGTTTCAAAAAACCAAAAAAAAAAAAAGAAAGAAAGAAATGCTCAGGAGAAAGCTTGAGGACATTTTATTAGAGTGTGAGAAGGATGGGCTAGCTAGACATCCCGACAGCAGCTGGGAGAAGGAACCTGGGTAAGAGGAAAGTCAAGAAAGTCAAGCTTTCAATTGAGTAAGAAGGCAGGCTCAGCAGTGGGGGTGGACAAGCAGCTGCACTTCAGTTGGAGTCAGAATAACAGAGTGTCGGGGTAAGTAGGCTTAGAATTCTGACCCACTAAAGAAGGGGGGGGGGGGTAAAGAAAACAGTCTTTTTGAGGTAAGAATACAGAAAAGAGAACAAGCTTAGCAGCAATGATCTGTAAACAATTGGATCCCGGGAGAGACTTCTGGTGTCTATAAACTGATGTCTCCAGTTCAGGTCTTGTCAGGTTCATTTGAATTAACTCTCTACTACTGTCTCGTTGAACATGGGTTAGAGGAGTTATGTGGTTGCTATCTTCAGCAATGAAGCCTTGCTGTCAGTTTGTAGAGAGCAACCTATTGGCTTGGCAAGGAGCTGGGTTGTTTGGGAATTCCCCCCACCCCCATTTTGTTTGTTTGTTTTGCTTTTGACTTTGGTTTTTTTCGAGACAGACAGGGTTTCTCTGTATAGCCCTGGCTGTCCTGGAACTCACTCTGTAGACCAGGCTGGCCTCGAACTCAGAAATCTGTCTCCCAAGTGCTGGGATTAAAGGCGTGTGCCACCACCGCCCAGCCCCCTTTGGCCAGCATCTCTATTAGATACAACCAAGTCCTGGTACTGGATGGTAGCTAGTCTTTGCTACTTTCTGGGGTCTTCTTTTTCCTCCCCTTTGTCCCCCTCTCCATTTCACCTCCTATCACTGGATAGGAGAGAAAGAAGGATAGAGGGAGGAGAGAGAGAGAAGAGAATCCCTAATTCTAATTTCTTACCTTTTGTTTCTCCTAACAAACCACACTCAACATCCCTCAATGGCCAACAACCACCAACCCCGCTTCTCAGGGCTCTAACATTTACATACCCTCCAAAAAGTTCCCAGAATTACAAATGTCACACTGTCACAGAAATTATCTGCAGCTGGCAAAACCATGCTTCTGCTAGGGCAAGAGGCAAATCATATCATAGTCAGCTGTTATTCCAAAGCAGCCTTATATCCCCACACCTGGGATTAAAACGAAAACATATTCTTGTAATATTTCTGTGGGCTTTTTTTTTTTTTTTTTTAAGAAATCAAAATTGCAGAAATCTCACTACAGCTGAAAGCTTCGTTTGGTGACAAGAGACAGCCATTTGGGATTCTGCCTCTCCCATTATTTGGAGATTTCATTTAGATCTCCTTCATATTTGTATATGTTTTAGGAAGCCCCTACTTTATTAAGGTTCCATGCTACCCCCCAAATGACCCTTACATTTAGCTGTGTCTCCCCATATTCCCTCCCTTGCCCCTTTCTCCCTTCTTCTTCCCCACCTGATTCTCCCATTCCACCATCGCCCCCATCTATACATGGCTCCCTGTTCTATTTCCCTTTCCTAAGGAGACCTGTATGTACTCCTAGTCCCAAACTCTGTGCCTAACCTCTGTGGTTCTATGGACTGTAGCTTGTTATCATTGACTCAATGGCTAATACTCTAGGTCCAGAAAGACAAATAGGGTATGTATTTTCCATTTTTTTTTCCCCAAACTTATTAGGGAAATGGTCGTTGAGGCCCAAAGCTGATCCAGCAAGAAAGGGTTCGTCTTCAAAGGGCTTCCAAGTCAGATGATGCCTAGCTAAGGAGCTACTCCACACCCCCTCAAGCCCTTGTCCTCACCTCTCCCAGTTCCAGTCCTGACTCATTCTTTGTCAGCAATACCATAAAGACATAGCACTACCTTCAGCAACTTGGGTTTCCCCATTAGGGACTTCCACTAAGGTAAAGCTAGACCAGGCTGGCCTCGAACTCAGAAATCCGCCTGCCTCTGCCTCCCAAGTGCTGGGATTAAAGGCGTGCGCCACCACACCCGGCTGTAAAGCCAGATTCTTAACCTTCCTGCAGAAAGTAATTTTGAGACCATCTAATATGAGACAGAGTTGGAGTTTATTAAAAGTAAGTTTGACAGGGCCAAGGAGATGACTCAGCAACTATAAGAGCACTTGTTCTTTCAGAGGACCCAGGTTCTTTTCCTATCACCAGTGTAATAGCTGACAAATGTCTGTAACTTCAGTTCCATGGGAACTAGCACCTTCTGACCCTCAAGGGTACCATGCACACATGTGGCGCACATACATAATACAAGCAAAACACTCATGGGCATAAAATAAGATACTTTTTTGTTGTTGTTGTTTGGTTTTTCAAGACAGGGTTTCTCTGTATAGCCCTGGCTGTCCTGGAACTCACTTTGTAGACCAGGCTGGCCTCAAACTCAGAAATATGCCTGCCTTTGCCTCTGCTTCCAGAGTGCTGGGATTAAAGGCATGCACCACCACGTCCGGCTTAATAATTCTTTTAAGAAAAAAGAAAGTTTAAGGGGTCGGAATGTGGCTCAGTTGGTAGAATGCTTACTTAGCTAGGTTATATCAGGCTACAGCTTCCATCCCTACAACTACATAAACCTGGCTTCATAGCACATAACTCTAAGCCCAGCATTGAATTGAAGGCAGGAATATTATAAATCCAAGCTTATTGAGGCCACCTTGGGCTACATTAACCTTCCACCTCCGTTTTATGATAAAAATTTACATTGATTTTTTTTTTAATTTTTAAAATTTGTGTGTATGTGAGTTTTGCCTACCTGTGCCTGGTGCCTGGGGAGGTTGGGGCCCCTAGAATTGGAGTTACAGATAGATGGTTTTGAGTTACCTTGTAGGTGCTGGAAACGGATCTTGGGTCCTCTGCAAAAGCAGTAAGTCCTTTTAACTGCCATCTCTCCAACTCCAAGTTCTATGTAGATTTAAACATGGTAATTAATAGAAAGTTTGCTGCTCACGGAAAGACTAAGGCATACCCAATGTTGGCTTCTCAAAGGAGAGATTCGAATGGTGTTTGAAATTACCTCCCAAAGGATTGCCTAAGGGCTGGATATGGTGGTGCCCACCTTGAATCTCAGCACTCTAGAGATAAAGGGCAGATCTTTAAGTTCAAAGCCAGCCTGTTCTACATAGATCTAAATGAGATCACAGGCCATTTCCTGATGTCAAGGAGTTGGTAATCACAGCTGCTAAGGAAAAACCTACATCGAAGCATCAGAGGACGTCAGATGTTTTTACTGTAAACAATGGTTTAGTGTTGTTTGTGAGATTCCCATAAAATATCTGAAAAAGACGATGACTCTTTAAGGTCATGTATACTCAGGCCTTAAACCTGATTATGTCACCAACCTTCCCAGAGTTCATAATTGTGTTAAAATTCATCTATCTACCTATGTCTTTCTCTCTCTTTCTTTCTTTGTACTAGAATTCTTTTTGGTTTTTTCTTCTTTTCTTCTTCTTCTTCTTTTTTTTTTTTTATTTTTTTATTTTTTTATTTTTGAGACAGGGTTTCTCTGTGTAGCCCTGGCTGTCCTGGAACTCACTTTGTAGACCAGGCTGTCCTTGAACTCAGAAATCTGCCTGCTTCTGCCTCCCAAATGCTAGGATTAAAGGCATGCGCCACCACTGCTGGGCAGGTTTTGTTTTTCTAGACAGAGTTTCTCTTTGTAGAAACTAGCTGTCCTGGAACCAGCTCTGTAAATCAGGCTGGCCTCAAACGTTGCGATATGCCTGCCTCTCCCTCCCAACTGCTAGGATTAAAGGCATGCACCACCACCACCTGGCTGAACTAGAATTCTTGATTCACAACTGCCAAGAGGCTTCAGACTCTGGAGTTAAGGGCCTTGTTTTTCTTTCCAAGTCCCGATAACCCAGACCTCTCCTTGTCTTTCTACTTGCTTCACCCACAATAGCTCACAATACCTATTCTCTGTCACTGCAGGACTGCACCTGGCCACTGCTGCAGCCCAGGCCTGTACCTGGCCACTGCTGCCTATAGCAGAGTGTCCTCCCCCTGGCTCTCTGAGAGGCAGTGTGGGTATTAGTTGCCTCCAGCTGATCCATCAGCTGAGTTCATCAGTCTTCTGTGGAGTTTGCCTTTGAGCCCCACCCCTTTTGTGCTGGACTCTGTGCAAAGCCAATCAATAGTGTCTGTATGTGTATGTCTCTCTGCCTGTATGTGACCATGTGTCTGTGTGAGTATATTTGTGTATGTCTGTATGTGTGCCTGTGTGTATATCTGTGTATGTCTGTGTTTGTGTGTGTGCCTGTGTGGGTCTGTGCCTGTGTGTGTCTGTGTCTGTGTGCTTGTGTGTGTCTGTGTGAGTATATTTGTTTATGTCTGTATGTGTGCCTGTGTGTGTCTGTGTGTATATCTGTGTATGTCTGTGTGTTTGTGTGTGTGGCTGTGTGGGTCTGTGCCTGTGTGTGTCTGTGTCTGTGTGCTTGTGTGTGTCTGTGTGAGTATATTTGTGTATGTCTGTATGTGTGCCTGTGTGTTTGTCTGTGTATATATCTGTGTATGTCTCTGTGTATATCTGTGTGTGCCTGTGTGTGTCTGTGTCTGTGTGCCTGTGTGTGTCTGTGTGAGAATATTTGTGTATGTCTGTATGTGTGCCTGTGTGTTTGTCTGTGTGTGTGCCTGTGTGTGTCTGTGTGCTTGTATGTGTCTGTGTGTGTGTGTGTGTATCTATCTATCTATCTATCTATCTATCTATCTATCTATCTATCTATCCATGTCTATGTAAGTGTCTGTGTATGTCCGTGTCTGTGTGCCTGTGTGTGTGAATATCTCTGTGTGTGTGTGTGTATGTGTGTTTTTAGACTACAGAGTGGAGGGAAGGTAGAAGGCTTACCTTGTTTGACCCTGTGCTTCCCACCTTACATGGGGCAGCACTCTCGGTGATGGTGGCAGTGGTGCAAAGAAGTACAGCACTGGGCATGGTCACAGTGTGTCAGTTCTGGAGGTCCAAACTGGTAGCCATTTGTCCTATCTTTGGAACCAACCTCCTGGAGAACTATGTTTATAGTCATCTTTGGTGGCCCCTCTTGCTGGCTGCTGTTCGAGGATCTTCTCTTCCACCTGCTTCTTCTGGGCCCAGGCATGTCCCTCCAAGTTCAGGCCTGTGGCTCCTTGACATGAAGCCCTCCCTCTTCATCTAGCCCACAAAAATATCACTGTTGCTCGGAGGCTGACTACTGGCCTGTCTAAACAGGAAAGACATTCCTGGTGGCCATCAGGGTCAGGAACCTGAATAATTTGTACTCAGCAAAGCTGAAGGAGGAGTAGAACAAGCAGTTTTACAGCCCAGAGAGACCTACGTGGCTCTATCTGATGACAGTCACATTGTGGACCCGATTTCTATATGACTTCTGGGTCAGGAGCATGTAGGCTGCCTTTTGTCATAGGAAGAGAGGTAAGGGCAGTGACTTGGGTATCTTGAGCTACTAGCTGTTGCCTATGGATACCAATACAGGTAACTGCATGTAGGAGCAGCCCATCACCTATCCATCTTAGTGCTCAAGTGGTTCCTGCCTCTGTCCTCTCATAGGCTAACAGGTATCACTTCCTAGACCATCCACATGGTCATTCTCCCACAGCACTGCCTGCCCTCCTCACTAGACCCAAGCTCATGAAGAGCAGAACCAGGCCTTCATTAACATGTCTATTACACTTCTTGGTTCTGTGAAAGAGCCCAGTTCTGGATGCTGGGGTGGACGATGTCAGACTGCATGAAAGTGACAAGCAAAAGAAGACTATCTGCAGGTAGTCTCATCTCAAGCCTGAGTATGGCCTATGGACAGTCTAGGGAAAATGGTCTGAATTATGACACAAATGACCGAAAACCAAGTGATTGGCTATTATCACTGTGAGAGTTGGACATCTGCCTGGGTTTCAAACAGGGCTGAATTCAGTCGCTGGAAAGCTTTGGAGTTTCTTTCTCTTCTAGGTTTTCTTACCTCAAGTTTTCTGTTGGTTATGTTATTGTTATTTTGTTTTTGTTTGCTTGTGTGTGGTTTTTAAAGATTATTTATTTATATGGGTGTTTTGTCTGCATATATATCTGTATACCAGAAAAAGACATTGGAATACATGGGACTGCCTCTGCAAGATGTGTACGTTCAAGTGCACATACACATATGCACACACAAGCACACATATACACATAACTAAAAAATAATAAAATAAATCTTTAAAAAAAAAAGAGCAGCCAGGAGGTGGTAGTGCACGCGTTTAATCCCACCCAGCACTTGGGAGGCAGAGGCAGGGCGAATCTTTGTAAGTTTCAGGACAGCTTGGTCTATAAAGTAAGTTCTAGGACAGCTAAGGCTACAAGGCAAATCTTGTCTCAGAAAAAAAAAAAAAGTTTGTAGTTCTTAGAGGTCCCACCTACTAGCTAGAAAGAACTAAGTAAAGCTAAAGGGGTGTGTGTGTGTATGTGTATGTGTGTGTGAGTGTGTGAATGTGTGTGTGAGCATGTGTGTGCATGTGTGTGTGTAAGTGTGCATGTGCGTGTGCGTGTGTGTGTGTGTATGTGTGTGTGTGTGTAAGAGACCATTGAAGCTTCTAAGACCAACCTTGGGCCTTCAAGACTAAAGACAAACTTCAGAAGCTGTGCTAAATGGCTTGGTGGCCACTTATGGACACTTCAGAGCCTCATCAAGGGAAGGGAGGGCCAGAAAATAGTAATGAGACAATGGCTAGAATGAATCTGAGGATTCGGGAGCTGGGAGCTTTAGGGAATCAATGTGATGAGCACTGTTTCACTATTCCCAGGGAGGCAGCCTTCTAAGAGGGTCAGACATTACAATATGGCATAAAATTAAAGTGGCCAGGAGCCGGAAGAATACACATTCTTCACCAAAAAAACAAAAGAACAAACAGACAAACAAAAACACAATTTAAAACTTTGCATGTTAGGAAGAGTAAGAAAATTGGGAGCTAGGGATGTAGATCAGTCAGTAGAGTGCTTGACTGGCATGCACAAAGCCCTAGACTTGATCCCTAGCACCATATACAGTTGGGCCTAGTGGACCAGGTATGGTGACACATTTTGTTTGTCTTGTTTTATTGAGAAAGGGTTTTTTTATGTAGACCTGGCTGTCCTGGAAGCTGCTGCATAGACTGAGATAGCCTCAATTCACAGAGATGTTTATGCCTTTACCTCCCATGCTGGGATTAAAGATGGGCATCACTATGCCCAGCACATGACTTTTAATTGAGGCACTTGTTGGCAGTCTGATCTCTGGGAGTTCAAGCAGAAATGACAGGGGTGGAGGTGTTGGAGACAGAAAATAACTGTGTAGTATTGGAGATGAGAAACTAGTTCTCATTAAAGGCTAAGAGTGCGTAGGCTCTAGGCCCAAGAGTTTTATCATTAGCTAGTAAATTTAGGAACTGAAGGACCTGATTTCCAAACTTATTCAGGAGCTGAAATTCTAGCAGACAATGCTTGTTGCTGATGCTAGAATCATAATCGCTGCTGCTGCTGGAAGCAGAAGATTACAATAGTTACCAGCAGCTGGCAGGTAATAACCACTATTGACATTCTCAAGTCTCTTCTGGCTCTGAACGCCTACAACAATAAGATTCTAGCTCTTTCTCCTGTGCACAGCTATAATAGAATCTGTGGCTGGGGCTTCCTGACAAGCTGCACAGATCGCTCTGCTTCTGTTTCTCTGTTGCTGTGTGTGCTCTCAGCTGTGTGTGGGAGACCATTCACTAACACTTGCTGTCCCTCCCTGGGGCAAGAGATCTGGCTAAGAGCTATTTGTGGGCGGTGAGAAAAGAGTTGATGGTATCTATGCCACCAACCAGGCCCCGAGGCTGAGAACTCCTCAGCATGTCCTTGCTTCCCTCTGACAAGAGACTGGCAATGGCTTGGTTCCAGGGACAGAAACAATTGTGGCTCAGAGCCCTGGTGACCATAGAAGACATGGAGTGTGCAGAGTCACATTTGCTACAAGTGGCTAGCTAGACAGAGGCTACTTGTTACCGAAGATAGCAAAGCTTTCCTGACTAGTATGGTTTGTCTGCATGGGCTGACCCCACACTCCTCAGGGATGGTCCTGACTCAGAGCTTCTGCCTCCCTGTACTGTCAATTGCTGTAAATTAAGAGGAAAGGAGCTGGAGAAATCACTTAGTGAGGTTTTTGCTCTTCCAGAAGACCAGAGTTCAGTTCCTAGCACCCAAGTCACAGCTGCCTGTGACTACAGTCCCAGGGGACCTCAGAGAAAAGCTTACCTCTCTCAGGACTCTCTGCCTCAATTTCCCTTGGGCAAGGTTTTCTTACATATAGAAGACCAGGAGAATTTTAAGCACCTGCTTGTGCTTGCTATCTCCACTCCCCAAATTTGTAACAAGCTCATGTTGAACATCTTCCAACTCATCTGGGAACAGACTTGGATGAGAATCTCTACACGAGGCTCTGCCCTGAGCTGCTCTCTCAGGGGCTGCACCCCACCCCACCTTGGCCCATTTTCTCATTTTGCCTCACACACAGAGTGGTCACACTCATTCAGTCTTTCCCTTCACCGAGATGTCCAACAACTCCTCATCTGCCTACAGGCCTCCGTCACAAAGAACATTCTTTATAGTTGGTATCTGATCATGTTGTTCATACCTAAGGATACCAGTGCTGACCAGTATCTGCAGGTAGCACCAAGTACTTCCACTGGAGCCCATAGCGACCCACAGATGGACCTTAAGAAACCTTCAAGCTGTTGGTTCACTGCTAAGGTTCACACAACCGCCTCCTGTGCCTCCTGCTTAGAGCCTTTGTGACAGAACTTTCCTCAGTTCAGCTGGCAGGATAAATGGCCCTGTCTGCTCTTGTCAGCTGGGCTTGATCCTCTTACCTCTTGAAATCATCTTCCACCCCAGGTTTTAAATCAGCTTCAGGATCATCCCCTCACCCCTGGGCCAGAGCCCTAGTTCTTGGGTCTCTCTGGTTCCTGCCTTACCTAGGTTGTTTACTCTACATAAAGCAGCAGTTGATGCGCCCTCCTCTCAGATCATGCATCTCAAGAGGACAAAAGGCAGGATGGCATACAAGCCTACCCGGCCACCCCACCCCCACCCCCACATACAAGTCCCCTTGATCTTCATTATTTTTGTTAGCTTCTCTGTTTTTCTTTTTCTTGCTGCTTCTGCTGTTTTTGTTTGTTTTCAGGTAGGACCTCACCATGAAACTTGCTAGACAGGCCAAGCTGACTTTGAACCTGCACTATATATACTCCTGCCTCGAACTCCTTAGTGCTAGGATTATAAGCGTGTGCCACCATACTTAGCATCTTTTTTTTTTTTTTTTTTTCTGAGACAGGGTTTCTCTCTATAACCCTGGCTGTCCTGGAACTCACTCTGTAGACCAGGCTGGCCTCAAACTCAGACCAGGCTGGCCTCAAACTCAGAAATCCGCCTGCCTCTGCCTCCCGAGTGCTGGGATTCAAAGGCATGCGCCATCATGCCGGGCTAGCATCTTTTGTATATATTTTCTTTTGGGAAATGTTGATTCAGATACATTGCTCTCGGTGGGTGTTCAGTTCAATTAGGGTATTTGTTTTCCTGCTATTGAGTTGTTTGAGTTCCTTTTTATTTTGGAGGTTAGCTCTCCCTCCGCTGTTTGTAAATATTTCCTCCCCTTTCATGTGTTGCCTCCATGGGGTTTCTTTTGCCCTGTGCACATGATTTTTAGTTCTAGATTTGCTTTTGTTGTCTGTGTTTATGGGAATGTGTGAAAAGAACAATGTTTAATCAAGTGTTACAAAGCTTTTTCTCCATGTTTTCTTCTGATGATCTTATAGTTTCAGATGGGGCTGGCGAGATGGGTAAGAGCGTTGACTGCTCTTCGGTAGGTCCTGAGTTCAAATCCCAGCAACCACACGGTGGCTCACAATCACCTGTAATGAGATCTGACGCCCTCTTCTGGTGTGTCAGAAGACAGTGTACTGACATATAACAATAACTCTTTGGGCCAGATCGAGTGGGGCTGACTGGAGGGGAGGGGTTGACCAGAGGTCCTAAAACTTCAATTCCTAACAACCACATGAAGGCTCACAACCATCTGTACCGCTACAGTGTACTCACACACATAAACTAAATAAATAATCTTATAGTTTCAGATCTTTACTATTGGGTCTTTAATCCAAGCTAAGTTGATTTCTGTACACAATGACAGATAAGGATCCAGGTCCATTCTTCTGCATGTAGGCATCCAGTTTTCCTACTAACACTCATCGGAGACTCATCTTTCTCTTCTATAGTTCTCAGCTTCTTTTTCTTAGTGGCTGTAAAGAATATGGTTGAACCTTCTTTCTTTTGTTTGTTTTTTCTTTTGTCTTGTTTTTTCAAGACAGGGTTTCTCTGTGTAGCCCTGGCTGTCCTGGAACTCACTTTGTAGACCAGGCTGGCCTTGAACTCAGAAATCTGCCTGCCTCTGCCTCCCAAGTGCGCCACCGCTGCCCGGCTGGTTGAACCTTCTTAACCTCCTGAATTCTTATTCCCAGCAGGCCCTCTTCTCCTTACTCCAGTTGACTTAACAGTATGTGTCATTCCTTGACTTGTTACATATTTTAAACTTTTTCTTATTTATTCTCTGTTTTCCCCAAATGGGCTATAAGCAGTCAAGGGCAGAGGTTCCTGTCTTAGTCATTGCTCTACCTCTCGGCACTCATGTTACTATGATCACCACTATCATCTTTGTAAAAATAATTGTTTAGCCTAAAATAATTAGTTGCCTAAAAATAATTTAGTAGTGGCACATGGCTTTGACCTTAGCACTCGGGAGGCAGAGGCAGGTGAATTTCTGAGTTCAAGGCTAGCCGGGTCTACAGAGTGAGTTCTAGGACAGCCAAAGCTATACAGGAAAACCCTGTCTCAAGACAACAACAAAAAGATTTGTTTTTATTCTCTGTGTATGAGGGCTTTGTCTGCATGTATATATGTGTACTTCCTTTGTGCCTGTGTCCAGAGAGACCAGAAGAGAATGTCAGATCCTCTCTGAAGCCAGAGTTACAAACAGTTAAAAGCTGTCATATGGGTCCTGAGAACTGAACCAGGGTCCTCTGCAAAAACAAATGTTCTTAACCACTACACCATCTCTCCAGGGACCACTATCATCTTAACCATCATCACTGCAATCATCTTCATCACCATCACTACCATCACCCACTTCATCAATACCACCACACCCTTAGCATCTTCACCACCATCCTCACTACTATCTTGCCAACATCATAATAAGAGTTCTTGATTGTCAACTTGGCAGGACTGAGAAACGCCTGAAGCATTTTTTAAAACAATTGACATGAGGAAAAACAACCTGAGACATGAGAAAAAAAAAAAAACCTACCCTGATTATGGGCAGTCCCATCTACTGGGCTGGGAGCTTGGGAAATAAAGGTAGAAGAAGAGAAAGCCAGCCAGGGTATGCAAGCCTCATTTCCCCTGAATGAGTGCATTTACTGCTGCTGCCATAGCCTATGAACATCAAACTCCAATTTCATCTTTTCTACGCAGTCACATACCAGTAGCTGCAGTACTAGGCCACACCATTAGTCTCTCTAGTTTTGAGGCTCTCGGCTTCTTGGACTGAGCAGTGCCTGAGTCCTCCAAATCTCTAGAGTGCAGATGGTCATTGTTCAGGTACTCAGTCTCCAATTGTGTAAATCAACATGGTAAGCCTCCTTGATAATAACATTCATCCTATTGGTCCTGTTCCTCTAGAGAACCAGCGTCTTTACCAGGTCTTTCACCATCCCCAGGTGATCTGTGGGGCTCCTGACCCAGATGTTAGTGCTTACTCTCCATGCCAATGAAAACCAAATATCCCGGGGTTAGCACTAGGTGGAGAGGGCTCTAGTGTAACAGGAGCAAGCTTTATCATCTACCTTGTGGCCCCACCTGGTAGCAGGCAGAGCTTGTCATCCTGTTCTGGGAAGGCTGAGGTACAGTGGTGGGAGGTGTCTCAGTGAACAAGTCACTGTCCCTCAAGAAGACCCGCTTGTCCTTTAAAGGGATATACTGTCCTGGATGAAGTCTGTGGGTTATTCTCTGGCCAGAGTTCAAATGTTTGTCTCATTTCTCCTGCTGCTCTGGGTCCTTTCTCTGGACTCCAATGTTCCTCTGTGGTGCCCAGTCTTTGGTCAAGATAAGCTATAGGAAGCCTAGATCTGGTTTCCTTGGGAACCAGGGCCCTATTCCTCAGGAGTGACTCTGAGAGAACAGTAGTCTCCTAGAGAGGAATCCAGAAAGCCCAGGGTGTGCACAGAGCCAGATGATGGCTGGTTGAGGGGGTGGAAGCAACCAAAGTGGGTCTCCAAGAGACAGGATATCCCCTCTAGTATAGCTCCTTAGAATAGAGGCTATTAGAACTGACCCAGAGCATCCTGAGATAGAGGCTATTAGGGCTGAGCCAGGGTTATAGCTTTGTTTATTTATTTTTTTAAGATCTATTTATTATTATACATAAGTACACTGTAGCTGACTTTAGACATACCAGAAGAGGGTGTCAGATCTCATTATGGGTGGTTGTGAGCCACCATGTGGTTTCTGGGATTTGAACTCAGGACCTTTGGAAGAGCAGTCAGTGTTCTTACCTGTTGAGCCATCTCTCTCGCCAGCTTTTTAAAATTTATTTAATGTGTATGACTACACTGTAGCTGTCTTCAGACACAGAAGAGGGTATGGGTTCCCATTAGTGAGCCACCATGTGGTCGCTGGGGATTGAACTCGGGACCTCTGGAAGAGCAGTCAGTGCTCTTAACTACTGAGCCATCTCTCCAGGCCATAGCTTTGTATGCTCTGCAGCTTCATACTCATGTCCACAGCTACCCTTGAGTAGGGTAGTTAAGAGTATTGGTGGTATCCACAAGGATTCACTTTGTTCCCTGTGAAGGCTCTCCAGCTAAACCCACAATGTCTCTAGCTGCCCATAGGAAGATGATCCACACTCTGCTTCTCACAACTCTGGGCTTAAAGACAATGTTGTCCCCTCTTCATGGAGATACTGCTGTCTCTTCCATAGCTCCTGGGTCATATGGCGCTTCCTCCCTCTTGGGTACTTTACTAACTGTCTTAGTCAGGGTTTCTATTCCTACACAAACATCATGACCAAGAAGCAAGTTGGGGAGGAAAGGGTTTATTCAGCTTACATTTCCATACTGCTGTTCATCACCAAAAGATGCAGGACTGGAACTCAAGCAGGTCAGAAAGCAGGAGCTGATGCAGAAGCCATGGAGGGATGTTCTTCACTGGCTTGCTTCCCCTGGCTTGCTCAGCCTGCTCTCTTATGGAACCAAGACTACCAGCCCAGAGGTGGTCGCACCCACCAGGGGCCTTTCCCCCTTGATCACTAATTAAGAAAATGCCTTACAGTTGGATCTCATGGAGGCATTCCCTCAACTGAAGCTCCTTTCTCTGTGATAACTCCAGCTGTGTCAAGTTGACACAAAACTAGCCAGTACACTAACCAACAAAGTGGACCTACTTGATGTAGCCATGAGCTTTGTACATTTTCTGACTCTGGGATCGTGGCCAGCCTGGTGAGCTCTGCTGTCTTCCTAGAAGTAGTGCTGAGTGCACAGTGGGTGGCTGTGGCACACACATTTTGCCATCCTGGAATCCGTTCCTGGGTCCCTGTAAGTGATTGTGCTTGTTCTGGAGTTGGAGCAAGTGCATTGTTTAATCTTCCTTCTCTCTGTTCCTGCTGCCGGTGTTACAGAGTCACCTTCAGCCCTCTAGGCTTGCCAGATGCAACTTCAGAGCACAGCAGTGTGTCCTCTGCCCACTGTAGCCCAATGCCTGCCTGCCCAGAACCCTAGAGAAAACTCAGGTGTGAATATCCTCGGTGCCTGACATTGCCACGAAGAAGGCTGATTAAAATCACAGAGGCAAGTCTGTCATTCCCTTAGGGTCAGAGGCCTGACTCAAGCTGTCCACAACCACTCTCTCTCTTATTGCCCCAACTTGGGATCGTCCTGCTAGGATCCCTGTCTCAGAGCTTTTCACCTAGCCTGTGTCTTATCCTCAGTTGAGTTTTCTGGTGCTTCTCTGCCTCCCCTCTCCCTATAAGGGCTCCTCCCTTGTTCACATCTTAACTACACTTGAAAAGAAGGATCACATTCTAAGGGGCAGAGGCTAAAGATTTGTTTGTTGTTCTTGTAGCCCAGTTGAAGTCGTGCTATATAATAGATGATGACCTTAAACTTCGGATCCTCTGGCCCCGAAGATCTCTCTACCAGCCCAGAAGATCGTAAGTTGGATCCCAGACATTGGACGGTTGGAGATTGACTTTTGCTTTTGATTGTGACTGTGCCCTGATATTTTCCCTCTTGAAGGAAGAAACTGTTTTAGTGGAGCCCACAGTTAAGAGACTTTTAATTGTAAAAAGACTTTGGATTTTAAAAGAGATGGATATTTTAAAGAGATTGAAATTTTAAGAATATGTAAAGACTGTGGGACTTTTAAAGTTATTTAGATCTAGGTGCTACTATACCTAGTTTATGTGGTGCTGGAGATAAAAACCAGGCCTTTTTACATGCTAGGCAAATGCTCTACCAACTGTGCATGTTTTTCACAGAACATAGTTTTTACCATATGAGTACTTTCAGGTTGCTTTCTGGGGACTGGGGTGCTAGCCTGGGCCATCTTAGCGGGGGTGGGGGGGTGGATTGGGACCAAGTGAGGAACCAGCTATGTGGGGTGTGACAGTGATGAGCATACAAGATCAGAGTGTTGGGTAGGCAGTTCAGGGAACTGCTCCTACAAGCAAGGGCGGGGAGGAACCCAAGATATGAGGAAGGAGAAAGGCCAGACATATTTTCTCTCTGTCCCCAGGCTTCCACTGTGACTAATGACCCTGCAGGGAGTTCTGGTGCTGGGCTAACAGATCACCTGCAACCATTGTTGCCTAGGATGGTATGGCCATAGGTGAGGATGAGGCAGTGTGAGGTATGTCTGTTCCTGGGAGTTCCCCGTGTGGAGACAAGCCATGTGACTCCCTCCCATTGGGCTCTGTTTTGTTTTCGTGAGTGAAAAACTGTAACTGATCAACCAATACCACGTGTACTTAAAGGAGACTCAATTGTTACCTCTCAGGTTCGGTGGGCCAGCATTAAGGTGTAGCATATCCCAGTGGTCACAGTCACCCTATCAGCTGGTTGGAAGCCTTGGCTGGGATCAGAGGTCACCGTTTATCAAGTTGGTGCAGGCTGAGGCCTTGATTCTGCCACGCACGTGCTCCCTTTGGGACTGCAGAGCCCTCCCCACGCAGCATTCTTTCTTCCCCAGTGAAACATGAGAGACTTGGCAGAGGTTATACCAACTCTGGATCTGCCAGGAGGTCATGGCAGCGCCCCTCTGGCAGTATCTGGGCATACAGATTCCGAGTCAGCCGCGAGCCTTCTGGGAAGCAGATGGTCATCTCAGTGTTGATAATTTTAAGAGTCTAATGAAGGCCTGTTTGCACAGGGAGGGGAGAGTGTTGGGGGGAAGCAATGGAGCCTGTCAGTGTGCCTTGGGGATCAGGCAGAGGCGCCATATGGGGAGGGAACCTTGCATTCTGGCTGTAAATGATGACTGAAGGTCATCTGTATACAAGGCTCTTCACACACACACACACACACACACACACACACACACACACACACACACTGTGCCCGCCTCACCCCGGATAAGCTCATCTTCAGTTTCTGGATCTCTGCCTTTTTACCAAGGCCCAGGCTTCCAGAGAGCAAGTGCTTTCTCCACCCAGTGCTGATCACATTTATATATTCATGGAATGAAGAAGTATGTGGCCCACTCAGCCAAACAGCCCAAGGTCAAGGCTGCCACATGACCTCTGTGACTCCAGCTGTGCCCTCCCCTGGCCCTATAAAAAGAACCTCATCCACTGCCCTGACTGCCATGGGGCCTGCTTTTCCAGTGCTTCAGGCCAGCAGGGCTTGGGCAGCTGACAGCAGTGTCCTCCTCTTTGAGAAATGTCTAAGCCAAACCCTGCTCAGTGCCTGTTACTTGCACTCTCTCTCATGGGTGTTGGGAAGCAGGGTGGCTGAGCCATTAGGAACCCTAATATTACATCCAGCTATATACACAGTCTCCTGAAATGTCCTCGAGCTGTGAACACATACATACTATGAGGCTTACACATGCATCCATATGCCAATACATTCGAACACCTGCATACACATATGCACGTATGACCGTGCATATGGTTCACATGTGTACATGGACTTCCCACATATACCCACAGACAGGCATATTTGCTTTCACCCATACACATACACACACTTAGACACACAGCTGTCCATACGGCACAATGTTTACCATGCCTATGCACAGACATGCACACACAGAGTACCAGGTATAGGATACCAGCCCTCCAGCCACTGTACTCACAGAAGCACTTCTGTCTTTCCAGAGCGCGGGGTCACTGCAGACTGCCCAGGAAATAACACCTGAAGGTTTGTTGAGAAGGAAAAGGCTCAGTGCCAGGCAAGGATGTTTCTTACCACCCCCAGCTTTACTGACTCACGACTCAGCATCCTTCTGGGGATGGAATGAGGCTGATCGCCTGGAGTGTCCTGGAGGATCTGACGGCACAAAAATGGGTGAGTGGAGGGGTCCTTGTGGGTACTAGGAATCACATACCTGGAGAGGGTGACCTGCTCAGGGGCCTAAGGGCTTGGGTGAAACCAGGACAGCAGCACAAGGAAGGACATGAGGGGGACTCTCACACGGAAGAGACAAACAGCCCAGTCAGATGTTAAGTACAAATAGAACAGTGCTTATGTGTGGGGATGTCAGCTATGGCCTGCTCAGGGGCTGAAAAGGTTCGAGCCTGGTGTCTTATTGCCAGCTTCCTGAGGATTTTCCCGCCCCCAGGAGACTGACTAAAGGTTTTGCTTGGAGGAGGCTGGAAGGTTTCTCAGGTGGCTGAGGTACAATTAGTGTAAAAAGAAGGCAAATAGGCTCACCCAGGGAGTGCAATAGCCTCCAAAGGACTCTGTGGCCCTGGGCAGCCATAGTCTAGGTCCATGACTGCCTGTACCTTCTGCTAGTAGGCTCCTTGCTGTTCTCACGGAGGGTGCTTGTAGCAGGTGCCCTGTCAGAAGGATACATGTGCCAGGCAAAGTTCACACACTCTGGTGTTTCCATGGCAATAGCTGGGTCATATCCAGCAATTGGCAAACATGTAGTGGCTCTCCAAGAAGACTGGAAGCGGTGATGCTGGCTGTGTATCCCGACGAGCATAGAGTAAGATTCAGGGCAGATTTCCCACATAGGAATCAGAACCCAGTGCCCAGAAGGCTGGAAGAGGCTCTCCAGAATCCCAGGGTTGGGACCAGCTTCCATTCCTTTCTCAGCTGTGCCAGATGTCCTCCTGAGGACCCCAAGGGGGTACACAGGATCTGGGCTGGAAAGACGTGCCTGCCATGTTTTAGTCCCAACCCTCAGACATAGCAGCCATCATGCTGAGAAAGTGGTGCCTATTCAGAGATGGTGGGAACCTTAGGAGATCCTGTCCAGCCGGAGGGAGGAGGCCACAGGGAGCGCAGCTTTAGAGGTTCTACCTGGTCCCTGGTTGTACCCTCACCCTGTTTCTTGCCTGCTATGAAGTGAGCAGGCCTCTCCTTTATGAGCTGTTCTGTACCGTAACCGTTCTGCCAAGGCTCATGGATCCTAGTAACCGTGGACCGTGGTCTCTGAAACGGTGGTGAGTCTTTCATTCATGTAAGGTTTCCTTTCTTCCTCTTGTTGAGTTTCTCTGTGTAGCATAGGCTGTCCCTGAACTCACTCTGTAGACCAGGCTGGCCCTAAACTGCCTCTGTCTCCCCAGTGCTGGGATCAAAGTTGTGTGCCACTGACACCAGGTTGTCTTCTAAGTTGTTTTTTTTTGGGGAGGGGGTAGGGGTGGGGAGGAGGTCAGGTCTTTGTTGCAGTGAACTGAAAAGCAGCTCATGTCTTATCACTGTCATTGTCATTGTTATTGCCACCACCTTCATCATCATCAGAACACCATGACCTCCAGGTGAAGGGACTACAGTGGCAGCCTACAGGGGTGGTGGGTGGGGAGGCTGCAGGGGGAACACACTTTTAGGTAAAAAAGTTAGCATGGGAGTGGTGTGCACGCCATCTGGGAAGTGGCAGTCTTTTGTGGCTCTGAAGGGCAGCGCTAACCCTTGAGCCGTTTCTGGAGCTCCCTCTTCTTTTGTATCTTTTTTGTTTTTGTTTTGGAATTTGTTTTGCAGACAAGTTTGCCTTAAACTCCAAGAAATCCACCTACTCCCTACGGAGACTAAAGGCATACATTACAGTGCTTGTTTTTGTTATTTGAATTGAATTTCGTCTCTCCGCCAGACCTTAAGCTTTCTCCTAGCTGAGGATGACCTTGAACCCTTGAGCTTGCTCTACCTCTCCCGCTAACACTTGAATTACAAAGTGCACCGGTTAGGCCTTGATTGCTAAGTGTAAGCAAAGACTTACTGGTATAGGTACCAAAAAATCTGGGAGACAAACAGGTCTCTTCTATTAAAGCTAAGCAGAGGAGAACTCTCCTCAGCCTTTATGCTGGGAGTGGAATCTGGTGTGTGACCTGTGGTTGGGTGCCATGAAGTTGCAAAGTACCTTGTGGAACCCCACAGGGGTAGAACCGTGACTATTGCTAGAGACACAGTTGGTTGTTGTGTTTTAGAAAACTATAAGGAGAAGGAATATGTTTGGTGGATGTGCAGTCAGGTGGGGGGGGGCAGGGGGGGGCTCTGTGCGCCCATGCTGAGGCATCCCTTGAGGGACCAGTATAGAATAGAGTTTATTCAGGACATGGGGAAGGGAGTTGAGGGCATAGAGACAGAGAGGAAGTGAGAGAGAGAGAGTAAAGGAGTAGAGGCCGGCCATGAACATGTAGAGAGAGGGGAGGAAGGGGAATGGGGAGAGGGGGGGAGCAGAAGCAAGGGAGCAAGAAAGAGGGGGGGGCAAGCAGCTCCTTTTATAGTGAGTCAGGTGCACCTGGCTGTTGCCAGGAAACTGTAGGACATAGCCTAGACAGAATGCCAGCACTGGTGCCCTTCACTGGCTAGTCAATACTTTAGCAAGTGGGAGTAGGGGAATAGTTTTGCATTTTAGTAATTCATCCCTCCACCCCCTTAACATTTTACCCTAAAAGGACTTCAATGCCTGCTGTGTCCCTAGGCCATTCTCCCTTCTCTTGCTTTCCAGAGGCTCCAGGGCTTGTGGCCTGGCCACCCTTATCTCTTCTGTTCCTCAAGGTCTTCCTTCTCCCACCTCCTCTGATAAAAGCACCGGACCTTGGTTCCCAGCCTGTCCTAACCCTGGCTGACCTATGGATACTTTCAGTTGGTTTGTTTTGAGACAGGGTCTCTAGCTGTCCTAGAACTTACTATGTAGATCCACTGCCTCTGTCTGTCCAATGCCATCCCCTAGGCACACCTTTAATCCTAGCCCTGGGGAGGGAGAGGCAGGTGGATCTCTGTGTCTCCAGAGAGCTTTCCAGGACAGCTAAGGCTATACAGAGAGACCCTGTCTTGAAGAATGGAGACATCGCATAATGGTACCTGGGATTTTCCCAATGAGGCCACATTTTGAGGGTTTCAATAGGTAAGATTTAAGGGCTTCTGCCAGGGCCCCTTGACTTGGCTCTTTGAGACAAATTCCAAAGAACATTGCTGAATTTGGATACATCTCTGTAATCCTAACAAAGAAAAAGAAAAAGAAAGGAAGGAAGGAAGGAAGGAAGGAAGGAAGGAAGAAGAGGAAACAAAAAAGAAAGAATGTGACTGTTCTTAGGTATGGTGGAGAAAATTTGTTGTAGATAGAGGGAAGAACATAGGTAGAGGTAGACACATCTGGGAGATTCCAGAGTGGTTATAACCCTGAGCTATGTGAGAAGAGGAAGGGAGAGGGGAAGGAGAGGAACTAGGTATAGTGGCTAGGAGGCCCAAAGAGGAGGAATAGCCAAAATGGCCAGAGTATATAGGGAAGGGCAGCTGGGGGAAGGGCAGCCCAGAGGATCTTGGGCTGGAGAAAGGTTTAGAGAAGGGGGCAGGGTATACAAGCCTTGAGTAATTGGTTGAGGCTGGGAGAACCTGGTGGCCAGGTCCACTTTGATATGTTAAATAGGCACCTCAGCCTTTTGTCCCAGGGTTTGAGACTTAACCCTAACCCCGTGGCTGAGGCAAGAATATTGCTGAGAAGCCGGCAGTGGTGGCGCACTCTTTTAATCCCAGTACTTGGGAGGCAGTAGCCTGGTCTACAGAGTGAGTTCCAGGACAGCCAGGGCTACACAGAGAAACCCTGTCTCGAAAACAAACAAACAAACAAACAAAAAAAGATATTGCTGAGAGTTGGTGGCTAGCCAGGTCTATACAGTGGCAACTTTTCTTTTTAATCCCCTTTTTCTTCTTTTTCTGTTGTGTCTTTCTCGTGGCAATCTTTCTTTAAAAAACAAAAACAAAAACAAAACAAAACAAAGAACAGCTAGGCTTGGCCAGCATGAGCTACATAGAGTTTTCCAGGCCAGTCTTCCTTCCAGCCTCCCCATTTCAGACTCTTTCAGAGGGTTTGGAAGGGCACATTACCGTTCTCAGGAGACAGAAACAGACACAGTTAGACCTTGTCTGTCCTCTTGCCCGCAAGCCCAGGGGAGCTCTCTAAGGATCTTTGGGTCAGTGGGGCAGCCCCACAGCTGTCTTGTGACCCCATTAAGCATTAACAAGTGGTTGTTGCTTTGGTAACTACTGCTAGGCCTGTCTCTGTGTCTGCTCCACCCACTGGCAAGAGTTACTCTGCTCAGCCTTTGGGGAACAGTCAGCAGGTGATCAGTTTCCATGACTCCCTTCCCACTCTCCTTGGCCACTGTTTTATTAGTAGTGTGCAGTAGGGGTCATCCTGGAAAAAAAAAAAGGCCGGGGCTGGACACTCACTTCACCCTAAGTGCCAACTGCAAGATTGGGGATAGGAGAGGTGCATGCCGCTGGTCCTGTGCCAGCCCCGGCATCTCACAGCTGTGGCCAGAGAGGTTAATTGGAGCAAAGCCCTGGGCAGCCAGCTGCCAGGCCACCTGCCGAGTGCCCTAGCTTCCATAAATCCCCATTTGATAGTAACAAGGCCCCCAAAGGTGCCTGTCTGGTCAGCTCAGCCCCACAGACTGCAAGAATACATTTCCTGGCTCCTCTTGGGGATGCTGGAATTCAATTACAGCGTACATGGGGCCTTGAATCAGAACTCTAACTTTGGGGCCTGTTAGGATCCTCCCTCTTTGGGTTTAACCTTTGGGAACCTGGGTGGCTGCATGGAACAAAGCTTTGATGGGGTTAAGCCCTGACCCATGGGGGCTCAGTCTGCTTAGGATACATAAATGAGGAACTTGGAACCTGTCAATGGCACACATGTAATACAAAGGGTCAGCTGTTCGGGACTACCAGAGAGCTCGCTCACAATATTTCACGGGTATTAGGAAGGTGCCCCCAAGGGTGATATTAGAAAGGGATAAAGGAATGAGCATCAAAATGGGGGCAGGGTTGGGGGAGGCACAGGGAACGTTAGGTTAGTGTTAAGTACAGAATTGTGGAGCAAGGGAATGGAAGACAAGAGACAAGGGCAAGAGAGGGCCAGGGGTTGGAGGAGACAGAGGAGGCAGGAGCCAGATGGACAGGGGTCAGAGAGATCAGGCACCAGATGGGGACAGATAGCAGGGTGGGACAGGAGCAGGAAAGGAGCTCCAGGACACAGATGCCTTCCCATGCTGTGTCCTCTTGATCTACCTCTTTATTTTTCTGACACAGGGTCTAATGTCATCCCTGTCTGGGCTTCAACTCACTGTTTAGCTGAGGGTGACCTTGAACCCCCAGACTCTGGCTTCCAATTCCTGGGATTCCACAACAGCCAGAATTTTGACTTTTATCCATGGGTACTGAGTCAGAGACAACTTCGATGCTCTGAAGGCCTGCTGCTACCCCTCAACTGCCTGCATCCCCCATTCCCACTTCCCACCCTCTCCCTCCTCAGCAGCCCAGTATCTTCAGGTATCCCACATAAGACCTGGCTCCTCTTTCCCATGGACCTCTAGGTTTTCCCAGGCTGCCTTATGGAAACCCAATCATTTGAAGGGTATCACTTAGGCATTTTGCAGGATGCTTTCTGGGTTTTGTTTGGTTTTTGTTTTTCTTTTTTTTTTTCAGTATGTTCTTCTGACTACATTGTGGTTAGGACTGAGAGCAAATGTTTCATACCACAAACTGTCCACGTCTAGCCCTGAACCTTCACTCTTGCTGAGTGAATGGGGGTGAATGGATGAGAGAGAAGAGAGAGAGAAGGAAGAAGGAAGGAGAACAGGGCACTGGCCAGAACAGGGAAAGTTGGAGAGGGCCGGTTGAGAAGTGGCCCAGCTGCTAGCTGCTGATACACAGACCATCTCCAGCGAGGGTAGCATCAGGTTGGACCACCAGTCCTGTTTTATGCTGTGTGGATCTGGTTTTATACTAGGCTGGGCTCTGGTGGCATTGGTGGAAGCTACTTGGGATCCTCACTGGTGGGTGAACTTCTTGGGAGGGTCAGGATGGACACCATGTACTGAGCAGCCTGGCCTGCTGGGCATTAAAGGGAGGATATAGTCCCACCAGTAACAGGAAGGGACTGGGGAGGGCTAGGTGCCAGAGTCTAAGGCCAAGCTCAGGGCTGTATCTCCTGTGGGACCCTGGGTCACCTGACTCTGTGCCTCCTATATCCTGCCTCCTCCTCCTTCTCTCTCTCCTCCTCCTCCTCTTCCTTGTTATCTCCTGTTGGGGACTGGGTAGGGTAGCTGTGCCCAGCTCATGCCCAGCTTGTGCACTACAAGGCCACTCACAGGAGGTGGGAACTCCATGAAGCCTTCTCTGAGAATCTGGAACGTCCCCAGGCTGGAATAAGCACCCTTTGTTAGAATGAGCGCTTATTATCCTCTTGATAATAGACCTGACCTGCTGCAAGCAGCTCCCAGCCTCTGTTCCACTGTTCCCAGGTCCCCTCTGCTGATAGCGATTAGCCCGTGAGTGAAGGACACACTCCTCGTGAGGAACAGCTGATTTCTCCCCAAGGAAGGCCATCAACTCTCTCTCGTTTTTCCCAAGCTTCCCACGCACGCAGCCTGGCTGCTGTCGGAGGCCATCTTGCTTTGCATCAGCGTGGGTGAGTTTGGTCAGGGCCGTCCCCTGGCTTTGGTAGCCTCAGGTGGACGTTGGAAGACCCGTTTCTCAGAAACAGGGAGCAGTGCTGCCTTACTGACCCCGGGAGGTGTTTTCCTGCCTGGACACCCTTCCCACTTCTACTCCACTGTCTTCCATTCCTGCCCTGCTTGGGCTCCCCAATTTCCATTCAACATTGTACCTAACGGTCACATCAAGGCCATGTGGCCTTCCATGGTGGTTGCTTTGAAAAGGAAGATTTGACCCAATTCTGGCTCAGAAACTAGGTGGGAAGAGTGGCCACTGTGGTCTGCAGAATTCCAGGAACATTATCTGTCTCCTTCAGGGTTTTATACAGACTTCAGTTTTTGGGAGCTTGAGGCATGTGGCTTGTGGGAGCATATGAGCCCTAAAACAGCAAACTAAACTCCTAGAACCCAGAATTTCATAAAAGAGTAGTTCTCAGGCTTGAACTAAAGCTGGGAACTGAACTGTCAGGACCACAGTGCTCTCATGGCCCCACCTGTCATGGCCAGACCGAACCTGTGCAAAGGCCTGCTCCACCTGATTTGAGGTTCACACTTCCATTCGAGACCCGTCTTCCATCTCTCTGTCTTCCAAATCCACATGAAATAAGTCAGATGTTTTCTTTAGGTTTCATATAGCCCGATTAGTCTCAAACTTGCTATCAGCTGATTGTCACTTGTTCTTGCTTTCTGCCTCCCAGAGTGTTGGTTTTACACACACACACACACACACACACACACACACACACACACACCACAAATACTTTTTTAAAAAGGGAACACCAGGCTAGGCTCTCCAGCCTGGCTGGCTGACAGCGTCTGGGGGTGGCAGCAGTGGTGAGAACGAACAGGAGTCTTAGGGACCTGGGCTTGACTGTCTTGCTGTCCTGAGACAGGACAGGGCATCTGTGGAACACTGAATAGTATCCCCAGGGAGGGAAGGATGAAGGCAGGTATGAGCTCAGGTTCAGGAGGTGGGAGGATAAACTGGTTGTTAACGACCCCGGAACAAGTGGTGCCCTGAGGAACTGGGAAATAGGTACCGAATCTTTAAGATATTTGTGGTGGCAGTGTGTGCTTTATTAATCAGGCGGTGAGCAGTGTTAGAATGGTGAACTGTGAAACCCTTTTCAGTATCTCTTTACTTTCAACAGAGTATTTTTTCCAAACTGAAAATGAAAGGCTTTGCCAAAGCACCCTGTTCTGCCTCTCAGAGTAGGACACAGGATTCTGAGATGGCTGGCAGGGCTGTAGATGAACAGGCATGGTTAGGGCTTCCAAGTGGGTATGAACACAAGTTTTTCTTTGAGCCGTATTGGTGTATACATAGATGCATATGTGCTCAGACTTACTTGGTCTCATATTCTTCAGAAGAGCTGTTTCTAAACTATTTAAAATTATATTTATTTTGTGTATATGTGTATGTGCGCACAACCCCATCTGCCTGCCTCTGCCTCCCAAGTGCTGGGACTAAAGGCGTGCGCCGCCGCCACCACCCAGCTCTAAATTCTTTTTTTTTTTTTTTTTTTTTTTTTTTAAGATTTTTATTTTTTATTTATTATATATAGGTACAATGTCGCTGTCTTCAGACACTCCAGAAGTAGGAGTCAGATTTTGTTACGGATGGTTGTGAGCCACCATGTGGTTGCTGGGATTTGAACTCCGGGCCTTCGGAAGAGCAGTCGGGTGCTCTTACCCACTGAGCCATCTCACCAGCCCCCAGCTCTAAATTCTTAATAAATACAGATTTTGAGCACACACACACACACACACACAAGAAACACTGTACAGATTTCTACAACTTCTGAGACTCTTGTCATTTGTTGTTTATGGTCTCAGAGTTTTTTGTTTTAACCTTTAAAAAAAATTTATTATTTATGTGTGTATGTGAATGTGTCTGCCTCCCCAATCCCCAATCCCAGCCCTGTTTCGACTGGGATAGCTGCAGCGAGTTATGAGGTTGATAAATTGGTGTGTCCATTCACAGAATGGGAGGCAGTGGGTAGGGGTGAGTCTGTCTTTGGGCATGTGTCCATGGTCCCTGAGCCCTGGGGTTCCACTAGCAGTCCCCACCATAGCCCTCATCTCAGGGAATTAACTGTCTTTATGACTTAAGGTCCCAGACCATGCCAACCCCTCACACACAGAGAAATACCTTCCCAGTATCCTGGCAAAGGCTGATTCATCAGATTGAGTGATTCCTCTAGGTAGGGCCCCTGCCCCTGTGAAGTCAGTGTAGCCTGAGGCCTGCTGTATCCACAGCAAACTGCTTTTTCCACCTAAGTCTAGTTCATCTTAATTGTGTCACAAGGAAGAATAGAGGCCAGATGCAAGGGTCTCAGGTCTCGAGAACCCAGGTATAAAGTCCTGGAATGATTAACCCAAGTATTTGGCCCTGGAACAATGCCTTCGTGGAACTTCAATGAGGCAGGTATGATTGGCATCCTTGCTTTGCCTACAGACAAGGCTACAGGGCACAGAGAGGTTATGTCGCTTATGTGGACTCCCACAGTGAGTGACCAGAACAACTGACCCCTGAGTCATCTCTACTGTCCTGTTTCCTATATTGCCTTTCACACAGGCCTACGGTTAATCGTGGTGACGACATACCAGATTCATTCTCCCAGAGAGCTTCCTCTTCTTCCTGAGAAGAGCAAGGTCCTGGAGAGATGGCTTAGCAGTTAAAAGCACATCCTGCTCTTGTAAGTTGATCTGAGTTTGGTTCCCAGCATCATATTAAAAAGCTCACAGCTGACTGCAACTTCAATCCTAGGGAAACCAACGTCCTTTTTTTGGACTCCAAGGGCACCTGTACTAATGTGCATGTACCCGTAAACATGCACACACATACATATAACAGAAAATAAAATCTTTTTGTTGTTGTTCACATAGAGAGACAAGGTTTCTCTATGTAGTCCTGGCTGTCCTGAAACTGAGGCTGAAACAGAGATCTTCAACAGAGACCTGCCTGTCTCACTTAGATTCCTGAATGCTGGGATTAAAGGCATGTGTTACCATGCTAAGCAAAAAAAACTTAATAAATATTAAAAGAATGCTGGACATGGTGGCGCACACCTTTAATATCAGCACTCGGGAGGCAGAGGCAGGCAGATTTCTGAGTTTGAGGCGAGCCTGGTCTACAGAGTGAGTTCCAGGACAGCCAGGGCTACACAGAGAAACCCTGTCTCAAAAAACCAAAAACAAGCAAACAAACAATACACACACACACACACACACACACACACACACACACACATGGACAAGCAAGTCTTGATTTAAGAAGGACTTTCAGGAGCTGATGACATAGCTCAGTAGTGCCTGCATTGCTTAGATGAAGCTCTTAGATAAAGCTCTTCGTGATTCCCAGAACATACAAAACCAAGTGTTGGGGGAATTTACATGTAATCCCAGCCCCTGGAAAATGGAGGCAGTGAGATCAGGAGTTCAAGATCATTCTTAACTACAAGTTCAGGATAAATGGGGACACATGAGACACTGTCTTAAAAAAAAAAAAAAAAAAAAGATCTGGGCTGGAGAGATGGCTCAGTGGTTAAGAGCACGGACTGCTCTTCCAGAGGTCCTGAGTTCAATTCCCAGCAACCACATGGTGGCTCACAACCATCTGTAATGGGTATGTCTGAAGAGAGCAATGGTGAATACATTAAAAAAAAAAAATCTAGGAAGCCCCTTCTGGCAGGAAGGTGTGGCAGGTCCCGGGAAACCTGCTGAGGAAGGTCCCGGCCACTGCTAGCCAAGGTCAGTTTCAGAGCTTATGTTGAAGGCCCCTCCACTTATCCCTTCCCTAGCTTCACCTGGATTTCCTGACCTCTGGATCCTCAGCGGATCTCCAGAGCCCCTACTTTCTATCAGGTTCTTTTGTCTATTTGTGTATTTGTCTGTTTACATTGAGGTTTATTTAATTCTATATGTATGGGCATTTTGCCTACATGTATGCCTGTGTGCCATATGTATAAGTACTCAGAGAGGCCAGAGGAGAGCATCGGAACTGGAGTCATAGACAGTTGTGAGGCATCCTGTGAGTGCTGAGAATCGAACCCGGGATCGAACCTGGGTCCTCTGGAAGAAGAGTCATTACTTTTTTTTTTTTTTTTTTTTTTTTTGGTTCTTTTCGAGACAGGGTTTCTCTGTATAGCCCCAGCTGTCCTGTAGACCAGGCTGGCCTCAAACTCAGAAATCCTCCTGCTTTTGCCTCCCGAGTGCTGGGATTAAAGGCGTGCGCCACCACTGCCCAGCTGAGTCATTACTCTTAATCTCTTCTGCCCTATTCTTTTCATTTGCTTCTTCTTCTTCTTCTTTTTTAAATTATTTATTTATTTTATGTATGTGAGTACACTGTAACTGTACAGATGGCTGTGAGCCTTCATGTGGTTGTTGGGAACTGAATTTTAGGATCGCTATTTGCTCTGATTGGCCTCACTCGCTCTGGGTCAACTCCACTCTCTCAGTCCCTGCTTGCTCGCTCGGGCCTAAATATTTATTTATTATTATATGTAAGTATACTGTAGCTGTCTCCTGACACACCAGAAGAGGGTGTCAGATCTCGTTGATGGGTGGTTGTGAGCCACCATGTGGTTGCTGGGATTTGAACTCAGGACATTGGGAAGAGCAGTCAAGGCTCTTACCCGCTGAGCCATCTCACCAGCCCTCCTTTGCTCCTTTAATGAGTCTCAGATGTGATTGACTTTTTCAAATAGTCATTGTGGGTCAGTGGGGAAAAGGGATCAAACTGCAAGACTTCCTCTTTGGATTGTATATAGAGGAGGTCAGAGGGACAAGTGACTCCTGTGACTCCTGTGAGACAGACTTCCTGTGCTGCTGTAGAGTCGCCTGAGACCTTATCTGCAAGTGCGACATGCCCGAGTACTTCCTGAAGACCGGCACTCACAGTTAATTTCGCCATCCTGCGTTTCCACGTGGATGTGCGAGTATTTACACTGTTGGAACTCTGTTTTCCTTGTTGGACCCTGACCAATACATTTCCCTGCATGGGTTTTGATGGAAGAGAACTCAACCTCCAATGCAAGGGAGCCCCACTCTGTTGGCCCAGGAACAAGGAAGGGGGAGATCATTAGATATTTGCAATTATTATTATTATTACTAAGTATTATTATTATTATTATTTGAGACAGGGTTTCTCTGTGTAGCCCTGGCTGTCCTGGAACTCACTCTGTAGACCAGGTTGGCCTCGAACTCAGAAATCTACCTGCCTCTGCCTCCCAAATGCTGGGATTAAAGGCATGTGCCACCACCACACTTGGTCAATTATTTCTTAATTCAAGTAAAGGGGAACTGGCCGTGGTGGCTCACACGTGCGATCTCAGCTTTTAGGAGGCTGAGAAGGAGGATTACAAGTTTGAAGGCATCTTGGGCTACAATGTGGGGCCTTGTCTCGAGAACAAACAAAATAACAACAAGCAGGGGCTGGAGAAGTGTCTCCATACTTAAGAGCCTTTGCTGCTCTTGCAGAAGACGGACATTGTGAGTCATAACTACCTGTAATTCCAGTTCTAGGAGATCTCGCATCCTCTGTTCTGGGGTCCATGGGCACACACACATACCAGGTATGTGTACATGTATGAAGGCAAAATGATCATATGTGTAAAAGAAATTTTAAAACATCTTAACCACAAATCGAAAAGAACAATCTTGAATGGATTTCAGGTGCCAGAGTTCTCCTATCTAAGAGGATTACAGGAATGGGGAATCAAAATCGTGATTTTTAAAATCTAGATAGACCCAACAGGAACAAAACATAGAGTCCTAGTCTTAAGAAAGCTACTAAATTATTGTGACCTGCTAAGGATAATTAAAAAAAAAAACCATACAAGTTTGTACCTTCTCTTACCCATTTGATACTGATTTTAGAAATTGTTTACACTGTTAGAACTTGGGTGTTGCCTCCTGAAAATTATGGTTAGGCTCCGTGTCTTCACTCTTCAAAAGGTACTTTATTTTACCACAGTGAGGAGATTTCAAACTTTAAACGTATTAAAACCACATTCCACGGCTGAACCAGTCCGTGGAAACTGTCTGCCCCCTAAAGCAGTCTTTTCAGAGAGACAGTTGAAATCCTCTCCCGGACTGGTGGGGCTCCGGAAGGACCGTGGCTGACACCAGGGGTCCCGTTGGCCTTTCCACCCGGGAGCTGTCCATGCAGCGGCCAGCCTGGTGCGAGCGTCACCGGCGGTAGCTTGAAGTGGACACAGAGCTGGAAGATGCTGCTGGCGAACTGGCAGGGAAGCCGTGGATGTGCGAGTATTCCAGTTGCGACTGAGGATCTTGAAGGCGATGTCGTCGTAGGGTGGCCGACGTGGAAGCGCAGGATGGCGAAATTGGAACTGTGAGTGCCGGTCTCCAGGAAGTACTCGGGTATGTCGCGCTTGCAGATGAGGTCTGGGTAGAAACCGTTGGACTTGTAACCCTGCACAATCTCGGGCGGCGGGTTGTCGAAGCTCTAGGGCATCTAGTTGTACTTGTTCCACTCGAAGCCTGGTGTGCACGCGGCTGAAAAAGTGTGGCTTGCGGGGCCGCCCAGCGGCAACTCCACACTGATCTGCGCCTCATCCTGCCCCATGACCTCGGCGCTCCTGTTCCGAGTCGCCTATGGCCTAGAGCTGCTGGGGCGACAACTGCAGAAGCTGCAGGAGGTGGCTCCTGCAGGTGCGTGTTCAGCTGTAGCTCCTGTGCGGTGAGCACTGAAGGATCAGGTCCTCGTCCATCAGCACCGCCTCACGGTTTGCCTTGGCCTCTGCCTCTGCATCCCCGGGTGCCAGAAACCGTCCCCCCTCGGGTCCCACCGAAGGCCAGCAATTGGGAGCCAGCTCCTCAGAACCGAAGCTGTGTGTGTCCGCAGGTCTGCGCTTGAGGATTGGGAACCGCAGGCCCTGCTTCTGCTTCACTTTGAACAGCTTCGGCCAAAGAACAATCTAGTGGCTCTCACGGAGCCTGGCCCTGGCCATGTGTGCAGGCAACTGCTGCAAGCAGGCTCCCCCAGTAGCCCATCTCGAGGTTGGGGCCGCCAGCACGGATCTTTCCTTGGATGCCCTAAAAGATGACCTGTATGTCGTCCCTTGAACACCGATTGCTGACCGAGGCCTTGACCACCTCACCGTGCTTGCCTAGGTCTTCGCCTGAGGCCTCCTGCTTGAGGAGCTTGGCAATCTCATACTTCATGATGGTTGTCATGCCGCGCCAGAAGTCCACGTTCTTGCCCTGCTCCAGCTCTACGCACACCTGGATGTCCCCTACCAAGTCCTTCATGTTCGCCACCGCGAGGTGCTGGAGGAAGGTGTAGGATTTGTGCATCTCCACTGCCAGTCTTCGTCCTCTGCATGGACGTAGTTGGCCAGCAGGTCGATGGCTTGGCCCACCTGTCTCGAATTTGGATCTTGGAGTCAAGCTTGGTCTGCTGAAGGTGGAAACTGTCCTGCTCCCATGGCCGCAGATGCTCCGGAGCGTCTTAGGGATTCCAAGGGAGCCTCAGATGACTCAGGGGAGCACTTGAGTCTGTTGATCTCAAGAGCCCAGCTCCTTACCGGAGTCAGAGTGTGAGCACTGGTCCTGTGAGTATCATCAGGGAGGCTGCGGGCTCCGGCTTTACCTCCTGGACCTCTGCCACCGGTCTCCCTCCGAATCCAGCCTGTGTCCTGGATTGCTCTCCCGCTACCCACCTGCTCCCAACGCCTCTGGCTGCCCTGCCCACAGCTACTATTCTGATTCCACTGCCTCTTACCCCTGAGACCCAAGGATCGGACCAGGAGTAAGTGTCCAGGCCCATTTGCTGGTGTCTGTCTGCTAACCTAGGCCTAGTAGTCCTGGAAGCTTCTATCCTCCATACAATCTCATCTAGGCCTAGAATGTTTTCAGCCTCTGAGATCTTATTTCTGAGTAAGCTCACCCTTCCTAGTTCTTCCTGAGCTCTGACTGGCTGGAGTAACTCAGCTGTTCTGGCTCAAACTCCTCTCCTCTGATTCAATCAGAAGGTGAGAGGAGAACCAGAAGTTTCAGGTAATCTCTGTTTACAGATTGAATTTGAGGCTTGTTGGGGCTAACATATGTCAGTGTTTCTGCTAGGATGGGAAGGTGTCCTAGGGCTCGGGAGCCCAGCAACCACACAACTCTGAGAGGACGCCTCCTCCACAGGTGTTGCAGCTCCCAGGAGAGGGTACCCCAGCTGAGCTCAGGAACCTCAGCCCCACTCCTTCCATTCTTCTCTTCTTCTCTTCTTCCACTGAGAGTCACATCAGGCAGTAAATCTCATAAAGGAGATTTATTGAAGGAGGAGGAGGGAGGGAGGGGGAAGGGAAGGAAGAGGGGGAGCAGGGGGAAGGAGAAGAGGAGGGGAGGAGGAGAAGAGGGAGCAGGGGGAGGAGAAGGGGAGGAGGGGAAAGGAGAGAGGAGGGGGAGAGGGGGAGGAGGGGGAGGGATGAATCCATGAATGGCTACCTTCTGCTCCTGGGTGTGGACTGCAGGGAACTGGGCAAAAGGCATGGCTTATGACTTATCTAGGATTTCTGAGGGGTCTTAGGGATTGGTGGTTTTTTTTTTTGTTTTTTTTTTTTTTTGTGGGACACTCAGGGATTAGTGGGTTTTCCTGTTCAGGGATTGGTATTTTTGTTTTGTTTCGTTTTTTTGTTTTTACATCCCTACCTTCCCCTGCGTGGGGCCCATGTGTTAGGGTGGGAAGTCCATCCCTGTCATAGCCAGCTTTTGCTGAGGTGCTGCCATCTCTGTGGGGCTGATTGGTGGGGGCCATTTTTGACAGCTCCTGTGGGACTTTTTACTATGTGAGGTGGAGGGGTGGGGGAGTGGGGACTGGGGGTTAGGGGTGGGGCGTAAGCTGGGGTGGGAAGGAGGGGCCAGCTGCAGCTTTGACCACTTTGGTGGCACACCACTCTGGGACTATATAACACAAGACCCTATCTCAAAAAACAAAGAAACAAAGAGAAAAAAATAGAAGAGGGCTGAAGAGATGACTTCGCTGTTAAGAGTTCTTCCTGCTCTTCCAGAGGACCCAAGTTTGATTCCCACTCACTATGCCCTGTAGCCTCAGTTCCATGGGATCACCTGGACTCTGTTATTCTGTTGGTACTAAACACATGTACACACTACACACACACACACACACACACACACACACTTTAAAAATTAAAAAAAAATGGCAACCTCCCCCCAGATATACTATAGGCCAGGTATGCTTGCACTTGTCTTTAACCTCAGTACTTGGGAGGTAAAGGCAGATGAAGCTCTGTGTGAGGCTAGCCTGGACTACATACATTGCAAGTTCCAGGTTATCCAGAAACCATACCAAAACTATGCTGGTATTGGTACTTAGTGTACTACAAATCCCCAGTATGGGCTGACTGTTGTGGTGACAGATCATCTGCTCCTCTTGGTGCTGTTGTAACTCAGAAGCTTGGTACCAGGGTGATCCGTGGGTCTGGTGGGTCACACTGGCACCTCTCAGAACCATGGCCAGGCTCCTGTAGATAGATGCCTTTTAGTGTGGGCTGGGCTAGTTCCCTGGGTAAGCATCCGGGTGTTGTATATGCTCTCACCCTTCCTGGTCTGTTCTGTGTACCTAAGTGCCTCAAAGGCTGGGCCACCCTCCAGAGAGGAACTGTAGCCCCATTTCAGTGGTGTGTGCTGGGTGATGCTCTGGTGGAAAAGGTGGAGTTGAAATGCAGGCATGCTGGTCCAGAGCTGCAGTTTGGAAACAATTATTCACACATGAGTTTTGTCTTGTTTTTTCCTATACAGGATTTCTTTGTGTAATAGCCCTGGCTGTCCTGGAACTTGATTTGTAGACCAGGCTGGTCTTGAATGCACAGAGTTAAAGGCAGGTGCTACCATGTCCAGCTTAATTACTCATATATCCTGAGTGCCAGCTGTGTGCCAGGTCTGAGGAAGTGAGGTCTTCACAGAAACTGTTGTTGTCACTGTCTTCATTGTGTTTGGTTGTCGGTGCCCTGGCTCCGGCCTGCTAAGACCTGGTCATCAGTACACAGTGAGGTCGGATAGATGCAGAAGCATTACTGGAACCTGAAGCCAGTGTTATCATCGGAAATCTACAGCTGTGTTTGTTCCAAGAGTGGAATCATCACCCAGACCTGCACTTTGAGCTTTTCTTATAACCAAGGACACCTGGTGAGGCAGCCATGGTTGGTTCTTCACAGTAGCAGCGGGAGCTGTGAGTGAATGAGCACTTCTTTGCTTTGGCTTTTTTTTTCCTGCCTCACACTAGAGATGTCTGGGTTCCTGCCCTTCAGAATTTGCCTCCTCATAGGCCTGCTGGAGAGAATGCCAAGGCTGCAGACCATAGCCTGGTGCTGTGTAGCTGTCCTTGGGCGTCCACCCCAAGTGCATGATGGGAAGGGGAAGTGGCTTTACATGTGTGATCTCGTTTTCTCCTCCTGACTCTGTGGCAGGAGTCTTACTGTCATCCCTGTGTTACATATACATCCCTGTGTTACATATACAGTAACCAGGTGCCAGGTTAGGCCACTTGCTCAGTGTGATGCAGTGAAGCTTATATAGGTGTGGACAGAGTCATCTGATTGGCAGCCTCATTGTCCTGAGCCCTGCTATGTCTTACCCTAGAACAGTTCTCAGGAGGAAAGACTTTACCCAGTCCTTTACCTACATGCACTTTACCCAGTCCTTGGCCTGTTAGCTCAAGAAGCCCAGTGGAATGGCTGGAGGTGAGATGTCCCCATGTTGCTCAGAGAAGGTCCCTAAGCCCCATCCTAGTGGGTCCAACAGGGTGTCTTCACCTTTATAGAGTCCTTTTGGGGTGTTGTTATCCATGACTGCTAGGAGGAATATTGGACAAAGCTTCATAGAACCTCCAGCCATGACACATGGCACACTGGCCTCAGTTTGATCTGTTCCCAGCCACCTGAATCTACCCTCCATCCAGGGTACATTGCTGAGTGTCCACATTCTCTGAGCCCATCTCAGTCTGGCTAGGACATGTTTTCTGCCCTTCTATGATATTGTCTGACCTTGTCTTAGGGTTTTACTGCTGTGCATAGACACCATGACCAAGGCAACTCTTATAACGACCACATATTTTTTTGTTTATTTTTTGTTTTTCAAGACAGGGTTTCTCTGTATAGCCCTAGCTGTCCTGGAACTCACTTTGTAGACCAGGCTGGCCTCGAACTCAGAAATCCGCCTGCCTCTCTCTGCCTCCCAAGTGCTGGGATTAAAGGCATGCGCCACCACACCAGGCTATAACAACCACATTTAATTGAGGCTGGCTTACAGGTTCAGAGGTTCAGTCTATTGTTATCAAGGCGGGAACATGGCAGCATCCAGGCAGGCATGGAGCAGGCAGAGCTGAGAGTTCTACATCTTCATCTGAAAGCTGCTAGTGGAAGACTCACTTCTAGGCAGCTAGAGTGAGGGTCTTAAAAGCCCACACCCACAGTGACACACCTGCTCCAAGTAGGCCACACCCTGGACCAAGCATATACAAACCATCACAGGCCTGAAAGTTCCCATCTCAAATTGATACCTCCTAGCTAATTCAGAGCCATGGCTGACAGGGCCCTCTACCAGGACTGACCTGCCACCTCCCTGCTTATTATCAGCCTCCTACCTGCATACCCTTCTCCCTGGATACCTCTTCCTTTCCTTCCTCCCCAGGGGAGCTTCAAGGCCTTGACTTCTGGAAGTTCTAGAATTAGAAGACAAGGTGGGGCAGAGAGTCTGTTTGCCAGTTCATTTCAAGCAGATGCCCTGCTATGCTAGTCCAAGAAGGTAACATAGGAGAATATAAGCGGAGGCTTTGCAGATCTGTAAAAGGACTGGTGTCTTATCCTGAGGTTGGGGGAACCTGGACCAGTGCAGGACGTGAGCTTGGTGTATTACCATTTTGTGTGGGGTTGTGCCAGGCTCCCCTTTCTCTAGGGCATCCCTTGGGGGAGATGGGATTCTGTCAAATCTGCCTTAAATTCCAGGGGCACCTGGGAGCTAAAGCCAGGTATGACTCAGTCCCTCACAGAATTAGCCTCTCTTTTTGTTTCTGAGCAGATTAGCCCAGGTAGTGCTAATTTTGAAGGGGAAGGTCACAGAGGAAGCGGAAACTGACAGGAGATGAATTCTTGTCATCTGTCTGCGTGTTTCCCACATAAATTCATCTTTGCATTCGTGGGCTGTGACACAGCTGCTAAATCCCCTCTCCACCCTGGGTGGCTCTGGATAAATGTGTGTGTGGATGAATAAACAGGCCCGGTAATCCAATCTCTGCCTGAGCTAGAGCCCTTTGTACAGTTGCCCCGGGCAACAGCTGGAGTGGGGCTATTGTCTCTCTCCTTAAAGCCCCATTAGGAGCCCTGTGCCCATGCCTCTTCCCTAAAGCAATTAGTGGGAGGTTTGACTGGTTAGGGCTGGACAGGAGCTCAGGCACTGGCAGCCTGCGCCAAGTAGAGCTTTCCTTATTTACTGACAGGAGAGCTGCTTTTGGTCAGGATTGGGTATTGAGCTAGATGTGGGTGTCTCTGTTGAGGTCTGTCAACTTCTCCCAAGCAGAACAGGTTTCAGGGTGTTCTCCTTATCTAACTCTTACATGGGAGTAACCCTTTTCCAGGGTGGGGCTGGCCTGTTTCTATTTCCTGTTGTGAGAATCCCATCTTTATGCCAAAGGCTGGACATTCCTCACATTGTCTGTCAGGTCTTGTTGTTTGCAACATCAAAATAAAGTAGAGAATAGAATAATTAATTAAAATAAAATAAACATTTAAAAACACAGTCTGGCTGCTTCCCTTAGCTGCTGCCCTCTCAGGTCTGGACCATTGCTGCAGAGCTGGTGTCTAGTTCATTGTCTTTGGTGTGCAGCCTCAAGTGGCCCCAAAACGTAACCTGCTGGTACTTATACCTTCCTATGGTCCTTGGGGAGGCGGGAGGCAGGGCCTGTGTTACTGCTGACAAACAGAAACACAACGAAGGAGATAGCTATGGGAAGATGTGGCTCTACACACTCATCTGGGGTCAGAGCCAGTGGCCCAGCTGAGAGCCATGTGAGGAAAAGGTACATGTCTTTCTTCAGTTGCCACCAGAAGGCACCAGGACCTTGCTCTCAAGGATCTGGCTGGACCTAGTCTAGTTCCTGATCCACAGAATTCGTGAGCCCCTTCCTATGTGTTTTATGCGGCTAATTCAAGAGCTATCTATTTGACCGTAGTAACTGACCATTGCACCCTGTGCTCTGACTCCAACAGCCAGAGGAGATTCCATGAAAGACCCAAGTCACCTCACATTGGTTTGCAGTTCATGGCTCTACAGTGTCCTCCTGCCAACTTTGTCTTTATGACCACCTCCTGCCTCCGGTGTCCCCATCCCATTTTCTCTCTCCTCCAGCTGCATTGGGCTGTTCTCTGAGCACCCAGGTTACTTCTGTCTCAGAGTCTTTGCACTGTCTCCTCCTCTGCATGAGGTGCTGCTCTCCAAACCCCTTGGGTAGCTCGGTTCTCACATTCTTCAAATGTCAGCTTCCCTATGGGTCCTTCCTAGCCCTACCTTGCTAACCCCTCCCACTGTCCTAGAACCAGACATTCTCTTGTTGCCTCCCCTGTTGCAAGCAGGAAATAGGCAATCAGGAGAGCAGGTTGTTTTCCCTGAGATTTTTATTCTTCCCTGCACATCTCAGGCCCAGAGTGGTGTCTGATGTACTGCAACTCCCACCTCTGATCTCTCCCTTTCCCAGAACTGATAAGTTGATGAGCAAGTGATTTTCACAGAGAGATGGAGGCCACAGCAGGGGGAATCCCTTCAGGTTCTGCAATATTCATGTCCCACAGGAGGTCTTCATGGAGGGCCTGAGCTCATACAGTGAAGGAGGAGTTCAGACTGGGTTGGTTTAGCATCTGTCTCAGCCAGCTCAGGCTATGTATGTACCGTAACATCACAGAGCATGCCGCTGAAATATCAAGCATTGCTGACTCGTGGCTCTGGGGCTTGGGAGGGCAGGTGGGAGAGAACAGAGATAAAGAGACAGAGTCAGAGATAGCCAGAGACAGAGAGAAGAAACAGAGAGATAGAGATGGAGTCAGGAATAGAGACAGGAAAAGACACAGGACTCGTCTGTGCAAGTAAGTGGCCTTTCTCACTTCCTGCCTGAGCACAGGCTCACCTCCAAATGCCTCATGGGGTCAGAGTTCCTACCAGCTACAAGCATGAAGTCCAAGTCTTGAGTTTGTGGCAGGTTCCCACTGACTTCTGTTGACTCTCTCCCTGCAATTTAAGGGTCATCTCATTTGGACAGAAGCAGTAGACCTGGTCTAGACGCCGACCTTAGGAGTTTTAAGAGCAATTTGAAGACACTTTGGTCTCCTTTGAGAGAAGGACAGAGGACAATACTTTATTGTTCTCTAGACATTAGGCTTGGCTGTGGGTCTGCACTGGTGGCTATGTGGGAGCCCCGGTCTCTGGTCCTCAGTAGTCACAGAACAAAGGTGACATGCTGACCTTCGTTAGGTGTGGCATGTAAGCACACCTTTATATGCTCAGTGTAGTGTGGTGGCTGTCCATGGAGGAGTTTCAAGGCTGGTGGACTCTCCTAGGGTGAAAGGGTTAGGAATAGGGTTCCTTGGACTCCATCCCCAACAGAGTGGAAAATCACAGATTTCCCGAGATCTCCTGAGAAGCAACCTGGGCTCAGCTGACAAAGTGGAGCCATCCCTCTGTATTCCAAAAAGGAAAAGTAAGAAGGCTTCACAGTCTAGGGATTTCTGGATCCCTCTGCACCTCATAGTCTCAAGGTTTCTAAGAGCATCCAAATGGGACAGTTACCAGGAGCCTTCAGCTTAGCACGTACTTCTACATCCTTTGAACAAACACATACAGTATTTGCTGTATACTATTATTCACTGAGGTAGTGCTACGTGTGTATGTCTCCATAGAGGCAGCCTACTCCCAGGATGGTCCGTTGGTCTATTCACACACAATTTCCATACATCTCTAAAGATTACCATTTTAACAGCTTTCGGTAGATACCAAGAGGCAGGTACATTTTACAGTGCATGAATCTAATTTTCTCTGAACTCAATTTTCTCAGGCTTCAGAATCAATTTGGATCTGTCAGAATTTTATTCCAAAGTCCATTAATGCCCAGCCCTTTCCTTCCACCCCTCTCAGAACTTCCCTTCTCATGCCGCTGAAAAAGATACCTCGCTGATACAAAGTAACAGCTTTTTATCTCTTTACAACAAAATCTAATTAGGCCTGAAGGAGACTCACTAGGAGGCCTCCTGACTTGACATATGTCACAACTCTACTCCCTGATAAGGGCCGTGGCATCCTTACATCCTTGACTGGCAGGAAAGGAAACTGCTGTGCCTTGTAGGAGGATATACCCTCTGGGCCTTTCTGATGTCCAGAGCGGATTGGCTCTGTGTATTTCCAAGTGAAACTGACCACCTGCATGTGGTAAGTTTCCATTGTAGAATCCAAACTGAATACCACACACACTTCAATCCTATAAACAGGTGCCTCTGTTGGGCCAATTTACAGATGGGGAGACAGACACTAAATGTGTCAGTTGTCCCAGGGGTTGGCAAAGCCATCACCTGTCACCCACAGGCAGTTCCCACATTTGCTGGTGAACCTGAGCCAGGTATGGTATGTACACCTTTAATTCCAGCACTCAGGAGGCAGAAGTAGATGGATCTCTGAGTTTAAAGCCAGCTTGATCTACAAAACAAACAAACAAAAAACAAACAACAAAAAACTCCAACACTACAAATAAGTAAAATAATAAACCCATCCTTTTTTGAGTTGTTTTATGTCAGGGAACTTTATTGCAACAGGAAAAGGCAGATAGATACCTCAATAATTAAGAGATCTTTCAAGGTCTCTCTCTCTCTCTCTCTCTCTTTCTCACTCTCTCTTTCTTAAAGATTTTATTTATATGAGTACACTGTAGCTGTCTTCAGACACACCGGAAGAGGGCATCAGATTTCGTTACAGATGGCTGTGAGCCACTGTGGTTGTTAGGACCCAAACTCAGGACCTCTGGAAGAGCAGTCGGCGCTCCCAACCACTGAGCCATCTCTCCAGCTCCCTTTCAAGGTCTCTTAAGAATGGTAGTCAACTCAGAGAGAGTGGGAGATGTGTGTGTGTGTAGATGTGGGGTGAGGGGTGAGTGACCTTGGGCCTTTTGTCTAAGAGTTGTCTTGATGCACACTGAACTGGCCAGCATGCTTCTATCAACCTGGTGCCTGGACAGTGGTATATTAGCCAGCTGTCTAGAAGTGCTTAGGTATCTTGTCTGTGTCTAGTTCATGTGGGCCACTAGGCAGTGCACCACAGGTGGTGGCTCACAGACTACAGGGGATCCCTTCTCTAGAGGCTGAAAGCCCATGATCACAGCTCAGCAGATCTGGAGTCAGGTGGGGCCTCCTGACACATAATTAGTCCCTCACTGTGAGCTGGAGGGGTGGAGGGCATGGCCCTTAAGATGCAGCAAAACCCTTGGGCTCTTCCTCCAGACCACACAAGTGCCAAGGCCCTTTGGTGACATCCCTATGATGACTGCAGGAGAGCCACACTCAGGGCAGGTGTTGCTAATGTGAAACTTGGGTGGTAAGGTTTCTGTAGATCAAGCTATACTATGGCCCTGTTGTCAGTCCCCAGCCAGCTAGTGACAAGGTCTGGTGACAACATGGTGGTGGCCACACTCATCTAGGGAAGGATGGAAGAAGGACAGACGTATGACCCCAGGGCGAATGAAGCTTTTCGATGTCAACCACACAGGGAACTACGGGACTGGGGATACGTTCTAGAACCTCCAGAGTGTTTGCTGTTATTCATAAGAAATGTCCCTTTTGGGCTGGAGAGATGGCTCAGCAGTTAAGAGCACTCACTGCTCTTCCAGAGGTCCTGAGTTCAAATCCCAACAACCACCTGTACAGACAGCTACAGTGCACTGATATACATATAAATAAATAAATAAATAAATAAATAAATAAATAAATAAATAAATAAATCTATCTTTAGAAAGGAAGGAAGGAAGGAAGGAAGGAAGGAAGAAAGGAAGGAAGGAAGAAAGGTCCCTTTTAGATTTCATATGCATTGCTAATAGGCCCTGCAGCATCTTGGGAAGTCTAGACAGTTGCTTAAGCAGTCAGTCATATCCTGAAGGCAGATACCATTCTATGATGTCACCTCTTTCTCCTCTCTCTGTCTCTGTATCTGTCTTTATGTGTCTGCCCCTGGTTCTCTTTGTTTCTGTCTGCTGGCCCTGGTCTAGCCCCTCACCCAGGCATGATGAGATAGAAAAAATACCTGCATTCTCCACCCTTTAAAAACTTATGTGTAGCCGGGTGTGGTGGCACACGCCTTAATCCCAGCACTTGGGAGGCAGAGGCAGGCGGATTTCTGAGTTCGAGGCCAGCCTGGTCTACAGAGTGAGTTCCAGGACAGCCAGGGCTACACAGAGAAACCCTGTCTTGAAAAACAAAAAACAAAACCAACAACAACAACAAAAAAGTATGTGTATGCGTTTTCCCTGTATGTATGTGTGTAATATATATGTGTGTGTGTATGTGTGTGTGTATGTATGTATGTACGCACACCATGTTCATACTTGGTGCTCATGGACACTAGAAGAGGGGATTAGATCCCCTGGAGCTGGATTTACAGATAGTTGTGAGCTATCATGCAGGTGCTGAGAACTGAACCTGGACCTTCTGCAAGGGCAGCAGGGGCTCTTCACCTCTAAGCCAGCTCTAACACTCCCCATGTTTTTGAGACAGGGTCTTATTATGTAGCCTTGGCTGGCCTGGAGCCCCTTATATAGACAATGCTGGACTTGAATTCAGAGAGATCTGCCTGCCTCTGCCTTTCAAGTGCCATCATGCATGTCTGCCACCTCCCTCTTTTGAGGCAGGGTCTCAAAAAACTGTCTGTAGCTCAGTCTGTTCTCAAGCTGGAGCCCCTCATGTTCTTGCCTCTCCAGTGCTGGGATTACAGATGTGTCCCCTCTGGCTTACTGTCTCTCCTGGGATTACAGATGTCTCCCCTCTGGCTCACTGTCTCTCCTGGGATTACAGATGTGTCCCCTCTGGCTCACTGTCTCTCCTGGGATTACAGATGTGTCCCCTCTGGCTCACTGTCTCTCCTGGGATTACAGATGTCTCCCCTCTGGCTCACTGTCTCTCCTGGGATTACAAATGTCTCCCCTCTGGCTCACTGTCTCTCCTCTGGTCTCACTGCTGTTCTGCGATTGTACTTCCCTAGCTAGCAGGCTCCTGTATACCCTTCAGAACCCTATCTTCCTGCTCTCCCACAGGTCTGCCCTTGGGGTTCTCTCTACCAAGGCATGAGGCAGGGTCCTCTTTCACTCCTCTTTCCTTTTTCTTTTGGTTTTTCGAGACAGGTTTCTCTGTAGAGCCCTGGCTGTCCTGGAACTCACTCTGTAGACCAGGCTGGCCTCAAACTCAGAAATCTGCCTGCCTCTGCCTCCCAAGTGCTGGGATTAAAGGCGTGCGCCACCACTGCCCGGTGTGTGCTGCTATCTTAGTTCACTGACTCAACTGACTGACTAGAACTCAGAGATCTGCATGCCTTTGTCTGTTGCGTGTTGGGATTAAAGGTGTGTACCTGGACCTAAGCTTTTCTTTAGCTGAAACTTTCTGTATACCAGGCTGGCCTTGAACTCACAGATCTGCTTGCCTCCATCTCCAGGGATTAAAGGTGTGTCTGTGTTCCAACTGGATCACACAGACCTATGTAGAGGGAACATCTTGTGTATTGTATGGATTAAAAATTTAAAAAAACCTATGGCCTATAGAAAAGGGTAGAATAGAAGGTGGAACATCCAGGAGGCAGAAAGAATTCTGGGATAGGGCCAGGTCCCGGGTTCATCCAATGTAATGAGACAGATACATGGTATCTGAGCACAGGTAACTAGTCACATGGCAGAATGTAGATTTGAGTAAATGGATTATAGTAAATTGTGATCTAGTTAGGGAAGAGCCTAGCTATATGGCCAAGGTATTTGTAAATATATTTTGAATCTGAGTCTTATTTCTGGGAGCATGTTGCTGGGAGGAAGAACCAAGTTCAAACTTCTACAGACCCGAAAGTCTTTGGATGTGACCCCTTGCCAGAGTAGCCATGTTGCTGTATTACAATTTCTCTACACACGTAGAAGACACCTGAGCAGTTCTCTTCAAAATTAAGATGGACAGAGCCCTGGGCCAGGTCCTAGACAGTTGGAAAAGCTGGCAACTTCGGGGATCTCAACAACCCTTGCAGCCTACAAGAAGCAGGGCCAATGGTGGTTTTCTATATGTAGTAAGCACTAGAGAACTTCAGGACAGTGTTAGAGAACAAAAGTGCCTGTGGGCTCCCGGCATGTAGAACCAGATATGACCACAAGGTGACAGCAGCACCCTTCATACCGGTCAGAAGCTAGGCCAGGGGGTGGCCTGTCTTTCCAAGCCGGCAGCAGGCCAGCTGTGACTTGCAGAGTCTGACTTAGAGGGCAACTAGGGCTCCTCACAACAAGAATACCTCCCTCTTCAGGCTTAGGCCTGTGATGTGGTCCCTGCTCTTTTTGTAAGTTCCTCTCTCTTGTCTTCTTTCTTATTCTTTCTCTGTCTCTCTGCCTCCTCATCTCTACCTTTGTCTATTTCCCTTTGTCTGATGGTGTCTTTCTGTTTGCCTGTCTTTCTTTGTCTGCCTTCCCTTTTGATCCTGAACTGTCTGGGTCCAGATCCTAGGACTCCCTTTTTAGCTGGGTTGTCTCCAGATGGTACCATAACTTTCTACTCCTCAGGGTCCTTATTTCTGACACGGGAAAGCAGCTTCTGCAGTAAGTGGGGCTGCTATAGGGCTCAGACGAACAGTGGGGTATCTGGGAGGATCATGGTCTTGCACATACATGTGTTACATTAACGTGAAGAATCCTCTGTTTTGTGTGGTCTGGGCATGTGTTTCAGACACACTCTTCATCCTTCTCAGTCAGCTCGTTCTTGTTCCTTGTACGGGTGAGTGGAGTTGAGAGAGAATAGCTGGGCATTGGTCCAGGCTCTACATAGCTCTCAGGGTCCCATTATTCCTGTGGTTTGGCAGAAAGATGTGCTTAGGTTGGTAACCTGCATAGACTTCCTAGTTCCAGAGCCAGCCTAGGGTTGTGGTCTCCAGTTCCCCCAAAGCCTAGGCCTGACTAATGTGTATGAAGTCCTTCTGTTGTTCAGAGGTGAGGGCCTAAAATGTACCAAAAATAGTCTACACAGCTGGGGAAGGCAGCCTACACTTTAGCAGCTGATACGCCAGAGTTCACACTGACAGAGAAGACCTTACCTGATACCACTCTGACATCTCAGACCCTTCCCAACAGCCCGGCATGGCCTGGATTCCTAGGCAGGAGATATACTGGGCAGAACCAGGAGCCTCAGCTCCTAATAGCACCCAGATGTCACCAGCACCATGGGGCCTACGGCCACATCTCTTCTCTAAGCTACTACTGCCGATGGCGGCCCAGGGGCAACACTTGAATTCTGTTTGTAATTAAAAGAAGGTGCCCTTTAAAAACTGCTCACTGTTTCTGCATCTAGGCAGCAAATTATCTCAAAGTGGATTTTCTTTGTTCTGAGAAGCTAATTGATGGGCTATGTGTATGCATAAGCACGTGCGTGTGCGTGCGTGTACATAGAATGTGCTTGGGGGGTTTTCAGCCCTTGTCACATGATGTAGACATTCAAGGGCTTTGCAAAGACACAAAGCTCCATGCCTGCCCCAGAAATAGTGGTTCATCTGGTTAGAGGGGCCTTGGCTCCCAGGAAGCTGCAATGGGCATCTTAGGAAGACTTAGATAGAATAAGGTCCTCAGGTGTCTGGTGTATAAGGGCCAGGCCCTGATGCAGAGGTCTCTGCCCAACCTTGGAGTTCCCAGTAGGCTCATCATCAGGCTAACCTTGCTTTTTTATTTTTTTTGTTTTTCGAGACAGGGTTTCTCTGTATAGCCCTGGCTGTCCTGGAACTCACTTTGTAGACCAGGCTGGCCTTGAACTCAGAAATCTGCCTGCCTCTGCCTCCCGAGTGCTGGGATTAAAGGTGTGCGCCATCATGCCCAGCTATCCTTGCTTTTGAGGCTTGATCCTAACCCTGGCCCCAGGGAATGTTGAGTTTCTTACCCAGACTCTGTGAGTAATTCCAACTCAGTCATTGTAGGCGTGCCACCTCTGTTAGGGGCTTAGAGGACATGTGAAGTCCCACCCTCTACTTCAGAATGTGGCAGAGGGGTACAGGTCATTGCAGATGGAATTTAGGGTGAAGTAGCATGTTCTAAGCCAACTATGGACATTTGCACCAATCCAGACACAAAGAAGCCATTTAAGCAGGAGGCACATTTGGGGGGAATGCTTCTATAAGTCAAGGAACTCTAAAGATTTTCAGTCTCCCTCAGCAGCTCAGGACTCAGCCTGTGAGCTCAATCCTGTTGTATAAACCATCCATAGAAGGTGGGTACTGTCTGGAGGAGGGGAAAGGGTACAACCATTAGAAAGGCATTAAGCAGGAGTATCAGCCACAGTGGGTAACAGTGGGCATTTCAATACCAAGGCTTGGCTTTCTCTGTGTACCCTGGCAGAATGCTAACTTCTTTATGAAGGTGAACCTTCTCACCAAACCCAATCTGTGTTTTCTCAAGCTAGGTTGTCTTGTGCTGTCTATGGAAAAAATTCCTCTCCTTCACTTTCTTCCTGTTCCTGGCATTATGGTGAACTATGAAGAAGTGGGTGTGGAAGGATGCTTTCTTCTGTGAAGGACAGATTCGTTCAACTCCAGCATTAGTGTCCCTGCATTCTGTCTGTTTACATCCACTGTGTCACACAGAACATCCTCAGTGGTGGCTCAGCTCATCCCTGGCCTCATTTGGCCCACAAGAGGCCAGCAAGACCTCGGGAATACAAGCGAAACCAAGACATTGTATAGTTGAGGATATCTCTGCAGTCAGAGAAAGTAGTCCCTTGCCTTGGCATTTTTCCTACACTGGAGTCATGGACAGGTCCCTCAGGATGCCCTCAGCCTTAGCTTTCGTCTGGGTGCAGGCAAGCTTCACAGGGATGTCTCTACCTGGGGTAGGTGTATACTGACTGAGCTACTCAGCTTTCAAATCTGCATTGCTGGTCTTAGCCAGAACCTTCCAGGGCCTCCGACCTCTCATCCCAGCTGACCTATGCTCACCAGGGACTGGAGAATGAACTTACCCCACTGCCAACTTGGCTCCCTGGCTATGATAAGGGTTTAGGGGCATAAGGTCCCTATGGCTTGGACCTTCCAAATCCAAGACATACACTAGTCCCGTGTGCCACATCATGTAGGGAGTGGCAAGAGTGGCCCTACGGTGGGTGCTGCCTTCTATCCTTTTTCTAGGGTTCTTCTCACCTCTAGATCTCAGGTGAGCATTATGTGTGTCCATGTTTTCTATGATGCTGATCACCCATCCCAGAGCAAGAAGCTATCAAGCTGGTGGGGAAAGAGTGCTGTGGCTGGACTTCTCAGAAGCATCAGACATTGGCAGCCCTTGGATGGGGTCTGGGTGAGGACATGAGGGACCTTGGTGGCTTCAGTTACACAGAATGGGCCCTGGCTTTCCTATCACAGGGTCAGATAGGTCATTGTCCTTTCAGGAGCAATGGCAGGGAAACAGCTCTGGTCAGGGCACATCCTGAAGTTGTTAGAGTAGGCTGTAGATATGGAGCTATGAGCCAACAGCTCACTCCTGGAGTCTATCCCACTGAGCCCTGGCTTGTCTGTGGTCTGTAGGAAAGGCACCGGGGTGGAATGAAGACTTCTTCTTAGCAAGCCTGGAGAATGGTATCTACTGAAGTTAATGGTTGAATTGGGGCTTAGACAAAGCCTGGTGTCTTGGCAGCTAAGGTCTGGATATGAATGGCTTTCATTGTTCAAGGTCTTCTCGTAACACTGGGAGTCTCTGTCCAGAAGCTACCAGGCATCACAAGCCTACAGAGGGCAGGGAGGCTCCAGTGGTGTAGGTTTCAGCTGCAGTAACCTTGGGAGCCATTGGCACTGCCTTGAGGGCCTCCCTGAAGCTCTTTAAATTCCACTCTGGGAACTGCCTGTCTCCCTGTCTTCCAGATCGCTCCGCATGTATCCCCAAATAAAGCAGTGTTCCTGCTGCTCCGCAATTGCCCTGCATTCTTGGATGGACATCTGCCAGGCCTCCCATGACTCTCAGCTTGTGGCATCCAGCCTGTGATATGTCCTAGTTGGCGGACAGGCACTTGTACTGTTGTAAGGCAGATTCTTCCACTGATGCTCTGGAGGCATCTGTCCCCGTGAGATTGAGCTCTCTGCATGCATCCAACAGTAGAGTCCAGCACTGGCCTTTGCTGCCATGCTCCCTTCCTCCTATCACCAGAGCTGCGTTGCCAGCTACCTGTTAACTACTTGACTTTTCTGAGATGGTCTGGCCTCGTCTGCATTTCCCCTTCTTGTGTGTCTAGGATGGCCCTTTTCTCCACTCATCTCTACTAACATGGGGGCATTAATATCCAGCACTTTCCCCAGAAATCCAGCCAAGTTGTCTGCCTTGCATCTGGCGGCTTCGGGTTCCTTTTGAGCCCCGCCCAGCTAGAACTAGATCCATCCATCACAGCTTGGCCTTTCTGCTCCGATGCACTTCACCCCGGCAATGTGTCTTCATAAAGTCATGGTTCCTTCGCGGTGATTCTTTCCTCTCCTCCTTAACACTAGTCCGTGGAGGTAGAGCCTTCATCATCCCTTTGACATTAGTGGCTCTGCAGAGGAAGGGGGAGCCAAAGTGTCCCTGACATCCGAGGACAAATGTGATTTCTACGACAGGGAGTGACTTTATTTCCCACAGGCATGGAACAACTGGAATGTGCAAGGCTGAGATTGGGTCAGAGAGTGAGCAGTAGCCTGGTGCTGTGCTGGCTCTGACCCACAGATCTGCTCAGATGATCCCCTACCCCCACCCAGCTTCCCTGAGCCCTGCTCCCAGAGCCTGAAGCATATAGCCCTGGCTACCGTCTTTCAAGAGCCCCTGCTGGAGTAGCCCTGACATCTTCAGCTCAGACTGAGCAGGCTGGAACAGACTTTCCTTTATCAGACAGATCCCATCTGGGTCCTCTTCCAGGTTCCATGCCCCGTACTCCCCTGGGCTCCCCTGGGCCCATCACAGCTTGTCTTCACTACCCTGGGGTTCTGCCAGCTATTTCTTTGTTTCTCCCCCTGGCTGTGAATCCCTGAGGGTGAGGAGTATGTGAGGTCCCTCGTCAGGGAGCAGCTCGCATTTGCTAGTAGGTACAGATCACAAGCTTTGCAGTCCCAAAACCATCCCCATTTCTCACCTGTAGTATCCACAGTCACGGGGTGGGGGGGGGGCATAACTGAGTCGTTTGCTGGGGACTTTATAAGCTGGTCACGGCTGGGCGCTTGTCAGAGGTTTGAGGTCAGTTTCTAAGATCATGGGGTAGACAGAGTTCAGGGCCTTGAAGCTGTGTCACCAAGCCGTCTTCTCACCCAGGCTCCTTCCAGCTCCTGGAGCGTCACCTCTGTAAGGCCAGCAGGAGAGTCTCTGTGGAGTTTTGGGAAGGTGATGTTGAGAATGGCTGTTCTACCATATTGGTCATCATGAGTGAGCCTCATTAAAGGTACAATGGCCCTATCATGTACACAGTCCCCACCGCTGGCCTGTCACCTCAAACCCCACCCCGTCCCCAGGAGGACAGTGCCCTCAGTAAGAGGGATGGTAGCTCTCCCTGGAGAGTTGGTTTGATGTTCTGTGGAATCAGAGGCTCAGATGGGATGTGGCTGGGCTATAGGGGAAGGGAGAGGGAAGCAGAACTTTCTGCAGCCAGCGGAACTGGCCGCGTCGTGCTCAAGGTTTAGGAAGCCCCCAAACTAGAACATTTTCTATGCTCCCTCATGCTTAAGCTTGATGTGGAAAGTTTTGTCTTGTTCTGTTTAGTCTGAAGATAGGACTGTGGTTTAGAGCAGAGAGAGCCAGTTTAGATAGTACACCATGGGCTCTAAGGCTGGACAAGAGGCTGCAACTGCTTCATATTTCTATCCCAAACTCAGATTCCTTCTGACAGCACCCAATCCATTGGTCTTAGGAGGCTTCATGGTGCAGGGGCACCAGGCCATGGTTGTCAGTCTGAGGATCCACCTCCTTCTGGTATGGGGAGGTGAATCTTGCAGGAGACCAGGACACTGTTAAAGACCTTATGACTGTACCACAGAGGTGGTTGTGAAATTTTGCTGAGACTTCCAGTCCCCAGGGCTGTGATGCCTGATCTTAGTGGTCAACTCTCCTGGGAATGACAGACATTTTGGTCAGTCTTTTTTTATTATTGTACTTGGCTGGGCCTCAGTAAATCGCAATGGATGTCCACGTTGGGTAGCCAGCGGCACAGTCTTTATCCACGTAAGTAAGGGTCTGAAGTCTGGGGCTTGAGCCCCACCCTGGTAGGCATCAAGTGCACCCCACACTACTGGTTTAAATGTTAGCAAATACCCACCAATTTTAAATCCCATTTTCCTCTGTTGTATTTGGAAGCCAAGAAGTTTAGTTCTCCTTCATTTTGAAGGCCCTGTAGCTGGGAAGATCAGTGGCTCTATGGGTTGTGGCTGTCTGTGTCTCTTAGCCCCTAGGATGTTTGTGGTAGTCTGTGGCTCTTAGCCCCTACAATGCCAACATGTGGCGTTTTAGCCACAGCTCCCTGAGACTCAAGAACCCAGCAGCATACTGGTGACTTCCTTAGGAACGCTCCTGTGTCAGGACTTCTACCTCTGTCAGTCAGCTCTTCTCCAAGAGCTCCCTCACTGCCACGCCCCTCCCACATGGCTTGTTGCAAACATTTCAACCCATCTGTGAGCCTGCCTGATTTTGAGTAAGTCAGAGATTAGATTTCAACACCCATCCACACACCACAGTGTCCTTCTGCAGCTTCCCCGACCCACCTCCTACCAGTGCTGTGATTTCACAGGTACCTGTGACCTCTGTCCCCATCCCTGCTGGAGAACTGCTACCCCAGTTGCAGAAAGTAGGCTCTGGCCTTGTTCTTGTGTAGGTAAAAAACAGGGCCTGCCGTGTGTACATCCTGTTTCCAGCCGAGTCAGAGCAAGCTTCTCCTGCATTCGCCAAGTGCATCCCAGTGTGCAGTACAGAGCTGTGAATCTTGTTTTAAAATTAATTACATTTTATCGACTGCTGGGCAAGAGATCAAACACAACAAATCTCCCGTAATCCCCCTCAAATACAGAGCAGGGCCCAGCGTGCTCAGCATGGGGGTCTCTGCAGCCGGTCACTGTTCTACCTGGCAGGGGGTGGTGTGGTTGTAGGACTCAGACTACACAGCATGGAATGGTGAGAAGGCACAGATAAGAAGATCTCTCTGCAATTTCAGGTCCCACCTCAGCATCCGGGAGAGGAACTTTTTCTAGACTTTCTGTCTTCCCAGCGTGCCCTCTGGTGATGGGCAGAGAACTCATTTATATTGTTTCTTTTCTGCTACTTACTTGCAAAAAGCAAGCAACCTGTCTGCTTGGCAGAGCTCTGCAGGCGTGGCGTTGCCTGGAAAATGTCTGCTAGATGGATGAAAGGACAGAGGTGGATGGATGGATGATGGATGGAGGATAGATGATGGGTGGTAGATGGGAGGAGCCATGCATGAGTGAAGAGGTGGTGAATGGGTGATAGATCTAATGATGAATAGTTAGCAGACAACTTGCCTGTCATGGGCTAGCTCTTCATCTTACCCCAGTGTAAGAAGGAATAACTCTGTCCCTCACCCCAGCATGTCTCAGACTAGCTTTGCTCCTCACCGCAGCGTGTCAAGAGCTCTGTACCTCATGTCAGCATATCATGGTTCATCTCTGTATCTTACCCCCCAGCAACTCACAGACTAGCTCTTCATGCCACCCCAGTGTGTCATAGGCTAGTTCTTCACTTACCCCACTGGGCTTTGTTCCTCTGTGACTTCTGAAGCCACTCTCATTGTTCCTGAATATGGTCCTGTTGCAATTATAGCCTGGGCCATGTGGTAGTCTACTCTCTGCCCCAAAGGTAATAAGTGGCTGTCCCTACTGTGGGAGGGAAATGCCCCCTGTGGAATATGTGAGAACGATGTCCACTAATCTTGGACCTGATGTAGGTGCCAGGAGTCACTGCAGCCACACAATGCTGCCTACAGTTGCTGGCCCATTAACTCTCAGGCCACTGCTGGCCCTGTTCAGAGTTTCCCAGAATGCACAGGGATAGTGTCACCCTTTCCTCAACACTGAGATGACCTCCCCATTTCCCATTTATCCTTGGTACGTGGCTTCCTTTTCTAAAACTGTAAAAAGAACAGAAAACCCAAGACAGAGAGGCCAGTCCACAGCTTCTAGTTGGGGAAGCAGGCTGCAGGCCCTGATGGCAGTGAGGTATCATCACTTGTGGGTAGAGTGTAAACAGTTTGAACAGACTAGTAAGAAGACTGACTTGAATTTTATTTATTTATTGTCTTAGTTAGGTTTCTATCACTGTGACAAAACACCATGACTAAAAGCAGCTTGGGACTTACACTTCCATATTGCTGTTCATTATTGAAAGATCAGGGCAGGAACTCAAACAGGGCAGGATACTGGAGGCAGAAGCCATGGAGGGTGCTGCTTACTGGTTTATTCATCATGGCTTGCTCAGCCTGATCTTACAGAACCCAGGACCACCAGCCCAGGGATGTCACCATCCACAATGGGCTGTTCCCCTCTCCCGTTGATTGTTAATTGAGAAAATGTCTTACAGCTGGATCTCATGAAAGCATTTCCTCAACAGAGGCTCCTTCCTCTCTGATGACTCTAGTTTGTGTCAAGTTGACATAAAACCATCCAGTATACTTATTTTTGTGTGTGGTATGTGTGCCTGTGCAGGTGTGGGTATATGTGTGCTGTTCAGGTATTTGTGTGTACATGTATGTATGGTTGTGTGCATGTGTGTATGTGCAGGTGTATGTGTGCGTGCAGGTGTATGTGTGCGTGCAGGTGTATGTGTGCAGGTGTGTATGTGTGCGTGTGTGCAGGTCTGTGTGCAGATGTGTATGTGTACAGGTGTGTGTGCACAGATGTGTGTGTGTGTGTGTGTGTGTGTGTGTGTGTGTGTGTGCAGGTGTGAGTGTGTGCCAGAGGTACATGCTGGGCATCTTTCTTGACTGATCACTTTCCTCTTTACTTAGTTTTAAAAAATTAAAGGATTTGAAAATTTTATTTTATGTGTATGAGTGTTTTGGCTGCACGTGTACATATATACTAAGTATGTGCCTAGTGTTTGTGGAAATCCAAAGAGGCTATTGGATCCCTTGGAACTAGAGTTATGGATGGTTGTAAGCTACCCTTTGGGTGCTGAGAACCAAATCTGGGCCCTCTGCAAGAACAAATACATCACTGAATCACTTCTTCTGCCTCCTTATTTAAAAACTATTATTGTTATTGTTGCTATTATTGTTTTATTATTTTGTGTGTATTGGTGTTTTTCCTTTATGTGTGTCTGTGTACTCTGCATATGGAACACTCAGAGGCCAGAAGAGGGCATCAGATCCTCTGGGACAGGAGTCACAGATGGTTGTGAGCTACCACAAAGTTAAGAGCATCCAGTCATTAGTTTTTGAGGCAGGATCTCTCACTGAACCTTGAGCTCCTTGACTCTGCTGGACTGACTGGCCAACAAGCTTCAGGCACCCTCCTGTCTCTGCCTCTCCAGTAATAAAGATTCAGGCATGTATCTCTCCATGGAATACATTTACAGGAATCTGAATTCAGCTCCTGACGCTTTCACGACAGGCAGGTTATAGACTTGATTCTCTCCCCAGAGTCAGGCTGGTTTTTAGTTGGTTTATCATGTATCCCCTAATTGTATGCACCTCAGGGGAGGCTACTCCCACTGCCTGACTCACAGGGCTCTGAATAAAGACTGATGCCATCCTATAAGTCCTGGAGGTGACTGACTCCTGGTCTGATGACTCAGTCCTGAGCCTTTACCCTGACTTCCTTCCTGTGGCCAGTGTGTTGGTTTGTACCAATGCCACAGGACCATAACCTGGATGCCACCACCACCGTAAAGATTACAATCTCATGAAATGATATTCAAGGCAGAAGGGGTCCAAGCAGAAAAAATTTCCTTCTGCCAGGATAAATGTTTTCTCTAGAATTCTCTAGTCAAGTTTGCTTAGTGAAATAATAAATGCACACTAGTAGCAAAAGGATCCTTGTTTTCCAGGCTAAATCAGGAAGAGTCCAGGTTATATTTTCAAGGAAGGAAGCAATAGTCACTACCCCCAGGAAAGATGGCTGACTTGTCACTAGAGGGAAAGAGAGGGCTACCTGTCAGCCGTGCCTTCCTGGAAGTTGGTTCCCCACCAGAGTTGTGGTGTGGTGGTAGTGTTGGCAGTGATGGTGGTGGTGGTAGTGGTAGTGGTGGAGGTTTTTGAGATAGGGGTTTCAAAATGTGTATAATAGCCCTGGCTGTCCTGGAACTCACTTTGTAGACCAGGCTGGCCTCGGACTCACAGAGATCCAACTGCCTCTGCCTCCTAAGTGCTAGGATTAAAGGCGTGTGCTATCGTGCCCAGTCTATTTATTTTATTTTTATGAGTATTTGTTTTGCCTGTATGTATATGAACCACCTGTGTGCCTGGTGCATTGGTTCTTCTGGACCGGAAACTGCCTCTTCTTCCCTCTCCAAGATTCCTTCCCCTTTCCAGCGTCTCTTGGGACAGGGACAGTCTGTGGTCTCCCTCTGTGTCTCCTTGAATTTTCCTGCTGGAAGTACATGGCTTCAGTCCACATCGCTGGATGTCTTTGTCACCCACATGGGCTATGGCTCTTGCCTGTTTGGTACCTCCTGATCTCCTATTCGGTCAGGCACACTTCGGTGCTGGGCTGTGAATAGATGTCACCCAAACCAGTGATCCTGAGTGATGCGCATGCCTCGGCTGCAGTGGTTGCTCATAGAAACCAACATTGAGCTCAATAGAATCAGGGCTCCCAGGCTGGGAGAGCAGCCGAGTCTCAAGGCCAGCACCTTACTTGAGATTCAGCTTTAAAGAAGCTGCCAACAACTGCAGGATCAGATGATAGACACGTGGGATCATAGGCTCTTCACACACTCACAACAGGCCATTGGAGGTTGACCCTGTCTGATGGTTTATATATGCTTGGCCCAGGGAGTGGGTGGTACTATTAGGAGATGTGGCCTTGTTGGAGTGGGTGTGTCACTGTGGGTATGGGCTTAAGACCCTCACCCTTGCTGCCTGGAAGCCAGTCTTCCACTAGCAGCTTTCAGATGAAAATGTAGAACTCTCAGCTCTGCCTGCACCATGCCTGCCTGGATGCTGCCATGTTCCCACCTTGGTGATAATGGACTGAACCTCTGAACCTGTAAGCCAGCACCAATGAAATGTTGTCTTTTGTAAGACTTGCGTTGGTCATGGTGTCTATTCACAGCAGTAAAACCCTAACTAAGACGCCCTGCATTGTTTTTTGAGAGGGTCTCACCATGTAGTCCTTCCTCCTGGCCTGGAACTCACTATGAAGGACAGGCTGGCCTTGAGTTCACAGGGATCTGCCTGCATCTGCCTTCCAAGTGCTGGGTTTTTGTTTTGTTTTGTTTGTTTTTCGAGTCAGGGTTTCTCTGTATAGACCTGGCTGTCCTGGGACTCACTTTGTAGACCAGGTTGGCCTCGAACTCAGAAATCTGCCTGCCTCTGTCTCCCAAGGCGTGTGCCACCACGCCAGGCCCTAGTGCTGGGTTTAAAGTTGAGCACTATCACACCTAGCTGACTCTGTTCTTTGGGGATGTTATGAGCTGTCTTCAGATGATCCATAGACAAGTGTTCAATAATACACTCATTACAGCTCTCTCTCATCCTGTCAGTCTACCTGCTATGTCTGCAGGGAGCTCCTGGCCAGCTGGATTTGGGATATACTTAATCTCTGATCTTAGAGACCATTGAGCTTCCGGGATAGTTCCTCACAGGGTATGACTGAATACTGGGGAAAGGGAGGCAGCCTGGTAGGGGGGATTGATAATGCACAGGGTGCAAAGCAAGACTGGGGCTTATCTGAGGGAGAAGGTAGGAGCCCCCGCCTCGATCTGCAGGAAGCTGCTGTGCCCCTCCTGGGAGGTTCCTCCCACACAGCATGGAAAGCCGGGTGTGTAGTGACTTGGGAACAAGAACTGCCGTGGGTACGGAAGCCTCTGCTGTCTGCATCCAGCCTCCTGGCCAGCTGCTTCTCCAGCACGTCCCTATTTTTAGCACTCTGTACATCTGCCTGACTTCCTTGGCACCTCTGGCCCTGGACCCTACAAATTACGGACATGTTATCAGAGTCTAAGCTGCAGGCAGGAGCTGCAGTCTATTAAGATTTGAAGAGATTTAATGTAACAAGACAAACAGGAGAAGGAATTTAATTTAGTGATAAAAAAGAAGTAATCAAATCTCTACTGTGGACACAGGGCATTCGCCTGAATCGCTGATTGTTTCCATACATCAGCATGTAGTCCATTATGAAGCAATTAACATGGTGGCTGGTTTTCCAGAATGACCAGCCTGGCAGGTCCCATCCCTCCAATCACTCCAGAGTTGGGTGGACATTGTGAGGCCACATGGGAAGAGACACCAACTTGAAAATAGTTTTGCATGCAGAACCACCAAGAACAGGCTCTCGATGTGGACTCTCTGTTGTCCTTTTTAGCAAAGGCAGATTTTTTGGAAGTCTCATTTGCAGGCATTGTGTGGCAATAATGCCGGTACTGCCTGGCTTCTGCCGCTTCAGCAAACACATCCAAGGCTTTGTTTCTCCTGTTTGGTTGTCGGCTCGGCTCCGAGGAGTGCCAGAAGCTTCTCAGGAGCAGCTTCTCAGGAGCAGCTGTGGCGGGATGTAAGACTCGGAGGAGCCCTGTAGCTGGTCTTCGCTACTCTGTGGGTTCTTCTCTTTCCCATCCTTTTTCTCTCTCCCACTTCATTTCACCCTTTCTCACTAGACAGAGAAACAAGGAGAGAGGGGACAGAGATAGAGATCCCTGAATCTCTTTCCTTTTGTTTCTTCTTTGAGCACAACTACTAATAAATTGCAACCCACCTCCTAGAATGACCACCAACCCCGCCTCTTGGGACCCTAGCATTTATATACTCTCTGAAATCTCACACAGCCGCAGAAACTATCCGCAGCTGGTAAAATAAGGCCCTTGCTAAGCACGAGGCAAATTGTAATCAGCTGCTGCAAATGGCCCTAAGCAGCCCCACGTCTCCACACCTGGGATTAAAAACAAAAGCATATTCTTACAATATTTCTATGTTTCTTTTTTAAAGAAACCAAAATTCCAGTATCCTCACTACAGAGTCCCTTACTCATTCCCACCCTCCCAAGCCGCCAAGGCTATACTTTCTCTGCTGAAATTTCTCCTACAGCTCGCTCAGCACATGGAACTCAGCCCAGATCCTTGAGAACTTGGTCTGGTCTTCCTCTTCTATATCCAATAATGGCTAGGACTTCCTGCCTCATCACCCAAGCTGGTCTCTGCCCAGGACCTTTGTACACCTTGTTCTTCTGCCTAAAACTTATCTTAGGCCTCATATAGAGATGTTAAATGACCCAGCTCTTTGGCATATTTGGCTGAGATCAAAGAGTATGATTAATACATCTAAAGTACCACTAACATAAGGGATTTCAGGCCTTTAATTAAAGGTGCTATTTTAATGTTTATTTTTCCTTTAAGTAAACAAAAGTGTTGGAGACAAGGGCAGGTTGACTCCATAATTGTTAGACCTGTTCCCGGTGTCCTGATGCCTATCGTCTGGCTAGGCTACCTTTATGAGACAAGCTGGCTAAGTCAGGCCTGGTGGTACAGACACCTTTAATCCCAGCACATTGTGGGTAGAGGCAGGTGGATCTTTGTGAGTTCAAGGCCAGCCAGTGACACTCTGTCTCTCTTAGTTCACCACCCCCCACCCCCACCTCCTAAAAAGACAAGCAGACAGCCTTGAACATTACACACAAGCCTCAAGGAAGCTATACTTTGACCACAGGTGCTTACTGCCAAAGCACAGATCTGGCTCCTAAAGTCCTGTCCAAGTCATGATTTCTCCAACAGCTTGTTTCAGGCATCCCAGTGAACACTAACAGTCACTTCCTCTCAGTGCAGGGCAAGGCACGAGAGCTGTAAAACTCATCACCATGGACCTAAGGGTCCTGGAAACTGAGGCCCACCCACGAGGTGCAGTACTGGTAAATGCTGCTTACTGCTGCTGTCTTCACTGCTGTTGGAAGCTGAGGATTACAATAGCTGCCAAGATCCAGGGCTTCTGGTGGTTAAAGCCCAGAGCAATAGCCTCCAAGCTGAGAACAGAGAACTTTTGGCTTCTGAAGCTGGAGCAATAGATCCCTAGTTCCCAGAGGCCTGGAGTTGTGAGCCTCTAGGTCTGTCTGTCTAGTCCCTAGGTGGTAAGCACTGAGAGCCGGGGAATGTTAGCATTGCGAGAGCATCTTCTTGCTGTTCATAATTCCTTTCTGGGTAGAGCAGAAGAACCCAGTCAGCTGCTGAAGAACAATGTGGCGGTGTGTGTGGGTGTCCCTTATGTTCACAAACAAGCACAAGGCAGCAGGAACTTGCCTTCTCAGCTGGAGGCCATTGAGCTAGCTCCTCTGAGTCTCTTTGTCTTGCAGGCCTTTTCCACCTTGTTGATGCCAGGATCTCTGGACTCCAGATTCAGCCTCCATTCTTGTCTTCGGAGATCCTGTGTATGTGTGTTTGAGCCTCAATTATCTCTATCTCCTCCTCCTATTATTGTTGTTGTTATTATTATTATTATTATTATTATTATTATTGAGATATGGTTTCTCTCTATGTAGTATGTAGTCCTGGCTGCCCTGAAACAGACATTCACCAGCCTCTACTTCTGGAGTGCTGGGATTAATGTCATGCACGGGCACACAACTAACTTCATTCATGTTTATACGGAGATGTTACTGATTTAAGACCCCACCCTAAATTCAGGATAGTCTCACCTAGATACCCTGATTTAAATACAAAGAGTCACATTTCTCTCCGTGTCTCTCTCTCTCTCTCTCTCTCTCTCTCTGTGTCTCACTTTCTCTCTTTCTCTTTGTTTTTGTTTTTGTTTTTGTTTTTTTTTTTTTTTGGGTTTTTTTTTTTTTTTTTTTTTTTTTTTGAGACAAAGTTTTTCTCTTTATGTTTCTTTGAAACAGGGTTTCTCTGTGTAGCCCTGGCTGTCCTGGAACTCGCTCTGTAAACCAGGGTGGCCTTAAACTTGGAGATCCACGTTCTTCTGTCTCTCAAGCGTTGGGATTAAAGGTGTGAGCCACCCACCACCTCTGGGTTCATATTTCCGTATAAGGGCAGATCAGAGGCCCTGAGGCTGAGGTCTTGGGCCTCTTGTTCAACCTTCATTTCCTTGTATAGGCAGAAGCTTGCCTGACCTGGAGACTCACTGATCAGTCAACTAAAGAAAAGCCCTTTCCTGCGTCACCCTCATTACTTTGGTGGCTGTATTTTGATATTCAGCGATAGATAACCTTTGGGAGTCACCAAAGAGTCAGAAAAATATTGCCGGGCGTGGTGGCGCACGCCTTTAGTCCCAGCACTCGGGAGGCAGAGACAGGCGGATTTCTGAGTTCGAGGCCAGCCTGGTCTACAAAGTGAGTTCCAGGGTTATACAGAGGAACCCTGTCTCGAAAAACCAATATATATATATAAAATTCAGCAAGTGCTTGGCAAAGAATTACAAACTCATACCACAACCGTTGTTGAAGGGCTGATGAGCACGTGATGAACACACGGTGAAGGTACTATTGGCTGTGAGTGTGACTGACAGCTGGGAGAGGGCGGGTCATCACTTCCTACAAGCAGGGTGGCTCTGCTCTACTGGTTGTCAGAAACCAGAGGCCATTTCTGAGCTTGACACCAGGATGCCCAACCCAAGCCAGGTAAACTCTTCACTTGAAATCACAAAGCCTTTGATGTGTGTTTGGATGTCTGCCACATGTGGAGGTATTTGCAAAGGCCAGACAAAGGCATCAAGTCCTCTTACAGACAGTCATGAGTGGTTTGCCATTGATACCAGTACCCAAAACCAGATCCTCTGTAAGAACAGTAAGTGCACACTCTTAACTTCTGAGCTGTTTCTCCAGCCCCTGACCACCAGATTCCAGAAAGGTGCCTGAGAGAGGGGAGCAGCCTGAACAGTACCCCAAGAAATAACCAGACACGGCCAGGCACTGAGGTTAATGTCCTAAGGAGGAACCATGCATGCTGGCTCTGCAGAGCCACAGTGTGATCCTCAGGGTCTCCGAGCAGGTTGGAGCCCCAGGGAAGGGTCATTGCTGCAGCTAGGATTCAAAGGACATCGGAAACTTCTCATGGGACACTGTGACCTCAGGGCTCTGAAGGGAAGACTGAGAGAATCCTTGGCTGTCAGGAACATGAGTTGCCTGGGTCTTCTGAGCTCTGTTCGTCAGGCAGGAGATCAGAGTGTGTTCAAAATATCCCACATCGTGCACCATGAACTAGAAGACAAGGCTGTGCCTACTGTTATTCCTAGGCCACAGAGCTAGAGCTCACATCACCACGGTTACACACTTTTGTTGTCATTGACATGGGAGGCCTCTTCTCCAGAGTGACACCTCACTGAAGGTGGCTTTTCATCTTGCAGAGCAGCCTGCAGCAAGCTGCCTGGGAGCATCTTCTGAACCAGAAGCTCCAGTTTTAATTGATTGTGGAAATGTATTTCACCAAAGAAGCGCTGTTATTATTTGGTGTTTGAATTTTGAGTAAAATAAAAATTAAAATTCCCAGTGTCAGCTTGACTGCAATCATGAATCTCACCCCTGTTCCCCACGCAGCAAGTCGGGTATTCATGAACAGTCACACTAATGGATTCAGGGCTATGATTATATTGGTAATTGGACACATAGATTAGCTGTTTCTTTTGTAGGGCTGAGGGCTGGCTCAGCTGACAGAGTGTTTGCCTAGCACGCATGAAGCTCTGGGTGGTTCATGTGATCTGGGCACTCTGAGTGCGGAGGAACAGAAATTCCGGGTAGGACTGGTGATTTGGCTCAGTGTGCAAGGCACTTACTATCAAGTCTAATGACTTGAGTTTGATTCCTGGGAAGAAAAGAGAACACCAAGTCGTTCCCTGACTTCCACAGGAACACTGTGATATGTATAGTCCACTCCCTAGCAAATAAATACATGTCGTAAATGTAAAAAAATGTTCATCGTTGTCAGCATCGTTGTCAGGGCGGCCTATGCTACATGGGACCCTCTCTCAAAAAGAAGACAATGGATGCCTTTAATTCCAAAAAGGCAGATGGCTTTCTATGAGTTCAAAGTCAGTCTGGTATACACAATGAGTTCTAATACAGCCAGGGCTACATACTGTGACTCCATCTCAACAAACAAACAAACAAACAAACACAAACAAACAACCCTCTCTCCAAAAAACAAGATCAAGTTCATCTTCATCTGCATAGAGATTTTGAGTACAGCCTGAGTTATATTAAAACTTGTCTCCAAGAAAAAACAAAAACAAACAAACAAAAAAGCTATACTACCCTGAACGTTCCTAGTCTTATATGATCCAAAACAACTAAGCAGGCTAGTAGTACTGGATGGGAGATTCTATGGGAAGGAATACTCAGTGCTATAGGCTTAAAACAACAAACAAACAAACAAAAATAACAACAAAAGGGCTGGAGATATGGCATTCCTGATGAAGACCCCTGTTCAGTTCCCAATACCCAGATTAGGCAGCTTACAACCACCTGTAACTTCAGTTCCAGGGGATCTGATGCCCTCTTCTGGTCTCCAGAGATACCCCGTGAACACGTGGCATTCACTCACATATGTGTAAATAAAGGACATAGTAGGACATACCTTTAATATCAGCACTTGAGAGGCTGAGGCAGTTGGAGCTCTCAGAGTTCAAGACTAGCCTGGTCTATGAGTTGAAACTGTCTAAAAATGAATAAGTAAATAAATAAATAAATAAATAAATAAGGGCCAGAGAGATGGCTCAGCAGGAAAAGAGCACTTAGTGCCTGGGTTTAATATTCAGTAAACACATGGCAGCTCACAAGCGATCAAATACTCTCTCTCTCTCTCTCTCTCTCTCTCTCTCTCTCTCTCTCTCTCTGTCTCTGTGTGTGTGTGTCTCTGTCTCTCTGTCTCTCTCTCTCTTTTTGATCCAATACTCTTTTTTTTGCCTCCATTGGCACCAGGAACACACATGGTTCACATACATATATGCAGAAGAACACTCATACAACAAATACCACAAATAAATAAAAATTGAAAACACACACATACACACACACATATTACAACATGAAAGAAAGTAGGATAGTGTAAGAACTACATGTGCAAATGCATGCATAGGTATGCAAATGTATGTGGTTAAATATGTCTATGCACATATGTATAAAGCATTCTGTGCATGTGTGTATGAGCATACATTTGTGCATGCACGTGTGTATACATGCACAAGTATGTATGTGTGTGTATGTGTTCATGTGCATGCTTGCTGCACGTGTTCCTGTATATTTCCATATGTGTGCAAGTGCCCACTCAAGCAGTAGATAGTCACTGACTGAAGCATCCCTGCTTGCTCAAAATAGGAAGAACCCACAGTACTCTGCATGTATCGGCAGTGGCTTGGCCTCCTGTTGCTGCAGAGGGTAGAGTCTGGGTGTGGTGGACACAGGGAAGGTGACTGGAACTGGCCAGGCATCCCCAGTGCAGGGACTCAGTGTCTCCCATCCACTGGAAACCTGTTCAGCATTGAGCTTTTGGGGACAGCATGACCAGTCCAGAGTGGTTGGGTACACCAAGAGGCTTCCTCAGAGAATTGTGGGTTACTGTCCTCCTGGCTGGTGGCTTTCTGTGGGTTTCCCCTTCTTCCTTTCCATCACTGGGCTGTTTCTGGCAGAACAGCTCAGGAGTTGTGAAGATGGAGTGACTGTGCCTGTTATTAAGGCAACCAGAGCTTCTGGACTCCTTGACCTACCAAATAGCTCAACCAATCCTGGGGCTCCCCAGGCAGCAGGTGAGTGGAACTGGTCAGACATCCCCAGGAGAGGAACTCATGAAGGGTGTGACAGGGCTACAGAAATAGACACAGGAGGCCACAGGTGATGTTGACAATATGGGCTGCTGGAGCACTGGATGCTGTCTTAAGATGCACGTTGCTGAAAACATCCTGTCTCAGCAGCTGTGTTCAGAACCCCAGGAGAATGGAGATAACCTGTTGCTCTAGGATGTTTTTGTTTTTGTTTTTTCACAGCTGAGAGTGTACTTGGGATTTCATACCCAGTCTGAAACAAAGATTGTTATCCAATGAGACGAGTTTGTACCGTCACCTGTCCAGCTGCTCTGTGAAGGTGATACTGCCCTATGGCATGAGCTGGGGACATTTCCCTCTTCTTCCCTCTTTAGGAGTGACCAGTCTGAGCACTTTTAGTGATTTTGGGCAATGCTTTGGGGACCCATGATGTCTCTGCCCAAAGTGGGCATGTCAGGTGCTTGTGGCTTTTCCCACAGAGCTCCTCTGTCACTCTGTGGGCAGTGGCTGGGGATGTTCATGCACCATTAAGGACCAAGCCCCTGCTTACAGCCTCTGCTCACTGAGGGAGTTGTGTGGCTTGCCTGCTTTCATTGCTAGTCATTATGACAACAGGGATTGTTATACAGTGACCTTAAGAACGCCACTGAAAGGGGGTGGAGAAATGGCTTAGTGGTTGTCTTAGTCAGGGTTTCTATTCCTGCACAAACATCATGACCAAGAAGCAAGTTGGGGAGGAAAGAGTTTATTCGGCTTACACTTCCATACTGCTGTTCATCACCAAAGGAAGCCAGGACTGGAACTCAAGCAGGTCAGAAAGCAGGAGCTGATGCAGAAGCCATGGAGGGATGTTCTTTACTGGCTTGCTTCCCCTGGCTTGCTCAGCCTGCTCTCTTATAGAACCAAGACTACCAGCCCAGAGATGGTCCCACCCACAAGGGGCCTTTCCCCCTTGATCACTAATTGAGAAAATGCCTTACAGCTGGATCTCATGGAGGCATTTCCTCAACTGAAGCTCCTTTCTCTGTGATGACCCCAGCCTGTGTCAAGGTGACACATAAAACCAGCCAGTACAGTGGTTAATAGCAGCCTTGGCCCGAACTCTCTAAAACAGTGAGCCAACCCAGCAGTTAGCTCTTCCTCTTACATTGCTTCTCTCAGGCACTTGGTCACAGCAAAAGAAAGTTAATCCATTGCACGTGTGAAGAGAAGAGAATGTTCTCTGAGCCAAGTGCTTGGAGCTGTTAAAAAAGAAGCTGGACAGCTGGCACCATCTTGTCACCAGAACAGACCAGGAGTCTGGGAACAGCCAGCTATGAGGCATCAGCCAGGAGGGGGAGAGGCTTAATCTTGATTTGGATGTGCCTGAAGTTCACACTATCCCTGAGCACCAGCGCATCCTTTTTCTGACTTATGCCATTCCTAGTCGGAGAATCTGCTGTCTGCAGCTACTGAATGAGCCCTGACTCATGCAGACACCATGCTTTAAACAAACTTCAAAGTTATTTTTTTTTATTTTATGTGCACACATGTTTTGCCTGTATGCATGTAATGTGTACTAATGCATACCTAGTACTCCTCACGTTCAAAAAAGGGTGCTGGATCCTTCAGAACTGGAGTTAAGAATGGTTGCAAGTCACCATGCAGGTACTGGGACCTGAATCCAGGATCTCTGCTGAGCCATCATCTCTCAGCCCCTGCAGACACCATTCTAATGGAAGTAACTACATTCTGAGAGGAGGACGCAGAGGCTCAGGGTTTCGTGGTGAGTCAATGTTGGACCAGAAAGCAGAATCCTGGCTTCTTGACTGTGCCCTCTGTCCTACTGGCCAGGGGAGAGTGACGAGGGCAGTACCATCTGAACTGTGGATGGCCTTTCCCCAAAGCCATGGAATGGTTAAGGCCACCTGCCGGTGACCTTCTGAAGGAGACGGGGGGGGGGGGGTTCTTCCTTCTCCAAGTCGCATCCTTGGAGCCTTGTCTACATGTGGACAGTTTCCTGAAGTCACCTTTGTAGAACTGACCTCCAACTGTTATGCTCAAGTCCCCTTTGAGTTGCTGTAAAAAGGATCTGTCACCTGGGAGAGGCCAGAAAGGCTGAGCCAGAGACCCAGGATATGCTCTGGGGCCCAACAGGGTGCTGAGAAGCAAAACAGGAAGTTCATTTTTGTTTAAACTAAGCAGATTAAGAGGAATGAGGGCTGGCACCCATCTGCTGGGGCGGTTTGCACTAACTGTGTACCTACAGAGGAGATCTGCCTGCTGCATCCAGAGGAGAGGAGGTTTGGAGCTTGGGTACGGCTTCTCTATGATTCTGCGTTTGGTGATCAGAAACTTGGTGTTTCCAAGCTGTTCAACTGAGGAATAGGCCTTAGACCAGGTGAGTAGGTGACTCCTTCCCTCGTCGTGAACTGGCTGAGGTCCTCCTGAGATCCTCACCCTCATACCTTCAACCTCAGGCCATGGAGAGCTCCCACTGCCAGAAGCCAGGCTTTCTCTGTGGGTTCTGGATCATGTGGTACTTCCAAGTATTCTGGCTTGAAGCCTGAGTCACTGGGGTGCCTTGGCCGAGGCATGAAATTAGGGCTATCTTCTATGAATCGTGGTTAATGTATCTAAGGGGTTTGATCTCACTTGAGAGTAAATTTAACTGCACCAAACAATAACTTAAGCAAATGTGGTATAGACAGGCAATGCGAGGCTCAGAGAGTGGCTGGAGGATGTCAGGGAGAACTCAGACTTGCTTCCTGAGTCACCGTCTATAGTGAGTACCCTTAGACTTCGTTGCTAAAATCTGCCCACCAGACCCTAGCCATTACATCAACATTCAAAATAGAAAGAAAAAAGAAGACATTTCTTTATCAGGGCAAAGCTTTCCCAGAAATTCCCCAGAGATGTTTCCTTTCCTGCCGTGGGGCTCAGACTCTGATGTGTAACCTCATTTCAGGGCACCAGGAAAGTGCCATTATTTATGGTTGAATTACAGATGAACTATGTTGGGTTGTGTGAGGAGATGGAGATAGACTAGGTAGGCAGCTGATGACTGCAGACTCTGACAGATCCAGGAGAAAAGTCTTTGTGTGCAGAGCAGGTACCCTGCCACCTGTGGGAGGGAGTGGGTAGGAAAGAGACATATCCTGACAGGCTTGGGTGTGGAAACAGACGATCTGTATTGGTTTTAAAAAGTACCACACTCTATAGAGAGGAAACAAGCATGTTGGCCCTAAGCATCATCCCCCACTATTAGCTGTCTGAGTGGGGGGATGTTGCTATTGGTGAACTACTAGTGATGATTTGTTATAAGCCAAAGTCAATTGGCTCACAGGGACACAGAAGTCTTGCTATGTCATGCGATGTGTGCAGTAAGGAAGATGCATGGTGACATGTCATGCACCCTAGGGTTAACTCTCAGCTCTAAGGCAAGCGCTGTTTACTTAGTTCTGCAAACCCTAAGCTTTCAGGTGGTGTTCATTTTATGCAATGTGGCCCTGAGATGTTTTCACCCCCGTGTTACACAGCCAGATTGAAGTTCGGGTCTGATGGATCCCCAGCAGGACCTGAAGACAGCTGGATTCTCAGCCTAGGAGCTTCCTGCGAGGGCTGAATGGAGAGGGTTCCTTCTCTGTATAACTCCTGCCACCCCATGTAGGGCAGGCTTGCTGAGGAAGCATGAAGCCAGCGATGGCACCACCGGTGTAATGACCCGTGGTTTGAAAAGAGAAGTAATCTTGTGCTTCTTTGCCATTTTCAGGAGACTCTTGGATGGATGCCCTGTCTCTTGCTTACTGCATAAACTGTGAGCCCTTGGAGGATAGGTAGGTTCCCTTTTGTGAGGTATGCAGTGTCAGCAGTCAGTTGTCCCACCATCTGGGCTGCTCTCTGAAATTCCACTGGGGTGAGGAGTTCCAGATGGCAGCCCTGCTGGACCCTGTCCCAAAGGCCACCTGATGGAACTTGCTACGGGTTCCTGATGCTATGTGGTTGGTCCAAGAGGAGTGTCACACTTTCAGAGAAAAATGCCAAGTTTCCCACGGGAGGTAGACAGACCATGGAGGAAACCATGGAGACGGTGGCTTGAGAATAAAAGATAGATGGCCTCCAGGTCCAGGGAGGGTCGAGCAGGGCCACTCTCTAGAACCCAGAGGCTCCGGAGCCCTCTGCTAGGAGGATCTGTTGTCTGCTCTGAGCTGACCTTGAGGAGGACCTACGAGTGGGTGGTCAGGACAGTAGAAGATTTTCTACTTTCTACATGGTACTTTCTTCAAGGTGTGATCCACTAAACATCATAAATGGCTTGTCTCTAGATCCTGATGTCTATATGGAGGACCGTGGAGAAGGCAGCGTGTGCCAGCACTGGGTCTGGAAACTTCAGGCCTTCCTGAGCTTCCTTCTCCAGTGCCAGCCTCTTTTCTAAGGTTCAGGGTTACCAGGTCCTTTGTGGCAGAGCATATTTTCCTTTCCTTTCCTTTCCTTTCCTTTCCTTTCCTTTCCTTTCCTTTCCTTTCCTTTCCTTTCCTTTCCTTTCCTTTCCTTTCCTCCTCCTTGATATTTTCCTTCCTCTCTCCCTCCCTTCTTTCTTTTCTCTTGAGACAGTTCTCTATGGCTCACCATGACCTCAGGTTGCCGTAGCTGAAAATGATCTCAAACTGCCTTTCTCTCTGAGTGCTTAGGTTACCCGTGACACCACCACTCGTGGGTTATGCTATGCTGGGATCACTCAGGCTTTTTAATTTTAAAAAAAATTTTTTTGGTTTTTTTTTTTTGTGACAGGTTTTCTCTGTCCTGGAACTCACTCTGTAGACCAGGCTGGCCTCGAACTCAGAAATCTGCCTGCCTCTGCCTCCCAAGTGCTGGGATTAAAGGAGTGCACCACCACTGCCCGGCAAAATCTCAGGGTTTTTATACATGTTAGGTGTGCTAGCTGGACAGACATCTTGAGGCTGTCCACAGGTAGATGGGTGGTCAGTCCAAAGGATCAGGTCTATAATAGTTTATGAAATCCAGACAGATGACAGGAGCTGAACTCACAGCCTTATCGCTGCCACGTCAGGGATGTGGGCTGGCACTACTGGACAGTCCCAAGACACTGTTTCAGTATAGCTCAGGCAACAAACTCATGGTAATCCTTCTGCCTTGACCTTCCAAGTGCTGGGATCTCAGGCATGAGCCACCACACCTGACACTATCCTTTATTTATTATTAGTTTTTTCCAATTTCTATTTTAATGGACAGAAATGCAGATTTATGCAGAAGCTTCCAGAAAGGCTTTCCTTAACTGAAAATTCAAGAGCAGAAAGCTCCAGGCGTAACTGTACCCAGGTGCTTCGATCATGGCTCAGGTTCTCCCTTCTTCTTCCTTCACCTTTGTCCTGTTTCTCATCTACATGATGGATCTCTGTGAGTTGGCCTCCAGGAACCCCTCTTTCTTTAGCTGGGTTGAAAATCTGGGTCTTGATCACCATGCTGCCTAGCTCCACCCCGAGTCAGTCCTTGGAATGGGATAGGCTGCTCGAGCTGGCCAGAACAATGGCAGATATTCGCTCTGGAAGCAGACAGATCAACTCACGCACAACTAGGTGCTGGAAGTCGCAGTGACTCCTAGAGGAGAGCTGGGGCAGTGGGGAGCACTGTGTTCTGAGTACAAGGAAGTGCCTTGTTCAATGCCTGGTTGAAGGGCAAGAATCGGAACCCAGGAAGCCGGCTTGAGGCTTCTATCCCTGTCTGCACCTCAGGGGAGGAAGTGCCTGCTCAGTCGCCTGCCTATGTAGATCCTCCTGAGCCCAGGCCTCTGCTTCTGGAGTGCCAGCCTCACACAAGGGATCCCTGGAGGGTGCTTTCCACATATAGCTCCCCCCTCCCATCTTTATCACACCGAAGACTGTGTAAAAGGACCAGACAGGGTTTCTCCTTCATGGCCGGCTGCATCAAGCCAATGAGCATGCGCATTAGGAGCCCCGACAGCATCCTCTGTCTTCCTTTGAAAAGGAAGGCCAACAGCGGGAATAGTAAAAGCTCGAAGATAATGGGAACAATTAAGATACTTTGTCCTAGTGAAAGACTGGTGTCTGACATCCTTCCTTCTGGGTCAGGCCACAAGGAGAGTCAGAAACAGCTGTGATGAGGACAGAGCGCGGAGCTTCAGAAGGGGACACTTCTAGGTGGCAGTGGCTGAGGTGGATGGGCAGGTTCTGCCCTCCCTCTCAGTGTGCTCTCTCTCTCTCTCTTTCTGTCTCTCTGTCTCTCTGTGTCTCTTTGTCTTTGTCTCTCTCTTGTTTATTTTATTTATTTACATTTCAAGTGTTATCCCCCTTCCTGGTTTCCCCTCTGCAATCCCCCCATCCCCTCCTCCCTGCCTTTATGAGGGTGCTCCTACCCCCACTCACCCACTCCCACCTCACCGCCCTAGCGCTCCCCTACTCTGGGGCATCAAGCCTCCACAGGACCAAGGGCCTCTTCTCCCACTGATAACAGATAAGGCCATCCTCTGCTACATAGGCAGCTGGAGCCATGGGTTCCTCCATGTGTACTCTTTGGTTGGTGGTTTTAGTCCCTGGGAGCTCTGAGGAGTCTGGTTGGTTGGTATTGTTGTTCTTCCTATGGAGTTGCAAACCCCTTCAGCTCCTTCAGTCCTTCCCTTAGCTCTTCTATTGGGGTTCCCCTGCTCAGTCCCATGGTTGGCTGCGAGCATTCGCATCTGTATTGGTCAGGCTCCAGGGGACAAGGTGTCTCTTTTCCAGGGCTTTTGACCACTAGGAAGATAGCCATTGAACAAGCACATCCATGTTGCTATGACTGCTGGTAAGAGCTACTTTGCGACTACCTAGAAGAACAAGAGTCCTGACACATTCTGGGAGTGAGAAGGGCTGACATGTAAAGGATGAGCAGTAGTTAGCTTGATGAAAGGGAACTTCACGGTTTGTGTGTGTGTGTGTAGGTGCAGAATACTGAGTGTGGTAGCACCATCTACAAAGGCCCCATGACAAGAGAGGAGGCTAGAGGACAGGAATGGGCAATGAGAAGGGAAGAGGGGAGTGAGTGAGTGAGTGAGTGAGAAAACGAAGGAGGCAGCATGGTCAGACTGCATGGCTTTTGGAAACACCAGTCTATTCTAAAAGCAGTCTGGGCTTCTAGATGCAGACAGGTGTCTCACAGGACAGATCAGCTTCTCTGAGCAAGGGTGGTCGGACTGGATGAGTACACTGGGCCCGCTTCCGTCCATGGTATCTGGGTGAGTATACTGGGCCTGCTCCCACCATGATATCTGGGTGAGTACACTGGTCCTGCTCCCACCCATAATATCTGGGTCAGTACACTGGGCCTTCTCCCATCCATAATAGTTAGTTGAGTACACTGGACTTGTTCCCATCCATGATATCTGGGTCAGTACATTGGGCCTGATCACATTCATGATATCTGGGTCAGTACACTGGGCCTGCTCCCATCCATAATAGGCGAGTACACTGGGCCTGCTCCCATCCATGATATCTGGGTCAGTACACTGGGCCTGTTTCCATCCATAATAGCTAGGCCCATATCCCTCCATGAGATCTAGGACTGGGCCTGCTCCCATCCATGATATCTGGTCTCATGGATAATTTAGGGAATTCTGGAGCCACAGAAGATCTGCTGTTCAGCACTGACAGAGACAACTCCTAGGGGACACACTAGTAAGATCTGCCAATTAGAGAGATTCAGAGCTAATGAGGGACCTGGAAGTGGGCCACTCCCAGTAGCTGCACACCTGAGGGCCTTCTGCCCCTTCGGTACACTCTGAAGCTAGGGGAAAGTCCTGTGGTGCTGAGAGTGAGAAGCTAGGACAGCGGTCCCACTGTGTGCAGAAAGGAGACATATGTAGATCTAACTGTGTGGCATCAATAGTTAGGGCTCTGTGCAGGCCTGGGCCTTAGTGTGACTTCTTTATTCTTTTTTTTTTTTTTTTTTTTTTGAGACAGGGTTTCTCTGTATAGCCCTGGCTGTCCTGGAGCTCACTTTGTAGACCAGGCTGGCCTCGAACTCAGAAATCCGCCTGCCTCTGCCTCCCAAGTGCTGGGATCAAAGGTGTGCGCCACCACGCCCGGCACGACTTCTTTAATCAAAATAGTTTTCACCATCTGTGAGACAGGCCTGTTCCTCTGGCACTTGCTGCTTGGAGGTGCCAGGTTCTCATGCAGCCCCCATTTCCTGACACTGGAAGTGATCTTTGATGGCCCTGACCCACAAAAGGTCAACCAGAGCCCTGGGGGTCTCTGCACTTGGGACCAGAGAACTGCAAGACAATATAGCCACACCCATAGCAACTGGCCTTGGTAGCCCCCGTAGCTATTTAGTTGGGGCATCAGTTGGCTCACCATCCCTCCTCCATGTCTGCTTCACTCATGGGTACCACGTGTTTCATGTTCTCTTCCAGGGAACTTATGCCCACTGCAAGAGAGGCTGACAAGGCTCCATATGGGTTCTACCACTCTCTGGGGTTTCTACTTTCTGGGGGTACAGAAAATAGAAACATGACTCAGAGTTCCTGCCTCATGGAGTCTGGGAGCTTTCCTCCTCATGGATCTGGGAGCTTCCAGGAACACATCAAGGAAGAAGGAGGTGAGGACAGAGTTGGTTGAGGGAGAGAGTAGCAAGACAGCTGTTGTAGAGCAGAGTTTACCGGGTTCCCCGTTCTCAGTTCCAAAGCTAGGGTCTTTGTTATATAGTAGAGGGTTTCCATTGCACCCCACTAACAGTGCAAATCTTGGGGACAGAGGACCAACTAGTGCTCAGGCCTCCCACTGGAACACTCTTGGCCTTCCTAGAGCTCACTACTATACAACACAGGTGTCACGTCTCAACACCCACCCAGCTTACCTGCAGATCCCAGAAGAGCCAAGAGGTTCCGAGGGCACCCTTAATGAGACAAGGCATCTGATGACACCTTCCATTACACCAGGCACCAGGTGACCCACCTTTCAGAGAGAGAAAGAGGGAGAGAGAGAGAGAGAGGGAGAGGGAGAGGGAGAGGGAGAGGGAGAGGGAGAGGGGAGAGAGGGAGAGGGAGAGGGAGAGGGAGAGGGAGAGAGAGAGGGAGAGAGAGAGGGAGAGAGGGAGAGAGAGAGGGAGAGAGAGAGAGAGAGAAAGAGAGAGAGAGAGAGAGAGAGACTGGAGTCTCTAGGCTTCCTGCCTCGGTGGGGAAAAGAAAAGGCTTGGCTAGCCCCTTTTCATTTTTTCTTTCTGGTTTGTTTTTAAAGTACAGAAAGCAAGCTGTTCTGCGGCACCAGAACATATGAAAAGGAAGCGCAGTTTTCCACACACAGTCGCTTCCCGTCTCAGACCCCATGACTGCAGAGTTCCAGAAAGTAAACACTGTAGATCCAAGCAGAGTGCCAGATGGTGGGCTGAAGTAGAACCAGCGCACAGAGACTGGAACACACAGGGCTGGGAGCTCCTTGCTCTCTTCGTCTGCTTCCACCTATTCAGATGTCTCCAGGGTTCAGGAATAGAAGGTGAGGGTAGGGTGGGAAGTCAACTTTCTGCCCTTCTGTGTCTTCACCACAGAGGGACTTGCTCCAGCGCATGAACTTCTGGGGGGACATGGCAGTGACTTCCAGACCACAGTAGCTAGCCACATTTTTGGAAGCCACATTTCACATTTATAATGTAAAATTGATGGGATAGTGACTGTCCGTGGGACAACAATCACTACTGACTGATAGTGGCTCACGAGGCCATCGGTGTACGTGAGATAGGAGGGATCCAAGGGTCTAGCAGATTCCCGTGGCTGGCTGAGGGATTGGTTCTTGTTCTGCCTGAACATGAAAGGTTTTTTTCCTGAGCATGAATATGTTGCCTTCAGGAACATAGTCAAGAGTAGAAGCTCTGGGTAGATAGGGGGCAGGGTAGCTATCGAAGTTCTGAAGAAAGACCTGCCTGTAAGTAGCAGCTTCTCTGATTGTCCCTGCTGTAAGTGAACACTGGAAGAGGCTGTGGGTGGCAGGCAGGAGCACACAGTCAGCTGTGGGGTTGCTGAGTTCACTGAGTTTGTTTCTCAGCCTAGCTTTCACCATAAATGGACACCCACCTCCATGTGGCTCTGTCTCGGGGCTCCTAGGATATCCCCAGAGAAGCTCATCATGGCTGCTGCTGCGGAAGTCAGTATGGGATGCTAGCATCAGTGACAGCCTAGGCACCTTGTGGCAGGATGCAAAGAGGTGCTCCCAAGGGCACTTCTGAGACCCGCCCCCCACCAAGCTGTGCAATAGTATCTCCTATACATAGAAGCTCAGGCCATTCACCACTCCTCTCATTGTGGGGGTGCCAGTGAGGAAGGCCCCTCTTTGGAGACACATGCTTTTCCATACTGTGTCTGAATCCAGGGGCTCAATGTGCTTTGTTCTGGAAAGTTCTGGCTCCTGCTTTTAAGGCAGAGCCAAAGGGAAGCTGTCCTTACAAATGAGCCATGGTGGAATGCTTTTAAGGGAAGCAGTTTGGTCTTTAGGGACTTTCCTGGAGCTGAGGGAAAGCTCAGTAGAGTCCCTGCAGAGTCTGGGTGGATCCCAACTATATAGCTCAGGAACAGGGTCTGGGGTGACTGCATACTGAGCAGCCATGTCCTGGAGCACGGCAGTCCATCCCCCCCCCCCCCCAGGACCTAGATTGAAAAGTCAGTTCCTGGCAGCCTCATCTTATCTTCAGGCGCATCCTGTGGAGGAGGAGAGTATTCAAGAAGACCTGTCTTATTCATATATTCTGATTGCCTTCCTCCCCCGTGTTGGGAAGGCAGGGGAGGAAGCACTTGGACCAGCCTGCTGGAAAGAGAGGCATGCAGTATTGGCAGGAAGAGTGGGGCTTTAAATCCATCCACTTGAGAAGCGAGTCTTTGAGAAGGAGCATATGGCTAGACCGGATTGAGGGTACCATCCCTTCCAGCATTTTCCACTAGCAGCCAAGTCTTGAGCTAGGGTCTGGGGACAACAGGGGGAGGGGAGCAAGGGCAGAAAGTTAAAAGTCTCTCTATGATCTTGGTTACTTGAGGCAGTGGTGGGCTCTGGCTGCTGGGTTTGAGAACAAGAATTGTGACATTTGGGGGTCAGGGGACATGATGGGGCAAGAGGCTCACCTTGGAATGCTGGCTTTTGTAGTTCCGTTTCTAGCTATTCACAGGGTCTGTCCCTGGTGCCAGCAATGACCCAGAAACTGCTGTGCCAATGCCTGTTCCACTCTGTTTGGGAGATGGTGGTACCATGTGAGGAAGGCTTTGTGTGACAAGGGCTCTTGAGGGGCACACATGGCTCACAGGATTCTGTGTAGATTGAAAACATAGGAGGCAGGGCCAGGTAAAATAAGACCGATGTGATTGTAAGGACAATCTGATCCTCTGACCACAGCTGTGGGTTTGTGGGGGAAAGATGTCTAGCCAGTGGCCAGCTGGAGGGGCTCGGAAGATGTTCAAGTAGTGACTGAGAGCCAGACTGTACTTGGAATTCCAAGGTGAGGCATGACACAGGCAGAGCCGATCTGGTGATGAAACCTTTCATCAAGGGAAGCTCCAGATGCCGGGCAGTGGTGGCACATGCCTTTAATCCCAACACTTGGGAGGCAGAGGCAGAGGCAGAGGCAGAGGCAGAGGCAGAGGCAGAGGCAGAGGCAGAGGCAGAGGCAGAGGCAGAGGCAGAGGCAGAGGCAGAGGCAGAGGCAGAGGCAGAGGCAGAGGCAGAGGCAGAGGCAGAGGCAGAGGCAGAGGCAGAGGCAGAGGCAGAGGCAGAGGCAGAGGCAGAGGCAGAGGCAGAGGCAGAGGCAGAGGCAGGCGGATTTCTGAGTTTGAGGCCAGCCTGGTCTACAGAGTGAGTTCCAGGACAGCCAGGGCTATACAGAGAAACCCTGTCTCAAAAAAAAAAAAAAAAAAAAAAAAAAAAAAAAAAAAAAAGAAAGGAAAGAAAAGAAAAGAAAAGAAAAAGAAGAGAGAGAGAGAGAGAGAGAGAGAGAGAGAGAGAGAGAGAGAGAGAGAGAGAGAGAGAGAAGCTCCAGACCTTCTCCCTGGTGCTTAGAGATGCAGAAATTCAGAATGCTTTTCAGTTTGGGGCTACTACCGTGACTGATATGTCCAGAAAGTATTCATGAGAATAAGGAGCCATGCATGTGTATGTGTGCAAGTGTATTCACGTGTGTGCACACATGTATGTGGGTGCATGTATACATGCACGTGCATGCAGGCATGTGTGTGTATGTGTATCATGCATGCCCATGAGCATATGTGTGTGCGTGTGCATGCATGTGTGTGTATACACAAACGTGTGGGCATGTGCATGCAGGCATGTGCGTGCATGTATGTATCACCTCTCCCCATATCCCTTATATTTTCTTGTGTTCAGCTTTCACTGAAGAGACATCAGGCATCTAAGGATCGCTTGACACAGTGGAATACCAGGCACACAGTGGGAAGCTTCTCCCAGTGGGTTGCTAACAGATGAAGAGCAGAAACAGGAATGGGTAAGGGAACCCTGAAGCAGTGGGGTGTGTGACAAGCCTGGGCTGGACACCTCCTATTTTCTGAATATTTTTTCCATCAGATATTTTAACCATAAGCACCTTTAATTAGTTATGAAGCTATGCGTCAAACCTGGGGGTCTTACTTGGACTAGGCAAGTGCTCTACAGCGGAGGTACACCTGTAGCTTCTCAGCTTCAGATCATGTCTTCACAGACAAGAAAATTGAATGCTTGTTTGAGTCACTGGATAGTGAGAAATGGATGTGAGGCTGTGAGGTAGCACTGAGGGGGAGAAAACTATCTTTTAATTATAACATAGTGTCTTTATCTGCTGTTGCTGTAACAAAACACTGGAGACAGAGTACTTCATGAGGAAACGGTTTATGTAGCTGGTAGTTCTGTAGGCTCCAGGACATGGTGCTCACTCAGCCCCTTTCTATTAGATCCTTCCTCTTAAGGTTCCTGCCACCTTAGACTGGAGACCAAGCCTGCAGGACGTGAAGCTTGGGAAGTCAGATCACGCTCCAAGAATGGAGTCGTATGAGGAGGATTCTGAGTGCTTGGGAGAAAACTCCAAGAAACCAGGACGAGAGATTTGTGATTTCAGTTTCTTCAAAGTCACAAAATTTTTCTTGGATTATGCTTTTGTGCCCCTCCCAGATGTAGCAATTGACTTCAGATTATTCATCATAACTGGCTATTATTTGTTTATACACCTCTATGGAAAATCCATGTGTGGCTTTGGCCTGGTGACTGTACACTTTACTCACTTGGCTCTGAGTAACCCTCAAAGTATAAATTGTCTGATGCTCTGAACAAAGTTTGAGACTTTTGCATGAGACTTCAATCCACCTCACTTATCAGTTCCATTCTCCCCGGTTCTACTGCATGTAGAGAGGCGACCAAGCCGGGGGTGGGGGGGGACGGGGGGGCGGGGGGGGGCTCACGGAAACCATATCCAGACCCCACACTACTCAATATATACTGAGGAAGAGTATCAGGCAGGGCTCCTTGGCAGGAGTTGAAACAAGACCACAAAAGATTCACGAGCCCAGAGGACTTGCTTGCCCAGAGCAGACACAGGAGGCTAGGACTCTCCAGAGGTATTCCTGAGCAGTGAGCCCCAGGCATGCAACAAGATGTCTGAATAGGCCAGATTCTGTCAGGCCTGACCCTCAAGGGACTAATGACTATGCCCAGACTATCCTCAGGAGATACTGCTGGCTTATTTTATAATCTCAAAGATTAAGTCTGTTGGGGAGATCTCCAATAGGGAGAACATGGGTCATTCTGTTTTCTAGTGTCCCCAGCACAGGGCTAGATTGACAAACAGGCAGAGCCCAGGCCTCTGAGCATGCACATCCTGCCGATTCCAAAGAGGCTTATTTGGCTGACACAGCCTGTGCCGTAGCTGATAGAGGTGGGAACATTCATCCCACTTCAGGGAGAAGGGGACTGAAGCTGAGCAGATGTTCAAATGATGTTCAAGTGCTGCAGAAGTCAGCCTGGTGGGGACTTTCGCAGGAAAGTCCTTCACACAAGATGAATGTGCCAAGACTGCTTTGATTGCATGTGGTAGAAGTCAGCCAAACACATCAGAGCAAGCCTTTCAGTTGTGCAGCTGCCTCAGGCACAGCTGCCACAGGCTAGGAAGCCTCATAAGAGCTCAGCTGTCTCCTGCTACTAGCTCCCCAGTCCAGCTTTCTGTTGCTAGGGAAGACATACCAGAAACCCCTTACCCACCTTCTACAGGACGCACAAAACTGATGGTAAAAGGGTACATCTGGCGTTTCTAAAAAAGGCCACGAAGGGGTTGGAGAGATGGCTCAGAGGTTAAGAGCACCGACTGCTCTTCCGAAGGTCCTGAGTTCAAATCCCAGCAACCATATGGTGTCTCACAACCATCTGTAATGAGATCTGGCGCCCTCTTCTGGTGTGTCTGAAGGACAGCTACAGTGTACTTAGATATAATAATAAATCTTTAGGCTGGAGTAAGCAGAGGTCCTGAATTCAAATTCCCAGCAACCACATAATGGCTCACAACCATTAGTACAGCAACAGTGTGCTCATATACCTAAAGTAAATAAATAAAAACAAAAAAAAAATCAAACAATGTCATACCCCTAAGCCTACCCAAGTAGCACCAACAACTTGAATCAAATATTAAAATATTTTTTTAAAAGGTCATGAAATAAGTTATATTGGCCTGGTTTGAGCCATGGGCTTCCCTGAAGCCAAGGGCTGGCGGGGTGGGGGCTATGTTAACAGGCTGTGATAGATGCATGGATCATTCTTGGAGCTTAGAGTTGGTTAATGTTACCTCCAACAATGGGTTTAGAGTAAGTGGTTCCTCAAAGAAATCTTACAGTTCAAGAAGAGTGGAGCGGGGAGGTGGTGGTACACACCTTTAATACCAGCACCTGGGAGACAGAGGCAGGAGAAAGACTTCTAAGAGTTCCAGGATAGTTTGGTCTACACTGTGAAACCTTGTTTGAAAAAACAAAGAAAACAAAAACAAATAAACAAGAAAAAAATAGAAGAAGGGAAAATGGTTGCTGGTTAGCTTAATAATAGAGGTGACCAAATAATAAAATACAAGAAATGCCATGGTTATCCTTTCTCAGGTAGACACACAGGCAAAGCTGGGCACAGTGAGTGACCCATGTTTTACCAATAGCTTTGGAGATGTGGCAGCTGGACATTATTAACAATGGGTTCCAAGCCACCTATTCATACCCTAGCTCTGACCCAAACGTACTTATATGGACTGACAGTAATAGGCATATTGAGAGAACTCTTATGGGGCCAGAGGTATCCAAATCAACCTGAAGAAGAGAGGCCCCGTTGTGTAGGTGTGATGATAATTATGATGATGGTGGTGGTGATGATGATGGTGATGGTGGTGGTGGTGACAGTGATGGTGATGGTGACAGTGATGATGACAGTGATAGTGATGAAAACCAGGCATGAGACATGCAGATTCCTGAGGCTTGCCAGTAATCTGGCCTAGCCAGTTGGTGAGCACCGGGTACAATGAGAGACCTCATCTCAAAATATAACGTAGAGAATAATAGGGCAAAATACCTTATGTTAGCCGGGCAGAGGTGGCACACACCTTTAATGCCAGCACTTGAGAGGCAGAGGCAGGCGGATTTCTGAATTCGAGGCCAGCCTGGTCTACAGAGTGAGTTCCAGGACAGCCAGGACTATATAGAGAAAGAAACCCTGTCTGGAAAAAACCTAAAAAAACAAAACAAAACAAAACAAAAACAAAAAAAACAACCAAAAACTAATGTTGATCATGAGCCTCTACCTACATGTACACACACATACATACAAATGCACACATATGTACATGATGCACTCAGTGTACACACACCAAAACCTTGGCAGTTTCTGATAACTTGTATTTTTGAAGAAGTATTGGTAGGCACAAGGTTTATCTACTGGGAACAACGGAAAGCTCTTTAGGTAACAAACCTACTGTAAGGGACAGAAAGACTGATAGTGTGTGACCCTGCTACCCCTTCAGTGTGAGTTTCTAGATGACTGGCTAAGACTTCAACCTCCAGCAGCTCTAAGCCCCCCAGATACACGTACCCATATTTGCAAAGCCTGGAGAATTCTGGGTCTTGGGCACTTTCTTGGAGAAGGCGGGTGGGAGTTATTGAGATGGAAAGAAGGACCCCAGTGGGGGAGAAACCCAGAGGAGTTGGGGTAAACAGGACCAGGATAGCTCTCCCTCTCAGGGCCTGGCTCTGTGGGGAATCTCAGCAGCCCTGCTGTGCAAAGTGTTTGATATTCAAATTAAAATCGTGCTTGTTTGGGAAAGCTCAGCTCCACAGAAGACTTTAATTGGTGCCCGTGGGAACATTTACACTTATGGAGAATTAATGAAAACTTTGTTGCTGCATTTAAGCGGAAATCTTGGGAGTTTCGCCACCAGCACCACACACTCCCGTGATGCCATCTCCATCTCTTCAAGGAGACAGTGAAGGAGACAGAGCCACAGGTGGCTCTCCGTGGCGGGCCCTGTAGGGAGTAGATGCCCCTCTTTGGGCCTTGGTCATGGAATTCTAATGCAGAACATGGATCCAAGAGGGGGCCTGGAGGGAGGAGGATGAAGTGTAGATAAACAGCTGAACCTGTGGAGCTGGGCTCACACTCTGATCAACAGTAATGATGTCTGCATCCACAGAGGCCACTGGTGGCAAGTCGCTGTTATTCCTCTTTGCATGTGTTTATCCCAAAGTTCTCACGTCAATCATCACTTAAGAAAATGCCAGTATGCCAATCTGATGGAGGGAATTCCTCTACTGTGATTCCCTCTTCCCAAATGACTCTAGTTTGGGTCAAGCTGACAAACACTAACCCACACAGGTTATCTTCTGAAAAACATGAAATTGCATTGCCAAGCAATTTCACTGCTTTGTGAATATACCGTGTGTGTGTAGACAAACTAAGATGGTTATGACATCATTAGGTGATTAATTATGTAATTGTGGGGCCACTGCTGTGTATGTGATTTGCTGTTGACTGAAACATTTTTTTTTGTACAATGCATGACTGAAACACACACAGAGACATGCTCATGACACAACATACTATATATGCATGCCAAGTCACACACAGTCACATAAAGAACATGCAAGCAAAAGTATACCTCCCTGCACACACACACACACATAAAAATGCACACATATAGCATGTGAAAGACCCACAACATGAGGACTCCCCCATGTTCTGACTCAAGAGAGGTGACACCCCAAAATCACCTACAAGAAACAGTCTTATTGCAAACTGCAAGAGGATTTTTATTCAAGAGCGCTCTCGGGCCCACAGTCATACACCACGCAGGGGTAGAGGACCATGACGCCCCGAGTAGCTGGATAAGGGGGTATTTAAAGGAAGAAACCACAACTCAAGGAAGTGGGGAGGGCGTTGTTGGAAAAAAAATACCAAAGATACCAGTTAAGAGTCACAAGGAAGTGCAAAGTCACATTGTTCAGGTTATCTCTTAAGACAGTTTCTAAGAGCCCCTAACAATAGCACATTCTTTGAATTAACACTCTTTGAACCCAGGAATCAGGTGGGTGGAGGGATGTCGCTATCTGTTTTATGATTAGCATACCTTGGAGCATTGAGTCACAAAGGTCACATTTCCAAGCCTGGGCCTAAAGGCCTAGAATTTTGTTTTTACGTTTTCTACTTGTTAGTAGTTCTAATCTTTCACATGCATACATGAGCACAAAAACTGAGACACTATATACATGCAGGCACATATTCAAATGAATATACATGCAGGTGCACACACATGCAAGCTTACCTATGCAAACTCATCTATGCAGGCATACAATGTTGAAATAAACATGTATATGTAAGACCACAGATGCAAGAATGTACACACAATGGTGCATACACATGATGTCATGCTTGTGCACATATACACTCACTACGTACACACATGAAAGAATATAATACAACCACTCAAATGAAGGAGTGCATTTATGTATATATTCGTGTTCCATTCATATATATGAATCATATTTATATATTAAAAATATATTCATGTACATGTATACATATACATATGTATATACATATATACAGAGGCATACATGCAAGGACATTCATGCAGAAACTTATATACGCAGGCAAATACATATGTACATACATAAAACCACACAGGCATATATATCCAGACACATACATGTTAGCACAAAAATGCAGATACATACATATAAACACACACATGCAGGCACGTATATATTCAAGCAAACATGGATGCATGTAGAGAGGGGCCAGGCTTACTTCTAGGACCTGCCCAGTTCCCACGTTGCCCTCGTTCACATGGGCTCTGCCTTCTACCTTCTTTGACCTCTTCTAATGCTGCTTCTGAGACGCCAGCCTTTACATCACTGACAGGGCCCTGCTTTGTGACTTCCCATTCTTGGCTCTTCACCAGGACTGCTTCACTTTCAGGGTTGGCCATCTTCCACTCTCCTCTCACCCTGACCACTGTACTAGTCAAGGCTCCAGTAGAGGCAGCGACAGAGCAGGAGGTAACAAACAGGCTGGCCTGTAATCCCTGCTCCTGCTTATGACTGGTGGGACCAGGCCCTCTGCGTGCCTTAACTGTTAGTGGCTTAATCTTGCCGTGTCTAAGCCCCAGAGACCTCTGCTGGTCCTGCCTCCTCCCAGAGTGACTGCAGTGCCACAAAAGGTCAAGATTCAGTAACAGAAATCAGAGGTCATATTCTGAGGTGTTGTGGAGGGCAGGACTGTATCCTGCAAGCTTCGGGGAACCTTTAACCTGTAACACCTGTGAAATGGGGACAGGGTGTTAGTATCTTACAGAGTCAGTGGGAGCTGGCAGAAACTGTCACACAGCAAGACAGGACAATGATATGAGCATGCCCAGTCTGCCCAATCCAGTCATGAAGCTGTCATCTGTCCACTGTGCCTCTTGTTTAGAGGGACAGTCTGCATAGGAATGAGCCACAGTGAGTGTTCCTCAGGGCTGCTGGTGCCACATGGCCGAAAAAAAAGAGGTGGCTGGTGCCTTTCTTGCCATCACATGCCTTTTCTCTCAGAGCTCTCCGTTTCCTGCTCTGAGGGGACTTGGAGGAACCTTTCAGACATACGACACCAAAGAGAAGCTGACCAGCCTGCACGAGCCTGCACAGGGTAACCAAGGCTCAGAGAGGCCACACCCACTCCAAGCCTTCGGCTTTCTGTCCCTGGGGCTGGCTTCTTCATTTCATTTTCTGTATTTTCAAGTTCGTTTCCTCTCAGACAATGCACTGTATCTACCCATAAGCCTAGTTTCCAGTCTAGTTGCTCAGGTCAGCTCCTGTTACCTGCAGCTGAAGACCTTGGGCTTGCTGAAGGCACCTGTACCCAGCCCTCAGCCTTCTGATTGGGATTTTACGAGTCCCTTCCCCTGGGTGCTGTGACGTCTGTAGTGGCAGCATGAGTGTAAATGGATTTTAAGAGCACCCATGTTAAAGTTCTTGTCTTCAGTCTCTAGTACTATCAGGGAGAGAAGGAAGCATTGGGACTCAGATCTCTGCCTCTTTCTCTTTCTTTTCTTCCCCTGCCTTCCTCCCTCCCTTTCTCTCTCCCTTCCTTCCTTTCTTTTTTGGTTCCTGCCTACTATGAGGTAAGTAATTTCTTCTGCCTCATTCTTCCCCATGATGTGCTGCCTGCCCTTTACTGGCCCAAAGCAAGTGGGCAAGGCAGCCTTGAAATGAAATCTCTAAGGTCATGAGTTCAAGCAGCTTTTCTTCCTTGTAAGCTATTTGTCTCAGGTATTACGTCACAGCGGCAGAAAGCTGACATTAGCACATGTGCTCTCCTGTCTGGGTTCAGTGAGCAGAGCCAGCCTACAGCAGGAGGGTACAGCATCTCCACGGAGGTTAGACATTCCCGGAGGGATGGACAGAGCCACTCACAGAGCACAGAAGGACCACAGGCAGTCATATGAACAAAGATGCTCCTTGTCTGTCTTTAATGTCTGAGTGTGGCAGTCTTTACCCAGGGCAGCGCCACAGTGAGCTGGCATGCTGCAGTTTCTCATTTTCTTCCTTCCTTCCTTCCTTCCTTCCTTCCTTCCTTCCTTCCTTCCTTCCTTCCTTCCTTCCTTCCTTCCTCCCTCCCTCCCTCCCTCCCTCCCTCCCTCCCTCCCTCCCTCCCTCCCTCCCTTCCTGTTGTTGTTGTTGTTTTCGAGACAGGGTTTCTCTGTATAGCCCTGGCTGTCCTGGAACTCACTCTGTAGACCAGGCTGGCCTTGAACTCAGAAATCTGCCTGCCTCTGCCTCCCAAGTGCTGGGATTAAAGGCGTGCGCCACCACTGCCCAGCTCTCATTTTCACTGGAGAACCACGATTTTCCTGTGGGATCTCTAATGGGTCCCTTAGTGTTGAGAAGTGACCAGGAGGTCTGTGGGAGTCTGACCACCAGTAAGCTGCCTCCTTTCCTGTGGAGTCCCTTCTCTCCCGGGATCCTGGGCTCCTAGGCACCTAAGAAAGAGTGCTGGAGGCGACGGATTTCATGAGGCAGACGGCACAGCCTCACGAGTAATTTCCTTTGATAAAGTTGCTAAGAAAATTATATGTAGTACTGAAATTATATAACTGTTATTATGAGTTGTTTAAAAATTATTCGGATTTAATTGATCAATTAGATTAAATTATATAGTAGTGAAAGTTGGCAAAAGCCCAGGCCGGCACTGGTGGAATTTGAGCAGTACACAGTCCTGGCACTGAAACCTGATATCAAGCACATTTTTTTTTCTTTTTAGATTAAAAAAATTTTTTTTTTTTTTTAGGCTGTGGTGGTGGTAGCACTTGTCTTTAATCCCTGCACTCCAGAGACAGACAGAGGTAGGTGGATGTCTGTGAGTTCAAGGCCAGCCTGATCTACAGAATGAGTTGTTCCAGGACAGCTAAAACTACACAAAGAAACACTGTGTTGAAAGACAAAAAAATTATGTGTGTATGTGTGTGCGTGCACATGAATATGTGTGCACACACATGTGCATGTGCGTGTGCATGTGTTTATGAGTGCAGGTACCCATGGATGCCAGAAGAGGGCACTATAAGCCCTGAAGTTCAGGTTTGCAATAGGGATTTTGTGAGCAACCAATGTCAGTGCTAGGATCTGAGCTCTGGATCTCTGCAAAAGCAGAAGGTACTCTTAACCACTGAGTAACCTCTTCATCCTTTGGTTCTTTTTCTTTTTCTTTTTAAAAATTAAGTTGTGACAGGTTATTCTAATGGTTTGCAACAGTGAGTCAGGTGATGTGGTTGTAACATTGGCTCGATGAATCCTGAAGGGGACATGTGTGACCAGGTCCATTCTGGTGCCTGCTCAAGATGCTGACTCTACGTGGTGAAGGTAAGGGTGCCCCCAGCCTTGCTCACATCCTAACTCCATCCAGTCTCTATTTTTTTCAGTCAGGTTAGTGTACCTCATAGGTGACCAACCCATAAAATACCAGAAAGCAGAGAATGGTCAAGACCAAAGAAGTCACGTTCCTTGTGTTCTTATTTGTAAGAAAAACAACTTTGCATATGATGGCCCAGAGGGCTTGGACACATCAGAAAACATCTGTAAGTTGCTTCCACAGAGCCTCAGCATATGAAAACCTAGATTGGCTAGTTCTAATGACAAAGGTGACAGGAGGGCTCATGTGTTTGCAAGGATTTGTATTGTGTTCTTGTGTATGGCTAAGTGTATATCAAGGCAAGGTGGGACCCTGAATGAGTCTAGTCTTAACTCCAATGCACCAATTTGGACCCATCAGATCCTACTAGGTTGCTTTTTTGGGAACTAGAGAGATGACTCGGGAGTTAAGAGCCATTGCTGCTCTTTTAGAAGACTTGAGTTCAGTTCCCAGCAGCCATATCAGGCTAACTGCCACTCTTATCTGTTCAGGAGCCAATGTCCCTTTCTGGCTTTTCTGGGTACACACACACACACACACACACACACATGCACTTATATACACATAAATAAGATATATTTTAAAAAATTTTTAGACAGGGTCTTACTATGTAGTTCTGGGTGGTCTGGAACTCAGTTTGTAGACCAGACTAGCCTTGGACTCACAGAGATTTATCTGTCTCTGCCTCCCAAGTGCCAGGACTAAAGGTATGTGCCACCACACACAGCATAGAAAATAAAGCTTAAAAATTTTCCCCTTGGTACAAAAAAACCCTAGGATTTTTTTCCCCTAAAAATTAAAATTAATTTGTAAAGATAGTTAGGAAGGTAGCATCCTCTGCTATATTTGTCTTATGGTTTGATATGACACAGTAAGCCTCCCCCACTTCTCTCTCTCTTCCTTTTTTTTTTTCCGAGACAGGGTTTCTCTGTGTAGCCCTGGCTGTCCTGGAACTCACTCTGTAGACCAGGCTGGCCTCGAACTCAGAAATCCGCCTGCATCTGCCTCCCGAGTGCTGGGATTAAAGGCGTGCGCCACCAAGCCCAGCCCTCTTTTTCTTTATTCCTCCCCTCCTTTCCCTTCTTCTTTCCCTCCCTTCTATCCTTCTTTCCCTCCCTTCCTTCCCTCCCTTCCCTTCTTTCTCTCCCTCCCTCTCTCCCTCCTTCCTTCCTTCCCTCCCTCCTCCCCTCCCTTCCTCCTTTCTTCCTTCCTCCTTCCTTCCCTCCCTTCCCCTCCCTCCCTCCCTCCTTTCCTCTTTCCTTCCTACCCTTCTTTCCTCCTTCCTTCCAGACAGGGTTTCAAGTAAGGCTCATTCTGTAGCCCATGTATACACACAGCCTGGTGACCCTCTGTCCCAGCCAGGGAAGGCCCAACATCCCTGACACAATCCCCTGTTTCTACACAAATGCCAAAATCACTCTCAGGACACAGTTGGTCACATGGTCCCTGGCCTGGCCCTCTGTTCCTAATAAAGGGTGTGGTCCTTCTGGCCCCAGTGTGAAACACAGTCTCTAGGTTCCTTGTCCCTCTCCTGTTCCTAGGAAGACACCCAGCCCTCTTTGAGAGCCACCAGAGACAATAAGTTCACTGTAGAAATTCAAAGACTTGTGCTTCACTATAAACAGGCATGGAGCACACAGTGAGTGCATCCAGGGACTGGAATCTGATGCTGGAGAACAGCCTTGGATGGCTAACAGCAATACCTCGGATCCTCAAGTGAAGACAAAGATGCTGGCATGCAGGACCCGTCTCTATGAGCTTCAGGAAACTACTGGATCTAGGACACTGCATCTCAGTCATATGGATTCGACAATGAGAGGATCCTGTAACTTTTAGGTGAAGATGTGAGCCAGAAATCCCTGTTTGCTCAAGCTCCTTCCCCCAGACACCCCTGGTCACTGGTGCCCTGGTGTGAGAGGAGAGGCAAGAGCTCTGAATGGTGCATGTTGTCCTGACACCCATTCAGAGAGCAGGCCAAGGACACCAAGCCAGGTGCGGCTGCTCTAAACCAGCTGATTTATGAAGAAAGCATAAATGTGATCTGGGACCAGCTTGCTCCTAGGTACTAAATAAAATGAAAAGACGGCACCGGGCGCAGCGTCTGTGAGTACCACACGTGTACAGCGCAGCCATGAATCTTCCTTACGACAGCTGTGCTTTGTGGCTTATCTTTGGGGAGTTCTTTGAGAAAACCAGGGTTGGAAAGATTGCCAGGAGGGGAGATGGAAGAAGACAATGTGAATATAATTATGGAGACGGAGAAAGATGGCCTTGGAGAGCCAGCTAGGCCTGTCTATACTTTGCTGTTCTCAGTCTGTCCTGCATGTTACAGTGTCCTGCATGCTGAGCCCGGCTACCTGTCTAGGCAGTGGAAGTGGTAATCTTTTCTAAGTCCATGAAAGTCCTTCTCTGATGCCTGAGGAGATCTCAGAAGAAAGATCCCCCCTCTACTCCCCACCCTCTGCTGGCTTAGACACTCTGGCTAAATTGGATTTGGAAGTTAGTAAGGCAGATTTTATTAGTAAACAGCAGAGACTAAGCCCGGTTTAATCGGAGGAAAAAATATATTGGTTTATAAAACCAGGAGTTGTGCTATGAATGGTGAGCTCTAGGCAGATCTGGATCCAGGAACTGAAGTGATGTCACAGGGGTCCTTGGGTGTCTGTGTGGGGGGTTCCCAGCATTCCCAGGAGACATCTCCACCATGCCCGTGAGCCAATTGCTCTGGTGGAAACAGGCTCCTTCAAGCCTTTAATAAATATGGTCTTTTCATCCACCCACCAACGTGTTACCCTGACTTATGTGTGTTTCTGTTGAAAGACACAATTTTGGTACCTATTAGCTACTCTTTTTTTCTGAGACAGGGTTTCTCTGTGTAGGCCTGGCTGTCCTGGAACTCACTCTGTAGACCAGGCTGGCTTTGAATTCAGAAATCCACCTGCCTCTGCCTCCCAAGTGCTGGGATTAAAGGTGTGTGCCACTGCTGCCCGGCAGCTATTCTTTTTTTTTTTTTTTTTTTTTAAGATTTATTTATTTATTTTATGTATGTATATGAGTACACTGTAGCTGTAGAGATGGTTGTGAGCCTTCATATGGTTGTTGGGAATTGAATTTTAGGACTTATGCTCTCTCGGGTCAACCTTGCTCACTCCAGTTGGCTTTGCTCTCTCTGGTCAACTCCACTTGCTCAAAGATTTATTTATTATACATAAGTACACTGTAGCTGTCTTCAGATGTGCCAGAAAAGGGTGTCAGATCTCATTACAGGTGGTTGTGAGCCACCATGGGGTTACTGGGATATGAACTCAGGACCTTCGGAAGAGCAGTCAGTGCTCTTAACCACTGAGCCATCTCTCCAGCCCCCTATTAGCTATTCTACTGTGCTAATATACTAGTGAATATTAGTCTGGACCTCAAGCCTGGGTAGCCAGAGGTGGCCACGAGGCATAAGCTGTCTCAGCATATAGGGTCAGTACACCTGATTAGGTTCTGCAGCCACTCACCCATAGGTACAAAATCCTGACACACGTGTCTGTCCCCAGCCAAGGCCCACTCAGAGACCCAGAACACTGCTCCCCTGTGGCCATGTAGGTTGGACATTGAGTATTTTGATGTAATTCGCAGTGGAGTTAGTAGCTTTCTTTCCATCTCAGCCCCTCTTAGGAGAAAGGGTAGCATTTCAGGAGAAGATGAAGGATGGCTCTGGGTGATGCTCAGCTATGATAGGGGATGGGGTGAAGGGGGACTACATTCCCATGTTGCCATAGCTGTCTGGAGATGAGGTGTCTGGACGCATGCCTGACTTGCAGCAAATGTCATGTGAAGCCAATGGCGTAGAAGGGAGGTGCTTCTCCCGTGCCTCCATTTCCCCTCATGGGCTCATGACTGCAGAACCCTGATATTTGGTATAGAGTAATGTTTTTTGCTTGTTTGTTTTTTTAAAAAATCCCTTATTGACCACTGCTGCCATTGAGAGATTAGCTTTATTTTAAAGGCTTTGAATCTTCTTTCAGGGGCGTCTAGGACAAACTGCAGTTTAAAAATAATTGATAGTTGTTCTCTCTTAGCTCAGAAGCCTGAAGATGCAAGATCTAGGTGCCACGGTTTTCACGGTTGTAGCCCCAGGAAGCAAACGCCATTCTCAGTGTCTTGTGGTCCGGCTTGTCTCTAGACCTCACTACCACCGGAGAAATGAAAGGTTGTGTCTGTGCCTCTCCTGGCCTCAGCTCTGCAAGGCTCTAAGTACTTAGACAGAGACATTGGATTGGGTTCGTCACATGAGACCCTCTTGCCATCTAGCATGACCCAAGGTCAGCTTCTTACCTGGATCCCAAGAAAGGAAGTTACCATAAAGGTATGAGAAGACACCATTGTCCTCAGCGATCCAGGAGGGGCCCAGTGTTTCTCAGTTCATCCCAGAATGCATCACTGGGGTGGACAAGCAGCTGGCAGAGTCTCCACATGGAGACTGTGGAGCCCACTAGAACCACCTCTGTCTGAGAAGTAGACCAATCACAAGTATCATAGCAACCATGGAGGATCACAGAGATCGGTGCCAAGGACTGAAGGATGCTGGGGCAGCGTCCCCACAGGCCCCATCCATCTCTCTAATGTGACCTGTGAAGAAGATGAGTTGACACTGGGTGGGTGGGTGGGTGACAGTGGGGTCCTGTACATTTAACCACTGCTGACACCAACTGCTCTTCCTAGCATCCCTCAACCCCACTCTATGCCCCGCTGGTTGGCAAGGAAGCCCTTCCTTCATCCCTGCCCATAAGTCAGCCAGAAACAACCCATTTGCAGCTTCCAGGCCTTCCCCAGGGACAGATCTTCAATCTGTTCCTCCCTAGACATCCCAGGCACATGGCTTGACAGAATGGTGGAATGGCCCTTTAAAGATGTGGTTACTATACTAACCGGGTGACAGTACCCTAGAGGGAGGGGCCTGTATAACCTCTGAACTATCCAGTGCATGGCCAGGATCTGAGGGTCCAGGGATCAGGAGCGGACGCAGGAATAGTGTTCTTGCAATCACCCCTAGGGACCCAACAGCAACTCTTCTTGTGCTTCCTGTTCCCTAGCAAGGCAGTCTTGGTTCCCAGACTGGAAATGTTCTCCCCAGGCCATGTAAATTCCGCTGAACTGGAAAGGAAGGTGGCGCCTGCCTCTGGCTCCTGTGCCCCTGTGCCAATAGGTGCAGATGTGGCTCATAAAGATGGGTGATTGGTCCAGCTCAGGGGAAGGAAATGATCGGCCCTGGATGGCAGTAAAGAAAGGAAGTCTGGAGGGCAGGGGACCTGTCAAGATGTCTCGTAGCGACCCATGATTAAGGTTAATGTGAACCACCACACTTGATCCGGGCAGGGTGACAGATGATCCAGAGCTTTCAGGAACATGGACGGGCCACCTCTCCACCTTAAGAACCCCTACCCACTGAGATGGCTCTTGAGAGCAGAGGGATAGCCTAGCTCTTGGGAGGTAAGTGAGTAAGCCAGAGGCGGGACCAGGGAAGTCTCCCTAGCCCTCAACAGCACTTTTATGTAATTTTAACTTAAATTTTGTGTGTGTGAGTGTTTTTTTGGCTGCGGTGCATGTCTGTTGCACCACATGCGTGCCTCGTCCCCGCAGACGCCAGTGGAGAGTGTCAGATCTCCTTTGTTATGTGTGTGCGAGGGACTGAGCATGCCTTCTCTGTGAGAACAGCAGACGCTTTTAACTGCCGAGCTTTCTCACCAGCCCTGCACTTGTATTTTAAGGATCACTCCCCTGAGAAGGTGAATCTACTACCACCCTGCACTGGGCCTATCCCATGCAGCCTGTCTACTGCTCTCAGCATTCTCCCCTCCCTGACCTCTGGCATGCCTATGAGGAAGTTCTAGATTAGGCTAATTAAAGTGGAATGACCCAGCATGAACTAGGGTCTTGGATTGAATAAGAGGAGAGACTGAAGCCATTGTATTTGCCTTTAATCCCAGCACTCTGGAGAGTGAGGCAAATAGATCTCTGTGATTTCTAGGCCAGCCTGGTCTACATAGTGAGTTCTAGGCCAGCCTGGTCTACATAGTGAGTTCTAGGCTAGCCTGGTCTACATAGTGAGTTCTAGGCTAGCCTGGTCTACATAGTGAGTCCCAGGCTAGGTTAGCACCAGCATTCACCCATATCTCTCTGCTTCCTGACTGTGGTTGTAGTGTGACCAGAAGTCTCACACCCCTGAAACCATGCCTGCTCCTCTGTGATGGAATTGTTTTGTACCTTCAAATTGTGAATCAAAACAAATTTGTCCTTAAGTTTCTTTTGTCAGGTACTTTTGAGGAAAGTAACCAATACAGTGAGTTTGGAATAGAACCTGATGGCATGTGCCCCAACGAGAGAGGGAATTCCCCTCATCTGGTCCAACCTGGGCCAAGTCCTTCTCCTTTTTTTATGGTACTGCAGCTCCAATGGCCTTTTTGTCTGGAGTGGGAACAGCCAGTCCAGAGGCTAGGTACCCCGTGGCAGCACAATGGTCTCCTCTGTTCACTATCTCCATGCTGGCTACATTCTGAGTATTCAGTGCAAAATTGTGGGAGATGTCTAAGGCCAAGCACTCCAATAGAGCCCCATCTCCCTGAAGGATGACCCTAGTGTCTCTCCAGGTGCACACTGAACTCCCAGTACCCTATCTTCCTGCAGCCTGCACCCAGAGAGTGTCTGTGAGGCTCCCATAAGCTGTTGGGCCTCTCCAGGTGATATCTATGTGCAATTGGCAGGAATACCAAGGACAGGGTTGCCATCATGGGAGCCAGTAGAAGGAGGCACTCAGGGACAAGGAGAGCATTCTCAGGCTCCCTGCTCCCCACTAGTGCTGCCTTCTCTACATCCTGGGACCCCAGGCTGTATTCAACACTAAGCACTCAGCATCTCTCCCGGGCCTCTTGGACCTTCACAGAAGCCTCCTCTTGCTCTTCCCTAGGTTCTGTCTGCTCACACTGCCAGTGGAACTCAGCCAAATACTGACTCAGGACCTGCTGCTGGGTATTCACATGAACCACATTCACATCACTTTCCATAAACATATAATGAAAAGTTTTTGATTTTTTTTTATTTGAGCATCAGTGACTAATAAATTTGATTCTGGAGCCAAGTTGTCTGGGCTTAAATCCAGACCAAGACTTCACTGCCAGCACGACCTTGGGTATGGATACAGTCTTCTTGGAGCCTCAGTTTTCTCTGGCAGAAAGTTAGGCTATACCCACTTCTACTCCCATCCAATTAGTGTTAGAAATAACCAGCCAGTAGACATCCCAGCCCAGAACAGTACCTATACCCAAAGCTGCATCAGCAAGTTCTGCTCTGTGATTTAAAGGCTGCCCTTGAAAACGTGTAACATCTCAGGCCCTGGTGTGTTATCCACAGAACAACACATTAAGTCAGGACATAGCAATGGCAATTTATGGAAACAGATCAGTGTCTGTGAGCCACGCTCTAGGAGTCCTAGACTCCTGAGGTGTCAGGAGTGTCAGGCTCCATCTCGGAAGGCGCGATCTCTATGGTGAGTGACTTCAGAGCCCTGGCCTCAGTCCCAGTGGCTGGAGCCTTCCTGAGTCTCAGAGACATATTTTTTGGTGAAAACCATGCTTTGTTCCAGAAAGCATCGTCTGAATACTTTGAGGATGGCTCTCCCTGTGGGAAACATCCAAGGAACATCTCCTGTACCCCTGGCCAGTGTGACAGAATCTGCAACCTCAGCTGTCTTTCCTGGACTGGCTGTGGGGCAATCCCTTTCCTCTAGTATAACAGTATATATCCTCTTGGTAGCCTTTTCTATCATTTTTTGTCTGTATTTGGGTGAGGTAATTGCATAATAGAAATCTCTTAATAATTATAAGGTGGGTTTATTAAAAACATATGATGGAATTGAAATAATGATTATTGAATCAACTGAAAACTTAGAGAAATCTTTATGACAAATGGAATAGAAATCATGCAGTCTCCCCGGGGCACATAATTATTCTCAGAATGGTGCATAATGCACACTGACTGAGAAAGTAGCCCTTGCAAGAATGGATTAGGGAAGTTAATGAATACACACGGATATGAAGACATTAGTTCAGGAACTCATCTATGTAGATGCCAAAACCCGAAGTAGTTAGAAAATAGAAAAGGTTGGTCAAGATTCAACCAGATTTAGTGCCAGTGGAATAAATTTTATTATGGCAGTGATTGTTCGGGACAGAAATAAAGATATTGTCCTTGTAGATTTGGATAAAAGCTTGTGGTAGGTGTTTAAGACACAGTGCCAACCACAATGATCACAGAGATGTGCTTAATTATGAGCCTGTAAGTTTAAATATCTGCCTGGGGAAAATAAAGCATACGAGAGAGAAACTTACAGAGAAAACTGCAGAGAATTTTGATCTGGTTTCTTGGAACATGTTTGAGGAAATAAAATTGAAACTGTATGTTTTATGACTTTGAAATGAAATAAATACAGAGAAGCTTGAGGTATCCAGAGCCTTCTGTACAACAAGCTTGTGGTCACCTTCATTGTGCCAACACCACATCTACGTCCCTGGGGATTTAAAATCTGCAGGCGTTAGACTCCGGCAATTTCTTTTTTCTTCTTTCTTTTTAATTTTTAGAGACAGGGTTTCTCTGTGTAGCTCTAGCTGTTCAGGAACCCACTCTGTAGACCCGAGTGGCCTTAAACTCATGATTTCTCCTGCCTCTGCCTCCTTCAGCAAATCCTACCTGTGTGTGTCACTACACAGGCCACATTTTCTTTGACAGGAAGGAGAGACTTAGAAAAGAAGCAGTGTGGCTTTTATTCCCGCTGCTTCCACTGAGAAGTTGGATGTCTCTAAGCTACACAGAACACATTGGCTTGTGGAGAAGACAGTGTGGAAAAGAATGCCTGAACCAAGAGCCAAAGCCTCTACCCATTCCCCCGAATGTGAACAGATATGACATGGACATACACACACACACATATATACATAGAAACTGCACACTGTGAACATACAAACACACACATGTATCACATACACATAGCACACGTGGATAATCACAAGGACACAGCACATGTATGCATATATATGCACCCACATGCAGACACATCACATACTACTCATGTGCTTGTACATTATGAAGACATCCCACGTATATGCACACACATATACAACATGTAGAGACATATCAGACACACTTTGTACATGTGCACATTCATATACAAAGGAAAGTTACGAACGCAGAAACACATGTGTAACACAGACACAAGCACATATCCATGAACACATATGCAAACACATGGGCACATACACAGTGAACGCATAAACGTGCATGCTTATACATGATATATGTGTGCGCACACACACGAGATACATGCATGCACAAATACTCATGCTGAACCAAGAGCTACAAAGTCCCACAGACCTTGTCCTTCTATGAGCAGAGCCCACCACAAAGTAAGCTCCTCGGAAATGCTCCATCATTTATTCATTCCACAAATATTTGCTAAGTACCAGCTACGTGTCAGAAACCATTTCAGGCACTGTAGATTCAGTGGTAGCCAGGTATAAAGGAGAAGCTCACAGTCTGTGTGATTCAGGCTCACAGCCCAGGCTGTGTGACTTCTGCCATCTCTCCTCTGATCCCAGCAGTCTCATCTACAACTGTTTGTTTGGGGCTAAATTAGAGATGGAGGGGCAGGTGTTTGTTGTTTTTCTTCTGGCTGAGCGTGCACCTGAACTCTGAGGACTTGGGACACCTGGTCAAGATTTGTGTTTCCTTTATTTGTTTGGCCTGATGCTACAATAGGATCGCTCAATCTACAGCCTACTCTACTCTCCTTTCTTATCCTTTGGTCCCAGAAGAGGGCAACCAATCAGGTTAGGTTTGACAAGGAGCGGTGGGCAGGCAAATCTAGGTGGCTCTGACTCATTACTGCACAAAGGCACCTCACCACACCCCAGCGTGCACCCCACAGCACAGTCCTGACCGGCGTTCCCTAAGGCTTCGTGTTCCTAGGGGTCAAGTCTGGGTTTTGTCCCCTAAAATAAGCCCAGGCGCGGAGGGCGGTCTGAAGCTCGGAGTGGTGCCGCGCCCTGGGCCTCGCTCCACGTGGGCCTATCCTGGCCAGGGGTGGCGCGCGGGATCGGTTTGGGGCGGCGGGCGGGGCAGCGGGCGCCGCGTGCATGCTGATGAGCGCAGGCCGCGTCACTGCGCACCGGCGCCGTGGTTTCGGGGCGCGCAGGAGCGGGGCGCGCAGGAGCCGAGCGCACAGGAGCGGGGCGCGCAGGAGCGATCGGGGCGCGCAGGAGCGGGACGCAGCAGCTAAGGCCTCGCGCTGCCTCCCGGCCCAGGAAGCTCCCGGCGGGCGGGCCCTGCTGACTATGCGGGCGGCGCCCTGTACCCGCATCCCCGGACGGTTTCTGCGCGCTGAAGAAGGGCGGGTCGCGGCGGCCTGGCTCGTGGAGCCCGCGCGGTGGTGCTGAAAGAACAGCTCCCGCCCTTGCCCAGCCCATGGTCCCCACCGCGGCCGGCCGCTCCCAGGCTCCTGCGGCCCCGGGGCCCCGGGGATGCCCGGCGGGTGAGGCGGCCCCGTCCGAGCCGCGCTCATGGCGGTGGCCAGGAAGATCAAAACTTTGCTGACGGTCAACATCCTGGTGTTCGTGGGCATCATTCTCTTCTCGGTGTACTGCCGCCTGCAGGACCGTTCTGAGGCGCTGGTGCAGGTCGTGCGAGGCACCGACCGCCGGATGCGCAATCGGCTATCCAAGGCGAGTGCTCTGGCCGACCGTGAGGCCATCCTACAGCGCCTGGACCATCTGGAGGAGGTGGTCTACAACCAGCTGAATGGTGAGCCGCGGGATGGAGGGGAGGCAGGGTCCCGTGTTAGGACACTACTCTATCCAGGAGTGGCTGTCCACACCCATCCCACAATATCTTCCAGGGTCCCGAGTGGAAGCTACCCTGGGTCCTGTAGAGGAAATGCTGGAGGCCTTCATTGGCAGAGGGCGGCGGTAATAGAGCGACTGCATTATCTACTCATCCTGTGAACACTTGGGAACTGTCCCTTGCCTCCCGCATAATGCCTCCAAAGTTACTACCCAAGAGAACTCTAACTTCTCAAGGAAGAGCCTCTGAGGAGTTGGCAGAAGGGTAGTGAGGGGCTCAGGCAATACCTAGATCCACAGTGAGGGAGGTCCAGACCGTGCCTAGGTTCACATTCAGGAACCAGAGGTACCTTACAAAGCTGTGAGGGTGAAGGTGACACCGAGGTTCCCTGCAAGGACCCAGAGAGCCTTTCCAAGCTGTGGGTTTAGACCGGACTCACTCCTCTCCCTGGAGATACGGAAGGAGGGGGTGATTACTGCCCATCTAAAAGTGATTGATCCCATCTTCCTCTGCATGGCACAGTGCGTGTCTTGTCTATTACAGTGTGACCTCTGGCCTGGAGAGCCACCTTTCAAGGATGCTCAGGGCTCCTGCAGAAAGTTCTGTTGTGGGAGAAACGGAAGGCACCACTGGTGCTGTGTGGAGAGATGGAGTCAAGTGTCCAGCAGAACTGGGTAGGAGCGGAGTGTTCACGTGGACTGAGGTCAGGGTGCCTGGGAACCTCTGAGGCACCAAAGTTTCTGCTTCTGGTGACCTCTTTGCTTTTCTGTGAGGAAAAGAGGGAACTCAGCATCTTTGTCACAGCAGGTCACAGTGGATGGTTGTAGCTGTTGGGAATGGAATATTTTACATTTTGGGTGTAGGATGAATGCACCAGCTCTGTCCCCAAGGACAGCTTTGTTAGGCTTCAGGAAGGAGACAATTGGTGCATGCCTGCAGCTCCAGCAGGCTTCTGTTCTGCGAAACAGCCCCAGCAAACCTCTTTCTGCAAGTGCTAGGAACTGGCTTCACTAGGCAGTGACTAGGTTGGGTGGGCATCTTCATCAGGGCTCAGGTCAAAAGTTTTAAGGGTCACTGGGGTCTCCTGAGAGAACTGGGTTCCAGGCAAGTGCCATCTGGGTTCCAGGTGGCTCGGGTATCCTCAGATAACAACCCCCCCCCAGCAGCTCCTGGACCCCCTAGCCATCCTGACCAGCCCTGTGGCTTCTCCATCAGCCACTCAGCTGAAGGCTCAGAGGAAGAAAGTTGAGTTGGAGCAGTGGCTTGGCCTCGCCACCAAGTGTGATTCATCTTCTGGAAGACGCTGGGTCCCGTAATAGCACGGAGCTTTATTGAAGTGTATTTGCCAGGGTGTTATGGTCTGTTTTATGGGGCGAACCAGAGGATTATATAAAAACATTGGCACCGTTTGCGCTTGTGTAACATCACGCTGGCCGGCCAGCCTCATGTGCTGTTTCCTTCCCTAGTTCCCCAAGGACAAGAGGGGCCAGTATTTGGTGAAAGGAAAGCTGGGACCCTCGATCACCTTTCCTGACATTGAGACGGGCAGAATGAAGTTCTTCCCTCTGGCTTATCTCCTCCCTGCTCCCACGCTCCTGACAGCTTCTTGCTTCTCTTCTCCCATTCCCTCCTTTCGTCACCTTTCCTTTATAGTACCTTTTCCTCCACCCCTCACTAAATCCCTTCCCTTTTCTTTTCCTTCTCTGGGCTGAAACAGCCATGCCCTCCTCTCTGATTCATAAGCTTAGCAGACTCTAAACTCAGTTTGTCATTCAATATTTGTCCTAGGAAGGAAGCAACACATTGGTCTCAGGTGGGCTCCTTCGGGGAAAGCACAGACTATCCAGGGGCTGTCTGTTTAAGTGAAGTCATTTGAGATATCCTTACCCTACTCCAGACTTGGCCCAAGGCCTCTGACTGAGGGCATGGAGGAAAGCCACGAGAGCTTCCTGGAGGAAGCTGGCCGCTCTCCCTGGCACAGCTTGCTCTATTTTAGATCCTAGAGATTGTGGGCTTGATCCCCAAGGGTTTCTACTGATACTTATCTCAGCGGCATTAAAAAGTAAGAGGAAGCAATTGCTTACATCCCCTGGGCCCAGATTCTTCTTTTGAACTCTCTCTCTCCTGGCTGGGGAGACAATGAGAAGAGGGAATTCTGGGGAGGCAGGAGGCACAGGAGGGAGCTCTGGTGTAGGCAGTATGCCATTCTCCTTGGCTCCATGACCTTACCCTGGCAGAACATCCCAATGTGGTACAGACTCAGTCTCCCAGGGCCTGGAGGCATTGTGGAAAAGGGTGCGTAGTCCCTCTTATATGTGCTTGAGAATTGCTTCTAAATTCAGTGCTCAAGGCAAGGAAAAATGTTTATGGGAAAAACTCACCCTCTGAATACCTTAAATTGCACATAAAGCCTGGTGCCCCAAGGCTGTGTGAGCGGCTGGCCCAGGCTCTCAGGAGCAGTAAATTTGAAATCCTCCAAGCTTGGTGCTGTTTTCCAAGTCCGATGCTGGGAATTCAACCCCTTTCCCCTAATGATGTGTGTGGGGACAAGTGGGCCTTTTCTTCGTACTGGGTGTCCCTCTATGAGTCTGTGTGAAGGCTCAGCAGAGCAGACGCACAGCCCTCTGTTGTGGAAAGCTTCGTAGGGTGGAGGGAACTACTTGGCCCAGGGTCTCACACCTAGGTAGGTGGTCCCTCTTGAAGGGTGGTTTCTAAAACCAGAGCTCGCATACTTGTTAATTCCCTCTAATTTGTGCCATCCCTCCCCGAGTGCATTCATTATACTGTCTGTAACATTCAAAGCTGCGGTTGGTCTCATGGTTGGGACAGAATTGGGAACCAGGAAGTGGAACAACTTGCCAGGGTTGTATAAGACGCTGGAGGTGCAGTTGCTTGAAGAAGGAGCAGGACCCGTGTCTCTGACATTATCACAAGTTCAAGTTAAAAACAAAAACACCAGGAGATTTTAATATGGGCCCCAGATGCTAGCCATGGAAGTCTTGGCACAGTTGGTGTCTCTGCTTCATCAAGGCTTGCTTGCCCTCCTCTGGCATGCTGGCCTAGTTCTCCTGACCAAGTACTTGCCTACTTCATTCACTGACCACTACACCTGTGCAGACTCCTGTCCTTTGGCCCCTTCTCCCTTTTTACTGTTTTAGGACCGTGTCTTTCTATTATGTAACCCTGGATGTCTTGTCTTTCTATTGTGTAGACCAGGCTAGCTTCAGATTTACAGAGATCCACCTGCCCCTGCCTCCTGAGTGCTGGGATCAAGTGAGTGCTCCACCACGCCTGGCTCCTTTGGTCCCCTTTAAATACATTTGTATGTGGTTTCATCTCTAGCGCCCAACACCCAGGCAGAGTGGCATGCCCACGAATATTTGAGTAAGTGGGCTGCACATTGCTTTCGATAGATAAGTTCGTTCGTTTGTTTTAACAAAGCCTTTCTCTACATAGCACCGGGTGTCTTGGACTCTATGTATACCAGGCCAAACTCACAGAGATCCACTTGCCTTTGCCTCAAGTCCCGGGATCAAAGGCTTGTGGTGCCACATGGCTCAGAATAAGTTTATTTTGGGCCATTGTGTTCCACTGCCGTGCTTGTTGGCGGAAGCGCTGAATGAAAGCGTTCTCTGGAAGAGATCACACACTGTCACACAGCCCTGCCGTTGAGATTCAAAGGAAGCGGCTCCAGTGAGGAGGATGTGGGATGTGGAGTGAGCCATGCTGCAGAGCCATGCTGCAGGGGCATGCCTGCTCCCATGCTGTGTTTCTGGGTTACTCAGACCTTTCCTGCTTCCTGCAGCTGAAGCTTACCAGTGCACACAGCCTTAGAAGTATAGGCTTCAGTAGCTCCTATGTAGAGTTAAGATGGAGGAGCTGGAGGCCAGGTGGGAAAATTGAGGCAATTGTCATAGGGCATGGGTTCTGGGTCACCTTCATTGCAGCAACACCACGGATGTTTGGTAAGCACCAGTCCTCTTGCAGCCAGCTCATGTTGGGCACAATGAATTTCCATCTATAAAGGACTTTGAGAGCCTGGAGCACAGGCTAGAGGGAGGGGAAGGGCGGAGAAACATCAACAATAGTGTGGCTTTCCCTTGTAACCTTTGGCTTCAGAGTGCTGAGTGCTGGAGGTAGGGGTGGCTTGATCCATGGCTGGGGAATGTGGCAGCTTCCCACCTGCTTCTGTGCCAGGTGTGACAAGACAAGGCATGCCCCAGATCTCTGTCCTACCAAGAGCATTTTTTTTCCCTCAGAGTGCAGATGTGTTTTAAGGGAGAACACAAGCTGAGCACAGTGAGCCTCTCCTTTGGATGTCCTCCCTTTTATTTACTTCTGTTATGCAGGTGGTAACCGGCAGAACAAGAAGATAATGCAGTAGGAGGAGTTTGTGGGTCTGGGCCTGGGGATTGCTTGCTTTTCCATTGGTAGGTCCAGCATTCATTCCTCCTGAGTCTCTGGATAGATCAGAGCATCGGCTTCCAGAAAGGGGCCTGTTTGGATCTTCTCTGCGCACTGGAGAAGCAGGAAGGACTCTTCAGTTGCAGGGAACACGGGTGATGGCAGAAGGGTTTTTGTTCCCCTGCAAGCTTTACTTACCAAAGCGGCTCATGGCTGGTCTCAGTTCAAGCCCATTGGCTTTTACTCTTCTCAGGGTGTATGGTCCTGCATGGCCCACTTAAGTGACAAGAGTCATGGCAGCTGGGGAAAGAGCTGCATTTTCTTTTTTGTTTCATTGGCTGGTTCCCACCCACTCTTCCCCTCCCTTTACAGCTTGCTGACCACTGACAAATAACCACAAACAAACCCACAAACAAACGGCTATCCCATTGGAGCATGGCTCCAACTCCATAGCTGGGCAAATTCAGGGTGTGCAATGGCTGCCATTCTGACTCTACTGTCTGTTGTGTGCACAGCTCTCAGAGCAGCTGTGGTAATGGTTTTGGTTTTGGTTTCTTCAGTTTGGAAGCAATTTGGTTGGCTCTATCTTGCTTCTCACTGCTGGGCTGCAGTCTTGTGGACACCCGTGTTTATCAGAGATACTGACTGCACTTGACTATAGTTGTATGGAGACCCCTGTGCCCTCATATGACAAGCTACCCTATGACTTGAAGCCAAAGCACAGTGCCATGCTATCTCCCTTCGAGCAGTGGGCCTGGTTTAGCTGAATCTGGGGGTGATGAGGAGGGGCAAACTTGTATGAAAGCACTCACAGGTGGTGGCCCCGGTCTTGGGGTGCTGGGATGGAATGATTATGTTTATAATCTGTCTTACCATCAGCCTATTTCAGTCTGTTAGGGATACACTACAGAACTGTAAAAAAAAAAAAAAAAAAAAAAAAAAAAGGCTTATCATTTGTTGGTTGGAAACTGGATAAAAATAGGCCTCTGTGAATCCTTTATCATATCTGCCTCAGCAGACTTGCAGGTGAGGGCTGGGGTGGTTAAGAGTACCGAGGCTCTTCTTCTAGAGGATTGGAACTTAATTTCCAGAACCTGTATGGTAGCTCCCAGCTATCTGTAAGTCCAGTTCCAGGGCATCCATAGGCACTGTTGGTATGTGGTGTACAGTGTGGATATATCTGCAGGGAAAACATTAAAAGGAGGAGGGGGGAAGAGGAGGGGGAGGATGAAGAGGAGGGGAAGGGAAAAGGAGGAGTGGGAGGAGGAGGAGGGGAGGAGGAGGAAGGGGAGGAAGAAGAAGGGGAGGAGGAAGTAGAAGAAGAGGAGGAAGAAGGGAAGAGAAGAAGGAGGAAGAGGGGGAGGAGGGGGAAGAGGAGGAAGAAGAGGAGGAAGAAGAAGAGGGGGAGAAGGAGGAGGAGGAAGAGGAAGAAGAGGAAGAGGAGGAGGAGGAAGAGGAGGAGGAGAAGAAGGAGGAGGGGGGGGGAGTAATAGTCAAAGAAATGCAACTAGGCTCCGCATCTCAAGACCAGCTTATTTTCCTCACTGCCTCAGAAAAGCAGAGATGCTTTGAGAGGGAAAACATGCTGTTACTACCTGCAGGAAGAATTAAGGACCACTGAGGGCGACAGAGAGCAGAGTCTTCCCACCTTCTCAGCACGGTCCTTGACCCCTGTGAAGATGAGTGTGAGCAGCCCTTTGAAACTTTTTCAAATGGAGAGACCTACTTTGCAAGTCATCTCAAGGGTTTCTCAGAGGAAGGGTGGCTTTGAATTCTAACCCAGGAGGACACAGTGGTCATCCGCACCTTCCCAGGCTCTCTGCTGCCTGAGGAGCATCTGTGGGTTATCCCAGGATTGTTCTACAGCCCTTGCTGACCAAGCAAACAGAGCCCTGTTCTGTGGGATGCCCATACTGGCAAAGGATGAGCAGCCTGCGGAGATGTGTAAGGGTCATGCGTGAGCACTTATCCTGGGATCCCTCCACAATGGAGGCCTTGTAAGCCCACCCTGTACTGACAGGGGTCTGGTGATGCCCAACACTGTGCTGAAAGTCTCTATTCATTCAAAACACAGCAGGCTCGACCATTCAGGTAGCTGCTCTTCTTATGTAGCTCTATTGCTGAACATAGTGACCTCCCTGAGGTACAGGGTGGATTCAGAGCCCATTTTCAGCAGAGATGATACTGAAAAGGGGTGATTGACAGAGAAAGTAGGTAGGTGAGGGGCTTGAGAGTTGCTTGATGCGAATTGAAATGTGCCTTCCAAAATTTTCATCCCCCCTAAACCTTAGAATGTGGTCTTATATGGAGAAAAGGTCTTTGCAGGTATTGAAGATGAAATTATGTTGTCTGGGGTGAGCTTAAATCTAATGACATCTGTCTCCATGGGAAGAGGAGAAAGGGGCTGGAGAGATGGCTCAGCAGTTAAGAGCACTTGCTGCTCTTTCAGGAGACTGGCGTTTGACTCCTAAGCCTACCTCAGGTGTCTCACAGCTGTCTGTAATTCCAGCCCAAGGGATCAGATTTCTGCATCAGGCCTCGGTGGGCACCTGCCTGCACATGTGCACACGCAGTAATAAAAATAGGTCTTTTTAAAAATGGAGAGAAGATACAGGAAGTGGCTTATAAGGTCAGAGGCAGGGACAAAGCAGTGTAGCCACAATCCAAGGGATTCTGGGATCTTCCAGAAGCAGAGAAAGAAAGGCGGGGGGATGCCTTCCTTAGAACTTCCACAGGGACAGAACTCTATTCACTATGCCCGAATCTTAGACTTCTGTACTTCCAACTGGAGAGAAACCAAGAAAACCATATGTCAGGCCCCCAGGTGCCGTGCTGCACAGCTGAGGACTCTCACAAAGGTACAGCCAGGGACTCTGTCCAGTAAATGTGTGAACTGAGATGTAAATGAAGGGCAAGTGTGACTTAGGAGAATTCTAGGAAACAGAGTGGGTGTCAATAGATGCAAAAGCCCCATCCATGGATGGCAGTGGCTCTCACCCTTCCTAAGACTGTGGTTCTTTAACACAGTTCCTCAAGTTGTGGTGACTCCCAACCATAAAATGACTTTTGTTGCTACTTCATAACTGTAGTTTTGCTACTGATATGAACTCACGATATAAATATTTTTGGAGATAAGAGTTTTGCCAAAGGGGTCATGACCACTGTCCTGTGTTATGAGAGTAGTGGGGGATGGGTGGGGGTGGGTGGAGGGGAGGCAGACAGAGCCTATTTTGGTCTCCTCAGTGTCATGTTAGGTTCGTAGGTATCATCTGTGATCCTTGGCTTCTGGGAGGTTCCTACAGAGGGAGCCGGTAATGGAAGTGCCCTGAGAGATGCCTGACTTTTTTTCTTAAACATTTTGTTTGATGTGTGTGTGTGTATGTGCATGTGTGTATGTGTGTCTGTCTGTCTGTCTTTGTGAGTGTGTGTGAATGTATGTGAGTGTGTCTGTGCGTATTTGTGTGTGTGAATGTATGCATGTACCCATGTGTGTGTGTATGTGTGTCTTTGTGAGTGTATGTGAATGTTATGTGTGTCTGTGAGAGTGTATCTGTGTGTGTGAATGTGTGCATGTATGTGTGTTACCTGTAAAGGCTAAAGAGGACTTTGGATCCCCTAGACCTGGAGTCACAGGTGGTTTTCAAGCCACCTGATATGGGTGGTGGGAACTGAAGTCAGGTCCTCTGAAAGAGCAAAAATTGCTCTTCACTATTGAGCCGTTTCTTCAGGCCAGACACCCAGACTTTAGCTAGGATGCGGCCTCTGCCTTGCTGGCTGGCTTTGAAAAGCATCACTGATTTCTCTTGGATATGTCAGACCAGAGGAGTGTGACCTGGACAATAATGCATTTGTCGATTATCAGAGGGGAAAGAGCAAGGTTCCCAGGCAACCAGAGAGCTGGACCGTCCCTCTATCCATTCTGGAGGGTGTTGATCTGATCCACACTGCTTATGACCTGACCAAGTCCCAGTCTGGGCTTCTAAATTCAGTGCTTCAGTCACAGGGCTCGGCTACTTTGTCCCAGGTGTCCTATGTGTCTAGTTTATTGATTTATGGATTATGAGATGTTGAATACTGTCCCTGATCCCGCCATCTGCCAGAGGCAACCCCTTCACAGCTGCTACTCTAGGCGTGTCCCCAGGGAAGCCCTGCCTGGCCAAGCTCCCCTGTTTTCATTAAGAGTGTGGCCATTGACCAGCTGGGTTCCTCTCTAGCTCTACCCTTCCCCGTGGGCATCATCTGCCTGTCTGAGGTTCAATTTCTTCACTTGTGAGGTGGATATGGGAGTCTGGTAGGGATTGAAGGAATTACCATAGCCTTACCATATGCTTTGTAGGGAAGGAACTCTGCGTCATATGTACTCCTCATCTATAAAGTGTGGGGCATGCCCCCTCGCTGCCATCTCCAACTTCCTAGGCAGAGCCAACAACAGTACTGTCTAGCGTATGGTAGTTTCTGAGTCTGATTCCCTAGTGACCTTCAAGAGGCCATCCCTGTAAGCACGCGTGTATACATTTTGTGTGCATGCACGTGTGAAGCTATGACTGGCTGTTGGATGCTATATGTTTTCACTTTCTATATTACTAGCATTTTTGACAGATGAGGCAGGTTGTCTTCCTGCATTGGTAGCAATACACTACTTGCCTAAGTGGCGTTCATCAAGAAGTGGGAGCCATACATGGAGTTTGACTGAGAATTTGATTGCTCACCGCTCTAGAGGAGGTGGGATCTGGGAGAATGGAGCTGATAAACAAGGTGGACTGAAGTCTCATGCAGTAGCATCAGACAACTTATACTCTGAGGGTTGAGAGGAGCCGCATGAGTAACGTGTACAGTCACAAGGGTAAGCTGCCCGGGAAGGGTAAGCCCCAGGTGGCAGGCCAATAGCCAGTGGCTAAAACAAATTTTTCATGGAGGCAGATTGTGATGGTTTGTATATACTCAGCCCAGGGAGTGGCACTATTAGGTGGTGTGGCCCTTTTGGAGTAGGCGTGGCACTGTAGGCATGGGCTTTAAGACCCTCATCCTAGCTATCAGGAAGCGCGAGTATTCTGCTAACAGCCTTCAGATGAAGATGTAGAACTCTCAACTCTGTACCATGCCTGCTTGGATGCTGCTGTGTTCCCACCTTGCTGATAATGGACTGAACCTCTGAACCTATAGGCCAACCACAATTAAATGTTGTCCTTTATAAGACTTGTATTGGTCATGGTGTCTGCTCACAGCAGTAAAACCCTAACTAAGACACTGATAAACAAATAACAATTTCCAGTTGTGGAGAATAATACGAAGCAAACATTCCTATCTGATAAACCCAGGAGGGGCTCGAAAGTATCATCCAAGAAAAATTAAATGGTTTTGAAGAAACTGAGGTCACAAGACTCTGTCTGGTCTTGGTTTCTTGGCATTTTGTCACAAGCACTCAGAAATCTCCTCAAGGGACTCTATAATCTCTCAGTGTGAGTTTGCCTACTTCTGCCTAATCATACACACGTATTTACCAAAAATTAGGTCATCGTAGCTGAAGTATGTGTAATTTGCAAAGAAGTTGGTCATATTTTTTAAAAAAAGTATTTCACAAGAGTGATTGTAAACAAATCTCCTTGCCTGGCTATATCCTTGAATTTTAAAGGAGACAAATTTACTTAATTTAAAACATGAGCCAGTTTCAGGGAATCCGCTGAATAATATAAACTTGACCAGTTTGCAAAGACTGTACAGAGGAAGCTGGAGTATGGTGATCCTTGGGGCTCCAGCCTGACCGGTCTCCCCGAGGCCATCAGTGTGACCAGAGTTAATAGAGGGAGGCACCTAACTCCTGATCCTGGGTCCTGGCCAGAGCATCCTATGCTCTCAATCTGATGAGAACAGATGCTTGGTGAGGGAGGGTGTACAGGTCAGGGGTCACCTTGTCATGCCTAATGGTGTTGGTGTAGGGAGGATGATTGGTCACCCTCCTCGTTTGCTGGGTGGTCCCAGAATCTGCATTTCGTTGGTTGGGTCCCTGTGGACCACATACTCATGCACAGTGTGACTGCTCTGTGCACTGTCCTGTGCTGACTGGGTATTATATTGGCAGCCCCATTGGTATGAATGGCTGGTGTTAGGGGAAGGACCCTTGGGCCCAGGGGGAATTGGGTGTCTCTCATCTCTTTTCCAGACCATGAAAGGAAGGTATAGCAACTATTAGGCCCCATAGCATCTCTCTTTCTGGGTCAGGTCCACCTGGAGCCTACAGCATGGATCCTGGAAGCTCTGACTGACTAAATAGGGCCACAGCCCTGGGTTCAGCCCACACAACCCCTCGAATGCCTCAGCTGCTGCTAGTGTGCATTTAAATACATATTCTACGTACAAATGTTCTTTCTAGGCCTTGCTGTTGTGCCAGGGAAATAAAGGGAGGTCCTTGTCTCAGGACCTCCTAGGTACCCTGCCAGGCACCCTGCTCCATTAATCCATGTCCAGTTACAGCTCCTACATGCTGGGTTTCCCTGCCCTCCTTAGGAAGAGTCTGAGCTGCCATGGAGGGGGGTGGGAATAAGGCAGAACTTAAGAGGACTAGATACTCTTCAGGCCCACCTAGCTGTGGGCCTTGGGACCATTTTGGTTTAGGGTTTCTTTGTGTAGCCTTGGCTGTCCTGGAACTTGCTCTGTAGACCAGGCTGGCCTCAAGCACAGAGATCTGTCTCCTTCTGCCTCCTGAGTGCTGGAGTCAAAGGTGTGCACCACTACCATCTAGCTGAAAGGAAGACATTTTAATTCAAGTTTAGCAAACCACCAGATATGGGATACAGTATAGATCCTATGCGTTTAGTTAATGCTTTCAGCAGATGCATGGGACATGGTACACTCAGCTCTTTACCCCATGATAATGGAGCCCATGAGATCACTAGTGCCAGCCGTGGAAGGCCTGAGGACATACATGAATGCAGTGCCGTGTGGTGGGCGTCTCTCAGGCACTATTCACTGTGAAGCTTACCTCTGGGGTCCTCCTGCTATCCCTCAGTCAGTACCCTAGCATCAGTTCTGTAGCCCAGCGTTATCCCTGAGGTAGCTCACCCCTGAGAGAAATGATAGGGAGGGCCACTCTGGCCAGGTACTGATGCTTATGAGAGCACAAGGCAGGCTGAACTCATAGCAGAGACTGGACCAGCTGTCTGTATGACTAGGTGAGCCCATTTTTTTTTTCATGTAAACCCAATACATTTTTATTCAAATTTTTACACAGTCAACCAGAGTAAAATCTCAAGAAGATACATATGTTTTTTCTTGTTCAAAATATGCAAACTCAGTTATAGTGTGGGTTCTGAGTATCCTCTTGGGGATAAACATGCAACTGGCCAACCAGCGTCTCTTCTGTCATCTCCTCACCTCCATCCTGCCCCTGGGTGTCTCTCCCCAGATGTGTTCCGCATTGAAGTGATACACCTAGTCTTATTTATCTTTCTATAATATCCACTGTCTAGTGTGCCCCTGGCCAAGCTCAGGATACAAGATGTTTCCCAGAGGGAAGTGTGCAGAGAGATCTGTGGTCTTCATGTCTTGATGAAGGCCAGAGCAACAGAGACAGAGGTGGCTAATTTCTAGAGTCCAGTGAAGGCTCAGACCCAGGTGTTGAGACCCAGTGCTAGTCATTGTCCTGGGCCCTAGAGGTGCCACCTGCAGCCCCTGATTATCTTTACACTGGCAGCCTGCTGTCTATGTACCACTGCATCTCACCTTCAAGGCCCCACAATCACACTGGGACACCGATCAGTACAGTCAATCAGAAAGTGTTTTCTCTGCCTGCTCTCTGTCTCTCTGTCTTTGTCTCTGTCTCTCTCTGTGTCTCTGTCTCTGTCTTTCTCTCTGTCTTTTTCTCTCTCTCCCTCTCTTTCTCTCCCTCTCTCTCGTCAGGCCGACTGCTCAGCAGTGTTCAGTGCTCCTGAGAAAACAGATAAGCAGTAGGCTGAAGTAAGAGTTGAAGGTCTTGGCATTTTCAAAGGTGTCCAGAGAGGGCCTTGCATAGCAGTGACTTCTCAGGTGTGATGGCTATCCCTAGTTGTCAACTTGACTATCTCTGGAATGAACTACAATCCAGAATTGGAGGGCAATATCATCCAGAGCTTGAGGCTGGAAGACACAAGTTTCTGACCTGGATCTTGACGCATAGTGACCATGAAAAGCTTAGGCCCCGGCAAGGTAGTACATGCCTTTGATCCCAGGAGACTGAATTCAGCATGGTACAAAGCAAGTTTTAGATCCAGGAATGGTAATACACACCTTTAATCTGGGCCACAGCTTCTGCTGGAGGCCTACACAGGGACATTGGAAGAAGGAAGATTCATTCTTCTTCAACTGCTTGCACTTATTTGTCATAGAGGTACAAGAGAGGGGGAAGGAGGAGGGGGAGAGGGAGGGGAAGGGAGGGAGAGAGAGGGAGAGAGGGGGAGACAGAGAGGGCAAGGGGTCTACAGAAGACCAGCTTAAACAACTACCCTCATGGAATGGAACAACTACTAGATTCTTGGACTTCCCATCCACAGCTGCCTATTGTTGGGTTAGTTGGACCTACAGACTGTAAGTCATCACAATAAATTCCCTTAATATATAGACACTTCATAAGTTCTGTGACTCTAGAGAACACTGACGTGAGAAGAAGGATAAATTGCCTTGTCTGAGGCAGCATGCTCAGACTCGACCAGTGCAAATGTCCTGGGGCAGCAGTACCAGGGAGTGTCCAGAAAAGGCCAGGGATCAATGGGGATCAGATCATGGGAACAATGAGTCTGTATTTTCTATCAAATGCTGTTAGAGTCAGGGAACACGTGGGCCAGAGGAGAATGTAGAATATAGTGCATGATGTTTGCATGATGTTTGTTGTGTGGGTGGGCTGCATCCCTGGTCCCTACTCAGTAGATACTGATTTATGTTATCTCTTGATTGTAAAAACCAAAATGATCTCCCTGAGCACAGACACGCCTGAGAGCCAGCTCAGTCCAGGTTAAAGTATTTGGTGGCTAAAGGGGGTATGCCTTTAAGATGGAAAAGAGGCAGTATGCGTTGAATATTGGCTCGGACTGCTAGGAAAAGCAGGGCATTTGAAAAGACAGGAGGGCCAGGATTGATGGCCCCTGTCCTTGAGTGGGGATATACGGGACTCACGAACACCATGGACAGCTCCCGGGTGGAAGTTTGCAAGCTGATCACGTGGGCTGGCTTTTCTCCAGGGATTTTCCGCTTTCCTAGGGAGTCAAGACACCGGTCATGGGGCTGAAGTTAAGAACTGCAAATTACCTTCCTGCCCTCTCTCCCCCTCCTCTCTTCCTCTGTCTCTCCTCCTATATTTTTTTCTTTCCCTCTCTTCCCCTCTCCTCCTCCCTCTACCTCCCCAGGTCTCTCTGCCCCTTCTTTCTTACTCTTTTCATCTCTCCCCCTGCCACCCCTCTGTGGCACTTGACAATTTTTTTTTGTAATATTTACTTATTTATTTTGGTTGAAACGGAGTTTCTCTGTGTACAGGAACTCTGTGGTCCAGGTTGGACTTGAAATCAGAAATATGCCTGCCTCTGTGTACTGAGTGCTGAGACTTAACGATATTCCCCATTCATGCCTGATTAGACAGTGTTTTAAAGTATGTGTGAGAATGCATGTTTCCTTTCAAATAGGGTCAGACCAGCCTACGTCACATGTGCCAAGTTCTCTCAGTTCTGAGGGAGGCCTCAGGGTTAAGATTTATAATAGAGGAGCACACACACACACACACACACACACACACACTAAAACCAAGCTACTGTAAACATAAAAATGTATGTCTTCACTCTTGGTCCCACAGATACCTGTGATGCCACCGGCTCTTTAAATGGTTTTGCCCAATGGAGATCAGGACCCAAGCTCATAGCTCAGTGATGGCAGAGGTGGGATTTGAACCCAGGTATGACTGCCATACCTCACTGAGCTTGGCTAAGGAGACATGACTTAGTTGGGTCAGGGCTAGGTATCATATCTTCCACTTCTCATAGTAAGAAGGAAGTTTGAATTTTTTATTATCTTAAAAATTACGGCCGGCCATGGTGGCACATGCCTTTAATCCCAGCACTCGGGAGGCAGAGGCAGGCAGATTTCTGAGTTCAAGGCCAGCCTGGTCTACAAAGTGAGTTCCAGGACAGCCAGGGCTATAAAGAGAAACCCTGTCTTGAAGCCCCCCCCCCAAATTATATTTATTTTGATATGTGTGTACAGGCACATGCATATGGTCACTTCCGTGCACACATGGAGGTCAGAGGACAACTTGAGAGAACAATTCTCTCCTTTCACCATCTGGGTTCTGGGGATCCAACTCAGGTCAGGCTTAGTAGCAAATGCCTTTACCCGCTGAGCTGTCTCGACAGCTTGGAACTGGTTTTGTTTTAATATATGGCTTAGCCAGTTACTCTGTGTGTGTCCCAGTCTAAAACGGAACAAGTCTTGATTTTGTTCTTAAGTAGGCAGGGCCCGGGTTATGTAAGGAGAATTATCACACTTTCTGAGAAGGCTGTGGGAAACGCCTGTTAGCACACCAATGCTCAAGCTCTTGACAGTTGCTGGGAACACAGAGATGATCTTGATTGGCAGGAGTGGAGTACGTGATTCAAGCAGGTTGAAGAGTTGGGCTGGCCCCAACCCCGTGCTTACATGGCCTCAGTCTCACGCCTGATGCCTTTGTTCCTCAGTATCTTCCTCTGTAAATGAGAATGTAGGTGCTCACCTCTGGGAAAATGTGAAACTTTAGGAGCAATACCTGGTATGAGGTGTCTCCTGTCAGAGAAGGGCTGACTCTCATGGGTTCTGCTCACCATTTCCTTAGTGCTGTCATCTCTGCCCTTCACTGTCCACTTGACCTTCCTGCCCAACTCCGTAGGGATCAACTGTGTTGTTGTTTAAAAGATTATTTTTTAAAGAGATTCATTTATTTGTTATCTTATGTGTATGTGTGCACCAAATGTGTGCAGTGCCTATAGGGGCCAGAAGAGGGCATTGAGTCCCCCCTGGAGCTGGAGTTACACAGAGTTGTGAGCTAGAAACCAAACCCAGCTCCTCTGCAAGAGCAACCAGTGCACTGAGCCCCAAGTCATCTGTCCAGCCAGATGTCATTCTTCTCTGATGCATGTAAATAAAAGTCACGAGTTTTGTGCTTCCACAGGAAGCTGGGGAGGAGGTAGTAGGTATAAGCCCCGTGCATGCTTTAAGCCCAAGAGCAATGCTGAGCTCTTCATCCTGGCTTTCTCTGAGAGCCTCCACTCAGGTTTGGGAAGTGGTAGCCAACGTCACTACTCTCAGGAATGGTGTGCTATTGGGGGTGTGAAAACCCATACATGAGCACAAGGAGGGGATGGTTTAATGACAAGTCAGATGAAGTGTTCAAGCTACACACTTGGTGTTGGATCTGTCTGGGCACACATTCCAACTGGATGACCTTGGAGGAAGTCATTGTCTCTCTTTGGTTTCCACATCGATGAAATGTGAGTTATCAGTTCCTGTTACAGGATTGCTGAGATTACATAAGGGCTTGTAGAGGGCTTGGTGAAGCCAAGTTGATTCTCAGAAGTGTTCACGAAGATGTAGAAGAAGCAGGAAAATGTGGGTAAATGGGTTGGATAATGCCAGTCATGCAGTGGATAAATATTGTTTGGTGAGATAGTTGGATGACCATGGATGGACAGATGGATGGATGGACAGACAGGTGGGTGGGTGGATGGATGGATGAACATGTGGATGGATGGATGAATAGATGGATGCATGAACAGATGAGTGGATCTCTATGTTGTGATTTCCACCATGACTTAACTCAGGTGTGTCATTGTTGAGGTCACCCTAGACCACCCTGTCCTTGCTGTCAGTGATCCTTAGATGCATCCTGGGTTTGTGGGCACTGGCTGCTATGTGTTGAAACTATGTGGCAACTGTGGGCTTACCATGTAGGGAAGAGCTGTGAAACCCGTGTTCTAAGAACTCCAGTTCACCACATCTCCTCTGCCCTGCTCTCAGCTGAGTGCAGGAACTCCATGGGAAGATTTATCAGACGCAGCCTCCGAGGGGACCTCCCAGTTACCGCCATATCCTGCAAAATGTTAGTGACCTCATCGTTTAAGAATATTGGTCTATGCTATTGACAACTTGTTATTAGTTTGGGGCCTCAGGGAATCTTAAAAGACCTAATGAACTATAATGAAAGGAGCTGTTGTATTTGAAGAGAGCAGATGAAACTGAAGCTGTGTGCGAGAAAAGAAACATCACCCACAGAGGCAAACCAGAGGCTGTCATTATTATCCATACATTGTGATCATCAAAATGAATAGCCAGGCACATTAAATCAGTTTGCATTATTGGGGGGGGAGGGGGAGGGGAGCAAGGAGGGCTGGTGGGAAGTTCTGTTTGTCCCCAGTCTTCTTGTTCCCACCCACACACTCCACAAGATTGGCAGCCGGCATCTCGGAATCATGAGGGAAGCTCGGATAGACCCTGGTAGGTAACAGTGGTCATTTCCCTCTGCAGACAGTGAGGCTCTACCTGTTAGAGAAAGATGGAGACCACCAGTACTTTTGGGACCAAAGGGCAAATGAGGACTGCTGTCAGAAGCCAGCCTCCACTGCTCTGTGACATGCACTCACAGTGCCTCGTCTGTCCATGAGCCTTTTTGTACGCACTATGGCCATCGTGGTGAAGTCTGATCTGCAAGCATGGTTTGCAGTGTGAGAATGGACAGATTCCCTTGGAGAGGGCCAACATTGATTCTCTGGGCTCCTGGAGACTCTCCTGGTGGTCCTTTAGTCCACCCTCAAGGTCATTCAGGCCCAAACTGTGTCCACATATGGCAGGGTACACAGGTTTTACTCTCACAATTTTTTTTTAAAGATTTATTTATTTATTTTATACGTATGAGTACACCATTGCTCTCTTCAGACACACCAGAAGAGGGCATCAGATCCTATTACAGATGGTTGTGAACCACCATGCAGGTGCTGGGAATTGAACTCAGGACCTCTGGAAGAGCAGTCAGTGCTCTTAACCATTGAGCCATCTTTCCAGCCTTATCTATTGCTTTTTAGAAGTTGGTTCTGTTGGTCATTACGTTCTTGGTTGTTTCCAATGAGCACAGTTTATTCTGATCTACTGCCACTATGGGATCCTGGGTAACAGTGAATCCGTTCTCTGGGCTTACTGGGGACCTAGGTGCCATGGCAGGCTGAGACTCCAGCTAGGGGAAGCTGTCCCTAGGATCTAGTTGTCATATCCAGCACCTTCACTTTCAAGGCCAATCACCCTTCTTCCCAGAGGCCTTTTTCTCTGCTTCTTCCTCTGCGATGGACTTGCGGCTGGCAGCCTGGGTACTCAAGGCTGCTTCCTCTCTCAGAGTGCTGGCTGCTGCTGCGGTGACAGATGGAAAACAGTGACTCAAAGAGAAGCAGGGAGCTCCGGAGCCACCCTGCCTTCCAAGTCGAAAATCACAGCCGCCCACAAGCCCAGGTACTCTCTGCGGAAGAGGTGGGCTGGCCAAGTGTGAACCGACTCTGCTGGGGAGCAGAGAAGTTTGGCGGGAGTTGGCAGCACTTCCGTTCTTGCGGGGGCTCTTGCCGAGTTCTTCTTGGCAGGGCCATCGATAAGTTGGCAGTGTGGATTTTCCTATGTTGAGATCTTGTCTTTCTCGCACAGGAGAGAATTCAGTCTGATTATCTTGAGTTCTTTTGTCTCCTCCTGCTTCAAAACCACAGCCGAAGAGCACCCCTGCATTGTAGGGTTTCTGTGGCACATGGACTCCAGAGGGATGGTGGAAATCTTCCAGAGCCAACCCACTCTGAATCGCTGCCATGTGGCACTGCACTTGATGCTTACATCATGGCTACTCCCGCCCCCAAGAATTGAGTCCTAGTTCCAAGCAGGAAAAGGGCACAGCACTGTGGATAAAAAGCATCACATGATACGGTGATGGGTATACCCTTTAGATGTGTCTCTCAGAATGGCATTCATCGGGTCCCATGTAAATATTGATGACAGCCCATGATCAGACGTTCTCCTGCCTGCAAGGCCCTCATGGAGGTGAGTGGCCCACCAGAGTCATTCAAACCATTCTCCCTGAAGCAAACAGAGGCGCTGCTAGACCTCACCACTGGTCCTCCACTTATTGCTTTCCTTCTGTCTTTAATTTCTTACTTCCTGGGGATGGCCTAACAAATGACAAGTCTGCAGGCTCCAAGATGGAGGCTCAGGTAGCTTTCCCTCCCTTGACCTCTCTCTTGATGATTCTAGTCATCCAGGGCCCTAGTCTTGCCATCACTTCTCTGCCTACTGGCTGTGCCTGTCACGAGGACACTGCTTATTGGTTTTAACACTTCTCAATCCAGAAGCCCTTCATCTCCACACTCGTACTTAATGATGCCAACAACAACCCCTTTGCAGATAAGGCTACATTTGAGGGATACACCCACAGTCTAAGGTACAATTTAGACCCTCAGGCAGCTGCTGGGAGCTGCTTACGGTGGGTGCAGGCAGCCCTCATAAGAGCCCATCTCTGCCTCGAAGGCAGCAGATCCATGCTACCAGATATGTGTCCTCTAAAAAGGCTGGATGTCCATACTTAAACTGAGAACCTACAGGCCTTGAATGTGGCAGCAGCTAGATTTCTAAGCAGCTGCTGCAGCCAACATATACATAGGCCTGGTAGCTAGGCCTGAAACACTGCTTTCTGCCCCCCCCCCCCTCCAGAGTTGGCTGCTACTCTGGCACACTGCTCTCTCTCACTCTCTCTAGAAACCACTGCTGAAGCAATGGCTCTGAAAGTTCTCTTAGCCCCATGTCAAAGCGCACAGACCCACTTAACAGGAGCAGAGGCAACAGGTTGTAGCGTATCCTTGGCCGCCATGCAACCTGCAGCCAATATCTTATCTGGTCCAGTTCTACAGGGAGTGCTCTGCTCCCATACACCCCCACCCTGCTGCAACTACTTGCAAGCACCTCAAGGTCCAGGGGTCTCATGGGAAGGATTGCAGCCATGAGTATCTGGGGTCTGAACACTTACTGAACACTGACTTCATTCTTCTTGGGCCTGAGGAAACAAGACACCATAAATGACGGCCTAGAATGTAGAAGTCCAAAGAGGGTTTTACTGAACCAAAACCTGGGTGTCTGGAAACTGTGCTGCCTGCATAGACACTGGGGCTGCTCTCTACCTGCTGCTTGTATTCTTGAGGAATCCACCCCCACCCCAGTGTCCACGCCTCATGGCTGTGTTGCTATAGGGACTGCCTGGTTATGACACTGATTTTGTACTACCCATGGCTGCATTCAACCCCCATTCCATTCCCCATGAAACAGATGTCCCATCTCAACCTGCTGAACATAGTCATACCCACAGACTGGGTATAGCCACACTGGCTTCCCAGTGTCCAGTACTCAGTCAGTCAAAAACCTAGCGGGCACACAGACTTCCATGTTTGTCTCTTAACCATTGCTTCCAAAGCATGTCATGATAAGAACCTATATATTGATGCTTCTCTGGAAATCTTAGATCACCTGGAACCCGTGGTCCCAATTCTGGCCGGCAGTGATTGGCTCAATCTTAGTGGTCCTGTATAGCCATCAACCCCAGTCCTCACCCCATCTGTAGTAGCCAGCATGACAGTGAATGGCATATTTATCTTGGAACTTCTGCCATAATTTTTCTCAGAGTGCAGCTTGAAGGGATGTGTGGAAACTGATCCAGATCTCACACACACAACTCCTGAGTCACCCTTGTTTGCCACCCCACTTCCAAACTGAGTCAGCTCCTTGTGTAAACAATTTCACACCCACCCTCTGGCAACAGCTCTTTCTACTCATGGTGATCTCGTAATTAGAGGAGTGTGTTCGCTGCCCCAGGTCACAGGACAAGGACTTGGAATGATTATTCTATAACGGTGGGATTACTGCTAGCTTTGCACATCACCGAGCCATTGCCTTCAGTGGCTCTGTTGCCATTGGATTCTCACCCTAAGGCTGCTTGCCTCTTGCAAGTCAGACCACTGCCTCTGAACCAGAGGAGGACCTGGGCCCTGAGCCCAGGGAGTTGCCTGCCCCTGCTGTCATGTGACCTGTCTCCATGGTGACAAGTAGAGGCACAAATGTGTGGCCCCTCCAGCTCTTGGCCTTTGCTCTGGATATTTGATCTCCATAGCCAGGACCAGCTGACACCTGTCTGTACCCAGACACTAAGTTGTTCCCCAGCCCTGGGGGCTGGGGGGGGGGTCCTGGTTCACTTCTGGTCCAGCTCTAATCCACCTGCTAGGAGGTGACACCTGAGATTCGGTGATACCTGAAAGCCAGAACTAGAGCAACTTTAAAGCCCTCTTCCTACGCACCCACTCATTCATGAGAATGATCTGGGGTGGGGGTGGGGTTGTTAAGGATTCCAGAAAACCAGCTGGGTACAGTGGCAGGCATCTGTAACCCCACATTTGGAAGCTGAGGCAGGAAGATTACAAAGTTGAGGATCTTGTCCCCCACCCCACCCCTGCGAATTTCATTGTTCAGTGACACAGTCGAGTCAGGTCCAGCTCTGGGGTGGGGCTGGGTGTTGGTTTATAGATTCTAACTAGTACTTTTCAGACTGGGTGACGTCAGAGGTTCAGGGACCTAGAGCACCAATCTGCAATGTTAGTTGTGTGAAGTTTAGGGCCTAAGCTCTGCTCTTTTTTTTTTTTTTTCTCCCATGTGTGTTTGCCTGCATGTACATATGTGCACCATATGTATAACTTGTGCCTACAAAAGCCAGAAGGTGGCACTGAATTCCTTGGAACTAGAGTTACAGGTGATTATGAGCTGCTATGTGGGTGCTGCAAACAGAACCTAGATCTTCTGTAAGAGCAGCAAGGGCTCTTAACTGCTGAGCCATATCTCTCCCTGGCTCTGCATCCCCTGATTTGGTGTGCTCGGCTCGGGCACTTGGGCCTTCCTGTCACGTTCCTGGTGACTGGATGCTGCTGGCTCTGGAACCCTATTTTAAGAACCACTGCCTTACCAGCTGCTGTCCTTACTCTCCATCTTTTGGATCAGAACCTTCCTTGTGGCTCCTTGTCACAATGGGAGGAACTTGTGGAGAAACGCCCTGTCTCAAAGCCACACCCCCAACTCTGCTATCTTCCCTTATAGCCCTTTGCTCCCGTCTCCCCAGGACCCCTCAGCCTCAGACAGACATCCCTTACCTGGTGCCCAGGTGGCCAACCAGGTGAGCCTGGTTTCTGCTCCCCTCAGTGAGTATCCCCAACACTAATTTAAAACACCCGTGCCTCTTGTCAAATACATTGTTGCCATTAAAACTAAAGATTCAATGGGTGGATTACAGAGCTACAAAGGAATCAGACACTGCTATAGAAAAGATGTAGTAACTGGAAGATGTTCTTGAGAAAATAGCCTGGGCCACTTACATTGAGGAAGAGGAAAGGCAGTGTATGGATTGGGGGGCGGGGCACAGAGCACCTGGAGAGGCAGCCGAGGGCAGAAAGAAACAGACCCCTGAAGAAGAGAAGACTGGGAGGTGGGGGCATGCAAAATAAACCAGCCAAACTTAGGGCAAATTACCCATCACATAGGTCCTGGTGAAACTACAAACTGGCAGCCACCCCACCCCACCCTACCCCACCCCACCCCACCCCAGGAGGAAAAACTCTTAAGCACCTGCTGGGAATGTAGAGCCAGCTCTACATACACTGTGTCTGGAGGCGCCTGGGCAGCTGTGTGGGTTTGTAAGAAAGGAACTGCCAGCCCTGATTACTACTACTACTACTACTACTACTACTACTACTACTACTACTACTTCTACTACTACTACTACTACTACTACTACTACTACTACTACTACTTCTACTACTACTACTTCTACTACTACTACTACTACTACTTCTACTACTACTACTTCTACTACTACTACTTCTACTACTACTTCTACTACTACTACTTCTACTACTACTTCTACTTCTACTACTACTACTACTACTACTACTTCTACTACTACTTCTACTACTACTACTGCTACTACTTCTACTTCTACTACTACTACTACTACTACTACTACTTCTACTACTACTTCCCCCTTCCCCCCTCCCCCTCCCCCTTCTCCTCCTTCCCAATTAGCTGCAAAAGTTCAGTCATTTAATAAGAAAAGCTCCACACCCTTACTCTATGAATGACAGTACCCTGGGAATTGGGGGCTTAGCTGTCTGTAGGAGGACGTAAGTCAGACTCCTGGGAGTATGAGCTGGTTGCACAGACATGGGCATGAACTGAATGGGAGGCTAGAGCCAACCCTGACTTCTACACTTTACCTCACCAAGAGGCCAAGACGTTATCAAACTCAACAGCCAAGGCAGCAAATTGTACCCAAGAAGCTTGTGACCTAAGATAAAGGTAGAGGGTGAGGGGAAGGAGACATGCCATACACAGATGTTGCTAACTGGTCCCAAGGCTCTAACCCTGTACCTTGGGAAGAACAAGGTCCTGAAAAGTCTCTGAAGAGAAGTCTTGTTCAAGTGTCTGCAGCCCCTGGCAATTGAAGCCACATTTAGGACAAGGGCCACTCTGGGACCACAGAGTCCATCCGTCATCACTGCATAGGCTCTGAGGTATTGAGGAGAGCAGAGATAGTGATCATTGGCTGTAAGAGGCAAGTGTGCCTGCAGAAAACTCAGGAGCTAGCATTAAAAGCAGCATACCAGAGGAATAGGGCACAGGTGTTTCTAACAATAAAAACCAAGGGGATAAATGACTCACCAGGGAAGTGCTTCAGTGCCTCCCCCCCCCCATGTCCCCAGAAATGAAAACATTGAAAGAACTAAGAAGAAATGGAGCATCTTGGGAAACTGAGCGAGGGGAGGGCTCTCAGCTCTGTCAGATCAAGCATGAAGAACTTCGCAACAAGACCTGAATTCTTAGTTGATGCATGGACTGTTCTCAAGATCTGAGTCTGCAGGGTCAACAAGATGGCTCAGGGGGTAAAGATAATTGCTGTCGAGCCTAAATCTTCAGTTTGATACCCAGAACCCACATGGCAGAAGGATAGATTGTGCTCCTGAAAAAAAAAATTATCCTGTCTTTCACACATGTGCTGTGATATGTACATGCGTGCACATATGTAAGAGTGTAAAAAAATATTTTTAATTAGAGTGAGCCTGAGCCAGGTATGGTGGCACATTCTTTTGAGCCCAACATTTGGGAGGCAGAGGCAGGTGAATCTCTGTGAATTCGAGGTTAACCTAGTCTGTATAGTGAGTTCCAGGACAGCCAAGGGTATGCAGAGAGACATTATCTCAAAACAAACAAAACTTGAGCCTGCAAGGCCCAACTGCAGCCCACCGTGTAGATCTCGTTTTCTGCTGAGCACACAGATGGTGGACTCTGTAGAAGAGAGATGCTAGTTCTTTACATATGCTCTCATAAAGCTATAACCTGTGTTTCCTGTGAACTGGAAGGGGTATAATATTGAGCATCATAAAAGGCTCAGAAACCAAATGATTTAAAAATTGTTAGGTTCAGCCTGATCTGTATTTAACTTTATGGTTTATATTAATGCACTGGAAAACAACTAAGGTCAAAACCACATTACCTAAGGTCTTAGGGAAAGCACACAGTCGTTAAATAAATTGGAAAGAGGGAGACAATAAACAGGAATTAATGAAATAGAAATTAAAATGAGAAAACAGAAGGATCCATAAAAGCTGAGGCTTTTCTACCCAAGCAGCCTGGAGAGCTGGGTCGTTCCTGGGTATTGTCTCTCTCTCTCCCAACCCTCCAAATGGATCCTGTGTTTGCTGCAGTCATTTTTATGGTGGCTGTGAATGTCCCTCCCTGTCCTGAGCAGAGCTGCCCCTCCATGCAGCCAGGTCTCAGCTTTAAGCTCAACTCCAACCTCATTTATCAAAGTCCTTTTGTCTTCCAGCTGCTGCCTCCCAGGGGTTGGAAAAAACAAAAGAAAGCAAAACAAAACAAAACCCTCTTTTCTCCATGTCTAGCTCTTCCCCGCTGCAACTATTTCTCCCTACAACAGAAAGCCTGCTTTCCTTACCTGCCCCCTACGCAGTCCCTGAGTCTCCATCATGTTCCCCATTCGTGAGACTGGACAGTCACCCCCCCTCCCCCCCCCCACACACACACAATGGCAGGCACAGACCCTTTTGTAGCTTTGGATTAGGCTGAGGATTAAGCCCCACCTCATCCCATTGTCCTCCCATACCAACTTTCTCGGGGTTTTAAGAACACCTTTCTCTAGCCCACCATGTCCTGATCTCTTCCCAGAAGGCCTTGTCCCGCCCTACACTTCTCCCTGTACTGACCCCAGGTGTGGAGCAACCACCTACAGCTGGATCCCACTGATGCTGCCCACAGCTACCAAGGTCTGCACCGCACTTGGTTCCCTGACCCTGCCAAGTTTCCCGATGACAGCATGTGCCTGCCCATTGATATGGGATGGCTATTGTCAAAGATTCTGTAAATTAATTTGTATGTGCATGCATGCATGTGAGTGTATATACAGGAGCATGCATAAATGCCGTATGCACATGGGTTCCTGCAGAGGCCATCAGAGGCCATCAGATCTCCAGTTGCAGGCATTTGTGACCCATCTGATATAAGTGTTGGGAACCAAATTCTGGTCTCCTACAAGCAAATGCTTTTGGTCACCAAGTCATCTCTGTATCCCCTCTCCATGGCCATTTTGACAAATGGAAAAAGAAATAAAAGATGCTGTTTCACGCTGGCTTTTTAGGCTTATGGCTATCCAAGGGAAGTTTTAAAAGAATCTTCAGTAGTAGGAAAGTATTGAGGCCTAGTGGGGAGGGCAAAATGTAAACTTAATCTGACCCCTATGTCCCCCGTGGTCATAGTCTTATAGAAATAATGTAGGGTACTAAGCTGTGTATATTGATTTTTGTCTCTGTAATGAGACCCTTGCATGATTCTGGGTGTGCATTCATGGTCTCCCTGACAACGTGAAGGCAATGTGGTGGTAATCCCCCAAGAGTGTTCACCAGAAAGCTGACCTCTCTGGGTTATCTCTCCTTGACTGGCATGGTGGCATTAAAGACACTGCTTTTCAGTTGATGCTTTGGCTGTTGGAATGAGATGCTGGTGACCTTATGTCCTCCACTGAGGAATTTGTGCCTGGGTGGCTGGTTGGGCTCATTATATGATGATCCCAGGCCTTGGGTGGCTCCATCTTTTCTGCGGGGTGGCAGATCCTTGGAGGGTGACCCTAGATGGAGCGTGGGAGGCCGGCTGTAAGACTGCTGAGTTGTCATATGGACAGGATGTTGGTTTCCGTTTTCTAGGAAAGATGTGGGAAGATGTTTTAAACTGAGCTAAGGAAGAAACACTTCCCATCATTCTTAGAGTCACCAAGACATTGAAGATGCAGCACAAGCTACAGTATTGTTCAGCTAGGGATGATTTCAGGACAAGGAACTAGAAAGCACTTCACTCTAGCTTCTCCAGGAACCATGTCCCCACCTTCCTACAGCTCAGCTCCCTGGGATGGACACACACACTGGGTCACCCTATGTGAGAAACAGTCCACACATCAGAGTCTCCCGCCCCCAGATACCAGCAGAGCTTGGTCAGGCCCAAGTGACCATGTGTGCTGCAGGCTGTGGCTGTGCAGCAAACACCACAGACCAGCTACAGCAATAGGTTCTGAAGTCAAGGTGCCTGCAGGTTTCATCTCTCACCATTCCAGGGAAAGCCTTTCTACCCCATCCAGCTGCTGGAAGTTGCAGGTGTCCCTGGCTTGTGGCCTCCACTCTATCTGTGCCTTGTATGCCTTGTATGGTCTTCTCTGTGGGTAGACATCCAAATTCCCCTGTTCTGAGGACACCAGCCATGCTAGACTTGGGACCCAGCCTCACCCTGTGTGATTTCATTTTACTGTGATCACATCTATTTCCCAACTGTCCATTTATGCCTCTTGAAATGAGACTTTAAGTACATTGACCTTAAACGTATTTGGAGGATGCGTAGTGTCTGTAGTCTGGTCTTGTGTGCTTAGTGGGTATAACACTTGTTATACTCATTGTTGCTCACCGGAGTTGGGGATCCTGAGAACCAGGAAGGAATGAAGCAGAAGCACTCCCTACCCCCTACTCAGAACCTACATGGCCCCTCCCACCCACTGTGTCTGGAGCTTGGCCTGCAGTGAAGACAGGAAAATCCCACAGCTGCTGCCCAGAAATCCCACAGTCCGAGCAGAAGGGGCTGCCCAGCTCAGCATGGATTTTAGCAGAGCCTCAGAGAATGGGCAGCCCTGTAGACAGTTAACATGGTAAAAAACAGGCCTTTTCTGTCACAGAGAGGCCATCTCAGTGTCCTTCCAGGTTTGTCCTCGTTTTCCAGAGAGATCAAGGACTCCCATCTCTTCACAAGAAATCTTTGTGGAATAGGATCTGAGCTGACGCAGGGGGAGTGAAGGAAGATAGATGAGAAGCCAGGATCTGATGGCAGAGCGAACCTTCCTTAAGGGCAAATCCAACTGGGAGTTTTCAACCAGTGTCGCTGGTACAGATTCCAGCTCCCAGAGAACTGTGAGGGGAGCTGAGGCCCAGGCAGGAGGCGCTGACTTCAGGCCCCATTCCCAGGCTGGTTTTGAAGTTCTGCTTTGCCCATGCTAACTCCTCTTCATTGGCAGCCCCTGACCAGTGCTCCTCAGGAGCAAGTCTGTGTAGAACCCACTTGTGAATCTCCCAGAAACAGCATTCCTGCCCCACATCTTTTGTTGGGGCTCCACAGGAAGCCTTGTGAAAGGCAAGAAACAGGTGCATTTCCTTAATGCCTGATGAACATGTACCATCTCGAAGTTCTCCTGCAGCCCCTGGGCACACTCTGGAAACAAGGTGTGATAGTGCCGGTTGTGAACTCAGGCAGATCTAGAGTTACCTAGGAGACAAAAAGCTTCATCACTAGGTTAGGTTATTTGAGGCGGGAAGACTCACCCTGAATAGGTGGTAACATTTCGTGGGCTGGGGTCCTGGACTGAACCCAAAGGAGAAACCGAGCTGAGCACCAGCACGTATTCGTCTCCTTGCTTTCTGACTGTGCACGCAGAATGCCCAGCTGCCTCATGTCCCTGCCACTGTGGCAGACTGTACCCCCAATTTGTCCTTCCTTCCTGTCACTTTGTTAGGTATTTCATCCCAGCAATGCTAAAGATAATTGATATACAGGACTTCGCAGATGTGTACTGTATCGGGTGGGGTCATATGTAGAAGGACGTGGGGGCCAGGCCTAGACCAGCAGAGCCACTGGGATTCCACTTTGACATTTCACAGGAGAGGTTCCTGAGCAGGAGCCTAGCCTGAGCCCCCAGTCTACCACCTCCGCAGAGAGCTTGAGGGAGGCCTTGTCTGGGCTATTTTGTAACTCTGGGTCTGTTTCCTTACCTGTTCTCCAAGGATTGGAGAGGTCATGCCCCGGGGCTGTGTGAGTAAAGACAGATCTCCAGGGTCGGCTTGCTTAGCAACCAGAAAGCCAGCACACCAACCAAGGAAGTCAGAGGATAAGAACCAGTTCTTCAGGATTCAAAAATACCATAACAAAGAATACCACAGGTGGACTAAGTTAGCCGCCGAGGATTTGTCAAGGGATCGAGCTGGTAGTCTGAAAGTCTCAGAGAATGAAAACAAAGAAGGGATGTTAGCAGGAGGGAGAGGCATCAGGAGGGTTCTTCATTTAAGGGAAAGTCCCAGGGTGCAGGTTCAGCAATGAAGAGTACTGCTGCTCTGCCAGAGAACCCAAGCTTCATTCCCAGAACCCATGTCCGGTGAGTGGCTCACAACCATCTTTGATTTCATCTCCAGAGGATCTGATGCCCTCTTCTAGCCTCCACTGGTACCTGCTCGCATGGTACACATCTGCACAAACAGAACACACATACACATGGATACAAATATAAACACACACACACACACACACACACACACACACACACACACGGGTTTTTTCAAGACAGGGTTTTTCTGTGTAGCCCTGGCTGTGCTAGAACTCACTCTATAGACCAGGCTGACCTCAAACTCAGAAATCCACCTACCTCTGCCTCCCAAGTGCTGGGATTAAAGGCATGCACCACTACTGCCTAGCTATAAACATCTTTTTTTTTTTTTTTAAAGATAAAAAGAAATTAAAGGATGTTTTAGAAGAACAAGCTGGAAGGCAGGCAGAAATATAATCTTACAGTTAACAGAACACATCTTCCAGAAGGAAATGCCTTTTGAAGACTGAACATGACCATAATAAACCCCAGATGGGAGAGACAGACAGGCAGACAGACAGAGATGGCACAGAGAGTGAGCAGACAGAGACACAGAGACAAACTTAGTCTGAATGACAATACCTATAGAAGATAAAGAGTCTCCAGTGTTGGAATTCAATCCTGGGTTTGGATGAGGAGAGACGCTTAGTAGGAATTCTATATCCAACAAAATCATCTGCCACTCTAAAGGAGGGGGAAAAAATCTCCAACTGTCTTATAGCTTAGAAAATTCTTTCCATACAATCCTTCTGAAATATAATTTGGTAATATCCTTCCATCAAATGAAAGACAATTCCCAGACCTAAGGAGATGTAGAATTCACAAAATCGGAGAGCCTACCCAGGCTGAGCATAAGAAAGGTTCCAAGGACAGTGTCCAATCAAGACAATACAAATGATGTAGGAGGTAAAGGGTCCCCAGATGAGGGTGCTGAGCACTATACATGGTCCCCACTCTCCAATGAGACAGGCTTGGAGTCCACTCTACAATCATCTTGTTACAAAGCCTGGCATACAGAATGATAACCAGCTGTTTCTAGCCATGCTGCCTGAGTGTGGTCTGCTGAGCACATGCTAGCAAACACTGTCACTACCACACTTAAATGCCCGTGCCAGAGCAAGATGGCTGGTCATGACCTAACATAAAACAACAAGGAAGGCCGGGCGGTGGTGGCACACACCTTTAATCCCAGCACTTGGGAGGCAGAGGCAGGCAGATTTCTGAGTTCGAGGCCAGCCTGGTCTACAAAGTGAGTTCCAGAACAGCCAAGGCTATACAGAGAAACCCTGTCTCGAAAAAACCAAAAACAAACAAACAAACAAAAACAACAAGGAAGGAAGGAAGGAAGGAAGGAAGGAAGGAAGAAAGAAAGAAAGAAAGAAAGAAAGAAAGAAAGAAAGAAAGAAAGAAAGATTGCTTTGATATTTGAAAATTCTTCAGTATGTGGCCTGAGATTGGTTAGTGATGGAATTATTACATTTTGTACATTTTGATCCAGGTGGGTTCTGGCGCGAGTTCTGTTCACATAGGATAAATACCGATCCATTTCTTGTTTTAAAATCTCATGGAATTTTGCCTGATTTTGCACACCATGGAAGGACTGTTGCAGACAACCTTGGGGGACACTGTGGCACTGTGGGCAAGAAACCAATACATCCCTCACCTTACATGTTAGGCATCAAGGGACGTGGCAGAAGTTGACGTTTCCGGAGACAGAGCGTTCAGCATTCCTCTTGGAGTCACAAGGGCAACCACCAGAATCATTAAAAATAAAACAGAGCTGAGAAAAATCGAGGGAAGGAGGCACAGGGGAGGGGATGGAGGTGGAGGTGGAAACAGATTCCGCTCATTTTTCACACTGAGGAGCCCTGGGACTTGCCTATCAGTGCTACAGTGCTCATATACTGACTGCAATATGAAAAGAATGCAGCAGGCCACTGAGCCAAGTACTTCCAAGGGTGGGGTTGCACGCAAGTGAACACAAGTGGTGTGTGCTGGATTGATCGGACAGTTCATCAAGTGGATACTTTGCTTTTACGGGGAAAGCTCCAAAGCTGGGTGCTAGCACCCCCTGAACGTCCTTCAGCCAGGCAGCAGGGTCTGAGGAATAGTCAGAGGGTATCAGAGCTGCTCTCCCACCAGCCTTGAAGCTGCTGTGTGTCTGTCTGCCCTGGGGGGTGCCCGTCTTTGACGAAAGGCACAAAGTGTAATGTGTTTAAAGATAGTAAGATTTTGCCAGATGTGGTGGTGAGGAGGCAGGGGCTACATAGTGAATTCCAGGCCAGCTGGGATATAGGAGAGAACATGCCTACAGCATGGTTTTTAGATATGTCACAGTATTAAGATTAAAAAAATAAGCAAGTGAATAAAAAAAAAAAGCAGGTGAAGTGATGTGTCTCATAATTCTTCTGTTTCATGTTGAGTGCATATCCTTCGATCCTATACAAACATCAACTCTCCAGTTTTTAAACAATTAAAATGGAATGTTACAGACATACAGAGGTTCAGGAACCTGGACTGAGAGGAGGACCCCCTCTCCCACTGGCTATTTGGCATCACCTCCCTAGCTGGGGTCTCCAGGTTCCATAGCTCCTGGCCCATCCAAGGCTTGGAGCAGAGCAGGTTTCTGTCCGAGCTTTCTGGACAGTTCCTAGCTTCTCTCCTTCAATGCCTTGTTTTCCAGAGTTATCACCTGTGTCCTCGGGTTGGAACTGTATGTGGCAGCAGTTTGCAATTGGTCTCGAAGACAAACATTACCCATGCCCAGGGTGTGGGCAATGATTTTGTATTTAAAAGTTTAATTTAATTTAGCTCTTTATAATGTGTGTACTATTTACCTATTTTTATTCTTTTAGTTTTTGAGACAGGTTTCTCTGTGTTATAGCCCTGGCTATCCTGGAGCTCACTCTGTAGACCAGACTGGCCTTGAACTCAGGTCTACCTGCCTCTGCCTCCCAAGTGCTGGGATTAAGGGTATGTGTCACTACCACCCAGCTACCGCTTAAAATTTTATATATTAGTTAACTTTACTCTTTATTGTAGATCTTTTTGCATTTATTTGTTTGCTTATCTAGTGTGTGTGTGTGTGCTCGCAGGCACATGTACACCTGCTCATGTATGCCACAGCATGTGGGTGGAACCCGGAGGACAATTTGCAGGTGTCATTCCTCTCCTTATACGTTGTGGTTTCTAGGGATTGAACTCCACAGAGCAGTGCCCTTACCATTTGAGCCGTCTCACTGGCTCTGACCTTTCCTTCTATAATTCATTCTTTCTCTCTCTCTCTCTCTCTCTCTCTCTCTCTCTCTCTCTCTCTCTCTCTTTCTCTCTCTTTCTCTCTCTTCTCTCTCTCTCCCTTCCTTCCTTCCTTTCTTTTTTTTCTTCCTTCTTTCCTTCCTTCCTGTCATCTATCAATTATCTATCATCTACCTATCTCTATCATTCATCTATCTATCTATCTATCTATCTATCTATCTATCTATCTATCTATTCTTTACATACATTACATCTTGACTGATGTTCCCCCCTACCTCCACTCCTAGTTCCCTCTCCCAACCTCTCCTCTCCCCTAGATCCAAATCCACTTCTCCTCTGTTTCCCCTCAGAGAGTGGGGTGGGGGGCAGGCCTCCTAGGGATATCACCCAAACATGGCACAACAAATTACAGTAAGACTAGGCACAAACCCTCATTATCAAGGATGGATGAGGTGACCCAGTAGGAGAAGGGTCCCAAGTTCAGGCAGAGTCACAGATACTTCCTACTCTTGCTGTTAGGGATCCCAAAAGAACACCAAGCTATGCAGCCATAATGTATATGCAGAGGACCTGGCTTAGACCCATACAGGATCCATGAGTGTCCCTTCAGTCCCTGTGAGCCCCTGTAAGTCCTGCTTAGTTGATTCTGTGGGTTGTGTTCTCATGGTGTCCTCGACCCCTCTGGCTCCTAGAATCCTTCCTCCCCCTCTTCTCTCCCTGACTTTGCCTAGTGTTTGGTGGTGGTGGGGGGGGAGCAGCCTCTGCATCTGCTCCTCTCGGGCGCTGGACACTGCCTCTCTAATGACCGTTGGGCTAGGCACTTACCCTTGACATCAAGATGTCGTATAGAGTAGACCCATGCCCTGGCTCATGCTCTCCTTCTTCAGCCTCCTACAACCTTGGCAGCTTGTGTCTTCTGACCTCACAGCCAGTCTCATTCCAGGACACACTGCACAGGGGGTGGGTATGCTGGGAGCAACTCCAAGAATCTCCTGACCTGTCTTTTCTTGTCTTCTCCAGGCCTTGCAAAGCCCATTGGGCTGGTGGAGGGGCCAGGTGGCCTGGGCCAGGGAGGAGTGGCTGCCACTCTGCAAGATGACAGCCAAGAGACCGAGGGCAAGTTCGAGGACTTTGGGTACAATGCGCAGCTCAGTGACCGCATCTCCCTGGATAGGACCATCCCTGACTACAGGCCCAAGAGGTGAGCAGCCTGGCCTTAGCAGCTGCGGACTGGAGGTGGGGTTCTGCTGTACAGGGTGTGGGGCTGCAGAGCATCCCTCGGCCTCTTTGTGGCTCTGTCTCCCTTTCTCCCTCTGTCTCTGTATCTCTCTGTGTTTCTTCTGTCTCCCTCAATCTTCCTAACTTTTGTCTGTCTCTCTGTGTCTGTCTCTCCCTCTCTGTCTCTATCTCTCTCTGTTTCTTTCTGTCTCTGTCTGTCTCTCTCTCTGTCTCTGTTTCTTTCTGTCTCTCTCTGTATCTCTATCCCTGTCTCTGTCTCTCCCTATCTCTCTCCCTCCCCTGTCTCTGTTTCTGTCTGTCTGTCTCTCTGTCTGTTTCTCTCTTTCTCTGTCTCTCTCACTGTCTCTGTCTCTCTGTCTCTCTCCCTGTTTCTCTCCCTCCCTGTCTCTGCCTCTCTCTGCCTGTCTCCATCTCTCCCCTGTCTCTCTCCCCCTGTCTCTGTCTCTCTCTTTGTCCCTCCCTCCCTGTCTCTGTCTCTCCCTATTTCTGTCTCTGTCTACTCATCTCTCTCTTTCTGTTTCTACCTCTGTTTTTCTGTTTGTCTCTGTTTTTCTCTCTGTCTCTGTCCCTCCCCTGTCTCTGTCTGTCTGTCTCTGTCTATCTGTCTCTCTGTTTCTTTCTGTCTCTCTCTCTGTCTCTCTCCCTGTCTCTGTCTCTCTCCCTTTCTCATCTCTCTCTGTCTCCCTCCCTGTCTCTATCTCTCTGTCTCTCTCCCTATCTCTGTCTCTCTCTGTCTATATCTCTCTCTGTCTCTCTCCCTCCCTATCTCTGTCTGTCTCTCCCTGTCTGTCTCTCTCCCTCCCTGTCTCTCTTGCCCCTCTGCTGTCTTCTGCTATGTTCATCTTTTTGAGCCCCACCCCACACACAGGATCAGTCCCCTTTCTCTTTGGTCTCAGAGGCTGGCAGGCTAGAGGTGGCTGGACTATCTCTATGAGCCCAGCTATAGCTGTGTGCATATACAATGCACATAGGCATGTGGATGGACTTTAACACCTGTGCTAGAGGCCTTGGTTCCTGCTAATTGTGTTCTTCTCGCTGGCTTTTGCAGCTATCGCTGGTGTGTGAGTAATGATATTGCTCAGTGAGCCTCCAGTGTCTGAAAGGTTTCAGCAGTCCTTCAGAGGGTGGGGCCATCTTGTTCCTTACCACAAAGATGCTCACTGCTATGACTTCGCTTGTGTCTCAGGACTGGCTTCTTGTCCCTAATTATTATCCCAGTCCAAAAGCACATAACGGAGCTGACCAGAGCTGAAATTGAACAAATTATCGTGATAGGAGGACCAGCTAGGCCCAGGGCATCCATGACTTCAAGACTTTGAGTTGTCAGCAGCAAGCTGGCTGGTCTTGAGCTCCATCACAGACTACCAGGAGAGGAGACGTAGATAGGGAAACTCTCAGCAGCGCCTAATAACTAAGTTCAGGGCTCATCACCTGCCGGATGCTTCTTGGAGCCTCGTGAAGGTCAATGAGTGAGAGGTCTGTTTTCAGCATCTCTACTGCCTGATGGACCTAAGGACTAGAACTCAAGCAAGGAGCTTGCCGAGGAGGGTGGGGCCAAGAAGAAGGTGAAACGAGAAGCTCTGGGAGTTGCCTCACCAGAGCAGTGGGCGCAGTGATGGAGAAGAAAGGAGGGACCACCCCACCATCTACCGAGTTCCTGAACCTCAGTCTTCAGACTGCATTTGAGAATTTTTATTCCTTACCCCCAGTTTGCTCAGTGCATGAGCCACGGTGGTAAGATGGCCAAAGCCCAGAGTCCCAGCTGGCTGTGATGCCCCAAATCTGGAACAGTTCTCTGGGGCTGTGCTTGAACCGCTCCCAGGATGGTGCCTGGGCTGGGGTGATCCTCCCAGCAATGGAACGGAGACTGCACCTCCAGGATTATTCTGGTAGCTGTGCTATTTTTTAAGTCCCAGAATAACCTGTATTTTTTTCATGCCTGATTCTTTTTATTTTTGGGTAACTTCTGAAATTCAGAAGTTGAATTATTTACATCCTGAGGCAGACCCAGGAAGCTAGCTGCTGCTTTCAAATCTGAGGTTACGCAAAGGTTTATGATCTGCTTTGACAGAGCCTGGTGGGGCCCTGTTATATCCTTTCTTGAAGCCCACTGATCTGGGTTGGGAAGGTGAGAAAGGGCTATGGAGTGTGTGGGTAAGATCCTGACTTGGACAGTCCACCTGTATCAGAATGTCACTCGCTCGTCTTGCCAAGGAGCAGTGAGCTCTCCCAGCCTGATGTTCCTACCATGGACTCTCCCTGATTGGCAGTCCCATAATGGGGTTCTCCCTGATGGACATTCCCCTTCCCAATGAGTGAACCAAGGACAGGTGTATTCAGAACTCCATCACTCAGCTCTTGGGCCCCCTTTTCCCATGTCTAGTTCCATGAAGTATGGCAGAAGGTCTACTCCACGTGACGCATGTGTGCCAGGCCTGGCTAATCGGAGCAAAGGCATGATGGGAACCAGCCCAGAGAGACTGAGCCATGGGCATGTTGGGGATGCTGAGAAATAAAACAGGAGCAAGTGGGATGTCTGAGCATGCAGGCGGATGGTCAAAGAGGGCAGGCTCTGAGATAATGCTTAAAGAGACACCCACACATCCTGGGGGGCTCAGCCCCTTCATGTCCTCTTTAGCCCTCATGTAACCGTAGCACATGACAGTCCCCAATCTAAAATCTTTAAAGAGGCTTCCAAATTCCTGCTCTCCCCCACCCTAACCCCAAAACCATGGCAAGATGTGACTATCGGATGAGTGAGTCGTAAGCAGAGGCTGCTGTGTGCAGCCATAGAGGCTGCTGTGTGCAGCCTGAGGTAGGACATCGGACGAGCAAGGTGAACGCATGGGCTGTGTCGTTGGCGTCTGTGAGCATTGCCCTGCTCAGCAAATTTTCACACCTGGTGTTAGTGACAGGTGTCTGAGGGTGGCTAAGTGGGAAAACTGATCATTGCAAGCTCAGTCCAGGCTCCCCAAAAGCTTTCTCTCTATGATTTCCTCAAGGACTTCACGGTCCCAGCATGTCCAGAACATGCCTCCAGGACCATCGGGCATGATTACCAGAAACTGGGCTGGAGGCGTGTGCGCATGTGTATGCACACATGTGAGTGCGTTCAAGCGCCCACAGGTGACACTACCCACTCAGATGACTTCTCACTCTTTCTTGTCTGTGCCATCGTTGGATGTCTTTTGTCTGGGGGTGGACAGTTTTTCTAATTAAGCAGCAGCTTTAATTATGGCACAAAGCGCATCACAGAGATGTTGATTACTAAGCCTGCCCCTGGGATGACGAAAGGAGGCCGGTAAATCCAAATTAAACAGTGTCATCAGAACGAACAGCGCTCCCCAGAAGCCTCTGTTGTGATGTCCCTTGCCTCATGTTTGCGGTCTCCATGCATATTCATGGTCTGAGCCAGGAACAGCTTGGCTGTCAGCTCCGATAAGTGCGGACTGAGTGCATGACAAACGGAAGGCTGAGCTAGCTCCTTGGATTCAGGTTGGCAGATAGATCTGCACCGTCTACTGGACGCACCCCACCTCCGCCTCTTTGTGCTCTTGGTCCTTGTGAGGATCAGGGGTATTTTGGACACTGCAGATCTCAGGGCAGCTGGAGTTCCCCGAAGACACACCCCTTGACCTGTGTTCTGTGGCACAGTTGTTTTGTCCGTTCATTTTTGATTGGTGGTGGTCTTCTAGAGGATCTCCTCATGTAGTCCAGGCTGGGCTGAAAGTCACAGTCCTCCTGCCTCAGCCTTCTGAGTATTGAGATGACAGGCATGTGTCCCCACTCCTGGCCCTGGTTTTTAGTAGGTGTGGAGCTGTGGACAGCAAGTCCTTGTCCTGAATGCACAGCTAGTCCTTACCAGCTCTCTCTGCCTAGGTTTATACTCTGGCAGGGCTGTGCAGGACAGCTGGAAGGACTTGCTTCCAGCCCAGAAACTGTCTCTGATACTCCAAAACTGTCCCTGATTGATACCACATAGTGGAGTTATGAAACCTAATCTGACAATGAAAGCCATCGTCCTTACATCCTTAAATGCAGACCACTGGAGTTAGAGCCCAGGGCTGGCTCTGGGCTTCTCAGTCTGAAGGTCAACAGAGAACATCAAGAGCTGAGCTGACTCAGAATATAAAGTGTCACCTGGACCTGGGTGATCTGCCAGCACCAGTGACCCACAAATGGTTTGAGGGTTGTCACTGCCTGAAGGATAAGGGACATACCTACACCTCTGTGAGGCCAGAGAGGGCTTGCCTGTCTCTGAGTGGCTGGTTCACTAGTTTGAGGTCCCTTCCTGTTTCCCTGTGAGAGAGGGTGGTATGAGAGTGTCCTGTGTGCGTCTATTACATCTGTGTGTCTTGCTTCTGACGCATGGTTGAAGTGTGTCTATGTTCCCAAAGGGAGTCTGAACTTGTGAGAAGAAGGATGGTGGGCAGAACGTGTGGGCTTGCCTCGGCTTTTTGGTTCTTGTGGCTTTCAGTCTTTGTGCATGGACGTGTGTCTGTGGCCATTTGTCCTTAACTGTAGGGACAGGCACTGTGTAAATGTATGTGTCCCACATGTCATCAACATGCCAACTGGAGAGGTCTTGGTGGGATGTGTCTGGGTCTCCAGGCAAAATGCTGTGTGTACATGTGTGAATGTGGACATGCAGGTTCGGAAATGTGTGCTCATCTGTGCAAATGTGTGTGCCACAGTGTGTGTGTGTGTGTGTGTGTGTGTGTGTGTGCATAGGTGTGGGTATTTTGTAGGGCAGGCTTGCCTCTAGCAACATTGGATGGATGGGTGGGTGGATGGATGGATGGATGGATGGATGGATGCACTCAGTCTGTGAAAGACAATTTGATACAGGAGGGACCCCTAGTCTCTGGGTCCTTACTGTCTCATTCCTCTGGCCTTGGAGGTGCTCCTCCTCAGCTTCTTAGATGGTGGTGAGAAGGCAGTAGCACAGGTGACTGCCTACTTGAGGGTTTTGAACTCATGTGTATGCTCTGCTTAGATGAGCCTGTGTTACTCATGTGTGTACTCTGGATGAGCGTGTATTTCCCAGCAAGGCAGGACTCTGCCATGCAGCATGGCAGAATTGCAGTCCCCAAGGACCTGCCTTCCAAGAATCTCCTCGTACAATATTCCCAGAAACGAGGGCATAGTTCCCAAATGAGCAACTTCCTGTCTGCTGAGGCCCAGCCTGGCATGAGACATGGGTCCCGTTGCCTCGCAGCCAGTGGCTCTTGGGGACACTTCGCTTCTTGTCATTCTCACAGTTGTTTTTCCAGGGCACAAGGGGCAGCCTCGTGCATTTCCATTAGCACCGATGATCTGGGCATCTGGGGAGTGGTGCTCAAGTTCTTGGCAAGTGTGCAGCTCCTGCTGTCTCTCAGGCAGGATTCTCCTATTTCCCCATTATGAGCTTGAATCTCTGTGGCACATGGCCCTTTTAGTATACTTCCCAGCCTCGACTTCACCCTTCTATCCAACTCATGCTCAACCATGGGTTTGCAGAAACCCCACTCTGTGCCAGCTATGGGAGGGAAAAGCCATGATGGGCAAACTAGTTGGCTGATTGCTCATGGTTGAACACACTGCTTTATTCTGCTTGGGACAGCACTACACTGAGCCCAGGAGTGGGGACAAAACATATCCACCACTTCCTGGTGCATGGCAGGCCAGAAAGGCAGTGTGGCTAACCACGAGAAGGCCTAAGCTCTGGTTTATTTCCTCTCTGGCAGACAGGATGCTACTGAAGTTGGGAGGAGCCTCTGGGTCCCTTACACTCTGGTGCTATGGAGTCAAGGTTCAGTCTTTTCTTCTCTGAGTCCTGGAATCTCAAATCTCCTGAGCATTATCTCAGCACACACAGTACTCTAGGGAACCCAAGGTTAGGAGGCAGCACGGGGTGCTTGAGACATTACCTCATGAACACGTTTCACACATGCAGCCCAGAGCACCACACTGACTCCATATTGAAAGCTGTCATTTGTCTGAAGAGGGACAAGGTACCTCCAGGGCACGTGACACATAGCTCTCTATAATATGCAGTAGCAAGGACATTTGTCAGACCCACACCAGTGTCCATAAGGAGGGTGCAGAACAAAGGTGGAATGGGTTCAGCTCTGTGTCACACCTGAGCTTTCAAGATGGGATATGGAATCTGAGAGATGAGACAAATGGCGAAAGCTCAGGGGTCTGTGAGCCAGGTGTGAGCCAGCAGCTACTCATTTCTGTATTTGTTTAAAGGACTGCGTCACACTGTCTGTTGTCCCGCGTGTCTGTTTTTTCTCTCTGTGTTTCCCTCTGTCGGTCTTTCTCTCTTGACTCTGTTGCCTTGTCGTTATCTCTGACTGTCATTCTTGGAGAGAAGTACAAAATTAGATTCAAGCCAGAATGAAGACACTTCCTACCATCTCTCCTGGGATCTACTGGCCATGAGGCCAGGTTCTGACAAACAGGGTCACTGTCCTGTCCTGCGTGCTATCTCACACCATGCTTCTGCTTGGCAGATATTTATCAGTATCTGTGGAGAGCCCATCCATTACCCTTCCACTCCTGGGAGACCCTGGCTCTTCTGCAGGTGATCAGGGGTACAGTGTCCTGTGCCCATTTCCCAGTCCAGTGGATGGTGAATGTGAGAAGAGTATAACCTTCCTCAGTGGAGGCAGTGAGCCAAGGCTGGACCCCATGGACCGGGAGATAGGATCTCTCCCTCTCAATAGCTCTTGACAGGCTGAGGACCAGAGACAGGATACTCTCAAAGCACACACCCAAATGAACCAGTCCTTGTGGGTGGAAGGTTCTTTGGAGCAAGTGCACATGCCCATAGCCAAATCCATGGGCTTCGAGACAACTAAGCCAGAAACAGAAGGAGAATTAGTGCATTCCATCCCGGTCCAACCTGCTACTGCCTCCTGATAGAACATAGCAGGGCTTTTGCAGATGCTCAAATGGTATTTGGCCTGGATGTCTACCATCATCCTCTCGTGAAGGAGTAAGAGAGAAGACCTTGACAGAGGGCATGGGTGAGGGACACAGTCGTGAGGTCTGTGTGCTGGGTGAGGGTTATACATAACTGTCCTTGGAGCAAAGCAAACCAACCACAATCCCACGTGCAGACAATCACCCCAGCTGGGCTTCTTGACTATTTACATCCGCTCATAGAGGCCCTTACAAGATGGCTGCCTGAGTGTCTAGAGGCACCCTACTACCTGTTGGTGCGCTGTGATTCCACGTGGAAGGGGCTAAAGTATATAGGCCAGAGAAGACTGAGAGAGGCTTCATTAGAGGCTGTGGGGAGTCAACGTCCCTGCTGATGAAAGACTTTCCAGTGTGGCCATTTGAGAGTAGCACTCACAGCCCTGTAAGTAACCTGCACTCTATAAGAAAGCCCAGCTGGTTCACTGGTTCCCTGGGGTGAACTTTGGTGGAATTGTGCCTGCTTGTTGTTGGAACCTTAGGAGGAGAAATAGACTTTATTTCCATCCTGCATCTTCTCTTTAGGAAGGAACTTCAGCAGCAATAAGGGTAAATCATGGATAGGAACTCTAATGACGGACTCAGTGACAGGTGCCTGCAGTTTCCTGGTGCAGGAAACAGTTACACTCCTCCCACAGAGGGCACTGGGGTCCCTTCTGGGTGGCTGCAGCTCCTGCAAACCTGCTAATGTTTTCTCTGTTTTACATGCTCTGCAAGTTCATGAAAATCATGCATTCAACTTTCTCCTTCCACGGATAAATGGACCTAGGTCTTCTTGTCAGGAAGCATTTCTCTGAGTGATGAAATCTCTGGAGCTAAGCACACGCAGCCCATATCAATGCGGTGCTACGTAGCACTTGTCCCTTGAAAGTCACACAGGCGGCTCAGATATGTGTAGCCTGGCCGTGAAGGCGGTGATGGCTGGGGTAGGCTGGGTCCTTAACTATGCTATGTACGGGGCATCCCTTCTGTGTTCTGGCTTGAGTTTGAATCCCTGCAGCTGAGAGAAAGTGTCCTCATCTCTAACAGGGTGTTTGTGGCTCTTGGGCTGAAAAGACTGAATCTGCAAAGAGGTTAATGCCATCCCTGTTTTCAAGTGACACAAGAGCCCCTTCAACTGTCTCAGTCTGAATCTGGAATGAACATTGCTGTTCCTAGTGCCACAGGCTAATCTGTGTCCCCTGAATTCACTTTGAAATATTAACCTATAGCCTCCATATGTTTCACTTGGAAGCAGAGCTACTATGAGTGTGATTAGTTAAGGATGGACCCCCCCCCCCAAATCCCATGTAAAGAGGAGGAGGAGGCAGAGGTTGGGTAGGAGGCTGCCTATTGTGTGCCCCTGTGATTTTCTTTTCATATGTGTGTGTGTGTGTGTGTGTGTGTGTGTATGTATGTATATGTATATATGTATGTGTATACATACATATATATATATTTACACTATTTGTCTATTTATTTATTTATTGGTTTTGGGAGGGCACATATGCTATTGCACATGTCTGGAAGTCAGAGGACAACTCGTAAAAATAATTTCTTCCCTTCCACCTTGTGGGTCTTAGGGACTGAAGTCAGGTCATTGGATTTGGCAAGTGCCTCAGGAAGATGTTGTGTAATTCCTGCTGCCTCCTGTCCCCATCCTCAGTGCTGTTCTAGATGCTGATGCTTGGTGCAGCCCTGTATCCCCCATTCAGTCTTTCCCTTCTTGGTGAAAAGGGCTTGTAACTGTATTGTCACGCCACAATTTACCCATGGTCCCCATTCACACTCCTGCTTCCAAAGGGGTTAGGTGGTACCCACCCAGCACATCTCTCCTGTAGCATCCTGTATCAAACAAAGGTAGGCGTGTTTAAGTCCAAACAGTGTTTCCTTTGTGAAGGAGACATTATTTACTTGTATGCAGAGTCTAACAGCTTCCAGTGGGCTCCATCCCTTGCTTCACCTCATTTCCTGAGTTCCGTTTCCTCCTTCATCTGTTTATTTGTTGCTATTTTGAGATAGGATCTCAGTCTAGCCCAGATTGGTCTGGAATGCTCTGTGTATCCAGGCTAACCTCAAACTCACAGCGATTCTCCTGCCTCATCCTCCTGGGGGCTGGGATTACCAGTGTAAACCACCTGACCTCCCTCGCTCCTTCTCTTTCTTATTTGGATTTTTATTTCATGTTTATGGGTGATTTGCCTACATATATGCATGTATGTCTGTATACCACAGGCATTTCTCATGTTGGCCAGAGTGGGCATTCGATCCCCTGGAACTAGACTTACAGATGGTAGTGAGCCACCATGTGGGTGCTAGGAATCAAACCTGGGTCCTCTGGAAGAGCAGCTAGTGGTCTTAACTACTATCTATCTCTGTAGGCCCTGAGTTGGATTTTTGTTGAAACAGAGTCTTAGGTATCCCAATATCTTAGGGTGTAATAAGTCACCATAACCAAAAGTAACTTGGAGAAATAAACTTGGGATTATTTCATCTTAAGCTTCCCAGGATCACCTGCCTAGGAATGGCATTACCTACAGTGATCTGGGTTGCCCCCCCCCCCCACACACACACATTAATAACTAAGTCAGTATCCTACAGCCCTGCCTACAGGCCAGTCTTATGGAGACATTTTCAACATTATGGTTCCATGATAACTCTAGTTTGTGCCAAGTTAACATAAAACTAGCCAGCACATTCTCGTTGGCTAAAACTTACTATATAGCCAAGGGTGACCTTGAATTCCCCATCCTTCCAATATTTCCATCTCTGCCTTTGGGTTTTGTTCCATCATACCCTTGTGTATTTGTCAGCTGTGTTTGCTTCTGTTTGAAACATGACTTCCCCCGCTCAACTTCATCCCAAGGCTCTCTGCCTCTGGTCCTGGATTCCAACTGCAGAGCCTTGGTTCTCCCAGCTCTGCCCTTCCCTCTGCACCACCAGAAGCATGAGGCTTGCTCCCTTTGTTGTTTTCACTGGACTCTTGTGGTACCCCAGCACATTTGTTCCCAACAGCCAGGTGGCTCCTACATACTTCCCCCAGCTCAGCAGACCTTGTGAGACACAAGTACACAGCTGTTCATGGCCTATGTTTCTGTCTGCCCTGATGGCTCTCAGATGGCAGGTGCTAGCTGAGCAGAGACTATACAGGTTATATAATGTCTTCAACCAGTTCCTCCTGCTCTGAGACAATGGACAACCACTGGAAATACACTGAGGGTGAGCAGCACAGCTCCATCCAATAGACTGCATGAACCTCCATTGTCTAACCCCAACACCTAACTTTAACCCTAACCCCAACCCTAACCCTTAGCCCCAACACCAACCCCAACCCCAACCCCTAACCCCTAACCCCAATCCCAACCCCGACCCTAACCCTGATTCCAAACCCTAGTCCTAACCTGTTAAGCATCCTGCAGTATAAAAGACTTAATGTGGGCAGGCACAGGCTCAGTGCGTGAGAAGCTGCAACTTCCAAAGGTTGTCTCTTTTGTAGCATTTCTTGGTTTCTATTGGCTGCCTCATTTCTGCCCTTCTGCTGGCTTCAGGGTCTGGAACCTGCCAGGTTGGCCTCCCACAGTGACCACTGCAGTCCCAGCTTCCCTCAGCACCCCTGGTGACCACCATGCCTCCCACAGGTGCAGACAGATAACGTATTCTGAAGACCTGCCCCAGATCTCCGTGGTCTTCATCTTTGTCAACGAGGCACTTTCAGTCATCCTTCGTTCTGTGCACAGTGTGGTCAACCACACACCCTCCCAGCTCCTGAAGGAAGTCATCCTGGTGGATGATAACAGCGACAACGGTGAGTGGCTTTGATGCCTTAAGGGCAGTGCTGTCGAGCACATGGCTTTACACCAGCTCTTGGGTGTATGGATTCCTGGAGCAATCCCAGCCAGTGGCTTCTAACAAGGGGCTTGAAGCCATAGAGTTGAGTTGCTAAGTTGAGCAGCAACAGCTTGGAGGTGCAGCCTGGGAAAGCTCCTTGCTGTGTATCCTTCCATCGTCAGCTGTTGCCAGCAACACACGGGGCTCTGGGATATGACCCTTTGCTCTGTCTTTGTGTTGCTGGCACACAGTCCTCTGTGCACCTTCCTCTCCAGGCAACTACCAACGGGCCTGCATTAGTTACTTTACAGATTGCTGAGACGGAATATCTAACAAAATCAACCTAAGGAAGGGTCTGTTTTGGTTCACAGTTTGAGGCTATGGTGCATTGTGATGGAGACAGCATGGTGGAAGGCACAGAAGGCAGCTAGTCACATCCACACTCAGAAAGCAGAGAAGATCAGTGCTGGTACTCAGCTCATTTCTCCATCTTATTTAGTCCATCACTCCTCTCCATGGGCAGTGCCTCCCACCTCAACTAACCCAATCTAGAAACTTCCTCATTTATCATTTTAACCATCTTCAAGTGTGTGGTTCAATAATATTGAGGATATACATGCTGGGCAACCACCACCTCTACCTCAGAGCTGTTGTTGGGTGGGTGAGGTCTTTTGAGCCTCATTCTGTAGCCCAGGCTAGCTTGGGACTCATTACATGGCCTAAGCCGATCCCAGACTCACAGAGATCCTCTGGCCTCACCTGCTTGAGTGATCTGGGATCACAGGCATAGGCCATCATGTTATGGTCACAGAATTCTTTCATCATCCCAAACTGAATGTGTTCTCATGGAAACCAGTTGATTACCTGCTCCTCTGTGGATTTGACACATAAAGACATGTCACAAAGACAACCAAATCACATTATCTGTTAGTGTCTGGTGTGTGTCATTTTTTGGCTTTGTCACAGTCCCTCTGTACTGCAGCAGTATCAGGGTGTCCTATCTCATCATTACCAAGTGACTCCCTTGTGTGAAAGGACCTTGCTGGCTCCCACCTCATCTGCACAAGGTCTACATTCTTGCTTGTAGTGAATCTGCCAGTCTTGCTACCTATGCTACCTCTATCACTTTGATCTGAGCTGTTCTTATTTTCTCCTTTGCTACCTTTCCCAGATTCGTAGGACTGGGGTCCTGTCCAGTATGTTGGATCTCTCCCAACCCAATGTGACTTCACAGTACCTTTTTGAAACTCCAGTTTGGGAGCAGGGCTCGAACATCCCAGACATGGCTCAGGCACTTGCCAGTGTAGCATGCTAACACACGTGCCTTTCCCTTTCAGTGGAACTCAAGTTCAATCTGGACCAGTATGTTCACAAAAGGTACCCAGGCCTCGTGAAGGTTGTGCGCAACAGCCGTCGGGAAGGTCTGATCCGTGCCCGGCTGCAGGGATGGAAGGTGGCCACGGCTCCCATCGTTGGCTTCTTTGATGCCCACGTGGAGTTCAACACTGGCTGGTAAGGGCTGGGGTATGTGAACATACAGTGTGGATTCAGATCAGACAGCACATAAGGCTGGGTGGGGCCTGTGACTCTGGAGGTTTCCAGAGATGGTCTCTGCTGATAGCTGTTTGGCATAAGAGGAAGTATTTTTCTTGACCTTGTGGGAAATTCTAGATCTAGAAACTACTTCTTATTCAGGGAAATAACTGGGCTCACATGAGAAACCAATGGAGCCCTGTGGTCAGGAGGTGAAGAGGCAATCCCATCCTGTGGTCATAAGCCAGCAGGTATGCAAGATATCTATTACAGGGACAATCTATCTATCCTTCCAGTGTGGATTGGGATCTTGTGGTTGTGGAGGCAGGAACCTTAGACCAGAGCAAGGCTGTGTAAGCCCAAGACATCCACAGGGGCTGAGTGGTCCAGCATCTCTGTCCTGGGATTTCTCATGTTTGTTCAGCAAAGAATGCCTTGAGGACAGTGTCTTTTTGTCCAGCAAGTGATACATCCTGAAGAAGCAATGTCAGAGGCTTGGGGCCAGAGTTAGTTCCTTATCTCATGCTGCTAGAAAAGAGCATGTCCTTCCTGCTGACCCTGGGCAGGAGCTAGGCAGACAGAACAACAGGGAGCTTTGTGCTTCAGTGAGCCCTCCTCAGGTGACCAGGGTTCCCAGCTATTTATCTATGTGGGCTGTGCTGTACCTATTGGTGTGGCTGGCAGAGTTTTCCTGAATGGTCTTCGTTTCTCATATGGAGAAGGGGGTGTTGTGGCTCTGCTGTGGATCTCAGTCTCTGTGCATGTCAAGATCCCAGAGTGGTACCTGCCATCACATATATGCATGTCACATGAGCAGCTGGGACCATAAGACAAGATGCCAAGACCACATTAGGGCAAGGTGTTGTGAGGAAGGAGAATGGGTTCCAGAGGGTGCAGAGAGCAGGGTGTGGCAGAGGGGAGGTGTCCAGGAATAGTTTTGCCCCCAGGGCCACCACCATGAAAACCCCTCACTTGATGCTGAAGACAGCCAGCATTTGTCCTCTGTCAGCCTGGGCATTCTGGTCAAATGTGGAGATCAGAGGATCTCTGAGGATCTAGAGAGGATCTTGTCCCCTCTCAGCTCCTTATGGCCAGGTGTCCCTCAATGTGTGGCTGCACTACTCTGCTGGCTTCCACCTGGCCTGCTGTCCCTTGTTAGAACCCTGGTCACTGGCTCTTCTAGGAAGTCCCTGTGCCAAACCTGAGTCTTAGAGCCTCTCAGGGTTCACAGTTGTGATTTTCTTGGTCCAAGGAAGTGTGGCCTTGTTGGAGTAGGTGTGGCCTTGTTGGAGTAGGTGTGTCACTGTGGATGTGAGCTTTAAGACCCTCATCCTAGCTGCCTGGAAGCCAGTATTCTGCCAGCAGCCTTCAGATTAAGATGTAGAACTCTCAGCTCCTCCAGCTCCATGTCTGTCTGGATGCTGCCATGTTCCTGCCTTGATGATAATGGACTGAACCTCTGAACCTGTAAGCCAGCCCCAATTAAATGTCGTCCTTATAAGAGTTGCCTTGGGAGCCGGGTGTGGTGGCGCACGCCTTTAATCCCAGCACTTGGGAGGCAGAGGCAGGCAGATTTCTGAGTTCGAGGCCAGCCTGGTCTACAAAGTGAGTTCCAGGACAGCCAGGGCTACACAGAGAAACCCTTGTCTCAAAAAACCAAAAAAAAAAAAAAAGAATTGCCTTGGTCCTGGTGTCTGTTCACAGCAGTAAAACCCTAACTAAGACAGAAGTTGGTACCAGGAGTTGGGTATTGATTCTGTTTGGAAGAATGTGGATTTGGGGACTTTGGATTTGGAAAGCAGTGGAATGTTTTAAATGGGGCTTAATGGGCCATCCTAGTGGGAATATGGAAGACTTTATTACTGAAAGTGATTTGAATTGTGCAGACCTGGCCCAAGAGGTTTCAGAGGAGAATTTCAATGTATGGAGTAAAAACTGTTTTGTTGTGCTTCAGTTAAAAAAAAAAAATGTGGCTGCTTTTTACCATTATCTGAAGAGTCTGCCTGAGGCTAAAGTGAAGAGATTCAGATTAATTGCATTGACAAAGGAAGTCTCAGAAATGCTCATCATAGACTTTGTTCTCTGGTTAAGTCTCGTGAAGAGCATTTTAAACAAGCATAGCAACTTGAGAAAGGAAAAATAGAAAATGTATGGTTCAAGTATTAAAGGAGCACCAGGAAGCGAAATGAAGCTGAATCCTGTGTTCAAGGATATTAAATTGAATTAAGGGAGTAGTGACGTTGGGGCAAGTTCCAACCCAGCTAAGTTTAGGTGCAGGCATAGTAATATAAGCCTTTAATCCCAAGAGGCAAAGGCAAGCAGTTTTCTGAGTTCAAGGCCAGCCTAGGACAGAGCAGGTTCTAGGTGAAGAAAAGCTTAAGTCTAGGTGTGGTGGTACATACCTAGCATTCAGGAGACAGAGCCATGCAGATCTCTGGGTTCAAGGTCAATCTACCAAGCAAGTTCCAGGATTGCCGAGCTTAGGCAGTGAAGAAGCTGGAAAACAGAAAGCAATAATGTAATAGAACAATGGAGCCATGTTCCAGCCCTAGCAAGCAGCAGAACTCAGCAGTTTCATCCATTTGGCTCTGGTCTTAGAGTGAGAAATTGAAGAGACTACTGGGACAATTGATGCTGGTTAGCTGGAGCTAAGAAATTATCCCTGGTTAAGAAGAGAACAGCATCACTGAGGTGAAATCATCTGGGAAGTGTTTTCTGAGAGTGCAAAGAAGCTGTGTTCCAGAGATAGCTAAGCTTGTATGTACCTCATGCTGCAGCTGGACTTGGTAATGTATAAGAGACACCCAGGTCGTACTGGTTTTGAAGGCATGAAGGCATCATGAAGAACAGTTGAGACTTGGCACTGTGAGAGGCCATGGGAAGCTATTGGTGAAGGTGCAGCCTCAGTTGCAGTTGACAGCCCTGGACTGAACGGGTCATGCAAAGGATTTGCAGCTCAGCAATATAAAGAGAGCCTATGAGAGGCTGTTGGTGAAGTCTAGTTGTAGTGGAAGACCCCATTGTATTGGAGATGCCAGTAACACGGGATGATCACCAAGAACAGCAGCAGCAGTGGAGTGGATCAACCTGAGCTTTGAGTGCAGAGGGCAGAGATGGAGAAGTGACGCCAGCCCTTTGGAGAAGCCCAGAATATCACGTGTGTATCCCAGAAATTGAAACAAGAAGCTGTAACATTGAAGTTGCCTTGGAGACCCCAAGATGTTCAAGATGCCAATGCCTTAGGCTATCTGCTGAGGAAAACTACTAACAGGGAGTGGAACCAGCACAGGAGAAAGTTTGTTGCAGTCAACAAAGATGAAAAAGTTGGAGATCTGAAGACTGCTTTGACATCAGACATGGAGATGCAGAGTTCGGGGTTTGCCCAGCTAGTTTCCTGTCTTGCTTTGGGAATTACAGTTAAATGATCTCTGAATTTTGGACTTTTAACATTTTTGAGACTGGTATAGACTATGGTGGCTTTGGAAGTTGGACTAAATGTATTTTTTATTTTGTTATGGATAGGTATGGCTTCACAAGCCTATGGGGGCCAAGAAGTGGATTATGATGGTTTGTATATGCTTGGCCCAGGGATTGGCACTATTAGTGGGTGTGGCCCTGTTGAAGTAGGTGTGTCACTGTGGGCATGGGCTTCAAGTCCCTCCTTCTAGCTGCCTGGAAGCAAGTCTTCTGCTAGCAGTCTTCAGATGAAGATGTAGAACTCTCAGCTCCTCTTGCACCATGCTCCTGCCTTGATGATAATGGACTGAACCTCTGAACCTGTAAGCCAGCCCCAATTAAATGTCATCCTTATAAGGGATATCTTGGTCATGGTTTACAGCAGTAAAACCCTAACTAAGACAACAGTGAAGGAACCACACAGGACCAAGTTACTGGGAACATCCAGTTGTCTATTTCCAGGAGAAACAAAAACGCAGAGTTTTGTATTACTTCTCCCACCTTTTTAAAATGTATATATTTATTTTATGTATATGAGTGTTCTATCTGCATGTACACCTGCATGCCAGAAGAAGGCATCAGATCCCATTATAGATGGTTGTGAGCCACCATGTGGTTACTGGGTGCTGACCTTAAGTCCTTTGGAAGAACAGACAATGCTCTTAACCACTGAGATATCTCTCCAGCCCTTCTCCAACATTTAAAAAAGAAATTTAAGTTGCTTTTTGTTTATTGTGAGCACACACACAGGAGCACACCACAGTGTACGTGTGGCGATCAGAGCACAAGTTAGAGGGATCAATTCTCTCTCTCTACTATGTGGGTCCCAGGGATTGAATTCAGGCTTGTCAGCAAGCACCTCTCCCTTTTGAGCCATCTCACTGGCCCACCAACTCGTTTTTTAAGTAGAGAAATTCATCATGGTGCCAACCTTGGGGTTGGGGGCCTGAGAGCTACAGAGGGGCTCAGTGCACAAGTGTGTGGAACTACCCACCCGTGTGTGGTCCCAGAGCCCCTGAGGGTCCCCAGGGAACTGGGGGTTTCTGGATATATTTAGCTCCTGATAGTAGAACAGCATTTCCTGATTCACCCATTTTGGCTTGTCAGACAGGCTGCCTTGGAGGCAGCTTGTCTTGTAGAGCTACCATGATACCTCAGCTATCTCAAATACCCTGGCTATGACTCAGATGGTTGTGCTCAACGGGTGTTTGACAGTCCTGCCTCCTTCTGTTCTCCATACTCCCATGCCTCCCTCCTCTGCCACTCTGTGATGCGGCTCTTCTCTCTTTCATCTTTCTGTCACATCCTCGAATCACACGTCACCAGCTACCCTTCCGCTAGAGTCTCCTCGTACTGTGGTGTGGGTTGTGCACCGTTACAACAGCCGACACTATCTACCATCATCTCCCTGAGTATAGTAGGCACTTAGGAGAGCTGAATTTATCAGCCAGAATGCATGACTACATGCATTTTACCTACATGACTCTCATTTTCATAATTTCATTATTGGAATCCCCACTACCTGGGAATAGTATGCTCCTAGCATGGCCTTTATTGCAGATCCTACAGAAATGGCAGAAACAGCATTTGCAGTGTCTCTGGTGGGCTTTGTTCATTCATTGATGATGAGGTAGGTCAATAGAGGCTCACCTAGAGGGACAAGCCTGCCCCTGACAGAATAAGGTGATGGGCCCTCCCCATACGGCCCTGACTCCTTATCCTTCCATTGCTGTAGCACACAGACCCTCAATCCACTAGTCACCTCAATCTCAGATCTTAGGTGAACCCAGTTTGGATACAGCTCTCTACCTTGTGGGTAGATTACATGTCTTTGACCTTGTCCTTGTGGTAGATAATATGTCTTTAAAGGCTGGGGCTGTCCCTGTCCCCTCCAAGACACTGCATAGGCACCAGCCCAGCTGATGTCATGGATTGAATACCTGCTGCCTTGGCCTTTAGAGCCTCTCTTGCCCTTCTCTCCTATGGCCCATCCCCATGCATACTGGACATGTGCAGATGGCTGGTGAAGTTGCTCTGTCTGTGCATCCACGCTCCCTAGCATCCTCCCACTCAGTACTCAGAGTACTCCTCCCTGGGTATCATCTAGAACTCAGCGCTCACCCCGCTCACCGCTTCCTGTTTTCCATAGCGCCTTTCCCCTCCCACACATCCTCTACCCAAGCCTCGTCACCCTCATCCCCCTAACCACGGTCTGTTGTGTAGGCTGTGCATCGCACGCAGTATATGTAAGCACCATGAGGCGTGGATAATTTTTTTCCTTTTAATTTTATGAATGCAATCTGTTACAGTAAGTGTGGCCCACAACAGATCTTCAGTTAACATTTGAAAATGGACATATTTACCACAGGTACAGGAATAGAAGGAAGAGTAGGTTTAGGCTAAGAAGTCTCTCTGTGTAGTCCCAGGGCCCTAGCTGACCCATGGAGGTGACCAGGCTTGGGTCAGGGCAGTATTGTGGGTTAGCCCTTCCTAGTAATCCAAGTCTACCATGACTGACTGGGTCCTACGCTCAGCTAGATACCAGGCCCAGCTGAAGGGTCTGAACTCATGGCCAGTGGGGCTCCTTCCTTGGGCTGCCGAGGGGGGTTTGGGAGGCTCTTGTTCATTGCCAGTACCTTTCCCAGGGCTGAGCCCGCCCTCGCACGGATCCAGGAGGACCGCCGGCGCATCATCCTGCCAGCCATCGACAACATCAAGTACAGCACGTTTGAGGTACAGCAGTACGCCAGCGCCGCCCACGGCTACAACTGGGGCCTGTGGTGCATGTATATCATCCCTCCGCAGGACTGGCTGGACCGAGGTGACGAGTCAGCGCCCATCAGGTGAGCCAGGGTCAGTGTGGGAGTTGGGAAGTTCCACCAAAGCTGGCTCAACACCAAAGGGAGAATCGTTTCCAAGTGTCCCTACTCACAGGGGCAGGGAGTGCCAAGATTACAGAATAGCCATGGTCAGGGGACATGGACAGGGCTGGCTCAGATCCAAGTCCAGAATGATGACCAGGTCAGATTAGATTGTTGTCTGGCTGTGTGATCTTGGAGAAAGGAGAGGTAGAGAGAGGAAGAGAGAGACTAGAGGAGATAGCAATGGAGAGGCAAGGTCAGAGACAGACAGGTTGAGTGAGTGACAGAGAGTGAGACAGAAACGGAAAAACAAGACAGACTGAGAGACAGCAACAGAGGGAGACACAGACTGAGAGACAAAGAAAGGGTAAAGGTCAGAGACATGAAAACACAGCCAGGGACAGAGAAAGTCAGAAACAGATAGAGACAGACAGAGATAGAGAGACAGTGAGGAAAGAGAGGCATAGAGGAAAGAGACTGAGAGAGACAGAGAGGAGGAGAGATAGAGACACAGAAAAGCAGATAGCAGCGGAGAGCAGAGGAGGCAGCCATGGAGAAGCCCTGAGTGTGGGCAGAGAGGACAGCCCATGACTGGACTGTGTTCCGTGAAGGTAATGAATACCCTGACCTCACATTACCCTAGGGAGCATTTTCTTTTAGTTTTAATTGGTTCTTTAGACTCAGGAGCAAGTTCCACCATTTCATGAGATCTGGGAGTCCCATTCATCCAAAAGAATTATGGGCTCTGTCCTACAGGGAACATGGGAGCTTGTCTGTGGGAGACCCTGCTGCTACCTGTCATTCGTCTGGTTTTGATGTTCCCCTACTCAATCAGTTTTCTTTCACCTGCCTGCTCCCATTAGGACAGTCTCTGTGGTTTTCAGGCTCTTTCTGGGGTAGCTCCACCTCCAGCCACACCACCTGATGAGCCCCTGGGAAATCTGTACCTTCACATCCACTTTCCCCTGGGGACCTACCTGGGCTCCAGAACTGTCTTTGGAGTGACTGAACATCTCCAGGTCCTGCTGGGCCCAGGCTGCTGTTGTGCACCTTGCCCTACTTCCCTACAGGGTTGTGAGAGTTGGTAGGATGACCTCCTTGCCTCCTGGTAAAAATGGCACCTTCTGGTTAGAATGCTGCAGGCAGCTGCGGTCCCTTGGACCAGCCGCTCCTGTAGGAGGGTCTTCTGAGGCCTCCCAAGCTGGTGCCCAGCTTGAACCTGCAGACTGAAGAACTAGTGCATTGAAATGCTTTGCTCATCTCCTTTCCACTGACAAAGAGCTATAGGTAGTAAATCTAGAACTCGGGCATTGTGAGATGAAATCATTTGGCATGGAAGGTGGGGTTAGGGGAGGGGCAGAGCAGAGCAAAACAAAACAAAACCGTCATCTCAGAGGAAATGGTTTTACAGTGCTAAGACTAAGGAGCTTCCAGAGCTGGCCAAGTGCCATCTCTCTAAACCTCTTAGCTCCACAAGGTCATTTTCTCAAAGATGGACCAGGAATCTTGGAGCTGCCTGGGCTGCAATGATTTCCTAGGCAGGGCTCTGGGCTCCAAGCTTCCCAAAAGCACAGGCCCACAGATGGGTCCCAAGGGGCTCATTGAAGCAGAGAGTGACAGTCTGAAGGTTATTTTTTTCTTCATTCGAGATTCATCTCATGATCCCAATTAGTAGCAAGATAAATGCTTCGTGTATGACATTTTAGAAATCAGAAGAAGTCCGAGCGAGGCCCAATGGGAGGCATCTTCCACATTTGTGCCAGGCTCTGTCTGGATATGCAAGAGACAGTGGAGAACAAAGCTTGATGTCCTGATTGAGCCTTGTGGGACGCCGATTCCCAAAACCCTTTATTACAATCATCCCAGAGCCGTTAACCCTGCTGCCAAAATCGAGCTAACTAATGGGGCTGACTTAACAGATACCACTTTTTTTTTTTTTTAAAAAAAAGCACATGGCTAAGCACTGGAAGATGCTACACAGAAACCCAAGCTGAAAAGATGCAGAGACACCACCACATACCTACAAGGGTGCTTAAAATGAAGACCAGTAATATTTTAAGGGGGCAGGGCACACAGAAGCACATGCCTGGCTAGCGGAAGCCACTTTGGAGAACTGCCGTCTCCTGTAAAGATGCAAGAACTCTCTGTATCATCCGGACATTCTATTCTTGGCAGGTTTTTCAAAAATGAATGAACACACAGCCCACAAAAAGGCTTGCAATGACAATTTTAAAAATGCTCACTGTAGAAACAAGCCAAGTGTTTTGACCCGGGGTGAGTTCTGGCAGACATTGCCTCCCTTATTCTGGAAGGGAATGGGGGAGTCACAGAGGAGAGGAGAGGATACTAACAGACATCCTCTCCCCCGTGGATTTGCCGTTGGAGCTGGTCTGATGCATCTGGTGTCATCAACTGTCTTGATGTTATTGTCTCTCCTGCTTGAGAGTCTAAGGCTTCATCTCCCTAAACTCTGGAGTACGAGGAGCAAGGAGGGTGGGGAACCCATCACTGCTTCCCTCCCTGTGGCACATGAGGAGAGACAGGGAATCCAGTCAGACACTGCCTCCCTCGCTGCCAGAATACGAGGAAGTGTGGGAGAGAATCCTGTCAGAGGTTTCCTCCCTCACAGTGTCAGAGCAGAAGCAACAGGGGAGAATCCTGTCAGCTCTCTCCTCCCTCGCTCTGGGGTGTGAGTGACGCTGGGGGCGGGTCTCACCTTCCTCACAGTGCTGCAGCAGGAGCAACAGAGGAGGAAGAACCCTCACTTTTCACCTCACCCACTCCATGGTATCAGGAGTAACAGGGAGGAATCTGGCTCGCTTCGGAGGATCAGAAATCTAAGACAGAGCCCATCAGACAGCGTTTTACTCTGTTGTCAGGAGCAGTGGCGCCTGGTCCTGTGTGGCTTCTCACAGCTGAGGATCTGGACTGATTATTGCTCCTGACCAAGGTTGATTTCTCTCACATGAGGAGATCTATGCTGATTCCTCAAAAGTGTGACTGGCAGTAGAATGGAATCTGCCTGTGGGTAGAGACATGCTATGATCTCCTTCCTTAATTAAGCCGCCTGAGCAGGGCAATGACCTGGCTAAAGGGACCATCCTTTAGGAAGTCAGATTCACCTAACGCCATGCTAAAGAGAGGGAAGGAATAATTAACCTTTAATGAGATCATGTATTGTCCTTTCCTGGAAAGCCTGCCCCTGTTACAATCATAACCTCTACTTCCATGAGGTTCTAGCAGGTCTACCCACCTTTCTGAGGAGGGTCTCTCTCAGAAAGTCTCTCTCTCTCTGATACTGTCTCTCTCTTTCTGATGTTAGCCTAAGTCTGGGTGTGCCCTCCCTCTCTTTGGGCTTTTTAGATCTTTCTCCAAAGCCGTCCCACCACTTGGTTGCTTCTCTGTCATGGTATCTTAACTCAAATAGTAAAGGGCATGGCTTTTCCCGTCCTTCTCCTCCCCCTCTCCTTTCTCTCCTCTCCCCTCCCCTTCCCCTTCTCTCTCCTCCCCTTTCCTTCCTCCCCTCTTCCCTTCACCTGTTCCTGCTCCTCCTCCTCCTCTTCCTCCTCCTTCCCAGCCCCCTCACCCTTTTGAAATAGGGTCACACTATGCAATTCTGGCTGGCCTAGAACTTGACATGTATATCAGGATGCCTTTGGGCTTCCTCAGAACTGGGATTAAGGGCATTTGTCTGCCCCTGAGATTTAACTTGTAAAATTCTAATAAAATTACCTTCAAGCTTAGAAAGAAGGAGGAGGAGGAGGAAGAGGAGGAAGAGGGAAGAAGGAGAGGAAGAGGAGGAGGAGGAGGAGGAGGAGGAGGAGGAAGAAGAAGAAGAAGAAGAAGAAGAAGAAGAAGAAGAAGAAGAAGAAGAAGAAGACGACGACGACAACGACGACGACGACAACCACCTGACCCTGACCAGATCCTAAGGAGAAAGCACCTTCCCTACACAGTCAAACATCCCATCCTCTATCGCCTTCCATGAAAAACTGGAGGTCATTTAACAGGTTGTGTTGGGAATGAGAAATACCAGAAAGTTCCCAGTTTTGAACACTGGTTCTGAACTGACTGCTTGTGACCTCCACACAGACCCACAGCTTCTACAAGTCAGGTGCCCATGGAATGTGCTTCTGGCTCATCGTCACACTGCGGACGGCTCCCGTGGGCCTCCAGAATCACTGCTGTGCTCTCCAACTATGTAACTGGAATAGGATATTGGAGTCAAGTGTTACCCAAATAATAAAACTACCAGGAGTGAAAGAGAAACGTGGAGGAGAGAAGTCTGGAAAGGTGAGGGGACATGAGAATGAGGACTCAGATATACCCACCAAAAGCCAGTTTCTCCCTGGCCATTCCTTGACCTGGCCTGACTGTTGGTGGCTGTATATACTCCAGTAACAGCCAAATAATATTCTGCTCTGCACAAACCATCATTTATCAATCAACTGCAGAAGCCATTTGGGGTGACCCACTTTTTACAACAGAAACATGGGGGGTTCTAGTGGATCTTACAGGTCCAGAAGACGGGGTTAGAGGCAGATGATCTGGTATTGGGACCAGCAGATCTCCTAGGCCCCTTCGGGACCTGTTGCTGTGCCTTACTGTCCTCTGAGTGCTGCAGAAGTGGGGGTTACCCCTATAATGATCAAGCACATCCCCCAGCCTGAGAAGACCTCATCTGAGGCATTGCTTGGGTCTGTTCTTCTATAATCACAGCAAGAATTCCTCATGCAAATAAAATCAGCACATCTGACTCGTACAGCGTGTCCTCCTGAGTTTCTGTTTATTTTGGAGCCAAGCAATGATAAAAAGTCATTACTGGCTATAATAGCCTTGGTGGGGAATTTGGCACCTCTCTTCATCAGAAATCATCCTGGGATTGTTATTGTTGTTAAGAAGATGAGAGACATTCCTGTTGGACATTGGGTCTTAACCAATCGAGAACTTGCTATTAAATTGAGTACTTGCTGCTAAAATTCAAAGGTGCTATTAAAATCTTGTTACTGTGAGCTTTGTGGACAACAACAAAATAATATCTTAGCACAAATAAAAGGACAACTGTTTTTTAATACTTCTGAGTTCACCCCTGCGTTTCAGTCGACACGAACAGAATGTTTCTGATAAATTTGATGCCCATCAACGTCTTTTCAGGCATGAGCAGCCTCCACTGGCTTCGTTCAGTATCAGACTGGGAGAGACTAAGCTCTGGATGCTGAGGGATGCCTTTGTGCTGAGGCAAAGTCTTTCATGAAAAGCCTAGAAGCCTGGAGTGTGTTATGTGGGTCACAGTCCTCATGTCCCCTGTGGTCTGCAGGCCAGAGTCTGTTATGTGGGTCACAGTCCCTGTGGTCTACATAAGGTCGCTGCTTTCTCCATCTTTTCAGTCTTTTTCATCCTTCCCGGAAGACTTAACACACTCCACCCTTTGCCTATCCATCCACACATGCAAAGTATCATCAAGATGGTGGCCACCACTCTCCACCCCCACCTGGACCTTTATCGATCTTGCTTCTCCATGCTACTGTTTCCTGGGGATATGCACATTGATGGGTTGTTTTGGTTTTGGTTTTTTGGTTTTTTTTTTTTGGTTTTATTGAATCAGGGTTTCTGTGTGTAAACCCAGGCTGGCCTTGAACTCAGAGATCCACCTGCCTCTGCCTTCCCAAGTGCTTCTGGAATTAAAGGCATGCGTCACGATTGCCTGGCTGACATTGATGGATTTTGTTGGTACCTGGATAATGAGCATATCCATTCATGATTTCAACAAAAATGCTGAAAGGCTTTTCGCTGCCATTTTGAAGGGTGTGTGTTTAAACTGAAATATCACACGGCAGCTGGCAGTCTGCTCACCGCAGCTGCATAGCTGTGAGCTCCGGAACTTCGGAGCTCGTCACTCAGACTGACATCAGTAAAGGTTCATGGAGCTGGGGGGGGGGGCGGTGTACAATGTACACAACTGTGCCCAGGTAACCCCGAATCCGTAGACACCAGCAAGACACAACACTGGAGGAGGAAGACTAGGTGTGACCTGTGGAAAGCAGTGTCTGTTGGAGTCATACAACCCACCCCAAGCTCTTAGACTCTGGTCTGTACTGTTCTGCCAGAATCTAAGGCATACAAGGACAGGTCCATGGCAGCTGGAGAAATGGCTTCCCACTATACCCAGGGCTCACTGATGTCAGCAGGAATAAGAAGCATGGGGATACAGAAGGGCAGAGAAGTTGTGGTCTCACAAGCAGGTAGGGTTCTGGGACAGACCCTGGTGACAGCTTCATTCTCCATCTCTCCTTCCCCAGGACACCTGCCATGATTGGCTGCTCATTTGTGGTGGACCGGGAGTACTTCGGGGACATTGGCCTGCTGGACCCAGGCATGGAGGTGTACGGTGCAGAGAACATTGAACTAGGGATGCGGGTGAGTAGACGCAGGGCTGGCGTGCTCTGGGGAGCCAGGACTGTCTACAAGGGTGGGCCTGAGAGCTCAAGTTGCTTGGAAGACTAATGTTAGCCCAGCCAAGACAAATGTCCAGTGGGAATCCTTGCTAGCACTTTTAAAGTGAAGCTCTGCCCTTGAGCAGAGCAAAGCAGATGGAACCCTGTGTCTGTCTGTGCTCTGCACTGTCATTTTCTGTGTTGTGCGCATTGGCTGGTGGGGTTGCCTGGGAAAGTCTCATCCTTAGAGCCCAGGCGGACACCGTGGGGGGAAAACTGGTCTTCCAGCTAACTGGATACAGCTCAACACACCGCACCTACCACCTTGGTTACAGGAAAAGGCAGAGCATCAACAGAAGGCACGGGTGCCCCTATGAGGGGAGCATTGGAACAGCCTGCAGTGGAGGTGACAGGCAGAACTGGGCATAGGGTAGACTGTGACCTCAAGCAGAGAGGTTGTGCAATGGAGATCAAGAAGCCATGAGCCCTTACGCAACCCCTGCGAGCCAGATGTGGGCACAGGCTTGCTCTGAGCTTTTGCCTCTGTATCCCTAGGGCACTGGGCCTCTTGGAGCCAACAGAAACAGATGTACTGGTCACTCATAGCTAGATTTTATGGCTACAGAGGGAAAAGGAGAGGATGGCGTGCCTTTCCATATCCTGGCTTCTAGGGAAGGTGATTATTAGAGAAAAGGAAGCGTGTCCTTCAGAGGGGAAGCTGGAGTAGGAACTGAAGCAGGGAGGGGCTGAGGCAGGAGCATTAATCACAACAAAGACATTTAGGGGAACACTCTAGTGAGCCACAGGAGTCTGGACAGCAGGGCTGATGTAGCAGGCAAGGGAGTGACCAATGCAAGGCTCTGGGGCAGCTTGAGACACCACCAAGGTATGTGTGTCATACCTCAAAGAAGGGAGGGTCACCTAATCGGTAGAGCAGGACATGGAACATTAGACTCCAAGGCTCCTGATACCTTCTTCCAGGATGCCTCTGATCTGCGGGATGGGAGAGGCTACATAGAGAGGGCAAGACGTAGCTGAGGGAAGAATTGAAGCGGTAGTGATGGGGAGTGGGCTTGCTCCTCAGACTCTGAGCTATCCTGAAAGAGGCCAACTATGTTCGGTGGTGGGCAGTAGAGTGGGAGATGGAAGGCAGCTTCCCCGCCATATTGATTTTGAGCATCTGGAAGGACAGAGGTGTTTTGTGTGGGGCTGACTGTGGATGCATGCTGCAGATCCTGAAATCCCTTCCAAGTTCAGCATCTATGCAGCCCCGTCACTTGGAGAGACCTCGCCATAGCCTTCCCTGAGCCTAAGTTGCTCCATCTGTGTTCTCGGTACTTCATGGAGAGAACGGCTGTTCAATGCTTTGTTTTGTTCGGGGTTGGCGGGGGGTGGGGGGGAGAGAAAAAAAATCAGGTTGGGTTTGGAAGCTGGAGGTCAGGGCTCTGCTTGGGCTAATAAGGCTCAGAGACAGAGGCTGTGTGTAACAGGCCTGTTCTAGGCTCTGGCTTCCTGGAGGACAAAGAGCAGACTCAGAGGAAAGCTTCAGGTTGATTTAGAGTTTACAGGAGAATCCAAGGACAGGTAAGTTGTGAACCTCATAGTCGGTAGGAGGACAGAGAAGTTAAGCATCCAGAGGCCAGCCAGACCATGGGGAAGGAAGCCCTAAGCCTACATTAGGGAGTTGAAATGTATAGTTAGGCTCTGACCAGCATCCCAAATAAAAAAAAAAAGAAGACAGGGAATTGTTGAATCTTTCTGAGTCAGAATGCACAAAGATAGGCAGACCCGGCAGAACTCATGATTCATAGGGACTGTGCTAAGGGGCTGGAATTCTGAGAAGGAATGTATAGAAATAATAGCCCTTTTCCTTAAGAAATCTCTCTTCATTCTTAGAGATGAAGTAAAGGCTTTTTACCCAAAAGCACATGGCCAACTGAGGCTAATGGCCAAATACAAATTGGCCACTAATAGGTTTTACTAAAATCTAAGTAAAACTTCTGCTCATGCATGTTACAGTCATCCTTAAATTTCTTTTAGTCCCTGGCCCCAGGTTACACTTGAAAGAATTTAAACAAAGACAGAAGACTGCAAGTCTGGCCACTTGGGCAGATGGGAGATTCTCCATTGCAAAGATGTCACCAGAATAATTTCTTTATTTTATTTTATTTTACTTTACTTTATTTATATGAGTACACTGTAGCTATTTCCAGACACACCAGAAGAGGGCATCAGATCCCATTACAGATGGTTGTGAGCCACCATATGGTTGCTGGGATTCGAACTCAGGACCTCTGGAGGAGCAGTCAGTGCTCTTAACTGCTGAGCCATCTCTCTAGCCACCCCCCCTGCCCCCAGAATAATTTCTTAAGTAAACCTGTGTTGTTCTTTTCAAATCTGGGCTCTTCTTTCCCATCTGGCAGAATTATGCTTTTCCCCAGAAGGGAAATGGGGGCTTTATGTCAGACCAGGACTTCATACTGGCTGTGGCCCTGCATTGTCCTCTCAAGCAAGTCAGAGGCATGGTCTTTGGGAATGAGTCTAATGGCTGGTCAACCTTGGTGAACAAACATTTACATTCTGGCATTGTAAATTTGTTTACTTCTAACATGCCTAGTTAGCATACTACTTATCTTTGGGGTATTTGGAGAGCACCACCCCTTAACTAAAATTCTACTTCTTGTGATGTTATATCTACAAGGGCAAACTCTTCTTTTCTTGTCTTTTTTTGGCTTTTCAAGACAGGGTTTCTCTGTGTAGCCCTGGCTGTCCTAGAATGCACTCTGTAGACCAGGCTGGCCTCAAACCCAGAAATCCGACTGCCTCTGCCTCCCAAGTGCTGGGATCAAAAGTGTGTGCCACCACTGCCCAGCAAGGCCAATTTCTTAACAAGTCCTTTGTAGTATCAGTTCTACTGCTTTGAGTTTTTCCTACATCAGGAAAATATGTTATCTTAAGGTAAACCCACTTCCCTAGGGGTAAGTCCTGCCCTGCCCCCACTGAATTAACCACTAAGGGAAGAGACAAGAGCGTGGCTCCACCCAGAGGTTATTCTTTACGGAGATCTGCACACAGAATTGAAGAGGGTGCCATAGCAGGCTCCCTTGCTGCAAGACTGTGTGTCACTCACACCAGTCATGTGTGAAGCACACAAGTGAGCCTAATGTGTATATTCTATTTTTATTTCTGAGTGCATTTAGAGGAGCCTGCATGGAAACAGACAGTTTCTGCAAGATAAAATAAATCAGAGAAGAAGGAAGGGAGAGATGTGGGGCCGGCTGACACAGCACACTTACACAACCCTGTGGGGCTGGGCAGGAGGAAAGCCAGCTCTCCTCTGAGCCAGGCTACTGCCAAGAAGCTCTGTTTTCCTGTCTAACCCCTAAGGCTTGGAGGGTTGAGCCCAGGGCTCTCTGTTTTCATTGTTAAAGACTGGAGTCTGAATTCCAAAGGGCTCTTCGGGAAGGAACTATACTTATCCAGGGACCCAGAGTCCTGGATGGAACCCCAAACTTAACAGGGTAGCATGTGTGGGAGACAGGCAACAGGCCTGGCCCATGGAGAGGAAGCAAGGTGAGCTGCCCTACCCTCAAGGTACCAAATTTGCTCCCATCAGACATCTGTGTGGCTCCAGGACCCTTTAACTGTGGGGGCAGCCCCCTGCTGAGGTACTTCATCTTAGAGAGTCCATAGGAGCCATCTCTAGTCTTCCCAAATGTGAGTGTTCTCTAAACATGTCTCTAGTATTAAAGAATAATTGATGGAAAATGGCTCCTCCATGGGGGGCGGGGGGAGTGTGGTTCTAGAAATTGCCAGGGAACAGACATCTCTGCAGTTAGTAGCAATCACGGAAGCTGTTTTGCCCAGATCAATGTGGATCTTTCTGACCCTTCAGGCTATGCTCCTGCTCCTCACAGTGACCCCAAGATGATCACTGAGCCCAGCACATGTGTGTGGACAAAGAGGACTCTCGAGCAGAGAGATCCAGGGCAGCCCCGTCACCCACCTCACTCATGGTGTCCGGATGGTCCGGAAGCAAACAAGGAGTCAGGACAGACCCAAGCTAAAGATGACAAGACAGTGGAAATGACAGTGGTAGCAAGGCATCACTGCTGACTGGCACATCACAGGATGCCTGTGGCTTGGGACAGACATGACAGGGATGGTTAGCAGTTGTTGGGAACTGCTGGTGGGTGAGGGTCAGGGTCTTCTCATGCTGGGGACTTGGAACTAAAGACAAGGGGAAGTCAGGAGTGAGCAGAGGTGACCAGGTATGGAGTCCATATTCATGGTGGCTCAGGAGAGCTGGGCCTTTGCCATCTTCAGTGACAGCAGCTGCCACGCCCAGGTCTTGTGTCTTGGTGGACTCCCGTGCTATGTCCCTGGACTCTGCACAGGCCTCCATACCCAACAAAAACAACTTATGGGAGGAAGGAAGGAAAGGTCTGTTTTAGCTTATAGCTTGAAAGTGCAGTCTATCATGGTGGGGGTATCATGGCGGCAGAAGTGTGAGGCAGCAGATGACACTGTGTCCCCTGGTCAGGATGCAGAGATGGACATCAGCTCTCAGCTGCTTTCTCTTCTATTTACTCTGTGCCCCTAACCTATGGGATGGTGCTGCCTTCCCTCCTCAGTTAACCCAACTGAGAAATTTCCTCACAGACAGGCTCAGAGGTGATTCTCAGTCTCAAATCAACAATCCAGATTAGCCACCCACCTCCCAAGTCTGAAAGTCCCAGTGCCCACCCCACTGGATGATTGATGCCTCTGACCATCCAGGGCCCATTGCCGCCACCCACTGTGAGAACTTGGATATGGCTGGGGTGTCTCCAAGGACCTATCGTCCTGTCACAGAGAACGTATTCATGGACTCTGGTGTGATTGATCACTGAGGCTGAGATCCATACTGGGGAGAATGGTGACACCTCATAATCGAAATGCTCACCTCAGGATGCAGCCCCATCCTGAGAGGCCGTGGGGAACACATATGTGAATGCACACACAGGGGAAATGTCCTCAGTGTGACCAGCAGCTGTCCCCACGCTTCTGCTCTACCCAGAAATCCTGAGTAGAAAGGAGCTGCTCTTCCAGGGCATTCCGGGCCCTATATTTCCTGAGGCCTGAGTACTGGACTGGCAGACCCAGAAGGCAATGGCTCCACTCCAGGTCCTTCAGAAGGCAGAACCACTTTTCTCTGCACACTCTAGCTGGAGGCTTACTGCCCTGGGCCTTAACTGCCAGCAGCCCAAGCACTTGGCAGCTTCTGTGACCCTCAGCTTCTAGCCACAGTAAATAAATGGTGGCAGCAGACAGACAGCTCAGAGCAGCTGGAGTGCCAACTGCTAGTGACACAGCTCTCAAGCACGCCTTAGGTGCAGGGACCCTTTGACCTGGAGTGACAGGAGTTATAGCTCTCAGACGTTGGATGTCAGGATCCTTAGCCCTTAAAGCTTTGCAGCTCTCTGCAATTCTTCCAGCAACCTGGGCCCATACTTCTTTGTTAAGGGCTCTCTTCTCTCTTCCTTTTTCCAGTCCCGACTCTTCACCTGTTCTGACTTGCTCACTGCCTTTGCTCAATCCCCCACCATGTTGTTTCTGCTTCTTGTCCCTGACTCTTGTCACAGCTGCTGCTGATACCCCTGCCGTCTTACTACCATAGCCTTTTCTTCATGCTACCAATTCAGCCTGTTGCTATCACACTGGGCCCGGGAGGTGGGGGGGGGGGGGGCAGCACAGGAGAGCGTCTCCCAGTGACTCACAAACTGAGATGAACAGTTTGCTTATAATAGCCAGAAAGTGGGTGTGGCCGGGGCGTGTGCACCAATTACTGCAATCCTATGTACAAATTGATGGACTGTGTTTCCCCAATCTTGACATAGCTCCTCTTGCACCAATCAGCTGACCACTGGTGTTCCCTCCAGTCAGTGTCTTCTTGCCTGTACAATGCTCTAACCACTGAGTTACCATTCCAGACCCTAGAACGCACTTTCTGAAAGTGGCTCTTCAGAATGAGAACAGGGTCTCATCTGGGTGGTGGTGGCACACACCTTTAATCCCAGCACTGGGGAAGCAGAAACAGGTGGATCTCTGTGAGTTTGAGGCCGGCCTAGTCTATAGAGTGAATTCCGCAGGACAGTCAAAGCTACGCAGAGAACTCCTGTCTTGAAGTTCTAAGGCTAGGACCAGTCCCTTGGCGGGGGATGGGGGGGTAGTGGGGTGTCCTGGACCATCGGTGACTCTCAGTACAGGATGGAGTAGTTTACAGCGCAGGAGCAAGTGTCTGAGCTTCTGCTCTGAGGCTGGCTTTCCAAAGCAGATTTCGTTAGATTTTGTCCTGACCTTTATTAAACCTAATGGACGAAGCAGAATCATTTCCCCCCCTAATTGGCTCCAGGACTTTCCTCATTAGGGGACGTGCAGCTGGTATTTCTACAATCACAGGGAGGAAAATTGACCTCAGAGACCTCAGAGTCCCTCTAATTGGATTGAGTCGATTAGAAAGGCTGTGTGGGCCATCATATTAATCACAGGTCAGAGACGGTGAGAACGGGGAATTGGGGAGCAGGGCATAGACCTGTGGCTGCAAACTACCACCCTGAACAGGTACACACCCCCCACTGTCCCTCTGAGCTGCTTTTTCTCTGCCAGGGCTACTTTACCCTGCTGGCCTCACAGCTAGCCCGGCTCCTACCAAATGGAAACCTTCATGTCCCTGTTCAGATGTCAGCCTTAGAGCTCTCCCACTTTCCCAGCCTTCATCATGGAAATCCCGCAGCCCCTCCATGCTCTGTTTGGCCAAAGCACATGCAGGCTGCATGGGGAGAGTTCTGTCTGTTGGGTAGGGAGCTCCTTGTTGGGAATGCATTTCCCTGGCATGATTCCCTGCTAGATTATGTTATCTGCAAGCCCCAGGACATACCACAAGAGTCTGCTCCTTCCCTTCTTCTTACCCTTCCCAGCCAGTGCTGCAACCCACTTCAGATGGATCCTGTATCATTCCTGAGCTACAGAGTCACTGACTGTATACACCATGGTGACACCAAGGGCTTTTAGACTTGGGAGACGCAAATGTTCTGCACTAAGCTATGTCTCCGGGCTTTAGGAGAGCAAAATTCTAGTAAACGAGGGAGGAGAGGAGACAGGTTATAACTAAGCGAGGTATGTGTCTGAGGCAGGGAGTAGGCCATTCCCCAAGATATTTGAGTCCCAAGAGGGTATCAGACTTCAACCCAAGGTGACAAGGACGGAGAGAGCAACTTAGAGTTGTGTCAGATCTGAGATCATTACCACAACATCACTGTTTATATCGGGGTGTCTCAGCTGCTCCTCTGCAAGTGGGTGGCCCGCTTCCAACAGCTCTGACATTAACTGCTGCAGGCTGCCAAGAGCTTTCTAGGGGCACCGGCCATGTGTCAACTCTACCATGCAGGGAGCAGGGCTAGCCTGGACACACTATGGCTGCCATATAGCTGCAGTCTTCACTAAGAATGCCTGTGTGAGTCAGGGCAGAGGGGCCCTTTGCTGTCTGGGTGTTGGACAAGAGTAGCCACAAGCTGAGTACCCTCGCCTGCCAATTATCAACATATCCACAAGCCCCAGCTGCTGGGAGCAGGCGTTGCCTGGCAGAGGAGGATGAAGGGTATCTGCTATCTCATGAGCAGAAGCATCTCAGGCACGGTGTCTTCAAAGATGCCCCCTGAGACTTGCATTCAAGCTGGACTCTGCTCGCTCCTCTGCACCACCAGCTATCTCAGCCTGTAGAGGAGCCCATGAGAACTAACCCTGGACCTCTTTAAGGATTAAACGCTGTGGGTGTTCACGATGGCTCTGATAGACACTTGCCCACCTTCTTAAACACTGTTTTACTCCCTTTATGAAACCGGCCTGATGCGGCAGGGCCTGGGCGGGGGAGGCATACTGGCTCACATAGATTTGGAATTGCCCAGTTTGTCAGCGACAGGTGTGCCCCTGCTCAGAGCCCACTTGTGGATATGAGTGTGCACTTGCATGTGGTAGGTCATGTGTGATGTTAATTATATCTGTGTCTTTGGTGTGGTTCTGCAGATATCCTTGGGGTGATTCACTGGAACAACACATCTGTTGCAAACATGTATCCATAGTTCCTCGTCCTCTTCCTCAGACAGGCACTTATGGCTTCTTTCTATCACCAGCCTGGAAGGGACAGCTTGGTCTGAATTCTCTTGTAACAGCTCAGTAACCCCTTGTAACATGTCTCTGAAAATAGAGTTACTCAGTCAGATGAACTTTATAAAGCTTTTGATACAAATGTTAGTCCCCTTTTCTGCCCCAGAAGGATATTTGTATGTTTATGTGTGTAATATTTCAGTGTGCACATGTGTGCATGTATGTGTGCATGTGAAATATGTACATGCATTATATATAGATTGTAATATATGTGTGATATGTACATATGTGGAATGAGTGTGGTATCTGTGTATGTGTGTGGTATGTGTACATGTGTGATATGTCTGCATACATGTGAGAGATATATGTCTATGCATGTGCATGCATATGGTATACAGGGTGGTCTTTGTGCATATATGTATTTGTGTGGTATGTGTGTATGTATATACATATTTATGTGTGTGTGGTATGTGCATATGTGTATGGTATATATGTATTGTATTTGTGTGTGTGTGGAATGTGCTGTGTATGTTTGTGTGGTCTATATGTGTGTGTGTATGTGTGTGAGTGTGTGTGTGTGTGTGTGGTGTGTGTGGAATATTTTCTTTGGCAGTAATGCCTGAGGAAAGCCACTGTTCAGGCCTTGTGACATGTGGGGGCTGATCAGCTGTCATTTTTATTTTCTGCAACTCTGACAGACACTGAGGACATAGCTCTGTGGTTTTGAATGAGTCTGAACACTGTGTGCAAGTGTTCACCATATGTTTTTCCCTCCCTGGCTGGCTTTGCTTGCTTGCCCCTCCTTCTCTGGCTGGTTGAAGAGCTGTTCTGCCCTCAGGGATATCAGCTCCCTGTGTGGTTGGGAAGCCCCTCCCTGGTGCATCTGGCTTACATTCTGGGCACCGGGCTTTTCCTGGTGTTTTCTGGAGGGATAACTTGAAGCCATCAGCCCTTTAAATATCTTCCTGTTGGCACCAGAGTTCCCACTCTGAGATCTCGGTCAGTGTGCGGTACATGCTTGTACAGAAGTGAGGGTCTAATTGCCTTTCCACTGTTTTAAAATAGAGATTCCTCCATCCTTTGCCATAAGAACAACAGCTTCTGCCATACACTCTGAGTATGTGTATATATGTGTGTGTTAGTGTGTGTGGTGTGTATGCATGTGTGTCAGTATGTGGTGTGCATTTGGTGTGTGGTAAATATGCATGTCTGTGTTGGTATAAATATATGTGTGTGTGTTTGTGTATAAACATGTGCATGCGGGCTGGTGAGATGGCTCAGTGGGTAAGAGCACCCGACTGTTCTTCCAAAGGTCCAGAGTTCAAATCCCAGCAACCACATGGTGGCTCACAACCATCCGTAATGAGATCTGACTCCCTCTTCGGAGTGTCTGAAGACAGCTACAGTGAACTTACATATAATAAATAAATCTTTAAAAAAAAAACATGTGCATGTATGGTTTTGTGTATATATGTGTCTATATATAAAAATGTGTATGTTGGTGTGTATATATGTGTGCACAGGTAATTTTGTGAATATGAGTTTGTCTATATATGTGTGTGTCTATATGTGTATGTGTCTATGTGTGTGTGTGTCTATATGTGTAGGTGTGCATGTATGTGTATGTTCTTACATACACATGTGTGGTTTTGTGTATATATGTGTGTATATGTGTGTATGTACATATGTGTGTATGTATATATAAGTGTATATATGTATATGTGTATGTATATATAAGTATATGTATGTATGTGTGTATGTGTATGTATGTGTGTGTCTATGTGTATGTGTATATACATACATGTGTGGTTTGGGGTATATATGTGTGTCTATGCATGTGTTGTGTACGTATATGTATGTGTGTATATGTGTATATGTGTATATGTATGTGCGTGTATGTATATATGTATGTGTGTGTGGGGGGGTGTCATATCTGTTTTGAGCTTCCATTACCTCATTGTTTTATAAAGTACTTTATGTATAGCAACTGAATATGTCCTCATTATCTAGAATTTTCTCGGCTTTTCTCTTGTTTTTATTACTGTGTCATATTTTGAAAATGAAATGTCCCCTACGGGTTTGTGTATTGAGGGCTTGGTCCTCAGCTAGTGGGAAATGAGGGAAACTTTAACTTCTTCCATGCTGGAGGAAATAGATCCAAATAACATGTGTGTAACCATCCCACTCCTGGGCAGACAGAAAGCAACACGAATGAGCCATGTGCTAGTCCAGCTGGAGACCATCATGGAGATTAGCTGGGGAGAGCTAAGCTTAATAGAAACAAGTGGGGCAAGCCTGTGCTTGGACCTGGAGTTTGAAACCCATTTCTACTGCAGAGCGGTAGATGGTGAAGGGATTCAGGGTCTGTTGCTGTTGCTGAGAAAGAAAACTACTCCAACTTCTATTGGATACATGTGTTTGCTTGGGGTACCAGAGGCTGTAGGTTGTCTTCAGTTCCCTGTGACTAAAACACCCACAGCAACAGCTTACGTAAGGAAACATTTACTTGGATGCACAGGTTCATAGGCTCCGTCCCTCATGCCGGAAGGAGAAAGCTTGGCAATGGAAGTAGGTGTGCCTTTGGTGTCAGGATCATGAAGTGGGAACTCACATCATGGTTGACTAGGAAGTAGAGTATAACAGGAAGTATATAGGAAGTATATATAACAGGAAGCAGGCTTTACGCCTGGCGACTTACTTCCTGCATCCCAGTCCCTCCTCTTGGTATTTCCAGGCCTGTCAAAACAGCACCACACACTGGAAAGAAAGCATCTAAAAATGAACAGGACTTTAGGACAGGGGCTGGGGTGGGAGGTTTGTGGTTTCCAATTCAGCTGCTGTTAGGCAACTGGTACCTCTTTTTACTCAAATTAGCCTTAGGTTGACTGGCAAACTGGGCTGTCAAAATGTAGTCATTGAGTGTCCCTACTCAGAACACTGAGTGAGGTGGATGGGTCACACAACAAATCCACGGTCATAGGACATGGAAGATAAATCAGGCATGACAAGAAATCCCAGCAGGGGAGGTAGCCTCATGCCCAAGTCCTGGTGGATACAGCCTATAGTCCATGGCTTCTCCTTTAGACACATTTCTCTTAACGAATCCAAAGTGTCTGGATTCCAGCAGCTCAGGCACCCTCCCATTGTACACTGGGTTACCTAGCATGTTGGGTGGCCTCTGCTAGGCCTCTAATCAGGTCCATTCCTCTCTCCCCAGGTGTGGCAGTGTGGTGGCAGCATGGAGGTACTCCCCTGCTCCCGCGTGGCCCACATTGAGCGTACCAAAAAGCCATATAACAACGACATCGACTACTACGCCAAACGTAATGCACTAAGGGCGGCCGAGGTGTGGATGGACGACTTCAAGTCCCACGTGTACATGGCATGGAATATCCCCATGACAGTAAGGCGGGATTCATGACACTGGGTGGGGAGGTCAGATACAGAGAAGCTTGTAGGCCCTAGGGAAGGAGTTGAAGTGAGGGATTCTGGGACACATCCAGGCAGCCTCCCCTGCATGGTAGCGCTCTCTTTGCATTGGCTCAGCCACAGAGACCACAACCTTCACCTCCCTATAGGTAACCATTCCAAGCACAAGTAGCCACCAAAGGTTGTAAGCTAAGGTCATCCATGATCCAAGCCTCACCCCAGTGCTCCCCTGTCAGTCTTCTCCAGCTGGTTGAGCCTCTTTCAACAATCTCTCTCTCTCTCTCTCTCTCTCTCTCTCTCTCTCTCTCTCTCTTTCTCCTTGTCCTGCAATCAGAACAAGTCCTTGTGTCCTGATTCAGGGCATGTGTGTGCTTTCTTGTTTTTATATGTTTGTTTTAAATGGGGTCTCACTCTTCAGTAGTCTGCTGTTGGCCTTCACTCACAATCGTCTGCTTCTTTCCCTCTTGGGCTGGGGTCAAAGATGTGCCTCACCACGTCTGGCCTACTTCACCTTTTTAAGTGTCTCTCTTCACCCTCCTAAGTTGGCTCACCTCCACTGAGGTGGCAGCACAGCCGTCATTTGGATAATCATGTGGAGGGTCTGTAGTGGACCTCCCTGCATCCCTTGCAACACCTCTGAGATGCAGAAGACTGACCACCTTAACACAGGACCTGCAAGGTCTACTTTCAGGTTTCCCTCCAGCCTCGAGGATCAGGATCCCATTAGAATGTGCAGTCTTAGTATAGTAGAGGCAAAACCTAAAGATCCTGTTGTCTATAACACAAGCTGATTTAGGGAATACACAACTATATCTCTGTTAACACTGGAAGGGAACAGAGGACATCACAGCCAATCATGAGAGTCTCACACATAAAACTCACTACCGCAGCTCCACTCAGTCAAGCTGGAGGGAGGTACATGATGATGGCTCAGGACCCAGAAAGTCTACACAGCACACAAGTCACTTGAAGGACCACAAACTCAGCAGAGCTGCTGTGCAGTCATAGTTAGGGAGGAGATACGTGGATTTGCAGGACCCATGATACCCTCACAGGATAGCATGGATCTGCAACACTTACCCTGTCCTGCCTGCTTGTGTCCCGTAGAACCCAGGAGTAGACTTTGGGGATGTATCCGAGAGGCTGGCCCTGCGCGAGAAGTTAAAATGCCGAAGCTTTAAGTGGTACCTGGAGAACGTGTACCCCGAGATGAGGATCTACAACAACACCCTCACGTACGGAGAGGTACCGCCTCTGAACAGGGCCCTGCTGGGGTGGTGGGCTTTTTGCCCAGCAGATGTGTGCAGTCACAAAATGACATGATTATATCCGTGTTTACAAAGAGAATTACTATTGAGCCCACGTGGAAGCGTACTTACACATTTGCGTGCAAAAATATACCCAAATAAATGGGCCAGTAAGATGGCTCAGCAGGTGAAGGTGCTTGAGGCCAAGCCTGATGACTTGAGTTTGATCCCTGAGACCTATAAGGTAGGAGCAGAAAACCAACTCCCTCAAGTTGCCCTCTGACCTCCATATGCATACCATGACAAGTGTGCCCCCACAAAAAAATAAATATTAATTAATTTTTTGAAACAGGGTTTCTCAATATAGCTCTGGATGTCCTGGAACTTTCAATGTAGGCCATGCTGGTATCAAACTCACAGAGATCTTCCTGCTGGGATTAAAGATGTGCACTGCAGTGCCTGGCAGAAATAAACTTTTATAAGAAATATACCCAAATACATAGGACGGTGTATACACACTCACATGTATAAACAGACATTCACACGTGTGTACACATGTGTATGTAGACAGGCAATCTCACACGTGCTGACAAATGCATAAAACCACACACATGCCCATCACACATCAATCTGCACACATCTGCGCATATATTCATATGCATTCATATCAAGATGCATGTGTGCATGAATGCATTATTACACAGGAGCATGCATTCATACATGTGTGAATATGTGAATATATATGTATATACATATACATACACATGTATACAGCCTGTGCTCATTCACTCGCATGTGTGTGTATGTGTATATTATGCATAAGTTCATAATATGCATACCAGTGCATGAGGCCATACAAACACATACTGAAGCATGTCTACACCTACATGTAACAGGTGTGCACATGCAGGTACATACTGTTCCTGTTCGTGCACATGGAGATCCCCAAACACTCACTTTCATCCATGTACAAAACCCCCCATGAAACATGGAAAGGCACACATTTGTGCACTGGTTCCACATAGCTACATTCACACCACAGTGCATGCGTGTACATTTGAGCACTGGAACATCAGCTGTACCAAGACCCATGTGTCAGCGTGAGTTTCCGAGTGCACAATTGTACACAGGGCTCTCTCTAAATCTGAAGAGAAGGCTCTGTGTTCCTACCTTAACCCAGGACTGGAATCTAAGGTCTCTGACTATAGAACTGGCAGAGAGAATGGAAGGCATTCCCACAGACAGCAGCAACACCCTGCTCCCAGCTTCTCAACGGCATGAGGGCAGCCCAGCCTCCCTACGGACAGGCTAGCCCTGGGACAAAACTCAGGGGTAGGGTTGAGAGGCCTGGTGGAGAGTCCTTGCAGAACCATCAGCCCTTGGTAACCCCTTAGTCAGATCCAGCCTATGGGCTTTTCTGGAAGTTCAAATGGAGATGAAGCAAGTGCTCTCCTGTGTTGTCCTTCCCACTTGTGCCAACTGTGGGATCCATACCCAACCCTAGATGCTGTGACCCTAGAATTTTTTTAACCCTAGGGTCAGGCCCATGTGTCCTTTCACGTGGACACTGGGTTGTGCTCTGTGTTTGACTTAATGCAAACTCCACAGCCTGAAACCCAGTGGAGTGAAACAGAACACAGCTCTCCTGGGTCAGAGTCCAAGGTCACCACTGTTCTGATGGGCAGGGGTCTGCAGTGGGTGCCCCTCTGTGCTTGTTACAGAGACTAGAGATCAGCTGGCTGTTGGCTGGGTCATGTGACCCTGCCGCCAGCTGGGAGCTAGAGTGAGCATTCCAAGTGAGTGCCCCAGGGAACCTGCAACTGTCTCCCAGGTTCACAGCTATAGGCTATACCTGGTCACTTGTACTATACTCCTTAACCAAAGTGTCTTGGAGGCAGAATAGCCACTGCATCTGCACAGGAGACGTTAGCACAAGGATGTCCCTGAGCTAGTAACAGAAGCCATTCTATTGACCAAATCCAGCCTCACGTACTGAGGCCCAGCTAACTGTCCATATACGCACAGAGCATATGCGTATGTGACAAGCATAGCCATCTCTTTCCAGGCTGCCTAGGGAGTCAGAGTTGCTACACCTGTACTTTTCCACCTCCTCCCTAGGCACCATATATCTGCCTACCCCAGGCAGATGCCAAGTCTGTGTGTAGAGTTCATGCCTGTCTCACACAGGCAGCCCACAGCGAGCTACAAAGTGGGAGACAGGGTGGGAGAGCTCCTGGGAGCCTTTCCTCAACCTTGGGAGCCTCCTCCATGACCTGAAGTTTCCGTTACTTCTGGATATAGGTGAGAAACAGCAAAGCTAGCGGCTACTGCTTGGACCAGGGGGCAGAAGACGATGACCGAGCCATCCTCTACCCCTGTCATGGCATGTCCTCACAGGTGGGCAACATCTAGACCTCACAGTGAAGGGGGAGAGGTAGGCATGGAATGGGTCACAGCAAACCCCTGTGCTGTTGGGGCCAAGCTCAGAGGAGGCTGGAGCATCTTGGGATTCTGGAAGGCAGCGGGTGCCATACGTTTTAAAACAAGCCCTTTGGGTCAAATGGGCCCTGGCAAGTCGTGAACAGCCCCCTGCCTCAGTTTTTTCACCATTTGAGTGGGACAGGGACAGCACCTACTGTCCCTGACAGTCTTGTGGATTAAATGGAGTCACAATGAGATGCTGCCTAGTCATGGAGGAGAACAGTTATCTTTTTGCTTTATTATTATTATTAATATTATTATTATTATTTAAGTATATTGTAGCTGTCTTCAGATGCTCCAGAAGAGGGCATCAGATCCCATTACAGATGGTTGTGAGCCACCATGTAGTTGCTGGGATTTAAACTCATGACCTCTGGAAGAGCAGCAGTCAGTGCTCTTAATGGCTGAGCCATCTCTCTGAGCCCGAACAGTTGTTTCCATTCCCTTCTTGTTAGGGAAGCCCCAAGGCTCATCAGACTTGACTAAGAGCCGTGTGCCACTCAGAGATGGAGTTGTATACCTCTAAGAGGCTGGTCCCAGCTACCAGTGAATCCTACTCTGCTGCTGTTGATAGTGGCATCTGCCCAGCAGCTGTTGAGCTCTGATCCTGAGCCTCATTCATGAGCATTCATGTGGGGTAAGACCTGGATTTCTCTGAGCCTCTGGTTTTACTCCCTCCAACATGGATAGAGACAGACAGTCTCTGGGAGCTTCTTAATTTCAGATGGCAAGATGCCTGCTTTGAGACAATAGCCCCAGTGAATGGGAGAGGGCTGCTCCTCCATGACCCTCTGCTGTAGTGGCCTTGTTCATCTCTCTGGACTGATCTCTTCCAGTGGGTTTTCAGCACAGTGGCCTCTGAGGGCAAAAGGAGCTTTCAGTGGAGATGTAAATGCTGTCTCTCCAGTCTCTCCAGGGGGCTGACAACATTTTCCCAGGTCCAAGAAAGCAAGCTTGTGCTGTTGGAATATGAGCACCTGAAAAGCTGCCTCATGCCATGACCAGAGTAGACATGGCCATACCAAGACCCCGTTCTCCTGCTAGAGAAGACAGTTGTGGGCTTGGGTATTGATGAAGGCCAGGGCATAGATAAATACCTTGGTTTCAGGCTCAGGGTATCTGCTCACAGCTCCCACTGTCTCCCCAGCTGGTGCGCTACAGTGCCGAAGGTCTCCTGCAGCTGGGACCCCTGGGCTCTACCGCCTTTCTGCCCGACTCCAAGTGTCTGGTAGATGACGGCCGGGGACGCATGCCCACCCTGAAGAAGTGTGAGGATGTAGCCAGGCCTACGCAGAGGCTATGGGACTTCACCCAGGTCAGTGGGTGGGGCTGACAGCCCTGGAAAGTCAGACTTCGAGGCTGTGGTAAATACTGAGAGAAACAGCTGAAGGGAAAGATTTATCTTGGCTCATGGTTTCAAAGGGCCCACCATAGTGGCAGATCAGGGCAGCTCACATGGCAGTGGAAGGGAAGGAGGGAGCCAGCTGAAACCAGCTGGCTTCCTTCTTTCCATCTGTCAATTAATTCATCAGGACCCCCCAGCCTGTGGGGTGTAAGATGGCCACCCTTGTCTGGTTAACCTCTTGCAAACACCCTCACAGACACATGCAGAGATATGCTTTGCCACCGTAGACACTCCTCAATCAAAGCAGGTTGATAGTCAAGACTGATCACCTTATGCCCTGTTGCACAGAAAGTTTGTAAAACTGGCCCTGTGTCACACAGGAAGAGAGGGGCACAGCCTTGCCTGCCCCAGCACCTGGACTCAGACAGAGAGAGGGGATGGGTTTAAGACTAGCCCTGGCTACTAGAACTCCTCAGGGCTCTGATGCACTGGGCTCTGAATATAACCTTTTCCCCACTGCCTTTCATTTAACTCAAGCTCTGCTCCTCTGAGTCTCTGGGCCCTGATCCAGGTCCAGCCCTCTCACCATCCCTTCCTGGGCACCCCGACCCACTCAGCACCAGCCGGCCCTGAGCCTCTAGGGATCCCACACAGAGGATCCCTTGGGTGTTGTTCTGCCATCATGAGCAATATGTAGGAGCAGAAAGGTGCTACTCTGGCTGTAGGGAGGAGCTGCCACTGTTGCTTGCTGAGCCACTGAGGCTCTAAGGTTCCCAGAAGGCTGGCTAGGTAGACGGTGAGGGCCAGCACAGAGAACCTGCTGAAGATGGCGCCAAAGTTACCAGACTTAAGCCAGGGGCCACAGAGATAGATACCAAGTCATTAAAAGGACTGAAAGGCACCAAGGAAAAGGGCAGTCTTGGGGACCCTACATGTGTTCTTAGGAGATCTTTGAACCCCAAAGAACTGAAGAGCTAGACTAGCACCTGGCTGAAGAGGGGAAGAGGAGATGCAGGTAATCCAAAGAGACAGGGTCCTGTGTCTTTACAGTGGTAGTGCAGGAACCAGGATAAGGCTAGGATCACCCCTCATCAGCAACACACCCTGGACTCTCCCAAGCTGACTGTGTTTCTCCTGTCCTACAGAGCGGCCCCATCGTGAGCCGAGACACGGGTCGGTGTCTGGAGGTAGAGATGTCTAAAGATGCCAACTTTGGGCTGCGGTTAGTAGTACAGCGCTGCTCGGGGCAGAAGTGGATGATCCGAAACTGGATCAAACACGCCAGGCACTGACCTCTGCCCTCAGCCCACCTCCACACATTGGGGCTCTTGGACTCGTGAATGTTCTGGGACTCAGAAGGTCCTGGGGTGGAGCCAAGATGGGAACTTCTTGCCCACCCCACAGACCCAAGAGCAATGTGGGCCCTGCACACCCCAGGGCTAGGTTTTGTGACCAGGGATCGCAGAGACCTTGGAATAGCCGCTCCAGCCTGCATTAGGAACCAAACTTTTGTGGAACAGGCAGCTCTGCCCGAGGGAGGACATCTGAGGACGGCGCACACTCATGCCAAATCACGTGCCTTTTCTACAGTGTTCCCCCAACCGGCTATGAGGATAGCCGCCACGCATGTGCTAAGTCCCTGTACATAACCCATATGGAAACAAACAGACTCAGCTATTCAGTGCTGAGGGCAGGTGCATCCTCACACCAAGCACCGTGTCCTAGCAGGTCCGAGCCTCTCCGCTCAGCTGCCCTGGCTCGCCTGCTCAACCTCACCGTAACTTAAGGCGATCTTCAAGGGTGACCGCTTGTGTTCTGGTAACAGGCAATGGGAAGAGATCACCGGGATGAGACTCTGTGCACTTTTCTTCCCAAGGGTCAGCTAGGCACTCACTGGGCACGGGTCTCAGCCTGGGAAACGAGTCTCTTGTTGCTCTGTCATTTCTACAGCAAGCATCATCAAATGACCCCTCCAGCCCCTCACTTGTTTTATAAATAAAGTTTTATTGGCACACAGCCATACCTGTTGTCTGAGATCATTTGTGGCTGCAGCATTTGAGCTGCGGCACAAAGTGAAGACCACACTGCGCGGCTCTTAATGTCTTGAATTTTATAGAACACTTCCAATATGGACACTTTGTTAGAATATGTCCACTCTTGTAGTCCAGGAGAGCTGGCCTTGCTATGTGGATGCCCAGCTGGTGAGGGGGAAGATAGACATAGAGGCACAGCCTTGGGAACTGTTTGCCTATGTCACTATGCCTGCTGGGCAGAGCTGGAAAATGTGGCCTGTCACTGGGCAGCTGTACCTGCATGCACCTGAAAGCCAGAGTTTCTAAGATACAGCAAGCAGGAGAGTTGTATGAACATAGCCAATGTCCTCACAGACAGTGGTCCCAGGACATCATGGCCCATCTTGCTCTATTTACAATCACCACGGTGCCATTACCAAGCATTGGCAAGGGGCCAAGCTGGCTAAGCAGGTGGAGGTAGGTGTGCTTGTGGTGGGGTTCTAGCTATGGCCACTACCCTAAAACCCTGGTCGTTCCAGGGCTGCCAAACTACTCTGAGCAGCAATGTTTCCTAACAAAGGGCAGTGAGAGCAACTTGTCCCTTGCTAGGAGGAAGTACTTTGAAGACTGGCTGTGGCTAAAGACTTAACACCCACCAGACATCAGACATCAGAACTCACTACTCACTGGCGGCTGCTGAAAACCAGCCAGCTCTACCTACGCAGAAGCCTCCTGACCTCTCTGATGGTCTCACAGAGGGTGGAACTATGGGCCAGTTGCTGGCTTCCTATGCCTCTCCATGGAGTGAGCAGAGTGATACCTCTCTCTCTCTCTCTCTCTCTCTCTCTCTCTCTCTCTCTCTCTCTCTCTCTCTCACAGATTTATTTATTTATTTATTTAATGTATTTGAGTACACTGTAACTGTACAGATGTTGTGAGCCTTCATGTCATCGGGAATTGTATTTAGGACCTCTGCTCACTCAGGTCGGCCCCGCTTGCTCCCGATCAACTCTGCTCCCAGTCAACTCTGCTCTCTCAGTTTCTGCTTGCTCCAACCCCAAGATTTATTTTGTTGTAGCTGTCTTCAGACAGCACCAGAAAAGGGCATCCGATCTCATTACAGGTGGTTGTGAGCCACCATGTGGTTGCTGGGATTTGAACTCAGGACCTTCGGAAGAGCAGTCAGTGCTCTTAACCGCGAGCCATCTCGCCAGCCTCAGCAGGGTGATTTCTATACAACAGAGCCTCCGTCTGCCACAGGCCTGCCCTATAACTGTATTCACTGAGCAGCCCAGACTTTAGGCAGCCATGAGTCTGACTTTGTTTTGTTTTGTTTTTCGAGACAGGGTTTCTCTGTGTAGCCCTGGCTGTCCTGGCACTCATTTTGTAGACCAGGCTGGCCTCGAACTCAGAAATCTGCCTGCCTCTGCCTCTCATGTGCTGGGATTAAAGGCATGTGCCACCACGCCTGGCGAGTCTGACTTTCTACTTTCCAGGAAAGGATGTGTCACAACCCCGTCCTGCATGGGATACCAGACTCAGGAAGGGCATTACAAGGGCCAGCAAATGGCAGAATATCCCACCCCCCAACCTCCAGCTGCCCTGATGTGGGCCAAGTTTCACAGTTCAGGCTCCTGGCTTCTTGGAGGAATGTATAGAGATATGTCCAGAGGTGTGCCACGATGTTTTCTTACTATGGAGGAGACACCGAGCACATGTCTCCCTCCTCCTTCCAAAGCTCCTATGGGACCCCAGCACAGAGCCCCCGAGTACCTCTCCTTGTGAAGATCTTCCCAGAGTTGTCCTAGGAGGACACAGGAGTAAGTCCACAGACCTGATGTTCACATGGTGAGACAGTGAGACTGACATCCATGATTGGGTAAACATGGCCTGTGCCTTCACATGGAAAACATCGCAGGCCGTAGCCATGGAGCTGCCTTGATGTGTCCCCGCTGGGCAAGTTACAGGTGAGGCCACCAGGCTAGAGCCATACAGGACCTCACAGAAAACCATTCTCAAACCTTGACAGACCCCACACCTGTCTTCCGCAGAGTCTTCCTGGCCTGGGATGGACTGCGAGGCAGGAGCCAAGGCGTCCATGTCTCTGGTCTGAGGCCCTCCCTCTGTTACAGCACAGGCAGAGTCGAGTGCCTGCGTTGTGAGACACTGTTGTGTCTTACGGTCCTCGCCTGCTCACAAATGGGTACATATTTCTTTGACACCCTCCTGTTCAGGAATGCTAGGGAGACAGTTCAGGCCAAAGATGAAGAAAGGATATGGGTATGTTGGGGGCTCTAGCATAATGCTTTATGTTTTCCTGTGGTCAGTACTGCCCATGGCCAACAGGATGTTCTTGCTGCCATAGACCCTGTCTGTCCGTCCCAGATGTGTTCCATGCTGGGATCAGCTTGCAAGTCGAATTCATGGTGGTGTGTGGCTTGCATGGGTGTTGGTTCTTCAACCATAAATCTTGAGTTCAGAATAACATCTAATGCCAGCCATGGTGGGCTGTGCTAAAAGCCAGTGAGGGAGAGGGAAAGAAGAGAGAGAAGGAGAGAGGAAAACAAAAGAAGAGAAAAGAAGAGAAGAGAAAAAAGAAAAGGAATGAAAAGAAAAGAAAAGAAAAGAAAAGAAAAGAAAAGAAAAGAAGGAAGCCTTTTAGATTGACATGAGGCTCATTTCTCTCTATCTACATTTAAGTAGCACTGAGAACATGTGACCATACTTCATGGCTGGCCAAACAGAGAAAGAAAGTGACTTTTTATAAGATATCCACAGTCACAGGGTAAATTGGGTACACCTCTCTGTGTCCAAACTGGGTTCCTTCTATCTTGTCTGGTTGCCTATCATAGTTCCTTATTTCCTTCCTTCCTTCCTTCCTTCCTTCCTTCCTTCCTTCCTTCCTTCCTTCCTTCCTTCCTTCCTTCTTTCCTTCCTTCTTTCCTGTCTTCCTTTCTTTTTTGGACAACAGTCATGTTATAAATGGCAATAATCAAACAAATAGAATGTAATAAGACTGAATGTGGGGGCTGGAGAGTTGGCTCAGCTGTTAAGAGCACTGACTGTTCTTCCAGAGGTCCTGAGTTCAATTCCCAGCAGCCACATGGTGGCTCACAACCATCTGTAATGGTTTGATGCCCTCTTCTGGTGTGTCTGAAGACAGCAACAGTATGTACTCACATACATTAAATAAATTAAAAAAAAAAAAAAAGACTGACGTGTCTGTTTCTTTCATTAATTCAGTTGTAAATTGCCTTCATAGCCAGTGTAGAAGAATCCATGTGGTTTGGGCAGAAAACGGCTCATTTGTAGCCAGAGATCTAGCTGCTCTGGGAAACAGAACTTGGAGGAGCCCCCCTTACACTAGGTTGCTGCTGTTTTCTTCTGCTCTTGGTAGACACAGTGGGTCAGAATTTAATTCTTCCTAATAAAAATGTTCAGCTTGCCAGCAGGGCTTCGTGAATGGCTCCAGCTGTGTTTGGGTTCCGTGGGGAGCAACCAGACTCGGAGTGAGCACAAGGGAATGGCAGTGAGAAATTCCACTGGCCCGTGGCTCTCGGGTGGCACCCAGGAGGCATAAGGTTTTCCAGGAGGAATTTCTTGGTGCCTCTCTTCTGCCCTTCTGTCTGTACCACATACCACACCCTTCCTCTCCCTCTGGGGATCAGCTCAAAAGCTTCCAGGCCTCCTTGCATTGGTACCCAGGGGCTACCACAGAAAGAGCCATCCACGGTGGACTCAGAGCAACAGGAATGTGGCCTTTCTGTGTTCCAGAGGCCAACAAGCTAGCAAGGAACTGGAAGAGAAAAGAACCATTGGGGGTGCCTGGCAGGACCCTCCCACTTCTTCCTACTTCCGTAGGTCATGAGTCTTGCTTGTCTTGTGGTACTTTAGGCTCTGCCTCCACTATCATGTGGCCTCTCTCGGTCTCCCTGGGACCTGTGTCCTCTCCTGTCATAGGGATAGCAGCTCCTGGCTGTCTTGCTCCAGTTTGCGCTCCATTCATATTGCATTTGCAAAGATCCTATTACTAAGGAAGGTCCTGTCCCAAGGTGCCGGGGACTTGGGAAAGATGGCATGGTTATGTTCTCCTTTCGGAACAGACTCAGAAACATCCCTGGTCCCACAGGGGAACCAAATGGTATCTGAACCATGAGTTGAGGGGAGTGGTTGCATGCTCTGGCCCTGGTACCCCAAGCCTGTATGTACCCCAACTTCCAAGAAGGCGGAGGTAGAATGAAAGAAAGTTCAAGGCCAACTTGGCCAACTTAGTAAGACCCTGTGAGTGTGGCTCAGTGGCAGAGCACTTGCCTGCTGCACATGGGTCATAAAATGACCAGGAGCCTGTAACACGGAGCATTGGGTAAACTGCTTGCTGCCAAAACATGATCACCCGGGTGTGATGGCACACGCCTTTAATCTCAGTGCTCAGGAGGTAGACACAGGTCTCTGTGAGTTCAGGGCCAGCCTGGTCTACCGAGTGAGTTCTCTGTCTAAAAATAATAACAAATAAAAATCCCAGCTTCCATGATTTTTTACCTCTGTCATGACCATAGGTTTGCAGGAACCCGTGTGTTGCCAAGAACATTCATATCCACGACTGTGGTGTTCGCAGTGACCCCTAAGGTCTGCCATCACCACTAACAGTGAGGAGCCCAAAGCATCATTTTGAAGTTAGTGAAATAGCAACACATCCATCCAAGAAGACAGCTGCCGCGAGCCAGTCTGGGGCACTGTCACTGCCCAACTGCCCAGCTCTGGGTGTCAGATGGCTGTTTGGTGAATCTGGAGTCTGGAGAGGCCACTGGAACCTGAACCCTGAACAGCACAGAGGAGGTCTCCGACAGAGCTGAGCTATGTTTCCCCAAGCAGAGGACTGGGTGTTTCATGGTAAGAGTTTTTTGGGGGGGGGCGGGGGGCTGGAGAGATGGCTCAGTGGGTAAGAGCACTGACTGCTCTTCCAAAGGTCCTAAGTTCAAATCCCAGCAACCACATGGTGGTGAGATCTGACGCCTTCTTCTGGTGTGTCTGCAGACAGCTACAGTGTACTTATTTATAATAATAAATAAACCTTTGGGACTGAGGGAACGGGGTCTCCCAGAAGGAGCCGGGTTGACCCGAGTGAGCAGAGGTCCTAAATTCAATTCCCATCAACCACACGAAGGCTCACAACTACAGTGTACTCAAACACATAAGATAAATAAATAGGGCTGGCGAGATGGCTCAGCGGGTAAGAGCACTGACTGCTCTTCTGAAAGTCCTGAGTTCAAATCCCAGCAACCACATGGTGGCTCACAACCACCCATAATGAGATCTAATGCCCTCTTCTGGTGTGTCTGAAGTCAGTTACAGTGTACCTATGTATAATAATAAATAAATCTTGAAAAGAAAAAAAAGATAAATAAATCTTAATTTAAAAAGAAAAAAGAAAAAGCCGGGCAGTGGTGGTGTATGCCTTTAATCCTAGCACTTGGGAGGCAGAGGCAGGTGGATTTCTGAGTTCAAGGCCAGCCTGGTCTACAGAGTGAGTTCCAGGACAGCCAGGGTTACACAGAGAAACCCTGTCTCAAAAAAAAACCCAACAAAATAAAACAAAACAAAAAAAGTTTAGAGGGACATAGTGACATTTCCCAAGTACCTGAGACATGGGAAGCCCTAAGGTTGGGGCCTGACACCTGTGCATTGGGTTCACAGCAACAAGCAGAGCCACATCTGGCTCAGGAACCACATGGTGGCTCACAACCACCCGTAATGAGATCTAATGCCCTCTTCTGGTGTGTCTGAAGTCAGTTACACCAGAGAGGAGTAACTGAGAGGAGCTGGGGCTGCACCCGGGGCAGGAATCCCCAAAGCCCCAAATCTCCCTAGAGAAGCCTCTCATGCAGCTTAGGACCCGGCGCCTGCACAGTGGTGTGGCCTCCTCACTCTGATGAGGGCAGCTTCCACATGGCCAGAGTTAATTAAGTTGACAATCTCACTAAGTCCCTCAGTTAACTGCCTGGGGAGAAATAAGATGAGGTGGCTTGTTGGTTATTTCTTCTTGCTCTTTTAAGTACCCGATAGTCATTTTTAAAATTAAATTAAATGGCTTATCTGTGCTAACACAAATCGACACGCCATCTTTCTTCAGCTGCTGAGTGGTGCTGAACGGCTGGTGTGACTGCTGGCATTTCTCGTGAAGGCACAATTTGGCCAGGCCTCGTTTACCCGCTTTGAGTGTTAAATTCCAGATTCCTCCCCCTCAAAGTCACAGTTCTGTGGGGTGGCATTTTCTTCTTTGGTATCTGTGGTTCCACAACAGGGCAGCATGTCTGCTCTATGGAGACAGCGTCCTCCAACAGGTAAAGCAAGGAAAAGTGACACCGCGGTGGTTTGGGGTTGTTTTGTTTTGTTTTGTTTGTTGTTGCTGTTTTCAAGCTTAGTAATTTTTTTAGGACAAAGACTACCAAGTCCAAACTATTTTATAAGCGAGGATAAGGTCGGAAGAAAGCACTGTCTAGCACATCGCAGTGACTGATCTGATGAACAACAAACATCGAAGGGCAGTGGTGGCGCACCCCTTTTTAATCCCAGCACTTGGGAGACAGAGGCAGGCGGATTTCTGAGTTCGAGGCCAGCCTGGTCTACAAAGCGAGTTCCAGGACAGCCAGGGCTACACAGAGAAACCCTGTCTTGGAAAAAATAAATAAATAAGTCTCTCTAATAGACACCAGAAGATCTTGTGAGGTTGAATATGCGATGCTTCTTTTCCTAAGACGGACAAAATTCTCCCTAGCAGAAAGTTTTGTTGGAGTTGGTAACTTTGGCAATAGGATTTCCATACATCTTCTCACCGCTGAGAATGGCCCCTTTGAAGCAGGGTAGGAGCATGATGGGCTTCCCGGGCTACCCTAACCCTGTCCCGGGTGTCGCCTTTCCCGCGGGGGCGAGCGCTGGACTCGAGCGGAGCTGGTTGCCCTGGCGCTCCTGGCCCATTCCCAGGTCCCTGCAGGCGGGCGCCTGGAGCTCGTACAGAAATCTAGGGGGACTGCAGGGGACATGCTTGAGGGCCAGAGCCAGCTGTCGCAGGGACCCATGACCAGCTCGAGCGTCCCTCCCTTAGGGCTGAGGCAGCCGGAAGATGCAGGGCAACAGGGGGCTCGAGGAGGCTCCTGCACCAAGGTCCTCCCTGGACACCAGGAAAGCGAAATAGCAGCGCAGACCCTCCAAGTGGGCGCTGTTTGCAGTAACTGCTCCCCACCCCCGCCCCCACCCCCGCCCCTACGGCGCCCCACTGAGATGCTAGACTGCACAAGGCTGGGGTGGGGTGGAGCATATTTCACCTCAGGTTTTACTATCCCACCACAGTGATGTTGGATTCTCTTTAGCAAAGAAAAAACGAGAGAGAAGAGAGGACAAAAAGAGAGAGTGATTATGATCAGGAGTGAGGGTAGGTGGTGCTGCTGACCAAAGACAGAGGAAGAACCAGGCTGGAAGAAAACACACCCCACAGAAGCGAAGAAATTCCCCAGGAGAACTTGTGTGGTTAGACTTCTGAAAGAGAACTCAGAGAATGAAATAAAAACAAAACTACAGGTTAAAGAAGTGGTCTCAAACTATCATAGAAAACACAAGGCTGAAGAGATGGCTCCATCATTACGGAGCCAGCCTGAGGACTTCTGTTGAAGACTTAAGAAAGCCAGGCATGGTAGCTGTGCTGGCTAATTCTATATCAACTTGACATCTGAGGGTCATCTAGAATCATCTGAGAGAAGGGAATCCCAACTGAGAAAAATGCCTTCATAATATCGGGCTGTGGACAAGCCTGAAGGCCTTATAATTAGTGATTGATGGGAGAGAGCCCAGCCCGTTTTGGTCAGGACCAGCCCACTGTGGGCGGGACCATCCCTGGGCTGGTAGTCCTGGGTTCTATAAGAAAGCAGGCTGAGGAAGCCATAAGGAGCAAGACAGTAAGCAGCACTCCTCCATGGCCTCTGCATCAGCTCCTGCCTCCAGGTTCCTGCCTTGTGTGAGTTCCTATCATGACTTCCCTCAGTGATGAACAGTGATGTGGAAGTTTAAGCCGAATAAACCCTTTCCTCCCCAGCTTGCTTTTGGCCATGATATTCCCAGAGCGATAGAAACCCCGACAAAGACAAGTTGTTACCAGGATAGTGAAGTACTGCTGTAGGAGACCTGACCATGATGCTTTGGAGAAGAATGTGGAAGGAATGTAGAACTTTGAGCTAAAAAAAAAAAAAGCCACTGAGTGCTGAGAGCTCAGTGAGCTGTTTTGTAGGAGCTTGAAAGACAGGAAGACTGAGAGCAGGTGATGGAGGTCTGGCTTGTGAGGTTGTGGGCCTTTTGTGTGAAGAACCTGTGGTTCTGGTCAGCTGTGATTTAAAAAGAAACCAGAACTACTAAAGGAAAACCTTTGTTTTTCTGGGACAACAGATGCGGGTCAGCTGGAGCTGAAGAATCAGCTGTGGTTAAGAAAAGGCCAGCATTATTGAAATCTTCTGGGAAGTTTTTCCTCAGAGTCAGCACACAGAAGCTGTGTTCAGAGGGTTCCAAGGTTGTACCTTGGGCTGGCAGCCAAATGTGGCCATGCATAGCCTTGCACCATGCAGAGAGCCCAGGAGATGCTATTGGTGAAAGTTCAGCCCTGTTCCAGTAGAAGACAGCAGCATTTTGGAGACTCCAGTACTCTGGGATGACCACCAAGAACAGCAGCCACGGTGGAGCAGAGCAGACTGAAGCTTAGGAGAGAAGCTGTGTGCGCTGGAACGGTGGAGCTGGAAAGGCTCCCACAAGACGGTGAGTGTAATACATGTCAAATGTAGTAGATCGGTTCATTTGTACAGTTGGCGTGTGCTGTTGCTTTGTTCGAATCGTCACTGTGCCCTGGTTCTTCCCTCTTGAAGTATGAGAGTATTTAACTCATTTATTTTATAGGATCCCACAGTTGACTTTGAATTTTGTTAATTTGGTTTGATTAGTTTTTCGAGACATGGTTTCTGTGTGTAATAGCCCTGGCTGTTCTGGAACTCACTCTGTAGACCAGGCTGGCCTAAAACCCAGAGAGATCCTTCTGCCTTGCCTCTGTCTTCTGAGTGATGGGAGTAAAGGCATATGCCACTATGCCCAGTTGAGACTTTGGATTTTTACAGAGACTGGACTTTTAAGTGTTTGAATTAGTAAAGAGTATGACACTTTGAAGTTTATAATGTTTTATATTTGTGATATGTAGTAATCTGAGATCTTGGAGATGACCCCAAAAAAGTAAAGGTTATGGGTTTTATTTGGTTGGTTGGTTGGTTTGGTTTTTGTTTTGTTTTTCAAAACAAGGTTTCTCTGTGTAGCCCTGGCTATCTTAGAACTCACTCTGTAGACCAGGCTGGCCTGAAACTTATGGCGATCAACCTGCCTCTGCCTCTGCCTCTGCCTCTCGGGTGCTGTTATTAAAGACATACACCAACACTGCACAGCTGAAAGGAACGTTTTAAAAAGTATTGTGTGTAAAGTTGACAAGGGGCCAATTGTGCTGGACACAGGCAAGGATCGTCTGAAAGGAGAAAACTCCAGTTGGAAAAAAAAAGTGCCTCTGTAAGACTGGGCTGTATACAAGCATGTAAAATATTTTCTTAATTAGTGATGACAGGAGAGAGCCCCGTCCATTGAGGGTGTGGTCATTGCTGACTCTATAAGAAAGCGGACTCGGGCTGGTGAGATGGCTCAGCGGTTAAGAGCACCGACTGCTCTTCCAAAGGTCCTGAGTTCAAATCCCAGCAACCACATGGTGGCTCACAACCATCCATAACAAAAATCTGATGCCCTCTTCTGGAGTGTCTGAAGACAGCTACAGTGTACACACATATAATAAATAAATAAATAGGAAAAAAAGAAAAAAAAAAGCTCTATGGAAAAAAAAAAAAGAAAAGAAAAAAAAAGCAGACTCAGCAAGCCATGGTCTGAGCTCCTGTCTCCAAGTTCCCGTCTTGTTGAGTTCCTGTCCTGACTTCTTTCAGTGACAGTCCATGGCTTAGAAATGTAAACCAAACAAACCCTTTCCTCCTCAACTTGCTTTTGGTTGTGGCGTTTATCACACCAATAGAAACCCTGACTAAGACAGTGACTTAAACTCCTGGTCCCAGCACTGGGGAAATGGAGACAGAAGACTCCCTGAGGCTCACTGGCTGGCTAGACTTGAGTGAGCTTCAGGCCAGTGAGAGAGCCTGTCTCAAAAAGAAAGGTGAATGGCTCCTGAGGAATGACCCTTGAGTCTGCCCTCCACCTCCACACAAGTATGCATGTGCACATGTGCACACACCCACCATCAAGGAGAGTGTGGGAGAGCGTAAAGGGCCGTCTTAGTGTTTTCTAAAGGAACAGAACTGATCAAATGACTATATCTGGCTGGGTGGTGGTGTCTGTGTTGATACCACCCAGCACTCAGCACTTTTAATCCCAGCACTCGGCAGGCAGAGGCCAGCAGATCCCTGAGTTCGAGACCAGCCTGTTCTACAGCAGAGTGGGTTCCAGGACAGCCAGGGCTACACAAAGAGACCTTGTCTCCAAAAAAAAAAAAAAAAAGAAAGAAAGAAAGAAAAGAAAAAGAAAAAGAAAAAAACAACATAAAATAAAAACAACCCCCCACTATTATCTATAGCTACCTATCCAACACACCTATAGCTATATATCTATATGTAAGGATATGCGTACATTAAATGGGATTTATTATTACAGTGACTTAAGGACTGTGATTCAGGTGGCCCACTAATGTCTGTCTCTGGAAAGAAATGTTAAGAATCCAATAGTTGCTCAGACCATGGGTCCGGATGTCTCGGCAGTCCCAGCACTGGAGTCCCTTGGATTCTTCAAGAACTGCTGTTCTTTGGTCTACATCAGGATCCTGAAGAGGTGGGTTCTAATATCAGTGAAGGGTTACCTCAGCAACATGAGAGATGTGCCTGCCAGCGAGAGTGAAGGCAATCAGACAATGGAAGTTCAACTTCCATTCCAGAAAACATGACCTAGGGGTAGGTCTTCCCTTTCATTGTATGCTCAACTGTTTGGGCTTTAGTTTATTCCAGACATAGTTGAGTTGACAACCAAGATTAGCCATCACATGGGCCAACAAGATGACTCCACAGGTAAACCATTTGCCTCCAAAGTCAACAACCTAAGTTCGAATCCCTGGTATCCACGTGGTGAAAGTACATCTATGTGGTGCCAGTCATTCTAAAGACAACCAAAAGGGACAAGATGGAGGCATATTTATTATATGTAAATCTTGCCCGCCCCAGGTGTGGTGGCGCACGCCTTTAATCCCAGCACTCTCGAGGAAGAGACAGGCAGATTTCTGAGTTCGAGGCCAGCCTGGTCTACAAAGTGAGTTCCAGGACAGCCAGAGCTACACAGAGAAACCCTGTCTCGAAAAAAAACAAACAAACAAAAAGTTAAATTTCTCAGAAACTGCTGCATCCAAATTAGAATCTAGAAGGTGAAATGCTAACAGCTTTGAGGATAGAAAATGAAAGCAGACCCAGGCATGTCACATCTCTAGAATTAATTGGAAAGGAAGGGACAACTGTTCCCTGGGTCTCCATAAGGAACTGCCCTGGGTCTCCATAAGGAACTGCCGTGGACTGCTGACCTGCAGAACAGTGGAGCACCAACTGAGATTTTAAAAAAAAAGAATTATTTGAATTATTCTCATGTGTGTGAGATTGTGAATGTTGTTCAGAGACCAGAAGAGGTCGTCAGATGCCCTGCAACTGGAGCTACTAGTTGTTGTGAGCCACTTCACCAGATTGCTGGGAACCTAACTTTGGTCCTCTGCAAGAGCAGCAAATGCTCTTAACTACTGAGCTACCCAGCCCCAACTTCGATGTTTTAAGTATGGAAGGGACTGGCCTTCGAGGGTTGGCTGGAGCCCCAGGGATTGAGAGAACCTGGCCATCAGATCAGGAGAGGCATGGCTGGGGATAAAGTGGGCCAGGTCCGTGTCTGTGGCTCTCCTCCTGGGAGGGCAGATTCCTAGGTGCAGTTAGGGGAAATTGGCCAAGGAATTGATCTCCTGAATGGCTGAGTTATTTACTTGTCTGCTCATTAGGGCAGTAAATTGCATTTTGTGTAATTCTATTCATTGATTGTGGAGCTCTGTGGTATAGGAGCTGGGAGTTCAGGACAGAGAAAGGAAGGAAATAGATGGCCAGTTAAACGTTCCTGTAACCATCAAGAAGGCCAATTAATGGCATTTAGGGATTATGGGAAAAGGGGTGAGCCCCGGAGACAGAAGCGGCAGAAGGAGGTCTTAGTTATTATTTTTTTAATTTTGTCTGACTGGAACCTGTTCCCTTTAGATCAAGATGAAAGGAACAGTTTAATCTGAAATCAATTTATAGCAAGGCCTGAATAAGATTGCTATCACCACTTATGTTGCAAGATAATCCCACTGTCTGAGTTCTCCCGCAGCCGGGTTTCTTCTGTCGGGGTGGCTGAAGTAAGTTCTCAGGCTCTTGTATCTCAGAAATGGCAGGCATAAGCAGGTCTGGAGAGGCAGGCCGTCCCACCCATCCTCAGCAAGTCGGGTCTCAACATTCCCACCAGTACCCCAGAAGCAGCAAAGCAGTGGGCATCAGTCCTGGGATAAAATGGTGATGTCTTAGTTATGTCAGGCTGCATCCGGCCTCTGGGCCACTGCCCCAACTCCTCTCTCCCATATGATACCAACTCTGGGAGCTGTCCTGGGGTGATGATCCCAACGAGTGCCCAGAAGGAGTATCACGGATGCTCAACATTTGTAAGATTCTCAGCACCTACCATCCACTTCATCCTGCCTATAAGGAGCAGGTCCTTTGTGCATTCTAAGAGAACAGCTCCAACCGCTGACCCCACTTCTCCGCCCTGTCCCGTAGAAAGCACTTCAGGGTAGGACCATGATTCGCAGTGTTGCTGATAAAATGAACATTCTCTTTTTTTTTTTTTTTTTCTGAATGGAGGTAACACAGCACTTCACTATGTAGCCTAGCCTGGCCTCAAACTTGCAGCAATACTCCTGTTTCAGTCTCTCAAGAGCAAGATTCAGACAGTTTTAACCAGGTCCAGAGAAGGCAGGCCCAAGGCAAAGAACTTTGCTGCCTGTCATTTCTTCTTTTTTTAAAAAAATTATATATTAATGTACAATGTACATGTTTGTTTTTTTTTACTGGGGCAGAATAGATGTAGGTGACGCAGCTTGCCTGAGGAGGTCAGGGGACATATGATGTAACATGCTCTCTTTCCATCATGTGAGTTCTGGGGACCCAAACTCAGGTCACCAGGTTCTGTCCAAGACAGACACAGCTGTACACCACAGATACACACACACACAAACATAAACTACATAATTGTATGCACATCCACACACATCACATATGTGCACCCCCACATATGCTTGCATCTCATACATGATACATGTGTATGTGTAGCCACATACATACATACAAAACACGCACATATATCTATATCTGTGTGATATGCGTGTACGTACACACCGCAAACATACTATGGATTCTACAATCACACGCAAATGTGGCTCCTGTGATCCCTTTTGTTCCCTGAGAGGCCACCCACATCTTTGAGCATGACAGCTTGCCATTCAGTTCAAAGAAAACTGACTGTCAACATTCCTTCCCACATCCCTCCTTCCCTCTGCTGTTGCCCAGCCTTGGGTAAACATGCCCTTAAACTGGGGCAGATGTGCCACTGGGACCCCATGCACCAGCTTGGCAGATGGGTGCTCATGATTGTTGTAGAAATAATTTAATCCCAGCCTGGGGTTCCTACCCCACCTTTGGTTATTGAATTCCCAGATTTAAATACACACACACACAGCCTTTATATTTACAATAAGCCCTAAACAGCACAATAGTTAGGCAGCTGCCTACCCTCCACGCTGTTAGAATCCACTTTCCGATTGATAACCCTAAGTTATCACTTCCTATTTGCTATGTCCCACCTGGGCTGCTCTTAGCACCAATTGGGCAGCCCTCGGGGCCATGCTCTCTTGGTTACCTTAGCCCATAGTGGCTGCTGCTTCCTTCTCGCCTGAACATTCTTCCTCATGGTGGTTCTCTCCAAGCCCACAAAACCTAAACCCTACCTATCTCTCTTCAGCCCAGCTATTGACTGTCGGCATCTTTATCAATTAGAAATATCTTGGGGGGGGGACTCTCTTGTCTCTGGGGCAGCCAGTCTTGGGGCCCCCAAATTAGCATTAGAATACAAGCAGCAACAGGTCAACCCACTATACATGACTGCCACGACGCAGGTGAGCCAGCAGAACATGGCTGGCAGAGGCTCAGTGGAGGCACAATTACCAAGAGGGGTGATGTCTATAGCAAGTTAGTCAACCACATTCTCCTGGTTCTAAAGTGTCGTGAAGAGAGGGCAGGAGCTGGGCTTGACTCAAATGTCTAGTAGTCAAGGACCCATGGCCAGCAGAGTCCTTGCTTGTTGGTCAACTTCCCTAGGCAGACATAATAGAAATTCCCTGGGGCCAGAGTCAAAAACAGACTTGGCAAATTGAATGAGCTTAACAAGGGTGACATAAAGATACCAATTGCTGCAGTCTCCCCAAGTCACCAACCCCTCTCATGCATCAGGCTCTTGTTTTGTTCTATTTATTTTTTTTTTATTTTTTTATTTTTTTAAATTATAAAGGTCCTAAGGCTACTCGAAATTGAGGCAGACCTGGTTTTAGGGCTCCACCTAGTGTTCATAAAGCAAAGTGACTCTGTGTAAATAACAAAACTAAGAACCATTTTCCTCCCCAACAGGATATTGTGGCTTATTCCAGTGTGTAGAGCTGACACCATTTAGAGGTAGAATGGAACAGATAAATGAGGCGGACTTGTGCCCCATGCAATAGCCTACTTTATTCAGATCCTCAGGTATTTATTCCCTGAGGGTTAAAAAAGGTAACAAGGAGCCCGTGGTGGCACACACCTTTAATCCCAGCACTGGGGGAGGGAGGGTTGCGGGGGGGGGGGGTGGGTGGAAGGGGGAGTGAGGCAGATCTCTTAAGTTCAAAACCAGCCGGTCTACAGAGAATTCCAGGGCAGCCAGGGCTACACTGAGAAACCCTGACTTAAAATGCCACCCCCAAAGAGAGGTCACATGAATAAAGCTCTCAGAAGTGCAAGCTGTATACAGTCTCATGGATAAGCCACATGTGGTAAAGATATGTTTTTTTTTTAAATAGCGGCATATAGACATGTAATTGAATAACAGCAGCAAACAATAATGAGTAATCTGAAGGAAGCTCACTCCTTTCTGCTACCCCTGGGAGGGGCATGAAAACACATTCCAAGAACAATTCCACGCTGTGAGAAAACCCTAAGCTCACAGGACCCTGTCTTCTCGGAGTCTTCTCACAAGGACTCGGCGTCCCCTTCACGTGACTTCATTCCCGGCCCGTGCAGACCTGTGCCAGCTCCAGCAGGCCACGGAGTGTGAAGATGAAGAATGGGCCCCCATCTGGTGGCCACAGACACACACCTCTGTCACATCTTTAAGGTTCAACCGATGTCCAAGAATCTTGTTTCCAATAAACCAGAAAGGAGCCACCAAGCCTCCAGGAAATGAAGCAAACGCTTGCACATAGATTCAAGATGAAGTCAATAAAGCAGTGACAGACACCGGGAGTCAAGCAGGTGACAGATGTGAGGAGAGTGGGCGTCACAGAGGCCTACCAAGGACTAAGGAACAGGAGTATGGGAGGGAGCTTCCACTTTGTTTGACACAAGCCGAGGACTCTTGAATAAAAAGAGCCCTCGGTGTGAGCTGAATTCCTACTCCTTGGTGGTCCCAGTCATGTGGGACTGAGATATTGCTAGTATTCAAAGGATGTTTTTATAAGGGCACAAAGTCCCAGTATAGATAAATGAACACCCGGGAAAGAGCCTTTTAAACCTGGCGGCTGATGAAGGAAACAGTTGGTCAAATACTTCAGAAGGGGATCTGGAAGCACAGATTGTGAGCCCCTAGGAACTACTGTCCGTTCTGAGTTGGTAGCCACAACGTAACTCATACAGGCCTAGGGTTCACTGTCACCACAGCTCAGAAAGCAATGGATGGTAAAGGGAGATGGGAGAATAGGCCCTTCAGGGGGACACTGACCCCAGAGAATTAAGAACAGGTAGCCGATCTCACCAGAGAGGGAACAGGCTCTGGTAACTGTCACCGGCTAAAACCAAGCCTGCTGACTTGTTTCCTAAGTGGGAATAGTGACCAGCCTCTTCTGATGGTTGCAAGGCCTGCTTATGGCTGTCACTCAGCTGCCCCTAGATCTCCTTATGGTTGGATGCCAGCCACAGCCTTCTAGGTCTGAGTAGACAGCCAGCAGCTGCTACAGAGGTTCCTACCTCAGGGGGACCCAGCCCTGACCTAGGAAGCTATTTTAAAAAGAGTTATCTGTGTCCACCAAGCCAGCCCAGCTGTAGAATAAATGCTGTTGTACTTTGTATATTCAGTTCCAAAGCAATTTGCACTCTGGCCACTGTACTAGAAGGGACACAGGCACAGACTACAGAAGGTATTCCTGAGCTAGCAGCTTGGCTCTGTGATGGTAAGAGTGTAGCTTTTTCTAGCAGCTACTGACCTAGAGGTGAGACCCTGAGAACAGATGAAGTTCCCTAGGGAGCATCCATGTACCCCAACCTCTAGTGGGGCAGTCATTTTTAGCTGGGGATGTTTGCCAAAGCACCAAGCATGGCTGTTATTTGGGAAGTATGTCACTGACATCTTCGTCCCTATAGCAAATTTGCTAAGTGCCAATTAGATGCTCAAGTGTCTCCACCTCCCTTCGGGCATGGGATTCATTACTTGTGAGTATGACTCGATTGCCTGAAGTATTTGCATCTCTAGGTAGAAGACAGGAGGGACAAAGAAGAAAGGACGAGGAGGAAGAGAAGAGTCATAAGGTGAAGCCATTGCACATTGAAAAGGGAGACTTGTTAACGCACAATAACTACTCAGTAGATGGGGCTGCAGTGAGCCCCTTATATTCATTCCTCTAAGACTCAAGAAGAGAGGGGGCTGGAGAGATGGCTCCGTGGTTAAGAGCACTGACTGCTCTTCCCATGGTAGCTCACAACCATCTGCAATAGGATCTGATACCCTCTTCTGGTGTATCTGAAGATAGCAACAGTGTACTTATATAAATAAAATAAATAAATCTTTAAAAAAAAAAAAGACTCAAGCAGAGAGGCCTCTCCTCTGCCTGTGTAGTCATAACAGAATACCTGAGAAATACTAACTAGGAAAAACAAATTAACGATCTGGAAATTCACAGTCAAGATGCCCTCAGTGAGGGCCTCCTGCTTCATGGTCACATAAGGTAGAAAACACACACACTGTTTGTATTCAAATGTTAGTACTGGTTCCTCGAGAGAGTCTCCTCACCCCACCCCACCCAGCAGACTACCTCGTCCTCAGGTGATACCATGTTGACCTCCCATTTTAACTGCCAATAAAAGGCTAGAGCCTGTGATTGGGCAGTGGAGGGGAAAAGGTGGGACTGGAGAGGGAGTAGGAGGCAGAGGAAGAAGGGGAAAGAGGACAGAGGAAGAAGGAGGAGGAAGCCATAATGGGCCAGAACCGCATGGCTGGGAGAAGCCGCAAGCAACAAGGGGTCTCATAGCTGGGGAATAAGTTAGTAGTATATTAGATTTTCCCAATCCACTCCCCTCAGCCCCATATAAATAACTAGGGCTGATCTCTAAAGGTGCACCAGGATGGAAATTAAACACCAAATGGGTCTAAGGGGTCTACAGACTGAGGCTCCCTCTCCAAACCCCAAGCAAACCTCAGCAACCAGTGGCAGCGCCCCTGCCCTGAGCTGGACATAGGCAGCGCCATAACATGGTTTGGGGGGGGGGGGGTCCCTGCGCCTACAGAAGAACCAAGGACCCTGGGGCACGACTGCCTGAGAAGCAGCCTGCAGTCTTCACAGCTGAGGATCAACAACTGAAAACACACACACACACACACACACATACACACACACACACACACACAATACAAAAAACCAAAATCTAACTTTCCAAAGCTTTCTCTCACAGGCACAGCTGGCTGATCTGGGTATCTCTACCCCGAGCAGGCCTTCCTGCGCTCGCTTTTCCTGTATCCCCCACGTCTAAACTGGACACGGAACAGCCAGACCTGCTCTCCCGACTGCAAGCTGCCTGAAATCAGTGCACATGCTGCCGACTGCAACCCAAACAAAAGCCAGAGAGAGGCTCAGAAGTCCCACGTCTTTCTACAGTTAGCCACCACCACCCACTTCCTGCGAATAAGATTCCGAGAGGACTGCAATGTCCTGAATCGAACACCAGGGGGAGACAAAGGTACAAGAAGCTCCAGATCAGGTACTGAGAATTCAAAATTGACAATCACAAAAATTAGATACCTCCTTTAATCCCAGCACTTGGGAGGCAGAGGCAGGCGGATTTCTGAGTTCAAGGCCAGCCTGGTCTACAGAGTAAGTTCCAGGACATCCAGGGCTATACAGGGAAACCCTGTCTTGAAAAACTGAAAGAAAAGAAAAAAAGAAAAGACTGGGCAATACAGCCTAAAGAAAACACAAGAACTAAAGGAATTTGTAGGTCATGCTAAGCAACAGAGAGAAGAAAATGAATACAGCCTAGAGGAAAATCTGGAACGAAAGGTACAGGATTCTATTGGTCAAGATAACAGAGAGAGGAACATGAAGGTTAGAGACAGGAGCTGGAAAAGATGCTAGAACAAAGAATGCAAAATTTCACAGGTCAGAATGAGCAGCAGAGAAGAAGAAATGAGAATTGGAAGTGAGACTTGGAGGAGAATCTTCTAAAATTAATCAGTCAAAATAAAATAGACATCACAATATCAGGATTACAACATAAAGAAAAAATAAGGTGAAGGGGAGCTCTGAGCAGGGGGTGCAGACACTTAAGGAACAGGAGGAGCAACAAAAGGAGAAGTCTGAGGCATGGGGGCAAGCTTTGGAGGAGAGGTTACAAAAAGATATTATTAGGTTGAACAAAACACCAGGATGACAGAGATACAAGCGCTAGAGAAATATTGGCACAGGGGCTGGAGAGATGGCTCAGTGGTTAAGAGCACTGACTGCAGCCGGGCGGTGGTGGCACGCACCTTTAATCCCAGCACTTGGGAGGCAGAGGCAGGCGGATTTCTGAGTTCGAGGCCAGCCTGGTCTACAGAGTGAGTTCCAGAGCAGCCAGGGCTACACAGAGAAACCCTGTCTCGAAAAAAACAAAAAGACTGGAAGGATGTGGTAAAAGCAATATGAGAACCCGGGTCACCTTTATAATGGTGCTTGTGGTGGAGAGAAGAAGCAAAGGAGATAGCCCAACAAAATAAAGCCAGAGGTAAGAATATTTCTGAAGTTCTGCTGCTTGGGGAAGGTCATTTTGCTGAGCTAGAAGTAGACGCTGAATATGATGAAAGCTTGATGTTATGTGCTAAGGCAGCCTTAAATGCTTGAGACGAAGTCGCAGAAAGAGTAGAAAGACTTGAACCTTTTTTTTTTCAGGCCAAGCAAGGTCTAAAAGAAACATTCCTTGACTTTTTCCAAAGGTTGTCTTTATCTGTGGAAAGAAGTACATTGGATCCATTAGTAAGAAAGTCCTGAATCAAGACTTTATCTTTTGAAAATGGGAATGCTGAATGCAAAGAAGTAATCAGACCATTGAAGGCAGGGTCAGCATCAATAGAAGAGTGGATTAGACATACAGTGGATGTTAGACCCCGTTCACCTGATATGACCTTAACAGGAGAAGCTGCCACTAGAGGCCTTGAGGCCATACAACATTTCTTAATCGTGGTGAGCAAGGTTATGTCAAAAGAAACTTCAGAGAAACTGGGCAGTGGTGGTGCACGGCTTTAATCCCAGCACTTGGGAGGCAGAGGCAGGCAGATTTCTGAATTCAAGGCCAGTCTGGTCTACAGAGTGAGTTCCAGGACAGCCAGGGCTACACAGAGAAACCCTGTCTTGGGAGAAAAAAAAAGAGAGAGAGAGAAGCTTCAGAGAAAACCAAATTAATTCCAAAAGGGAGCCCAAGCCTCCTGGGATATGCAAGAGATGTGACAAAGGCCTAGACACTGGACTAGGGAATGTAAATCAACAACAGACAAATGGGGTAACTCTTGACCAAAAAACTCCCAGGGTATGGGGTGGGGGGGGCTCTCGTAGGCCCCAATGCCAAACAGGAAAAATTCTCTTCCTCAGGACAATTAAACACCACTGTTGAAAATAGATATTATAAGACCAGATAACAAGGTTAAGACAAATTCTGTAGATAATTCGAAAAGGGCCCCAAACCAATATTTTGGCAAACTTCTATAGAAGATCAAAGGCCCAAGGTAAGAATACTAGTAAACAATATTGAGATCAAAGGAATGGTCAACACTGGTGCAGATGTCACCATTATCTCTCCGAAATCTTGGCCTGTAGGTTGGCCACTTCAAGAGGTAGACATCCAATTTCAAGGAGTTGGGACTTCATCTCCTCTAAAGCAAAGCACCAGATTTTAGATTTACAGGGCCTGAAGGTCAGATAGGAAAAGTAAGATCATACATGTTATAACAATGGAAAGCACAAATTAACATCCCTTCAACTTTGGAAGCTAGCCACACCAGGCAGGCTCCTACTTAAAAAATCAAACTAAGCCGGGCATGGTGGCACATGCCTTTAATCCCAGCACTTGGGAGGCAGAGGCAGGCGGATTTCTGAGTTTGAGGCCAGCCTGGTCTACAAAGTGAGTTCCAGGACAGCCAGGGCCACACACAGAAACCCTGTCTCGAAAAACCAAACCAAACCAAAACAAAAAACAAGCAAACAAACAAAAAAATCAAATTAGTTAAGGAATGCTATCCAAGACAGTTTCAGACTGTCCAGGATGTCCATAAATAAGATACAGCAGGGGCTGACTGAAAGATCCTGACAGAGTGTAAAAGGTCACAGAAACCCTGAAATTGGCAAAATAGATTTCATTGTTAGCAGAACTAGCTTCACTGATTTAGAAAAATAGAGGTGCACAATGCTCTGGCCGCTCCTTGAACCTGTGTGTCCGCCAATGTTCTGACCGTTCCTTGAACCCAGGTGTGTGCCCACTGCTGCACAGGTGTTTGTGATATTGGTTGCTGGGATAGAGTCGGAAAATCTCCACAGCAACCACAGTCAGGGCCAATCCAGAGTTACTGCACCTGCACCAGACTCTTTCCTTGTTTCCCTCCCACACCCATTTCTTGAGAAATCAATCATTTTAGAATAGACATTGTTTAGATCTGGAAATCCCCTACTCCCTCCTTCTCCTTTCCCCCTTGAAGACCTATAAAAACTGGGACCCCTTTCCCCTTGGGGTCGACTCCTACCCCTGCGTGGGATACGAGTTGTTCCCAGAGCTCTGGCTTTCCCCCAATAAAGCCTTGTGTGGTTTGCATCAAGTTTGGTCTCTTGTGAGTCCTTGGGGGTCCGCTATTATCCTGAGACTTGAGTGAGGGTTTCCCTTCGGCGGTCTTTCATGACAATCCAACTTTACATCGGGAAGCCACTGCTAATAAGACACCAACAGCCTTACCACTAAGGTAGTTCACTGACCAACCCATTTGGATTGAACAATGGTCTATGACAAAAGAAAACCTACAGGCACTAGAACAGCTAGTCCTGGAGCAGCTGGAGGCTCAGCGTGTAGAAGAGTCCACCAGCCCTTGGAAGTCTCTGGTATTTGTCGTTAAAAAGAAATCTGACAGATGGAGGATGTTGGCAGATCTCACAGTGATTAATAAGATTATTCAGCCAATGGGTTCCCTGCAGCCTAGAATCCCATTGCCTTCCTTGTTGCCTAAGGAATGGCCTATCATAGTGATTGATCTTAAAGACTGTTTTTTCACAATTCCTCTACATGAACGTGATAAGGAAAGGTTTGCTTTCTCAGTACCTACCTTTAATAGAGGTCACCCAATAAAAATTAATAGAAGCCCAATAAAAAGATATTATTGGAAAGTCTTTCCACAAGGAATGTCAAACAGTCCTACCTTGTGTCAATATTTTGTACCACACCCATTGGAGATCATTCATAAACAATTCCTCCTCAATCCATTATTTATCATTATGTGGATGATATCCTATTGGCTGGTTTGAATACAGATACCCTGGAGAGAATTTTTGATGAAAATGTTTGATGAAGTAAAAAAAAAAAAATCTTGCCTTGTTTGGGATTTAGTATATAGAATAAGTACCAAAGGTTAGATCACAAAAGAGTGCAACCCGGGAGAAACCAATCAAACTCTTAATGCTTTTCAGAAGCTACTAGGGGAGATTAACTGTCTGTGGCCTGCAATTGCTTGGCCACTCAAGAGCTAAGCAATTTATTTCAAACCTTACAAAGTGATAAAGATTTAATAGCCCAAGGCTGAAAATGAGTTAGCGGTGATGAAAAGGAAATTGCAGCATACACATCTAGATCGTATCAATCCAAAGATGGCCTGCACCTTAGTTATCTTGACTTCTACTCATTCCCTTAGAGGAATTCTTATGCAGAGGGAATATCTTAGAATGGATACATGTCCACACACACTAGAAAGCAAAACAAATGAAAAAATATAATGGCTATATGATGTTTTACTATAATTTTCTAAGTTTAGTATGTCCCAAATGCTGCATGGACATGCTTCTATTAAAAAAAATGCTTTTGTCAGGGCTAGAGAAATGGTTCAGACATTAAGAACCCAAGTTTGAGCCGGGTGTGGTGGTGCACGCCTTTAATCCCAGCACTCAGGAGGCAGAGGCAGGCGGATTTCTGAGTTTGAGGCCAGCCTGGTCTACAGAGTGAGGTCCAGGACAGCCAGAGCTACACAGAGAAACCCTGTCTTGAAAAAACAAACAAAACAAAACAAAACCAAGTTTGATTTTTTTCTTTTATAAAGATGTATTTATTTTATATATGTGAATACATTGTCGCTGTCTTCAGACACACCAGAAGAGGGCATCAGATTTCATTATGAATGGTTGTGAGCCACCATGTGGTTGCTGGGAATTGAACTCAGGACCTCTGTAAGAGCAGTCAGTGCTCTTAATTACTGAGTCATCTCCAGCTCCCCCGAGTTTGATTCTTAAGACCTACATGTCAGCTTGTAAATATCTGTAACTCCTGTTCCAGGAAATCTAATGCCCTCTTCTGGCCTCCACAGGCAGCAGGCATGCGTTCAGTACACAGAGAAACATGCATACAGACAAACATTCACATTGTCTTGTTACCATATCACAGTTCATCATCAAAGAAAGTCAGGACATGTACATTTTTTCTGTGAGCCCATGTTAGGTGATTGTGTGAGTTTTCTTATGGTGTCTGTATCCCCTTTGGCTCCTATAATCCTTCCCCTATCCTGCAGAATTTACCAAGCTCTGCCTGATGTTTGGCTGTGGGTCTCCGCACCTACTTCCATCAGTTGCTGGTGAAGTCTCTGACAATGATTATGCTATGAGTATAACATAATATCCTTTGGAATTAGGAATCTTTTTTTTTTTTTGAATTTTTTTCCTTTAATGACAGTCCTGCTTGTTTCTATCCTAGACTTCTGGACTATCCAGCATTTGATTTCCGGCCCTCTGGGCAGTATCAAGAATGGGGTTCCTCTCCTGGCATGGGTCTTAAGCTGGACTACTCATTGGTTGGTCACTCCCCCGTTTCTACACCACCTTTACCATAGTACATCTTGTAGGCGGGACAAGTTGTAGGTTGAAGGTTTTGAGGCTGAATTGGAGTCCATATCCTTCTGTGGTTATGGGAGATGGCCAGTTCAGGCTCCCTGTCACCCCTTACTAGGACTCTTAGCTAGGGTCATCCTTGTTAAGATGTCCGGGAGTTTCCATTGCATTTGGTTTCTACCTTTCCTCCAAATCTGCCTCCACCACACACACTCTAGTTGTTTCCCCTAGTACTCTCTCTCCCTAACCCCTGATCCCTCTTGTTCCCGGCCCCACCTGGCCCCAGTCTACCCATATTTATTCTATTTCCCCTTCCTAGGGAGATTCATGAGTTATTGCCATCCCCAGCCCCTTGAGCCCTCCTTGTTTCTTAGCCTTTCTGGGTCTGTGAATTATAGCATGATTATCCTTTACATATATCTACTTACAAGTGAGTACATACATCCTTGTCTTTCTGGGTCTGGGTTGCCACACTCAGGATTTTTTTTTTCCTAATTCCATCCATTTCATGATGTTATTTTTTTTAAGATTTATTTATGTTATTTATATGAGTACAGTTCACTGTAGTTGTCTTCAGACATACCAAAAGAGGGCATCGGATCCCATTAAAGATGGTTGTGAGCCCCCATGTGGCTGCTGGGAATTGAACTCAGGACCTCTGGGAAAGCAGTCAGTGCTCTTAACTCCAGTCCGATTTTTTTTTTTAACAGCTGAGTAATACTCCATTGTGTAGATGTACCGCATTTTCTTTATCTGTTCTTCTATTGAGGGACATCTAGGTTGCTTCCAGTTTCTGGCTACTATGAATAAAGCTGCTGTGAGCATAGTTGAGCAAGTGTTTTTAGGGACAGGACTTGTTTCTCAAAGTTTCTCCCTTTAAACTCACTGTGTAAGCCAGGCGTGGTGGTGCACGTCTTTAATCCCAGCACTCGGGAGGCAGAGGCAGGTGGATTTCTGAGTTCAAGGCCAGCCTGGTCTACAAAGTGAGTTCCAGGACAGCCAGGGCTATACAGAGAAACCCCGTCTCGAAAAACCAACAAAACAAAACAAAGAAAAACAAAAAACAAAAACTCACTGTGTAGAACAGGCTGGCCTCAGACTCACAAAGGTCGACCTGCCTATGCCTCCCTCCCGCCTCCTGGGATTAAAGGTGTGTGCCACCTGTTAAGACAGGATATTTTAAGAGAGACAACTTTTAACATGTTTGAATTTGTAAGGCTGTGGGACTTTTTAAGTTGGTAAAGTGTCTTATATTATGATAACTTAATGTGTGATCTTGGGGATTAAACAAGAAAGGAAAGGTTGTGGTTTAACAGTGATGCATTTGTGTGTCAAGTTGACAAGAAGTCAGTTGTTCTGGCTAGTTTTGTATCAACTTAACACAAGCTAGAGTTATCAGAGAAGAGGGAGCCTCAATTGGGAAAATGCATTCATAAGATTAGGCTGTAGTCAAGCCTGTAGGGCATTTTCTTGATTGCTGATTGGTGGGAGAGGGCTTAGCCCAGTGTGGGTGGGATCACCTCTGGGCTGGTGGTTCTGAGTTATATAAGATAGCAGGCTTAGCCAGGAGCAGTGGTCCCACATACCTTTAATCCCAGAACTTGGGAGGCAAGTGGATCTTTGTGAGTTCAAAGCAAGCCTGGTCTACAGGGTGAGCTCCAAGACAGCTAGAGTTACTTTCTTGGCCTCTACCATTAGCTCCTGCCTTGTTCTGAGTTCCTGTCCTAACAGCCTTTCATGAAGAGTTATATGGAAGTGTAAACCAAATAATCCCTTTCCTCCCCAAGTTGTTTTGGTCATATTCACAGCAATAGTAATCCTAGGACCAACCCTTACCACCAGTGCTATGCTGGGGCCAGTGTTCTTTAAAGCCAGAACCTCTCCTCTTGCCTCCTGCAATTGACTCTCCAGCCAACCCTGACTGAATACTAAAAGGGATGTCCCCGACTGGACTCATGCGGATGCCTGGTGTACTGGTGGCATCTGCATGGGCACCAAACTGGAATGGGTAGTGGTAAGTGGTAGCAATAATACAAATGAACACAGATGTCATGTGACTGGAAAGAGCAGAAGTAGCCACTATGCTTTGTTAAGAGCCATATGGATGGCAACACAGGAACCTTGGTCAGTGACACGCTATGCTGACAGTTGGGCAGTATTCAGAGGCATGACTTAATGATGGCCCAATGGTAAAAGGAAAAGCTGACAGGTGATTGGGCAGCCACTTGTAGGGACCAGAGATGTTGAAGGAAATATAGAGGAAATGGAGCCCGTGGTGGCTTATGTGTAGTCTCACACCTTTTAAGACCCCCAGGGAATTGGGAAACTGATACCTTTACAAGCCGTACTCCTCCCTCACCCCCGCCAAGAAGCAGCTTGCTGGAGTCATATAAGGTTGGCTACAGTAGGCAGCATGGGATGGGATGGAAAATACCAAATGCTGGCATTCCAGTAAAATTCTCCAACATTCATCATGCCATCCAGTCCTCTGAGGCTGCGTATGGATGCTATGATAGGATGCACATATAAGCTAACCCTGACTGTTAAGGGACTGCCAACCATATATGCCCCCTGCCAGTCAATGAGCTGTGTGTGTTCTCGCTTGTGTAGACACCGCAGGCCTTTCCCTGCAGACGAGCAACAAGTAAGCTTGAATAACGGTACAACTTAGGGAAATTATGTGGGCCAGGATGTGGCCAGCAGAAATGCCAGCCTGGCCAGAAGAGAACAGTACAGCTGGGGGAAATGTGACATACAGAAGAAGCCAGCTGTGTCCCCACATCATGTCAGTGGCAGGCATATCCACTTTACCACTTTCTTGCAAGCCATGCACAATAGGGCCTGTTGGCCAACCCCTTGTAATGGACTCACCCAGAATCCAAACAGCCAAGCTTGGAGGGGGAACTGGGCAGTACATCTAACCGCCTGCCCACATCTCCACAGTTCTGAGACCTCTCTCTCTCTTTGAACAAGCCTGAGGTGAAACTGGATACTCGACCTCAATGGAAACCAGGCTGTCTGTGGTAAAGAGTAGTAGACAAGTTATCAACTCCCAGCAGCCCACAGGATGAGGTATCTGTGTCCCTGGGACTCTACTTGGCTACCTTGCCTCATCTGAATCTAAGCTGGATATAGCAGGGTGCTCCACTAACAGAGTGGGTCCAATGCTCCTGTCACCCCTGTCCTGCCCCGCAGGCTACAGGAAATGCAGAGAACTCTAGCAACCCCTCCTTGCCTAGCAGATCTCAGCCCTGCCCAAGACCCAATTGGCCAGATATGTTCTCTTTTTAAAAACATTTAGCCAGGCAGTGGTGGTGCACACCTTTAATCCCAGCACTCAAGAAGCAGAGGCAGTCAGATATCTGATTGGGTTCAAGGCTAGCCTGGTCTACAGAGGTCCAGGACAGCCAGGGCTACATAGAGAAGCATTGGGAAAAACAAACAAAACCCAAACCAAACCACACTAAAAAACCAAATCCAAAACAAACCCTTTATTTGGTTGCTCTTCCAGAGTATCTGGGTTCAGTTCACACCACCAACACGGTGGCTCACAAGTGTCTGTAATTCTCGTTATAGGGGATCTGACACCCTCACCTGGCCTACATGTGATAAACAGACATCCATGCAATCAAAACACCCATACAGTACTGGGGAGGCTTAGGCAGGAGTACCACAAGATACAGGCTACCCTCACATAGTGAGATCCTGTCTCAGACACACAAAAACAATTCTTAGGAGGAGAAGTGACAGCCCGGTCAGCTGAGACAGAAGAACTGGGTACAGAGGTCGTCCTGTCGACCCAATAGGCCTTTAGCGGGGATGAACTCCAGGGGCACTGACTCAGGCATCTTCTTCTTCAGGTCCTGCTCAAAGATCTGCAAAGGACAGATGGTGGTCCTGGACTGGATACAGTGGTCCCCATGGCATGCACGCAACAGCCCTGTGCACGACACTCACCTCATATGCAGTAAGTTCCAGGAGTGGCGCGATGCTGACCTCAGGGACAGACAGCACCTGGTTGATGACACTGGCGGCTTTCGACACCTCAGGGTGGTAGTGCTGCTGGAGGGTCTAGGAGTAGCACACAGTGATGTTAACAGGGACCTCATGTGACACACTGGCAGGTCCTTGGGATGAAGCTTGAAGCTCCAAGCCAGTGTGGGGGGTGACCGGGTTGCTGTAGATGACGGTGGAGAATCTGGACAGTCACGTGACCCACTCACCTGCAGTTCCCACAAGCAGCTCTCCAGGGCACGGCTTCTGGCTGGGTCCTTCTCCGTTGGGTCATATGGATCAGCATCTAGCTCTAGAAACAAGATTGAGGCTTCTGCCATTTCTATTTGCCACCCAGCCTTCTGGGCCACAGGAGGCAGGAAGGATTCTTGCCAGGGTGTGCCACCATGCCCAGCTACTCATGTGCTCACCAGGGCCCTGTGGGCGGTGCACCATAACTCGGCAGGCAGGGTGTCTACGCAGCAAGTTGCAGATTAAAGGCAGGACCATAAGTAGGGCCTCAGGAGGTGCTGTTAGCGCCAGCCGAGCCAGGCGTTTGGCAAAGGCAGCCACCAGGTAGGCAGGGAGGTGGCTGGGAGGGCAACAGGTGTGAGAAATTAGGTCTCCAACATCCATCCATCTCCTCCCCTAAGAGGACTGCAGCCCTGACGGATGACGGAGCCGGACAAGCCCCACACTCACGAGGATGAAAGGAAGAGGTCAGCCAAGTGGAAGAAACGGGCTCGGTACTTGACATGAAAGATGGATGGATCCAGGAGACCATAGAGCTTCTGGTAGAAGTCAGGGTACTCCCTGAGGGAGAGACCAGAGAGGATCCATGAGGAACAAGACCCCAGGTGACCAAGACCTCATCCTCCCTCCTCTTCTTCTTCAACCTCCCCGAGGTGAGCAGCGCAGGCGCACAGAGAGAAGCTAAGAGCAGACCAATGCAATCCTGTCTGACACTCACAGGTTGTGTTTATGGATTAGGATGAAAAGCCCGTTCAAGGCCAGGAGGCTGATGGCACCACCTGCAGAAACACAGGAAGACATGAAGCCACACCTTGCTCATCCTGAGCCTAGGCAAGGGGGGGATGGCTATAGTTGCAGATGGTCAGCCTAGAGTGTGACTATCTAAGGCCACATGCAAGAAGGGCATGGAGCTTAGTCTGTCACATGGACAAGTCTGCCACAGTCTGGAGCTGTAAACAGCCTAGGTGAAGTCCCACTTACCCACATCACAGGCACTTGTGAGGAAGTCAATCATGAGTGTGGGTTGGGCCAGGTGGGGCAGGATGGAGTCATGCATGGCCACCAGCACCTTCTTGTAGAGGCTGAGGGGCAGCTGCAGAGATTGTGTTAGTCAGGGAAGCGCTTCCCTTGTCCCCACTCCCCACACCCAAACCCAGCATTCCCACCCACCAGACTCTACCTTGTGCTTGAGGAAGCCAAGCCACATCTCCTGGAAAGCTTTCTTGTGCTCCTGTAACGGGACCAGGTGGTACATGTATCCTGACACACCCAGCCCCTCCTGGCCCTTTCGGACCTTTTACCCTGGCAGCCCTAGGGCAATCTGCAATGCCATGTCTCAGCCAGCACAAGGAGAGATGAGGTACACAGAGGTTAGGGACTGGGTCTGAAGCTGGTCATAGCGACACACATAAGGGGCATCGCTTGAGAGAGTAGAGTACATACGTTGCCTGTAATCTACCCAGAGAGAAGCCTATGCTAAGAAAGGTCCAAAGGGGCACCTCTTGAGACAGTGGAGTACATGCATTGTCTGTATCTACCCAGAGAGGAGAAGACTATGTCAAGGAAATCCTCAAGTCTAAAAGCATCTCACCTTCAAGTGAACGACCTTCCACTTGTCTGATGTCTCTGTAATTACAGCAAAGATAGGTCATCAACTTATAAGACAGCGGCTAGCCAGACTGATAGACTGGGACTCTGTTCAGCAGCCTATCTACGAGGGGGCAGGCTCCTGTGGGCCTTAACGTGCCCAGAACTCACGTGCATGCTTCACATAGAAGTTGGTGAGTTCACACTCTTGGAGGGGTAGGCTCACAGCAGACAGCAATGTGAAGGCATTGTTCCAGAGGGTGAGGGACACCTGTAGGAAGCCTCGCCTAAGCAGCTGGCCAGGCTGCTGCCACCTGCCTGCCTCCCTGAGGAGCTAGGACACAGGGTGGTGATGAGACCCAGTTGTTTACCTCAGGTTGCTGGCTGGTGGCCCGGGCCATGATGCTAGTGGCCACCTGCATTGTGTGGTACCGGATGTCATCATATTCCAAGTACTCACAGAAATGGGAGATAAGCAGGCTGTGGTCGTCCTCTGGTGTGAGCAGGCCTCCTACCACTGCCTGGGGACAGAGATAGGGTGAATGACCTTGTCTCACAGAGTGGTCCTAGCATGGTCAAGGAGAATGGCGCAAGCCCCATACCACCAAGTTGTCTGCCATTTCCTCTTCAACTGACAAGACAGGAATAATCCCCCCAGCTATCTGTTCAGTCTGCTGGCTCATGGGATGGCCTTAGGCGGTGGCCACCACGGTCCTCCAGGTCCCACCAAGGCCTCACCCTGAAGAGTGTGCGGGGGAAGAGGTAGTGGCTTTCCCACTGAGGCTTCTCCAGTGGTTTTGCTCCTTCCAGCTGCACAAACTTCATGAGTGTCTTGAGGGCCAGTTCCTGGGATGCAGAGAAGAGTGAGCGTGAGGCCTCCACCCTTCAGGAGGCCCCCAAAGCTCCTCTAGCCTCAGGGAGGAGCTCTCACAACCAAGCTTAGGACCGGGCCAAAAACCAGGAGAGAAAGGAGGCCAGACCCCAGCTTATCTCGCTCCATGTTACATGTGTGTGCCGATGGTGACCTGGGATAGAACTCTTAACAGAACTTGGCTTGAGGCATGTACACAGGGTGGGCCTGCAGGGGAGGCCACCTAACTATTCCCTTGTCCCCCCCAGTTTTGGAGGTGCCTCAACAAATGTGACAATGTACAAAGCAGATCTGCTGCCTGGAACTAGGGTTACAGACTCCATGTCTTTAGGTCCGGATGATTCACAGCACACAGTGGAAAAGAACAGCAATAAAGATGTCTAGGTAGAAGTCTCTCAGACAAGTGAAGGAAGAGATGCTCGCATCAAAGGCCTCTACCCCTGTGCTGTGAAGTACTTTAGAGATGAGAGGAAAAGCTGGGCTAAGGGCTTCAAGACTCACCTTGACCTGGAAGGTGGGATGGGCCAGGAGTTCCTCTAGGCGGTTACAGCAGCTGTGGTATCGATGTCTTATCCACACCTTGTATTTGTATGTGGCTCCCTGGGACCCTGGGGACAGAGTTAGGAGAGCTAACTCACACTCATATTTATGTGTGCCAAGCCTGACCAAGGTCCCAAACTCAGCCCCAATCTTCCGGCTGTTTCTCATCTTCACAGCTGTAAACTATTTAAGATGCCAGACCGGGGCTTGGGAAAGACGATTTCTGAGCCCTGCAAACTGGGAAGGGGGTATTGAAATGTAGTTCCTCTCGCTTTGCCTCAGAACCTGGGTCTCCCCACTAGGACAGAGACAGTATCAAACTCGGAAATGGCGCAAATAAAACATGGGTGTGTGTGTGTGTGTGTGTGTGTGTGTGTGTGTGTGTGTGTGTGTGTGTGTGTGAGAGAGAGAGAGAGAGAGAGAGAGAGAGTGTGTGTGTGTGTGTGAGTGAGTGAAAACGGCTACGTATACGGATTCACGCAGTCCTGGCAAGTATACGGATCTCAACTCGCTTCCTGAGCTACAATGAGTGACTGCGTCGTCCTCCCAGATCGCATGGTCTATGACAAGGCCCTGGCTCGGGGGTGCATCCTAAGTTGACAAGGCGTCCCACCGGAACTGCCTAGCGGAGAGTACCCCACGCCCTCCAGGTCACCCACCTGCCAGGGCCGTGTCTTCGCTCGGCAGCGAGCCCACGAACAGCTCTTCCCGCTCCAGCAAGGTACCGAAGAGTCGGCTGCACGTGCGCACTCCTTCCTCGATTTCCTCGGGCTCCTCGGACTGAACACGGGGAGGCCCCGACAAGGTGACGCTCGGCCCCGTCGCGACTCCCACTGACCTGGCCGCCCCCAGGTCCGCCCCTGCGGCTCACCTGAAGCACAGCCAAGATGTCGAACACCGCGTTCGCTTGGCCACGACTCGTCAGCACTGCCTCCAGGAGGCGGCCGAGCTCTTGCCTGGAGCTCGCCGAAGCTGGGTGCCGCTCCATGCCGCCGCCGCCGATGCTGCTCCCGGTTCCTGGAAACCGAAGTGTGCGCCGAGCGGAGTCGCGCCCGTGACGTCACCCGAGCCTCTAGGTCGCGGGGCGGCGTACGTCATCAAAGAGCGCCGGAGAGGAACCGCGGCGTGGGGCAGCTATGGCGCTGTTCCACATAGCGCGGTACGCGGGCCCAGAGGCCGCGGGGCAGGGGGATACGGACGCAGAGGCGGGCAGCCGGGCTCGAGTGCTGCTCGAGCGGCTGCAGAACAGAGCCCGTGAGCGACAGCAGCGGGAGCCGGAGCTCGAGACCACAGGAACGGCCGGGGAAGGGGAAGCGGCAGCAGCAGGCAAGCGGCGACGGCGGCCCCGACGGCGGCGTCGGGTGAGCGGCTCGGCGACTCCGAACTCGGAGGCTCCTAGGGCGAAGCGGCGGAAAGCGGACAAGGACGTGGACGCAGGTGGGCCGTGAGTGCGCAGTGTGGACGGGGCATGGAGGCTCTCTGTGCTGCTGGGTTGACATCCCCCTACGTTGTGCTGTGTCGCTCAGGGAGAGGTGAGGAGGCTCCGGAGGAGCTCAGTGCCGGCGCAGAGGACCCGGGTGCGAACCCTCAGGAGGATGTCCAGAGACCCCCGGCTCCAGGCCGGGTGCTGGGGGACTTTGCAAGAAGAAAGACGCCGAAGGTGAGTGAGCCTGTGCGCGGTTCTTTTTGTCCTCCCGGGACTCTTCAGTTCTTAGCCGGGGGGTGGGGGGGATTTCGTTTTGTTACGTGACCTTAACTACTGAAAGTGGGAGGTATGCATGGGACACTCTTGAAACTGAAATCCAGACGGATAAGAACTTTTGGGATAAGCCCCGTGGCGTGCCTTGCTGTCCCTGTTGAAAGCAACATTTCTTGGTGCATGAAGACAGTTTGCTGGGTTGGTAGGCTTATAGGCAAAGTATCCAGATTGTGTTTAGTGCACTAGGATAGGGTGTCTGCTGGTCCGGGTGTCTTGTCCAAAGGTTGCCAGAGTGGGAGGTGGTGAAGGGTTGAAGAAAGACTGGTTAGGGTCTCTTAATGTTGTAGTTCCTGGTTTCTAATGACTCCACAAGCCTGGAGCCTTCTGGGGGACGTTTGCGCTGCTTCTTGCTTTCAGGTTCAGCCTTTCCTGCCAGCATGGTTGGCTAAGCCAAGCTGTGTCAAAAAGAGTGTCACCGAAGATCTCACTCCCATTGAGGACATCCCTGAGGTTCACCCTGACCTGCAGAAGCAGTTGAGAGCTAATGGCATCACTTCCTACTTTCCAGGTGCCTAAGCCTTGGACAAATGATGGGGTGAACTCCCCGAGGCAGCTTTCCCTGGGCTGTTAGAGCTGTAGTGTCAGGGTTGTGGTTTAGGGGTCCCCACTACACATCAGATCAGCGAGCTTCCATATTCTTGGGTTCAGGTCCTTGACAATTTTCCAGCCCTGGTGGCATCTTTGTCCGGGAGAATTCCTGGGTGAAATGGTATAACACGGCCTATACTTGACACACTCCTTTCCTTCTCTCCTTCCAGTCCAGGCAGCTGTGATTCCCGCCCTCCTCGAAAGTGCTGACCATGGGTTTCTCATAGGCAGAGGTGGCTACCAACCTAGTGACCTCTGCGTCTCTGCCCCAACGGGCAGTGGGAAAACACTGGCCTTTGTCATCCCCGTGGTACAGGTGAGTATGAGGGCAGATTCCCCGCTGTAGCACAACAGGGAGGGTCCCAGTGGCACAGATGGTCTCTGTCTCTGCAGGCCCTGTTGCATCGAGTGGTCTGCCACATCCGTGCACTGGTTGTACTTCCCACTAAGGAGCTGGCCCAACAGGTATTACAGCTCTGCGTCCAGAAGTCTGTATCCCCATCTCTAGTCGCCCTGCATATACATGCTACTTACCTCTTGACCTCCTGAGTCACACTCAAGGGTCTTTGCTTAGTCTGCCTTAGGCCAGTGACGGACTCCTTTTGCAGGTGAGCAAAGTATTCAACATCTACACAGACACCACGCCTCTGAGGGTTGCCTTGGTGACTGGACAGAAGTCGCTGGCTAAGGAGCAGGAGAGTCTTGTCCAGAAGACGTAGGTGTGCCAGGCGGTGGCCTCTTGAAGAGGTCATTCCTCAGCCCAGCTGGTGTCCTTTGGTTGGGGTGGTGTCCGTGCTTTACATGCGAGCTTGGCGTTAGATGGCCCCGGGAGGCGCTTCCTTCCTCTGAGTCTCTGTGGTTTGCAGAGCAGATGGTTTCCGTTGCCTGGCCGACATTGTGGTGGCCACACCTGGCCGCTTGGTGGACCACATTGACCAGACTCCAGGATTCAGCCTCCAGCAGCTCCGCTTCCTGGTAGGCCACCGTCTGGACATTGAGCCTCTAGCTGGGGTGATCTCGACAGGGAGTCTTCATCCAGCCCTGGCTCTTGTCTGCTATAGATCATTGATGAGGCTGACCGGATGATAGACAGCATGCACCAGTCCTGGCTGCCACGAGTGGTGGCGGCAGCCTTCTACAGTGAGGGCCCCACGGGTTCCTGTGCCCTGCTCCAGAGGACACAGCCCCAGGCTCTGACTGCTGCCAGGTACCCTGCCTTGCATGAGGGCCGGCTCCTCCAGGTGCTGCTCTCTTTCTCAGCTCCCTGGCTGGCCCTGTCTATAACAGGGATCGGGGTGGCACAAGGAAATCTGTCACCCTTACATGCCCTTCCTTTTCCAGCACCTGTGTCCCCCAGATGCCTCTGCAGAAGCTACTGTTCTCAGCCACACTGACCCAGGACCCCGAGAAGCTGCAGCGCCTTGGCCTCTACCAGCCACGGCTTTTCTCCACAAGGCTGGGACAACAAAGTCCTAAAGACACAGCTGAGGTGGATGAAAACTCGGGGAAGTACACCTTCCCCGTGGGGCTCACGGTGAGCAAGGAGGACCTGTGGAGCAGGCTAGGGTGTGGGGGCAGGCTGGTGCCTAGGTCCAGGGCTCCTGGCTAGCGCCTGCTGTCCATCTCCCACAGCATCACTATGTGCCGTGTAGACTCAGCTCGAAGCCACTCATTGTCTTACACCTGGTCCTCAGGATGAGCTGCTCAAGGGCTCTTTGCTTCACCAACTCCCGAGAAAACTCCCACAGGTAAGGTGAACTAAGGTGGGTGGAGCCAATGTACACTAGACTCTCGTAACACCTGGCTTCTATTTCTTCTCTGCCCAGGCTGTACCTATTAGCACAAGCTTTTGGGGGTGTGAGTGTGGCTGAATTCTCCTCCCGCTATGGGCCTGGCCAAAGGAAGAAAATCTTGAAGCAGTTTGAACAAGGAAAGATCCAGCTGTGAGTACCAGGGAAACAAGATAGGACCTACTCTATAGAGTTGGGTTGTCGTTGGGACCCCCTAGTTTCCGAGCAGCTGATTTCCAAGAGGGACTTGGAACTAACCCTGGCGGAGTAGGCACAGGGGTGGATGTTTGTTCCTGGCCCTCAGCCCTACTGCCTGTGTTTCATCAGCCTTATCAGCACAGATGCTACTGCTCGAGGCATTGATGTGCAGGGTGTGGAGCTGGTGATCAACTACGATGCCCCACAATATCTGAGGACCTATGTGCACAGGTAAGGGGTACTTGGCAGTGGCCATTGATAGGCCACATTACGGATTCTTGGTCATCCTATGTAGGATCACCCTGCATGATGGTCATGTACAGTATGGCCAAGAGAGGCACTGTCCTGTCAGGTCTCTGGGCCAGGAGCCACTGTCCAAAAACACTCGTGCTCGGTTTCAGGGTCGGGAGAACAGCTCGAGCCGGGAAAACTGGACAGGCATTCACACTTCTCTTGAAAGTGCAGGTAAGATTGTTTAGTTCTTAGCAGACGTCATGGGCAGAGCCAAGCTGCTACAGATGCCGGCCTGATCAGACTCCTTCCCATGAAACGCCTCCCTTCCAGGAAAGGAAGTTCCTTCAGATGGTGTCAGAAGCTGGGGTGCCTGAGCTGACACACCATGAGATCCCCAGGAAGCTCCTGCAGCCGCTGGTTGCTCGTTATGAGACAGCCTTGTCTCAGTTGGAGAAAACTGTCAAGGTGAGGCCTTCTGCAAGTGGAGGCTCTGCCCTCGAAATGCCATCACACACAGGAGAGGGAGGCAAGCAGGAAGCAGCCTCATGCCATGGGAGGTGCCTCCTTTAGCATGATGTCTGTTGTCTCTCAGGTGTAGGGCTAGGGGGCTGTAGCTAGCAGTAGGGATGAAATGGTGCAAAGCTCGTTTTCCCTCCACAGGAGGAGCAGAAACTGAAGGCAGCCTAGATGAGAACAGGGCCCTGGAGGGAAGATCGTGCGAACAGAAGATAAGTTCCTTGGGGTTCCAGTGGAAACAACCCTTCTCCCCAGTGCCGTGGGCATCTGGTCGTCTTGGTTGATGCAGCCTAGATGGTGGCCTCGTCCTGAAAAGTAATGGCTCTCGGGTTGGACTGCTGGTGTCCAGTTGGTCTTGGGAAATAAGCTCAGGTGAAGCTGAAGGATGCCTTCTGGAGTGTGAGCAAACACTATGGTGACTGGACTGTGGTGATCAAAGTGCTTATACGTTAGCGTCTCCTGTCTACAGAGAAGCTATGGCGAGCCTGCCCCAGGCAAGTCACTGGAGCCCAAGAACAGGTTGGCAGCAGCCTTGAAGATACTTCCTTGGCTACTAGTCTTCAAGATTGTACTTTATAATTAGCCTCCCACCCATTTAAGTTCTTAAATGATGTGAGAGTCCTTCCCTGAATATATATAGTCAAGGAGAATTAGCGCTTACCTGTGCTTTTAAGAAGGCCTGTTTTTAAAAAGTCAGTGTATCAAAAAAGATAAACATTTTCATTTGTATTCAGAAAAAAATAAATGGATCACTTGAACCTATACAAATTCCCGATAGCTCCAACACAGCCACTTAACTACTCCTCTAACCCAGAACACCTAGGCACAGGCTACGGGTACTATCTTCAGGCCCTTGGAACTTGGATAAGGGGAAGCTTCCCACAGCTTTAACCAGGCCTCCCTCCCTTTTAAATTTCACATATATGAGTGTTTACCTGCATGTATGTCTGTATAGCATATATGCCTAGTGCCCAAGGAAGCCAGAAGTGTTTGTTGGATCCCCTAGAACTGGAACTACAGGCAGTTGTAAGCTGGATCCTCTACAAGAGCTTTAATTACTGAGCCATCTCTGTGTCCCTGTCCAAGTCCTTTTTAAATCTGAAGCTACCACAGCCCTGGCTTCCCTTACTGGTGCCTTGTTCCAGTTGCCTTGGTTTTGCCTCTTCTGTGACCTTTCAGAACATGCATTGCCCTAGACCCAAGCTAGCATCACTTTCTTTCTCACAGGATCAGACCCTTCCCCTACACCCAGAGATCTCCCAAACACTGTCTGCCAAGATTAGGTTAGTAAGATCATGTGCTGGCTTTCTATCTGAATTGGTGATACTAAAAGGGATAGATGCTAGGATAGCTGACTGGGTGTTCACAGTGTTAGAACAAGCTTAATAACTTGTAATTAGACCAAACCGATATATAAAGTGCATGAGGATTGCAGTTATGAGGTTTGGTTCATGTGTGTTGGGCCCAGGAAATGTTTTTCCAAAGCTTGTTTTAAGGAAATGCCTGTTTTCTAACAAAATCTTAGGTAGAGCCTAATAGTAGGAATAAAGTAGGCAAAGCCATTGTGGGAGGTTCAAGACTGACAACAGCATCAGGCATTTTGCAGAAGAGGTTAAAACTGGGGGAATAGTTTCCACAGAAGCACCGAAACAAACGTGGGCTCATGTCAACATTAACCCTGCCAGGTAGAAGCCACTGAAGCTACCCCACAGGAGGACACAAGACAGTGAAACATTTGGAGTAACTCACTCATCACACTATAGGGCCTGTTTGTTTCCCAGGCCTGTAGTGGTTACCTTACAGCTTTCTCTGCCCTGGACCATAGCTCTGTGGAATTTGCATCTGACCCTAGCCTCTTGCTGTGTGGGAGGTTGCTCACTGGGGAGTAGTACCCAAAACTGAGAGAGTCAAAGTAGCCGGTGTCATTCTGATTCTTTTTTTTTTTTAATGTTTATTTTGTTTGCATGTTTATTTGTGTACCATGTGTTTGCAGTCCATTATGGAAACCAGAAGAGGGGGACTGAGTTACAGTCAATTATGATCTACCATTTAGGTGCTGGGAATTGAACCTGGGTCCTTTGGAAAAGCAGCCAGTGTTCTTAACTGTTGAGCCATCTCTCCAGCCCATCATTGTGTCCCTTAAATCACAGCCTTTATGGGTAAATACTGATCTCTCACAGGGTAGTCACAGTTGATTTTTGAAAACAGCTGGTTTTTTTAAAAAAATGTTTGTTTACTGAGCAGGGTTCTCTGCATAGCCTGGCTGTTCTGGAACTTGCTCTGTAGACCAGCAGCCTTGAACTCTCCTGCCTCTGCCTCTTGAATGCTGAGATTAAAGGCCTGTGCCACCTTCACTCCTAGCCAGATACAGATGGTTTTAATGTGAGTTATTAGAGCTAGGATTTTCACAGACCAAAACTGAAAGATCTTGCTGATGAGAAGTCTGGTCTGAAGGTCAGACTTCCTTTTGAGTAATCAACATTGTGTTACTAATGCTTTCAGCATTTCATACAGTGAAATTTGATCATATTCACACACACACCCTTTTCTCCCATATCCATCCTTACTCTCACCTCCCCACCCATCTAGCCCCAAGGTTTTCTGTTGTTGTTTAAACCCATTGAATTGATTTGTATTATGGAGTGTGGTTCCTGCCCTGCAATGTGGTCAGCCTACTAGGGGTCACACTACCAAAGAAAACTGAGTCCCTCTTTCAGTAGCAGTAATAACAGTAGTTCCTCAGCTTATACAGGTCTTGTGCATGCCATCACAGTCTCTGTGAGTTCATATGCCTTACTGCTCTATTGTGTCTTGAAAGCATTTTCCCTTGAAGTTATGTACTGCCTCTGGCTCTTAAATTTTTTTGTACCCTCTTCCTTAAAGATCCCTGAGCTTGGACAGAGAGGTGTGAAATGTTCCACTTAGAGGTCAACACTCCACACACACACTCTCACTCTGGACTTGTTGAGCAGCTGTCATCTGAAAGCTTTTCTGATGAAAGTTGGCAGTACACCTACCTATGGGGATAGCAGTGTCATTAAAAGTCATTTTTTACCCTGTGCTCATTTTACCCTGTGCTCAAGCCTGTGACTTATACAGCCACAGATTCTTGGCTCCATTAACAGCACCTACTATTTCATGGAGTAAGCCTGAGATTTAATCAGAAAGTGGTTGAGCAACTAGGGAAGGCTCAGCAGTTAAGAGCATTTACTTGAATAGGGTTTGGTTTGGTTCCTAGAACCCACATGGTTTACAACTGTCTACAACTCCAGTTCCAGAGGCTCTAATATCCTCTAAGGGCACCAAAGGGCACCAGTTGTACATGGATATGTTGAAGAAAAAAATTATAATTTTCAAGGAAACGGTTGGTGCCTGGCTTGGTGGCCCACACCTTTAATCCCAGCACTTGGGGGCAGAGAACGGTGAATCTCTGAGTTCAGGCCAACCTGGTCTACAGAATGAGTTACAGGACAATCAGGGCTACATAAAACATATCTACAGAAGGTCTTTTAAAAGGCCTTTAATCACAGAAGAGCACATCAGATGCCATTACAGATGGTTGTGAGCCACTATGTGGTTGCTGGGAGTTGAACTCAGGACCTCTGGAAGAGCAGTCAGTGCTCTTAACTGCTGAGCTGTATTCAGCCCCAGCCATATCTAATCACTTGAATGATGTTTTGTTGTTGTTGTTGTTTTGCTTTTTTTTTTTTTTTTTTCTCGAGACAGGGTTTCTCTGTATAGCCCTGGCTGTCCTGGAACTCACTTTGTAGACCAGGCTGGCCTCGAATTCAGAAATCCTCCTGCCTCTGCCTCCCGAGTGCTGGAATTAAAGGCATGCGCCACTACGCCCGGCTCGAATGATGTTTTAAAACCGCTGAAAATTCCATTGTGTAAAGGTGCATTTTTTTCATCAGTTGATGGGCTTCTAGGCTGTTTCCATTTCCCGGTTATTGTGAATAGAGCAATTAACATGGAGAAGCAGCACCCTGGAGAAGTAGATAATAGAAGCTTGGGTATATGCCCAAGGATGTAGCTGCATCATGGGGTAACTTTATTCTCAACTTTTTGAGGAACTGCCATGCTGACTTACAGTGGTTGTATCAATTTGTACTCAAACTGGTGAAGGATGATCCCCTTTCTCTACAGTCATGCCAGGTTCTACTGTCTATTTTTAAAAACCTTGTCCATTCTGAGTGGTGTAAGATATTTGAAGTCTCAAAGTTGTTTCCCATTTCCCTGATGGCTCAGGGTGGTCAACATGTTTTTCAGACATTTCATTAAAAAAAATATTTTTGAGGTAGGTTTTGTCTTGTTTTCTTTTTTGGATATAGGGTTCTCTCATTGGCAGTTCTGGAGTCCTCTGTGTAGACCCAGCAGACCATGACCTCACAGAGATCTACCTGCCTCTGCCCACCAAGAGCTGGGATTAAGGGCTAGAGCCATCATGTCCTGCCCAGCCCAGCTTACTTATGTGTCTGAGTCTTCTGTCTGCTCTTAACAGCTGAGCTATCTCTCCAGCCCACTGTATGTCTTGAGAAGTTTTAGTTCCTTGCTGTATTTTTGTTTTTCGAGACAGGGTTTCTCTGTGTGGCCCTGGCTGTCCTGGAACTCACTCTGTAGACCAGGCTGGCCTCGAACTCAGAAGTCCTCCTGTCTCTGACTCCCAAGTGCTGGGATTAAAGGCGTGTGCCACCACTGCCCAGCCTTTGCTGTATTTTAAAGATTGGCTTATTTCCTTGCTTGTTTTTTAGGTTTAGGGTTTTTTGTTTTGTTTTGATTTTTAAAAGACTTTTAATGCTTATGTGTGTGGTATGTGAGCATAGGTTCTCTCTAATGGCTGTGTGTTCTAACTGCTGTTAGCTCCCCAGTCCATGTTTTGAGAGTTTTTTTTAGTTCTTTGTGTCTTCTAGACACTAATTCTCTACCAGATGTGTAGCTGGTAAAGACCTTTTCTCCTTCTGTAGTTGTTTCTTCACATGAATGATACTGTCCCTTTGTTGTACAGAAACCTTAAGTTTTATGAGGTCCCATGGTTTTACTGCCTGCACTACTGGGGTTCTGTCCAGAAAGTCCTTCTGTGTGCTTTTAAGTTTATTCTGCCCCACCCCCGACCTCTATCAGATTCAGGGTATCATGCCTTACACTGAGGTCCTTTGATCCATTTGGAGTTGAGGTCTGGCAGGGTGAGAGATAAGATTCCAGTTTACTCCACATCCTGCTTTTCAGTTTGACCAGCATCATTTATTAAAGATGTCTTTCCTCTGGTATCTTTGTTCCCTTTATCAAAACTCAGATGGTGGTGGGGTGTGTGGACTTACCTGGGTCCTCAGTTCTACTGCATTGGGTAATGTGCCTTTTTATGCCAGTGCCATGCTGGTTTTACTACTATAGCTCCATAGTGTGACTTTAAAATTGGGGGTGGAGATACCCTCAGCAGCTCTTTCACTGTTCAGGATTGAATTATTGATTAGAATTATTTATCAGTTAATGGTGTTACTGATGTGTGTGTGTAGTCTGTATTTTCTGTATAAAATTGAATCCATATATAATTTATGTATAAAATCATATAATTCTTGGACATCATTTCCTATTTTTGTTGTGTCTCTTTCACTTGTCTCTCCACTTAGATTCCAAGTTTTATACCCAACACGAGAAGGGAGAGTAGACATTCTTGTTTCGTTTTAGTGGAAATGTTTTGAGGATTTCTCTATTTAGCTTAGGTTTATTTTGCCTTTATCATGTTGAAACATGTTCCCCTTCCAGGACACAGAAATGTTGGATTTTGTCACAGGCCCTTTCTGAATCCAATGAGATGATCATGTGGTTTGTCCTTGAGTCTGATTATGTGTGGTGTATTAAGTTTATTGACTGACCCATGCTGAATAATCCTTGCATGTCTGGGATGAAGCCATCTTGATCATGGTGTATCTTTAAAAAAATTACAAATTTAGTTTTAAATATTTGAGAATTTTTACATATATGTTAAGAGGTTGGCTTTTTTTTTTTTTTTTTTTTTTTTTTGGGTGCATCTTTGCTTTTGGCATCAGGCTAAAACTGAATTCAAGAAATAATTTATTGTTCCCTCCTTTCTTACTTTCCAGAATAACTTGAGTAGTACTGGTATTAGTTATTTGAAGGTCTGATAGAATTTGTTGAGACACAAATTAGACTTTGTTTACTAATGTATGATTGGCTTTGGAGAAAGTTTTTGTTTGTTTGTTTTTTTTGCAGTGGGTCCTTGGCATCAGGAATAAGTTCTCTGGCAGTGTTTTTGATATGGTTATCTGGTATTTGGATCTGGTTGTGAGTTCTTGGGGTCACTTTGTGTTGATCTGCAAATGGGGTATCAGATGTGGTCCAGCTCAGCAAGGTCATGACAAGTGGAACACAGCAACTCAATGTTTTGAACCAATCCTTCACATGTCTGCCTTAGAGAAACATCTCTGCTTCATTTGTGCCCCAGCAAAATACCATCTGACACAACTGACTTGGTTTGTCTGGGTCTGTATAGGATGGCATCTGGTGATGGTAGTGGACATACCAGAAGAGGTGGTGACCATGGGGCCAGCTAGGTTGAGGGCCACCTGGGGATCTGCCTGCATGAGGCTGGGCATGAGCAGAACCCGAAGGAAGAGCAGAACCCGAAGGAAGAGGTGTGAGAGCTGATTTTGCTTGATAGGTCTAAGCAGAAATGAAGCAGTTTTTCCAGTATCCTAATGGAAGGTGTCCAGGATAGGGCTGTGTATGGCTCTACACTGGGGTCACCTGATCATCTAGGGTAGAAGGGGGACTGTGCTCATAAGGACATTTCTATTCCTGGTGCAGTCCTGTTGCCTGGTAGCTAAAGAGGAAGACCTTGGCCATGACTTTGGAGCAATACAGACTGAAAGCCTTTGGTGCCAACATTGCTCCTTTTGTTTATTAAGACAGAACAAGAAAGGTGTAGAAAGGTTATTTATTAGCCTTTGCTTAGTAGGACATCTTGTCCTTTTAAAATCCTATTCAAGTACAAATGCTTGTGTTTACAAAGTATTTACAATTTCAGTCCTGTTTCTTACATTTTTAAAAAAACACAACAGCTATCTGGTTGAAAAATAAACAAAAGCAACTGCCAAAAATGAAGACTCTGCTTCTCACATTGCCTTTTGGGTCCCACCAAACATGGCTTGGGCACACTGAAGAAGGCTGCCACCACAGTGAGAAGGATGGAGAAAAAGGTATGTTGTTCACAAAGGAGCCCATGGATCTACAAGGAACAGGAGCTGCTGCTGGGAGCCAGATACCAGGTACCTAGGAACCTCCAAAGCTTCCCAACACAGCACACACCAAGACAAAATGATGGGGTTTTGTTTATGAGACTGCATACAGGACCTCTTCTGTTTTTCAACACCTGCTACTTTCCCCATGTTTCACATTAAGAGCTCAAAAGTGAGTTCTGGGTGGCATCAGGTATTGTCACATTCCTGCCCACACAGGACACAAACAGTGGGATAGACATGATGGCACACAACACAACCACTTCCAGGCTGCAGTGCTAACATGACAGCACAGGCAATTCAGGCCAGAGGACAGGCATCAGCACTGATGTGGAACATGGACCTTCCGCTCTGGCATAGTCACCTTGCAATAGTAAGAAGAGTAAACACAGATAGGACTTGGCTTCATTTTAACTAACCCCTTCAACTGCAATGGGCCGTAACAGGCACAACAGTTCAGCCATGACATCTGAAATTGATAAAGTGCTGCCAGGGGTGGGGTGGACCAAATGATGCCTTCCTAAGCAAATACTAGGCTTCCCAGACTAAGCCTAGACCAGGAGAAAAGTAAGGGAAAGTAACGTTGGTTTCAACTCCACCAGGCTACAGCACCTGAGACCCACACTAGCTTGTCACAAGAACACTGTAAAGGATCCACGGAGGTGCCTAGTAAAATGTGTCTAAACACAAACTTACTATACAGAGATGGTATCAGCCCCAGAGCATCATTCAAATCAAAGCTAATGTTCACGGGGGCAAGATGGGTGCCTGTAACAAAAGCCATACTGAGAAGGGTATATGCACTTTAAGAGAGAGGACCAGAGTGGAGGCTCTGGAAAGAGACTTGGATCTCTCCTGCTGAAGGACTACAATGCATGTGCTGAACAGTAGTGGTATCCAACAATGGTAGGATATGGAGTCCTACCAAGTACTGAGCTGTGCACACTAAGAGAAACTGTGCACTGCCATGGATTGCCACTGTCACATGTACACAGGACAAAGTCAAACAACTGTGTAGCCAGCCACCCTATAGGCAGCAGATCCCAGAGTCCACAAACAGTATAGAGTTCTGCCAGGACAGCCTAACATAGTATCAACCAATTTCCATCCTACTGGCATGGAGGTTTGGTGGGCGTCTTCAGCCTCACAGCAGGAACTCTCATTTGCAACTTTGGCTGCTGGCTTGGGCTGTCAGAGCTGGCTGGAAGCTGTGCTGGGCTTGGGCCACCAGGGGTCTGCAGTGATGCTGAGGCTGTCGTCACCACCTGCTGCTGGATGAGCTTCTGCTGCACCAGCTGGGCTGTTGCAGTCACCGTTGGGATCATCTGTACCTGTTGCCCTGCTGCCGTTGCCTGTGTGAGCGTCACCGTCTGTGGAGAAGCCTAAGCCAAGACCAGAAAGCACATGTTACCAGAACCACTGCATATACCCCATGGTCTCAGAAACGCAGCGAAGGATTTGGGCCAGTGTAACTTCATTTGGTTTCTTCAAATCAACAGGCAACTTAAAGTGAAAATGTTTCAGTATTTAAAACAAAAGCTATGTCAACTTGCCACCTTACCTCCACCTGGATCCCATGCTGCTGACACTCCCCAGAAGCTGTAATCCTACCTTGTGGAAAATGCCAAAGGTGCCTGCTGAAAGCAGGTTCAGGCGCAAGCCAAGTCCTTAAGCTCAGTAGTCCTGCTCTGGAAATTCCCTAGTTATTTCCCCTGAAAGCTCATCTTTTTGTGTGCATTAATTATGAAAACCAAAATCAATTCTCAAATTACTAGCATCCTGCTTCTGAAGGATGAAAACCTTTCACAAATTGTGGCCCCGCCTGCCCCCAGGTCTGCACAGCCTACCTGCTGAGAAGCTGATGCAACTTGTTGTATACTGGCCACAGGTGTTTGTTGCTGCACAACTTGAGGAAGTTTTGCAACCTTTGACAAGGCAAGCATAGGATTCAAAATACATGCACAAACATCTCTTTTTTTAAGCAAACATAATATCATGTAATATGAAGAAACAATCTAAGTGCGCCCACCAGGATCCTAGGAATGTGAAGAGCAACTGAAACCTTCATAAACAACCCATAACTCATGAGGATTCTAGTTTCATATTTTAACTTTCTCCTTTAGTAAATGTGACTTAGCCAGCAAGCTAAGCGGACCAGGAGGCCTTACCAGGACAAGCACTGAGACTTCCAAGTCGTTTCATCCATCATAATCAAAAGCTCACTTACATAAAAAACAAAACTTCCTACCCTGTGTTCACTTCCTACAGACAGTTGCTGCAGAAGTAAATCTCTTGCTGTTGTCAAAATTCACTTTTGTTTTTCCAATGCAAAAACAAGAGGTTTATTTTCCAGCATGTCAGGGTCAACCCTCAATCAGCAAAATTTACTTTTTAAAAGCTGAAGTTGTGGCTCAGTAATGAAATTCTTCTCATGAAGCCACAGGTTGAATTCTCAGAATCACAAACACTATAAAAGTTCCCGATACAGACTGTGGTGGCACCTACAACCTCCAGCACACTGAAGCTGGCCAGTATGGTGAGTTTGAGGTCAACATGGGCTATAGATACAGCACGTTCAGTGCTAGCCTGGGCAGTATAAAACAATCTTCTAACTATCTGTTTAATAGACAGATTTCTGTAACCTCTAGCATGCATATAGGGGATCCTAAAGCCTGTTGTAGCAATGTTCATGTGTCTGAAATTCAAAAATGTGTGCAAACATTCATACAAATTAATACTTTTTAAAAATCACCCCCCTCCCTGCCTCATGCTTACCTGGATCTGAGTCTGAACCTGCTGAGTCCCGGCCAGTTTCTGGGCCTGGGAGATGGGTGTGGTCAGAAACTGGGTTTTAAGGGCTGGCTGGGCAGCATAAGCGACCTTCTGCTGCGGGCCCTGAGTAGTGATCTGTTGGGTGGTCAGCTGAAAAAAAAAAAAGAAACAGCAGAGGCTCAGCCAGGTGAGACTAGGTTCACTACTCATAACCTCAGCAACTGCCACGGTCTGTATCTCCTAGGAAGTATGGTCAGGACTATCCTAAGATCTTGGCATTGCCCTACCTTTAAGCCATTGGAGGATACCTATGGCAAGTCACTACATACAGGAGTCAGTGTATCCTGATTGAACCCACAGTCCCAGTGGAAAAATCCATACCTGGTATCTAGCTTGAGCCCACTCACCCTACCATCATCAGTTACATAAGCATTCATATCAAAATGAAAGGAAAACAAGAGACACTGAGCACATTAGCACCTCCAGCTTGCAACCCATACCTCGTGAAGCCTGTAGCCCAACACAGCCCGATTGTTCTGGACCCTCCTCTCCAGCACAAAGCTGCACTAAAGTCAAACTTCAGACAAGGAACCCATACCTTCTGCTGAACAGCAGCCTGGCCCTGGGCAACTTGTGGCTGGATGGCCTTCTGCTGTTGGACGGCTGTCTGCTGCTTATACTTCAGCAGCTGTTGGACATTGACGGGTTGGGCCACGACCGTCTGCCCTACAACAACACCAAGTCAGTTAGGCAGGTCCTGGCAAGGGCTCCCTGCTTATCCAGGTTCTGTCCAGAAAAGATTAAATTCTAGAATTGTCTTAAGGCAAACTAAGCAGGCTCTAGGTATACATTGTGCTTCTAATTCATATATGATGGAAAATGTGAGAGTGTTAATGGTTAACACCAAGGGCCAAAACTTGGGACTTGGAAACCTAAGAGAATTTACACTCAGCCCTAGGACAACATGTGTAAAGCCAGTGTTAGGACAGAGCAAGGCAGTGACCATCTCCACCAGAAAAACCTCCCTGTGTACCACATGGCCACCTGGGAAAGGCATGCAGCAAGAGGAGGCTGCAGGAAGGTACCTGCTGTTTTTTGTGGCTGTCCAATTGCCACGCTGATCCCTGCAACGTTCATAGGCAGGGTCGTGACCCCTGGCGAGGAGACCACAGCTGCTGGGACAGATACCACCGGAGGCTTTGCCAAGGCCACCTGAGCAGGCTGGGGCGTCTGAGTTTGCATCTGCCCTTGTGCCTGCAGCTGAGAAGTAGGGACTCGGGTCTAAACAGTGGAAATAACAGGAGAATCCAGAGAAATTCAGACATTGTGTGCCTTGTCTTTCCTACTTTTTCAAAAACATCTTTTGACCAGTGGTCAAGAAAATTTACAAAGATGGACTAAGTGGAAAATCTAAAATTATGAGGCCAGCCCAGGGATCTCTGCTTGCCAGTAGCAGATATATAGGGACAGAATCTGTACAAGACCTTTGGGTTGTCAGCCCTGCTGCCATGTTCTGATGTCCCTAAGATTCCAGACACATCTCTCACCAGTCAGGTACCACTTACTCTTCATCTTCTGGCTTCCACTCCCTTCTCTCCAAGATTACTGCCACAACCACCCAAGGCTACCTGATCCCACACTGCTACCAAGTGCTTTTCTCCTTAAATTACATTCTACAAAAGGACAATGGAAATGAGTACATTTTTGTATATATAGAGATTATCCAAACAAACACATGAACAAAAAGAAGCCTAAGAAAGTAAAAGCTACCGACAGTCTTAAAGTGCCCACACACACAGGAAACCAAAAATGACATTCAGCCTTCTATGCATCTCTTCCATTTGAGCACAAATGCCATAGTAGAAGGAGTCACTTGTATTTTGTAGCCTCTTCCCTTTACAACAGTCACTTTTAAAGTCCTTGATGAAAGATTAACCTTCATTGTCAATCTGACTGGATTTAGAACTGCCCAGGAGACAACCCTCTGGGAAAGACTGTATGGAGGTTGCAGAGAGGAGGGGAAGACAGGCCCTGAATGTGGACTGGGAGCCCAGACAGAGCCTGATGAGTTGATGTAAGCATTTGTCTCTGCTCCCCAACTGCAGTGGCGATGTTACCTGTCTCCTCTTTCTCACTGCCACAACTCCCCACCATGATATCAGGTATTTTATCACATCAAGGAGGAGAGGAAAGGAACTAATCCAGTTGCTAACCCACCTTTTAAATGTGTCTAGGTTACAGCCCCACTATTTTTGTAGGAAATAAGAGCACTGTTGGTTTTTTTTTTTTTTTTGGTTTTTCGAGACAGGGTTTCTCTGTATATCCTTGGCTGTCCTGGAACTCACTTTGTAAACCAGGCTGGCCTCGAACTCAGAAATCCACCTGCTTCTGCCTCCCGAGTGCTGGGATTAAAGGCGTGCACCACCATGCCCGGCAAGAGCACTGTTGTATTAATGAGCATGTGAGGTTTGTGGCCTAATTACTACAATCTTCTCTGCAACAGCTAATTTTAAGCTTCTGTCTTCTAGCTGTTACCACTCCCCAGATGTGCAGTTTTGTAAACAGAAGCACAACAGTCTTCTGTTTGAAATAAGTCATCCTCAGACTTACTCTTTGGTGGAGGGGCCTGTCACAAAGACTTACACACAGAGCAGGGCCCAAGTACCTTTGCTAGGACCAAGGCCCTATCTCAAGCTACAGTTGCCAAGTACAGGATCCAAACAGGTAATTAGCCTATGTGCCACAGTTTCTTCATCTGTAAAAGGTAGCTCAGTACAAAATACTCAGACACTGGTGCAGAGCTCCTAGGGCTGCACTGGTTGGGCAAGCCCCCCAAAGAGCACATCATCGGCTGCTGTGACACACAAGATTCCAAGCGCACTGACCACTGCGTGTGCATCTCCCCAGACACTACTACCTTGCTACATTTCTTCCTTTAGACCTTCAAACGCTCTCTCCCTGCTGACTAGAGAACAACTGGCCATGGAACCTGTGTGCCTGCAACATTCACACTGTGCTCCTGTACTCTAGCCATACTGGCACTGCCCCTTCCTTTCCCCGGCAAAGAACAGGACAGCTAGTGTGCTGTGCCTCCCCTCGCTGTTCACCTTCTGCTATATTCCCAACCACTCAGTCCCTACAGGCCTGGTGACACTCGATGGTTCTATAAGAAGCTCTAGCACAACCTGCCACAAATCTCATACCTCATCCTCTCTAAGGATCAAAGGCTGTGCAATCCTAGCACTTTGAGTTTAGTCTCTATAACACTCATAAAGACGGAAGAAAACCAACTCTACAGAGTTTCCAACCTAGATACATGTCTCCCCACCAACCTAAATAACAAAACCAAAAAGCTTTGGGGAAATGCAGAGATGGTACTTTGGACAACACATATATGAACTAGAACTTACAAGCCGGGCCACCTGAAGGTTGGTCACTGTGGTGCCTGTGAGCAAAGCCCCAGGCCGTGGGGCCGTGACTGTGGTAAGCTGAGGACTCTGCTGTTGCTGTGGGGGCTGTGGAGTCTGTACTTGCACTTGCGCTGGTTGCTGTGGGGGACCTGGCTGGGCCTGCGGTGGTGGGGGCTGTGGTGGCAGCTGCATCTTCTGTTTCTGCATCTTGATGATGTGTTCCTGAAATCCAAATAAGACATGAGCTAACCATAAGCCACCCTCCATCTCTACTGAGATATCCTGTACATGAGCTGATATGCAGATAAACCATCTGCACTTCGACGTGGGCATTGAATGAAAATCAGTACTTCACTGAAGAAACCAGGAATACCAATTCTGACAGATCACTAAGTTCAAACCAAGCTTTCTAGGTTCTTACTTCTCACAACTAGTCTAAATAAACAGCTAACAACTGTAACTAAACTCCATCAACAGTAATAACTTGGCAACAAACCTATGCCTTTCAAAAAAGTGCAAACATCAAGATAAGAAAATGAGCTGGGCGTGGTGGCTCAAGATCGCAATTCTAGCACAATGGAAGTAGAGGAAAAAGACCAGTAACAGCTATGTGATATCACCAGACTCAAAACCAAAAACAAAGCTATCAAGAACATTATCAAAAAACATTAAAAAAAAAAAAATCACCCTCCCACCCCCAAATGTATGTGTTGTTCCTAACAGATCTCTCTGGATATATAAGAGATAACAATGGCTTTGAAACTGAATTAGGAGAATGTGGGTGAAGAATAAAGGAACAAGAGAGTGAGTAGGACTCCTGGCAGCTGCTCTGGGTGGGCAATGCTAACTGACAGTAGTCTCAGTGACAGTAATAGCGATCATACAATCTGCTTCTGCTGGCCTGAGAGACCTGAGAATAATTACTGTGCTTTACTGGAAGAAAAAGACTAGACAGGGCTGTCTAATTCAGCAGCCACAGCCTTGGGAGGTTATGAGGAGCTCTGAAAGTGTAACTGCTGAACGAGGAGCTGGATGTCATGGTTTGTGGCATTTCAAAAGTTTTCAAATGATTTAAAACATGTGCATAGTAACCACACATAGCTGGATAGCTCCCAAAAGAGGTGCCTGATCACCACTTCTCAAAAGGAACAAGGGTTAAAGTAGTCATAAACACACTCAAGTGGTTCCAATAGAACGAGGACAGATATAGTCAAGAAAGAAACAGGACAGCGGATACATCTCTGGGTCCTTCTCAAGCCTCACAGAGGTGGCTGCACCTCAGCTCCAGTGTGTCAAGCCTCTCTCTGACCAGCAGTAAGTAGGAATCACCAGGAAAAGTTCTAGTTCACACTGTATGTATTTTTCTGGTTTCTTTTCATGCTGCATACTCGTGATTCTGCATTATTCCCAAGGATATAACATTACCTCCTAGAGGAAACACATTAGCACAAACAATAGCAAGATAACAGCAGACTGGCAAAACTAGGATCAATGTTTAAACAAGCAACAAAGAGAAGTATACTGGACCTAGCTGCTCCTGAAGAGGAGCAATGAGGAGTGTCTTTGTACTATCCTCCAAGAATGGTTTACATTTTAGTCCTCTGGAAAATGATGGTTTTTCCAGGTAGCTGACTGAACCCCTGTGGCTGTAAAGGGGTGGCTTGTTAGACCTTTGGCAGGCTCAGCAGGCAAGAGCACAGACTGCTCTTCAGAAGGTCCTGAGTTCAATTTCCAGCAGCCACATGGTGGCTCACAAACACCCATAATGAGATCTGACACCCTCTTCTAGTGTGTCTGAAGACAGCAACAGTGTACTTATTTATAATAATAAATAAATCTTTGGGCTATAGAGAGCAGGGACTGAGCAAGCGGAGCTGACCAGAGGGGGCAGAAGTTCTAATTCAATTCCCAACAACCACATGATGGCCCACAACCATCTGTACAGCTACAGTGTACTCACATACATAAAATAAAGAAATTAATAAATTTTTTTTAAGAAAAAAGAAAATGATCTGTGGCAATACACTGCATAGGATTCAAGATTCACTTTCAGCAGGAAACTAAGGTTTCCCAATGCTTCTTAGAGGCATGACACACGCTTACTGGATGGAAAGCTGTTTAAATACAGGGAAGGCAGTTCTCTACCTAAAGACAATGCTGGGTTTTTACAAAATAGGTTCTGAATTGAAGAAAGGCTAGGTATGCCTGTGACGTACAGTAAAGGATATATTTACCGGTCCTAGCTTGCTCACAGCTTTGATCTGTGCAGGAGATTGGGCCTGGCTCTGGAGCTGTGGAACTTGCACCTGGGAAGTCTGCTGTTGCTGCTGCTGCTGCTGCTGCTGTTGCTGCTGCTGCCTAAGAAGCTGGAAATGAGCAGCAGGGGTGATGGTTTTTCCAGGTAGCTGAACCCCTGTGGCTGTAAAGAGGGTGGCTTGTCAAACCTTTGCTTCCTCAACTCTTCTGGAGAATAATTGCAGGCTGAAGTTCTAATAGTGGATATTGGCTCAGAGAAACACCAAGCCCCTTTACCTTGAGACACCTGGGTTACTAAGGAACGGGTTGGAGTCTGCACTGGAGTCAGGTTGGTAGTGACCACAGCTGAGGCCGTCACTGAAGTAACTGCTCGAACACCTTGAGTAGTTGTCATGGATACCAGGTCAGTGGTGGCAGTGGCTGGGGAACCAACTGCTCGTTGTTGAGTGTGGACCACCTGAGCAGGAGCAGAACCTCCAGACGTCTAGAAAGGTAACATAGGAATGTTATAGCTGCCCACTGTAAGGCAAGATGTATGTTTCCCTCCAGAAGTCCATAGTTTCAATGGCTTGTTCCATGCAAAGTGGATTCAGCTGGGCATGGCGGTGCACACCTTTAATCCCAGCAGTTGAGAGGCAGAGGCATAGAAAACAAAAAAAGTGTGAATTGTTTGTCAAGATTCTGTTTGTTTGTTTTGGTTTTTTTGAGACAGGTTTCTCTGTGTAGCCCTGGCTGTCCTGGAACTCACTCTGTAGACCGGGCTGGCCTCAAACTCAGAAATCTGCCTGCCTCTGCCTCCCAATTGCTGGGATTAAAGGAGTGCGCCACCACGCCCGGCTTGAAGATTCATTTTTAATGTACAGCTCCCCAACTGTTCTGGTGTCATCTGGTGAGGACAGTCCTTTCCTTTCTGGTTTCCCTTGGCATGCTCAGCAAACCCGTTGGTTACACACAAGCATGTGTATCTACACAGCTCTGTAACCTCCCTAACTTCATCCATTTTGTGGTTTACCTCTGTAGGATATCAGAGAAATTACATCTTCCTAACAAAAGTATTCTCTAAACTGCAGAGGGACACAGCATGCTGATGTAAGAGCATTAGATTTTTGAGATATCACTTCTTATATAAGGGATAGGCTGCTTTTCAGGCTTGGTATCTGAGAATCAAGTGCATTGCAATGTGTTTCGACTGTAAGCTATAAAAAGAAAAGCAGGTGGCTGACACTAGGAAAACTTTCTGACCACATGCCCTGTTCTGTACCACAGAGGGCGGGCGTTTGCTCTTCGCCTGGGAGATCATTGTCCCACAGCCAACCTATAGCTTAATGCTTGTGATGGCTCTCTCCTGCCCAGTTGCCTTCACCCTGGGGAGTTGGGTTGCTTGCTCTCCTCATACAGCACCGAGCCACACTCCAGCACAGCACTCTACCAGGGTACCCATGTCAGTCACCTCTGTGAGGCACAGGTAAGGGCACCTGGGCCAGGGGGATTGGCTGCTGTTTCTTCACATACCACCTCTCTCCTCTCTGTAAACCTGTCCTATGGGGACATTCATCCTTCCCTAATAATACAAAAGAGAGCAGTTCCCTAACACCTGATGATTACCAAACTGACCAGCTGCTTATTTATGAAATTCAAACTAGACCAGTTACTTTTCTTATCTATGGAACATTCAAGAAGCAAATAGTCTTCCCAGAATGGTATGCTCTCTGAGCATGGGAACAACTCACAGTCAAAGTTCCAGGAGCCACAGGTGATGCCAGACGCTTGTTAATGGACTGGAAAGTAGCAGCAGGGACACCAGCTATTGTGTTCACAATCACATTTCCACTTACAGTCCCTAAAGAGGAGGACATGAGTGAGGCCAGAGGAGAAAGACTGAGCTTTTTTCAAGTCCTGTGCACAATCCTCACCTGTAGGGATGCTTGTTCCAGTGACTGATGTTTTAATGGTTCCTGCCTATTGAAAACAGAAACTCAGGTTTAACTTCAGGTCAGGCCTTCTGCTACATAAACTTTACAAAATCAATTATCGTCAGTCAATGCAAATCCCAGACATATTCCTTTGGCTGCCTTCAGTCTGCTTACCACTAGGGCTGTCTTTAGCTTGGCTCCCCTTCCCATGCTGCCTCTCACCACATGCATCATCTTCAGCCCTGCATCCTGTCCCTCATGCTGGCCACATGCGAGCCTCTGTTCCAGCTGTTTTCCTCCTTCTCACCAATGCCTTCCTGTCCCTCAGGCCTCAACTTTCAAATGCCACTTCGTCAGTATCTTCCTACCAACCAATCACTGTCCAAATTCTTCTTGTGATCATCACTCTATTCCACATAGGAAGACAAACTTCAATGGGCAGGAAATACAGCCCATGAGCCTTACTTTGAAAGTCCCCACATTAACCATACAGTGTAAATGTATCATCTGAGCGAAGGGAGAATGTTGCCCAACCACATACAAAAACCCATCACAGCTCAATGTTAACAATTCAAGGTTTGAGGAATGTCTCAGTTGGGAAAGTGCTTGCTTTGCAAATCCTCCAAGTAGTGGTGTGTGATTGTAATCCCTGAACTGGTGAAATGTAGACAAGAGGATCCCTGGGGTCCACTGGCCAGCCTACTTAGCCAGATCTGCAAGACCCAGGTGAAGGCTCATCCCCAAAATGAGAGTGGATGGCTCCCGAGACCACCATGCAAACCTTTGGCCTCTGTACGGAACAGCATTCCTGTGTACTTGTACGCAACACACAAATACTTTCATGCCTGGCTGACAGCCTTAAGTATCATCCCATTAGCACAGGGCCTGTTCTCTTCAAATGTAACTATACATGGTTTCCATGACTGTGATGATGAACACCATAGAAAATGCATGTAAGCATTTATGTCAACACCTGTGTTGGCTACACTGAATTTCCTTTGTCTACTTGGGCACTTATAGCTTGAGAATGTGGGTGAGCCTGAGTGGCATCTCCAGGTGGTGGCCGTGTATGCACAGTGACCCAGAAGGTACTGCTCTGTCCACTTTCAGAGACTGAGGGAACAACCTCATCTGTCTTACAGAACGCAGCTTCTTTCTTGTATGAGTTGTGGTCTTGTTTTACAGCTCAGGCTGCACTCACACGCCCTCAAGCCTGGATTAAAAGGATGTGTGACTACACTCAACTGTTCTCCTTAGTCCTGATCCTCATACCAAAAGAGTGGCTTTACCCTCCCAATCAAGAGATGGTAAAGGATGGCTTAGTCAGCTGAAAATGCAGGCGTCCCCTAGGATGCACTCTGAGTTCTCAGAGGGAGGTGTACAGACTGTGGGTTTAGAGGCTCTCACCAGCACAGCAGCACTGCCCACAGTCGTCATTGTGGGCTGCCCCTTTGACTGTGGCTGCACAGGCTGTGGCTGGGTCTGGACCTGGGGCTGGGGCTGGGGCTGGACAGCAGGCTGCCCTGCTGGTGTCTGACTGCTTGCTGCCTGTGGCTGCGGCACTGGTGGTGGTGGCTGCTGTGGAGGTGGCGGGGGTTGCTGCTGCTGCTGTTGCTGCTGCTGCTGCTGTTGCTGCTGCTGTTGTTGCTGAGGGGGCGGCTGTGTCACTGGTGGCTGCTGTGCCTTCTGCTGATCAGCCAAAGCCTAAAAGGACCAGGTGGGAAAAGAAGCTGCTAAAGGAACTGGACCCATCCTAGGGTGACAGCATGTTACAGCAGAATGGTTCTGAGAGGACCCAGCTTTCAGAGCACCATACCTTTTTCTCTTTTGCAATTCGCTCTGCACGGAGAGATGCAACTTGAATGGGAGGCAGCGGCTTGTCATAGTTGATTCCACTTAAAAGTAAAAAGCCAAAGTTAAAAAGCTCTTTTATCTACAGCTTCAGTTACATATATTAGCCATGTTCAAAAATTTGCTTGAAATATTCCACAAACAATTCATTAGGTTTTTTTTTAATAGATTTAATTATTTTATTTTATTTATATGAGTACACCGTAGCTGTCTTTTTTTTTTTTCTTTTAAAAATATGGAATGCTTCACAAATTTGCGTGTCATCCTTGCTCAGGGGCCATGTCAATCTTCTCTGTGTCATTCCAATTTTTGTATATGTGCTGCCGAAACGAGCACTGGAGCTGTCTTTTGACACGCCGGAAGAGGGCATCGGATCCCATTACAGATGGTTTTGAGCCACCATGTAGCTGCTGGGAATTGACCTCAGGACCTCTGGAAGAGCAGTCAGTGCTCTTAACCACTGAGCCATCTCTCCAGCCCCTAGATTTAATTTTATAAACTATGTATATGTGTTTGAGTTTATGCACACAGGTGTCTAAGGAGGCAAGAGATAGCACTGATTTCCTGGAGCTAAAGTAACGGGTGGGTGTGAACCACATGACACGGGTCCTAAGAACGGAACTCTTATCTGCCAAGCCAATCACCAGCTCTATCATTCATTAGTTTTAAACTATATATTGCCCTCAATACTTTGAAAATGTGCTTTGTCAGCCGGGAGTGGTGGCGCACACCTTTAATCCCAGCATGCGGGAGGCAGGGGTAGACGGATTTCTGAGTTCAAGGCAGGCCTGGTCTACAAAGTGAGGTCCAGGACAGCTTAGGGCTATACAGAGAAACCCTGTCTCGAAAAACCAAAAAAAAAGTGTGCTTTGTCACATTCATTCCAACCCAGGGTATGAGCTGTGTGATTGGTCCAGGGTGTATATACTACTCAATTATTATAGTAACTGTCAATCATAGTCTCAGCTACCAGACTGACTATATTTCTGGCTTGTGTTAAAAAATAGTTGGACAGTGGTGGTATACTCCTTTAATCTCAGCACTTTGGAGGCAGAAGCAGGCAGATCTCTTAAGATTGTGGCCACCCTTTTCACAGAGTTCCAGGATGGCCAGGGCTACACAGAGAAATCCTGTCTCGAAAAAAATCAATCAATCAATCAATCAATCAATCAAAACAAAAACCCACCAGCCAACCAAAAGACACAAACAAAAACCCAAAACCCAAACAACCCCCACAAACAAACAGAACCGGACTTGACTTAATAATGTACAAAGAGAGAATGATGGGAATGTAATATATGCCAAAAAGAAGTCATACGACGCTTAAATGAAAAGTGAAAGGTTTTTACTTGAGAAAAAACAGTGTACAGCACATGGTGGCTCATGCCTGCCTGTACAGGACTCCCATCACTCTGGAGGCTGAGGCAGGAGAATTAACACAAGGTTCAAGGCCACCTTGTACTAAAGCCTTGTCTCAAAAAAGAAAACACACAACCCCTTCCCCCTCTAACCCCCCCAGCACACATGAGATTCAGTACTTTCTGCAGTTTCAGGAATCTACTATCAGGTTCCATGAACTCTGTGGGTCTGCCCCAGACATACATACCTCCACAAGTCCTACACAGCCTACCAAAGAACCTAGAGCCTATGCAAAGTTATCCCAAAACACTGGACAAATGCCACCCCACCTCCTATTCCCATTATATAGACAACCTTCCTACCAATACCACAGAGCAGATGCTGTAAGGTTTTCACCCAGCTAAATTACATGAGGGGCCAAGGTGACCTTGCTAATGCTCACATCTAGCTCTATAAGTGCCCTGCTCAGCCCATGAAAGTCTCACAGCCCCTGCAGCACACTCTGGTTTTTGCCTATACTACTCTGGTGACTCGGAGTCTCTTTTGTCTTCAGCTTCCTCTCCAGGCCCAGTTCACAACCCATCTTCCTAAGAGGTGACTAAACACCTGAAACTATGCTTCCCAAACCTGAAGCATCCTCCTTTATAACAGCTACCTGTGAAGATCCTCTCTTCCCTCTTTTATGCTACACATACCTCTAGAAGGCATACCAGCATCGTTCATTAAGCACCGTGTGCTCTGCTAGCCCTTGACCTACTAATAAAAACAACAGCTGAATTAATTCACTGTTTCACCCAACCAATAAGCAATGCTGCAGAGGTGCAGATAGCGATTGAGTTTTATAAGGCATTTCCGAAGGTAATTCCTATCAGAAAGAAATACAGAAGGCCTGGGCTTCAAGTTTACACATGGTGGCCCAGCACTGGGAGACGGAACACTGAGAGGTGAACAGCCCAGGTCACACAGGGCACTGTTAAAGGAAGTCCAGTATTGCTACTGGGCTCTCAGCAAATATGCCATGAGTTGATTCTTTGGCAATGACCACTTGCACAGCTATGTGACAAGGAGACACATACGATTTAACAAGAAAGCGGGTGCTGGACAGGAAATGACCAGTGTACACACATGTAGTGTTGAAGACAAAGAGGTGGCTGTTTCACCCAAGCAGATCTCCTTCCTAATAGTTATTCCAGAGAATATATAAAAGCACTGCTAGTATCCAGCCCACAGCTCAGCTCCAAAGAGAGCTTCATCTTCCCATTTCACCACCTACCCACTGACTATTTTCTTTTTCCTTTATTGAATAACAAAGTACCGTCATCTTAATATCCTTTTATGGTACAACCAACAAAAGTTGGACCTGCAGGGGAGAGGAACCTGTTAAGAATCTTCCTTGAAATCACTCTCTTAGCCTTGGAACACATTAGCTACACCTGAGAACAAAGCCCCTGCAACAAAGCAAGAAGGGGTGATGACTCCTTATAAATGCAGGACATGATTCTCAATGTGTCTGACTATCTGGCAGAGGCTACCCCAGACAAACTCTGATCAAGGGCAAAAAACCTCAAGTTTTCTCAAGGTCAGAGTCTATACCATCATGGCTAAAGCTTAGATCATGCTATTTTATATAAGAATTTAGTATTCTACTGAACTTAAAACAAACTCATTTCAAAGGCAAAAAAAATGTGTCAAATTCATAGAAGTAAGTACCTTTCTGCCAGGACAGAGGCATGCTTGGGGTTCTTCTGAAAGGGATTCATGCCAAGCCTGCAACAGAGAAACAAGAGAACAGTTACTGAAGGAGGGAAGCCAATCAGAAGCAAGTCTCAGTCAGCAGCCTCTAGGCTGACACAATCTCAGTAACACAGTGCGAGTCCAGGGGACATACAGAGGCTTGATTGGGGGGCTTCTCTTGCCAGCTGTCATTTTCATCAGCTCAAAGTGGCTCGTGTACAACTGGGTGTGAGTGGCGTTTTCATCCTGAGCATAAATCTGGCTTGTGCGGAGAGGACGATTGTTCTTACTCTGAAACAAAATTGATAGGAGCTCATCAAGTTTAGACCATAAATAAGCCTGGCACACAACTACTCTGGAAACAGCATTTGCTGAATCAGAAGCCTGTGTCTAAGCTCCAAGGGCTGCACCCAAGTCCCATTCCCTTCCTTCCTTTCTGGGATAACCTAATACAACAGTAGCAACAATGAGTGATCACCATTTGCTGGTACTTGGCAATCTTCCCCAATCCTTAGGAACTTTTGCTCAATTGAACCTTCACTGAGGAGAGAAATATTTTATAAAATATTCAGGGTCACATCCTGGAGTTAACACACGGCAGGTGACAGGGTAGGGCTGGCTGCAAGTCTTCAACTGTTGAGTCTAGTACCCATGGTCGGTAAAGGGCAGTGGTAATCTAACTCAGATACCTTCTACCCACAGTAAACAGTATGGCAACAGGGCTGTCTTAAGACTTCATTCTTTGAAGACTGTGACATCATTTGTACCACATGATCTTTCCTGCTTATAATGCAGATAAACAAAAAGACATTCAACAGTGGTCCACTTGCTACCCACATACCCAAGCACTTCCCCTCAGATACAAAGTCCAGAGATACAACTGTTCAAGGTCAGAGACAAGAGTTCACAACTCCACCTGGCCCAGGACTCTCTCTGACTCTCAGTATCTCTGAACCCAGACTAACTCCATTATTTGAAGTCAGTTATACCTAGTATAATTGTGATATACTTAGGCAAATAAACACATGTACACATACGCTGCTGGAGGGATGCCTTAAGTTCAGAGAGAATGCCAAGGAAAGTCAGAACTAAAAAAACGAATGTGCACGGTTACATGGATCAGCTTGTGAACACTGTCCCCTATTATAAGCATTCTCCAATTTAAACAACAACAACAACAACATTAAACAAAGGGAAGCAGGGAGAGGGGAAAGTTAAGAGCCAGTGAGTCACACCCACCACCAGAGCGAAGGTAAGACAAGGCTAAAGGCAGAAAGGACATGTGTTCAGCAACAAAGCCCTGACTGGTTCTAGCCATGAACAATAGTTCCAGGGCTATATAGACACACTCATATGTTATTCTTACTGGCATCTAGCCACCATGTTACAAGTCTCAATAAGGGTGTGAACAATAGGGAGGCTTCTCAATGTCCCTGAGGGTCTCAGTGAATCACTGTGTGGTTCCTTCAGCTGAAGAAGCAAAACCTCTATTTTATAGGAATAAAAGGCACTTGAGAAAACCCTAAGTGCTGTATTTCTGATCCTATAGTCCAGGCTCAGCCTGGATCTCACTGTGCTCCTTTGCACAGGCACTTACAGAAAGCTTTCCATCTCATTCAGAACACCTCCTCGTACCTTATAAATATTTTGTGCCTTTTTCTTTGGATTAGCTTCACAAATCAGCTATAAGAGAAGAAAATATTTTAGCTTTATTTTTTTTCAATATTAAGGTAATGGCTGCTATTATTATAAATGCTTCCAGAACATAAAAGAGTGAATGTGAAGTTTCAGGAAGTTTTACAGTAGAGGAATCACAGAATGGTATCATGAGGAAGGCTTGCTTTTTTATTAAAAAAAGCAAACAAATGTTTTGTTCTGAGACGAGTGTTTTAGAAATGACAAGAGATGGTTCAAAGAGTGGTCACAGAAGTGAGGTGAGTGTGGCATCCTCGTTCCGAGGGCACACACGGCTCTTTACACCAAGGTCATTTTCACAAACTGTACCAAAACAAGGACTAGATGCCTGACTTGCCAACATTGCTGTCGCTCCTAAGCTAATGGACATACTGAGGTGGTCAGAAAGACAGTGTTCTCTGCACACCTGACTTGGCAACAGGGCTGAACATATGCAAAAGCTGGTATGACATGTGCAGAAAAACTACGGTTAAGTGGCCAAAAAAAAAAAAAAAAAAAAGAAACGAAACGAAAGAAAAGAAAGGGGAACTGTGTAAAGAAAAGAAAGCCAAATGGAGAAACAGAAACAGACAAAGTCAGGGCAGGAAGGAGGGAAGCCGGGTAGCGGGCTGCGTGTCCCTGAGCAGCAGCACTGACTCATCTTCATCCAGGATGCAAACCATAGCGGGTTTTTTAAAATGAAAGACACAATGGTTTGGCCGTATTATCAGTCAATAAATACTTGTAATGCTCAGAATTATCCCAGAAAGAGACTGTGCTTGTGACACCACTGATTGTGCTTGCAGTGCAGAGAGTATGAGCAGACTCTTCTTTAACCAAATAAAAAGAAGAGTTCTTCCCTCGCTCATCCAAAGCTTAGTAACAAAAACTAGCTATGATGGACAGATGGCATAGTTTTCCACACTGCAGTGACAGCACAGATGCTGCTGCTAACACCAACCCTCCACCAATGTTCACACTGTGTGTCAGATACTATGTACACATGGGCCTCACTGGTCAAGAAGGCTGACTTCATCACAGTCTACCAGGATGGCTATACTGCTCAGCAATGCACAGCAAGACCTAGTTAATGCAGAGGCCAGATCTTCCCAGGAAGCCCAAGAAGCCCAAGCTCACCTTCCCCTCCTCCCTGGGAATGATGACGTTCTCATAACGATTCCGGCACTGCTTGGAAGAACGGTAGATTCGACTACAGGAGTTGACAACATCACTGACAAGGTCCCAATTAGGAGTGTGGGCAGGTGACACAATCGTGAGGTTCAAGGGCAGCTCAAGCAACTGCTTTACAGCCTGGAGGTTGGAGTTTCAGAGCACACAGGTCAACACACTTCGAATGCATTGCTGATGTCTTTCCATGTGTCAAAAAACACCTCACACAGCACTATGAATTGCCAATGTGGGGGAGCAAACAAACCACAGGAATGCTCAACTCAAAGATAACACAGCCACTCACCTGTAGCAAGGCCCAGTCCTCGCCAATGAGCCAGTCAGGACTGTCCTGGGCAGGTTCCCCTGAGGACTTGACATAGGTGGGCAGAGGCTTGGCAAAAGGTGTCTGCTGCTTCAGCAGCAGGTTCTTCTTCTGCTCTTTGCCTTCACGCCGGATTTTCAACATACCAGGTGTTGCCCGGTCAAACAAGGACCGGGGCGGGACAACTGCCTCACCATGCCGCTGCTTCTTCTTCCGGCCTGCAGCTGAACAGCAGCAGAGTTCAGCAATATAGGATACTGAGAGATTTCCCCACCAGTGAGATGAAGGAAAGGGAAGAAGGCACGCAGAGGCATGTAGACCTATGAACTATGGAAACAACTGCTAAAGGCAAAAATGTTTCTTGAATTCACTATTTATCTGTTTTGGGTTTTCAAAACAGTCTTACTACTTAGCACAGGCTGGCCATAAACTCTTATGATCTTTCCACCTCAGTGTTCCAAGGGCTGTGAACACAGATGCATGCCATGGCACCCACCCTCCCAGTAGTTTTCTAGTACTAACAACTGTAACCGTCAAGCTTCTTCCCCTAAAATAGGAGAACCCAGGAACACGGTACAAGAGACAATGGATGGGTCCCTCCTCCCATCCCAGCAGAGGGAGGAAGAGCCACAGTGACTTAGCCTCTCATCAGCACAGCAATTCCTGGGGGCAGAAGTCAGTGAGGTGCACACCTGAGGGGTCTGTTTTGTGCCGCTTGCGCTCCTTCCTCACATAAACAGGAGGCAGCTTAGCTTCTGGGATGGGTGTGGTCTCATACATGAGACACATAACTGAGTCAATGTAGATATCATTGTCATCCTGAGGAGGGGTGGGTGGTGTCCAGAGCTGTATAGAGAAAGCAGGTTCCATAAGCTGCCAAGCTGTGGGCAAGGTTGGCCCTTGACCAGGCATTCAAGGAGAGGGGTCACATACCGGCATGACTTCTGTTTGTCCATCAGCATCTTCATAGACATACTCCTATGGAACATAAGTGTGAGATACAACAAAGGCTTTACTTCATGCTACATGTCACAAATCAATATTCAATCATGATTCTGGATTTAAAACTGTGTTTTATTTAAATTCCAGAAGTCCCATCCCATCCCTTAAATCAGTTTATCAGTGAAGACCTCAAAGTGTCAATTATTGCCAGTGGCACATGCCTTTGATCCTAACACTTGGAAGGCAGAGGCCAACAGATCTCTGTGAGTTTGAGGATAGCCTGGTCTATAGAACCGGATTCAGGAGAGCCAGGGCTACACAGAGAAACCCTATCTTGAAAAGCCAAAACAGTGTCAATTATCAGGAATATGCTTTCAGAACAGCAGTCAGGTGAGGAAGGAGCTGAGTGCTCTCCTCAGAAGCAGATGCTAGTTTACCATAGTATAGGCGTCCTCCCGAGTGTAGGTGAGGAGCTCTGCCTCCTCCTGCTCCAGCTGTAGCCGGGCCTCCCTTTCCTGCAGGGCTCTAGCATTTCGGGTTTCCCAGTCCTTCATTGACGCCATTACCAAATCCTGCCAGAAAAAAGCATAGGAAGAAAGAACTTCTGAGATCAGAACAGGCAAGCTGTTTCTGACCTCTTCCTAGTGGTCAACTCACCCAGCCACTGTGCACACACATGGTGGAGCCCTATCTCCCCAAAGGGATCTCTCAGTTTGTACTGCTACACTCTATGCTCTGCCCATCAACATAAAACCCTCAGTCAGCCCCAAGTTGCTTCCAAACTAGTGCAATGACATCAAGGTAAAAAGCCAGCAACCCAGCTGCCTATATAGGGCTTCCAAGATCGCAGTCTCACTGGCCTGCACTGCTAGGATCTGGATGTCCCTTGATTTCATGAAGTCATAGTCACTTCAAATCAAATTCTGCACTGAGAATTTTTGCCTTTACTATGTCATACTAACCAAAACTTGATTCTCTTACCTCACTGATTCTCTCTTTTTCTTGTTCAGTGGTCGTATGGAACAATTCCAAGTAATTCAATGCATATTTTTCAATTGGAGTAAGCTATTTTAAAAATACATTTTTGAACTGGGTTAGTAGCAACTTAATATAAGATCAATAAAATTCCTTATAAAATCTTTCACCAACATTTAATTTTAAAAGTTACTGTTCTTAGTCAAAACAAACAAAACAAGTTTCACAAAAGGGTTCAAATGTTAAAAATCTTAGCTCTAAAGAAAAAAAAATCACCAAACCTGTTCCATAAAGTCAGCCAGCTCCTCCAGCTGTGATGGTTCCTCGTCATATCTAGAGCCATCTGAGTCTGAGGAGACAGCTACACTGCTGGATCCAGGCACAGCTTCCTCTGTGGACCTCTGTGCATCTTCCTCCAGACACTCGATGCTCTTGAGGGCCTATGGGAAGTCTGCACTGAGACTTGAAGGTGGACTTGTGAAATGAAGGAGTGTGTACTCTAACAAGCAGCAAGCCTCCAGAGGTAGTTCCCTTCTTTTAAGAGTCTCACATACGGGCTGGATGATAGGCATTCCGATGATACACATGTGGATGTATCTAAAACTTCTAGACCTTATAAAATTACTATCAAGCTAGACAGGGAAGTCCCATAGAAGAACAAAACACTGGCATGGGTTAAGGTGCTCACACGTGAGACAATATAACCATGGTAAAAAACAACAACAAAACCCCATGCAACCAGTTTTCAAAATATTTGGTAAAACCAAAGCAGCTTAAAAGATGACCATACCACACAAGACCCACAAAAAATCATTTCCAGAAGACAACAGAAAAAGGCACCACAGTGACCTGGAGAATCTTTAAAGCTGGATACAGAAAGCCCTGACAGTGATGATAGGTCTAAGAATCTCTGTTCAGCAAAATAAAGAACAAAGTGAGCCCATAAATACAAAGAACCCAAAAGGACAGTAAGAAAGAGAGAAAGGAGAAAACAAAACAATCCTCACCAGAGGACAGTGAGATGGTTCAGCTAGTAAAGGATCCTGTTGCCAAAACACATGGTGGAAGGAGCTGACTCCTGCAAGCTGTCCTCTGACCCACTTACATACTTGAGCACACACCCTTTTGAAAATACTGGGCTGGAGAGATGGTGCCCTTGGTCTTTCAGAGGACCTGAATGCAGTTCCCAGCACCTTGGGTGGTTCACAACAGCCTGTAAATGCAGCTCCAGGAAAACTGACTCCCTTTTCTGGTCTCTGGAGTCACTCACACTCATGTGTGAATCCATATGCACACAAAAATCACAAAATAAAATACATTAAAAAAAAAGTCTCCAAAATCCAAAAACTTGATGAAGTAATTATCCAGGAGCTGGGGTGAGGCTCAGCAGTAGGTTTCCATGAAGTCTAGGGTTTTACTGCCAGCTTTGGGGCAAAGGGAAAGACAGTCAAATGGCCATCAAACTCATGAAAGAGGGTGTTCAGATTCACTATTCAACAGCAAGATGCAAAATAAATCTACCATAGGAGACCACAGCTTAAGAGAGAGGCCATCCAACTGAAGCAATCCACAGCAGCTGCAGCACTCAGATGCCACTGAGGCATGCTGCTTAGCTGTATCTACTAGTTAGTTGTGTGTGCAGGACATGCTGGCCACAGACCGTGCTTCTAGGCTGACATTCAGCAGGAACACATGAATATGCTCTCACAAGACACTATAAAGTCACCCATACACAGGTCTGATGAGCATGTGTGGCAAGTTCATAAATATTATTATCCAGAATGGGGGCAGATACACTACTGCCACATGAGACAAAGAGCAGACCCAAAGCACAGAAGTCCATTCACATCCATCTCTAGGTGGACAACTGTAAAAGGATGCCACAAGAATAATCACTTCTGGAAAGGAGGGACTTTCTCAATAGTTCGGTTTTAGAATCAGAGAGTAGCTGGCCACCACCACTGTTGGTAAAGCTTTGACAGCATGGAATTCAAGCCAGTAGCACACTAAGGCATTGCTGTGCACCATCATTCATGGCTTTTGCCAAAGAGCAAGCAACAAGTCAATTGTCTCCCTAGACAAACAGCAGAATCAGAAGTGGGGCAGCTTCCATGGGAAAGACATTCAGAGTAAGACCCCTTGGAGTAAAATAGGCCTTAGTCAAGCCAAAAGCAGGAGAAAGGGGATATAAGTAGTCCTGATAGGTATCTGCTATATGCCTATAAAGTTGGACACTGCACAGGACCCACATGTGCAACTCCAAACCTTCCCGTGCCTGCACTGAAACAGTAATATCCCTGACATACATCCGGAGTATTACACCCCAACGAGGACCCAACATGAGATAGCAAACACATTCTAGGGCCTCATCTAAGTCTTCAAAGTCAGCTGTGTATTTTACTGGGAGAGTGCTTGCGGGCCAGATGGAATGCATGGTTCAATACTAGAAAGCAAATATGGCTCAGAAAGTCCTAGTGGGAAGAGGACAATGGCTAGCATTTTCTCCTCCATTGCCTTGATACTTCTTTACAGTTGGGGCAAAGCAGGAAGGAAGGCAGGAATGCTTCAGGATCAACAGAGGGGAGAATCAAGAAAGAGTAAGGACTGAGCACTCAGAAGCCAGGTGAGTAAAAGCACACAACCAGACTGGGAAAGTATGCATAGTCACAACTCAAGTAGAACATTCATTGTCAAACAAGTCTTATGGAAGACCAGATTTCCTCTCACCTCTATGAAAGGTCTTGCAATCTTGGGTGCGATAGTTTCACTGACAGATGGTTCCTGAGAAAGCACCACGAATTCCTCAGCTTTCACAGGAAAGCCAGTATCATCCATAGGTGAGTAGACTTCAAACAGCTCCTGGATAGTTCGCTAAATACAAATAATAGGAACAGTAAGTAACTTCCAGGAACAGACACGATCCTGAATCTGACTTGAGCCATGGACAGTATAAAAACACACCCAAGAATCATTCCTCATTAGTAAATTCACACTTAAAAAAAAAAAAAAAAGATGATTCTGTTCACTGTGGCATTCTTCACTGTGAGGGAGTTGGGAAGTGAGACAGTCTCCCTATGTAGTCATATGCAGTCACTGAGGGTTCCTAACATATGAAAGCTACCTGCGTTAAGAAGGCCATTGAATAGTCATTTCCTTGAGCAGCTACTTCACGGATCAAATCTTTAGTTCCATTTTTTAACAATTTCTCTTCAATAGAATTGCCACTGACAAGCCTATAAAATAAAAAAGGGAAAAATATGTATACATATACAGATAAAATAAATTACATCACCTAGAAACACAAGCCATTAAATACCAGGCACAGGTGTCCAAAGGGTAGTCAGAGAAGTAGCACCTGCCTAAGCCACTGTCACTCCCTCTCCCATCTTTGCTCTCCTGTGCTCTGGAGTCTGCAGTGCAGTCCTTCTGCCTGCCACTGTTTCTCCCACCACATTCAATCTAAACCTTTCTCAACGTGTCTTGGACTCATCCCTACTGTCTGTCCTTCCAGACGACAACAGAGTTGACAGCTTTCCTGACTTGCCTTGTGAGAGACTTTCAAGAGGTGTCCAGTTCTTACCTATTCCCTGCAAGATGCTAGCCCCCCCAGAAGGTCTCAGAGAACTACCCCAAGCAGGGCTCATCATCCAGTCTATTGTTTTCCTACTAATATACTTTAAAAAAAAATTATGTATATGGATGTTTGCCCGAATGTATGTATGTGTACCATTTGCATGTCTGGTGCCCAAGAAGGCTCTTGATTTCCTGAGACTGAAGCTAGAGACAGCTGGTGAGCTGCTATGTGAATGCTAGGAATTAAAATTGCATCCTCTGTAAGAGCTGCCATCTCTTCAGCCCTGACTACTTGCTTTAAGGTATTAAATGCTAAAAGTCAAGACAAGTTAAACCATTTTAACAAAAATTTTCACAGGGATGAATAAAACAAATGAAAACTTTCCAGGAGAAAAGAAAATTCTAAATAGGGAACATATTAAAAAGCAATCAATCAAGGTGCAGTGCTGTCTCTTCTCATGTTAACACAGGTCCAGGAGGTATAATTCCCCTACATTTAAGCTTTAGGAGTAGGAAAAACAGCCAGATTCTAACCTGTGAGATAACACTGTGAAATAACAGGCTGCATTTTTGTCCACTTCTGGGTTATAAGCACATCAACACTTTGTAGCACAGAGCAAGATGGCACCACCTTACATTCATGTAATAATAGTACACACATGCAGTGGGTTGGGTTTTGTTAAAACAGGAAATCACAATGTAGCCCAGACTAGCCTCAAACTCATTGTATTCCTGTCTAACACTCTGGAATGCAAGGATTTTAGCACGTGCCCACATGTCCAGTATGGGTTACATCTTTTTTTTTTTTTTTTTTTTTAGATTTATTTATTGTTTAGAAGTACACTATTGCTGTCTTCAGACACACCAGAAGAGGGCATCCAATCCCATTACAGATGGTTGTGAGCCACCATATGGTTGCTGGGAATTGAACTCAGGACCTCTGGAAGAGCAGTCGGTGCTCTTAACCACTGAGCCATCTCTCCAGCCCATTTTTTTTTTCATAAAAAATAATGAGAGACTGAGATCAACTGATAGATAATATAAGCACATAGGCATGCCTGTGCCACAACACACATGTAGAAGTCTGAGAACTTTTCTCACAAGTTGTTATCACCATCATGATATATAGTATAGTAATTCAATGACGGACGAACGGATGGACGGACGGATGGACGGACGGACAGATGGATGAAGTGGTAACTCTACTTCTACCATGAGGTCCTGGATATTAAACTTAGGTAAATTAAAGGCAAATATTTTAATTAACTGAGCCACCACATGGGCCCTGTGAGTGAATTTTTAACAGACATATTGTTGTAAAATGTGGCCCTTCAGGCAAAATAGCAGCCATCTTCATCAGATCAGCTGTCTCAGCTTGCAAGAGACCATTGAGTGGTCCTATTGATTATTGATGTTCTCTCAGAAAGATGGGCTGGGGTAGACCCCCTCATCTTTGCATGCAATTATATACTAGGGTGTAGAGGGACTAGAGTAAGAAGGCCCAGGAAAGGTGGAAAGAAGAGATCCCATCTATGTAGCTATGCATAAGTTACTATCCATTCTAGGGTGTATCTGCTGATTTGAGGTTACCCACATCCCTGTAAGAAAACATTCATGCTCTACAAGTAAGACTAATAAACTCTCTGCGATGTTTCTAGTGCTAGGCTTTGGTGGCATCAAACTTTGGCTTGTCTTTGGGGCCTTCCTTATAAGGAAGGACACACTGAGAAGGAATTCTTGCAATACATATTTTCATCATTGCTTGCCTTTCCAACCCCTTCTCCTAGGCAGCCAATGCAAAGGCTATTATATGCTGTCACCCTGGGATGGCCTTTGATGTGTGTGGCATAGGCACAATCAATCCTGTCTGTCATGGCATATGCTAACCCACACTTGTTTCCTTTGCTAAGCAGCATGAAGAAGCTTTCCTTTCGTCTGCTCAGTAGGTAGGTGTATAGCTGCATCCTAGTGGGCGCTCCCTATTCCTGCTGCGATGAACAACACTATGGGAGGCAGATGCCTCAGCATGGCTATGGCAGGTAAAGGGCATGGCACTTTCATTTCAACAAGTCTTCTCATGCTGCTTTCAGAAGAACTGAGGCAATTTCTAGACTTAACTGACATGGCTGCTTCCATGACTAGACTCAGCTTCTCTTTGATATGCTTCCTGTCTGTAGTCCCAAATAGATAGTTCATGTTCAACCTATGCCCTACACTTGAAATTGAGTATTCAAATTTCTAGGCCCTCTGTATTCCCACTTTTAAATAAGAGCACTTTATTTCTCAGCTTTTGAGACTGATCTGACCTTTGCATGAAGAACTGCAAGGCAGTCCTCCAATCTATCACTTACCCATTTGTTTATTATGTTCTTTAACACTCAACCTGAAGCCTACTCATCTGTTGCCTGTCTAGACTGTGTTGTGCTCCTAAGCAGAAAAGGTGACCCAGCCCTATTCTCTGAGACCGAATACTCGCACATGAGACTAGTATTATATTAGCATAACATATAACACTCAGAAATTTCCAAATGGGTCATGGGGCCCTTCTGTCTTCCCAATTAGCTGTGGAGGGCCACCAGTTACAGTTTAATATGCTTGAAGATAATGAGACATTCCAAAGTCTTTCAACAGATAATTTGTATTTTATAGTACTTCAAACAAGCTAAATATAAGCTGTACTCTTCAGTTACTACCAAAGATGTACAACGTGTACACACTGTACACCAAAAAGCCAACACACAACTGACCTAACACACAACTGATTAGATATTCAAGTAAATGTCAAGTACAAAGGCCAGACAAAACATGCTGAAAAGGAAAATAAACCTCAGTTATGTAGAAACTTCTAAAATTCAACTGCAGCATAGTACATCTGACTCTACCTCTTAACTGTGTTTGTTACTGAATTCCTGCACCCACACTTTTCACAAAGCTCATTATGAGTAGTTCTATGAGTTGGCCAGGATTGTTATCACCTGTATATGTGGATGTCCTTGCACCTCCCAATTCTATCACACCACTCCTGGGCTTTGGCATCCATAACTGGATTTAGGTCATTGTCATAAAACACCACAGTGTCAGCCTCAACAAGGTTTATGCCAGTGGCACGACTATGGGTAGAGAGAAGGGCACAGAAAATCCGCCTGTCTCTGTTGAAGCTCCTCATCAGCTCCTGAGAAGAAACAAAGTACTTAGTTAACATTTCTGGAGAATACTGGAAGACTTTTGACACCTTCTATGATCTGTCGACTCAAGTTATGTTGTAACCGTCTAATTTGTTCCATGAATAACATCTTAACCTGGCTCTCCTGCAAGCATGCACTTCCTTCTATGCACAGCATCTCTATGTCATGTTTAGACAATAGATACATCATGTGCATAAGGTCTCATGCCTATCTGGTACTTGCTGTCAGCCCAATCTGTAGGCCCCACAAGAAAGCAGAGTCTTGCTAGGGAGGGAGCTGTGCTTTCTCCTCTATCCTCAGGCAATGCCAGGGCACTCTACAGGCAAGAAGCCCCTGGAGTAAGGCTGAGGAAGCACAGAAAGATCTCTCTAAGCACATGGGACAACAAACTGTAATGAATGTTGAGTACTTTGCTTCTATAAATTATTTCCATGCTAAAACAGAACTAAAGTTGACCAACCCCTCTCTTCAAATAACCTAATTTTCTACACTATTATGAGAGAGAGAGAGAGAGAGAGAGAGAGAGAGAGAGAGAGAGAGAGAGAAACAGACTCCTTTCTATTTGCATGTATAATTTGTACCAACTCTCATTTGCTTTGAAACATAAAAAGAACAACTCAAGTCTTGTTCTACACTGTGTTTTTCTCCCCGACTCATGACCCTTTGTACTATATACTCATGCCTGTAACTGAGACACTTCTGGTAAGGACTTTCTAGTCTGTCATTTGAAGTTGTGAAGAAAGTTGTGGTTCACTGCCAAGGCACAAACCTTCTTTGTGTGCTTTCTCCTGCTGAATATTATCTTGTGCACTTTTACAGAGAACACTATGTAGCAATCATTCAGTGAAGCATTTATTGCTGTTGTGTGGAGCCCTAGACAGGGGTCACTACATCAACTGTTTTACGCATCTCTGAGGCTGGCAATCCATGCTGCTTTCTGAAGAGCTATACTAGAGGTTCTGCAAGCACTGTGTATGAGCCAAATGCTAAAAATTAACAAATATGGTCAACAAGAACATGGAAAAACTTCTCAATTTGTATTTCTTTGCCAGTTAGTCTAAAAAACATTCACATTTTTGCTAGATAGCCACCTCTTAAAGTATGTCAGTACTATCCCAATGTGACTACAGATTACCCCTATTTGTTCTGAGACACCTAGGACCAGACATCCAGCTGGTTAACAAGCTTGTTAAGGGTGGGGGGAAAAAAAGCAGTCAGTCTGGAACTCAGAAAGAGGCGGCAGTGGACTACTGACCTCATAGCCTTAGGAAAATGAGGCCTAAACCCAAAGATTCAGAGTCATACCATGTAATCACCACAAAAGGATTATTTCTTACCTGTCGTTGTTCACTGTTGGCATTTTCATCAATCCGTACATAAGTGAGATAATGGAAGTTCAAGAACATCTCTAAAATGTCTAGCATAAGAACCATCTGAGATAAAATCAGTACCCGACGTCCTTCAGATTTTAGTTTCTGTAGCAGGATTGCTAAAGCTTCTAACTTCCCTGAGAAAGAGAGAGAATGTCTATCTTGCATTCTAGAACAAACGTATCTCACTTCACAAACCATATTAACAGGGTCTGTCATACCTGAGTCAAACTGCACCAGCCTCAGCTCCGGGAACTGCAGTGAGCGCAGTGCTGTTAGTTGTTGCAGCTGCCGGTGGTAAGGACCGGTGTGCTCCCTCAGGCACTGCCTCAGAGCTCTCAACCTGCTGCTATACAATGAGGGCGGCCTCGCGACCCACAGGGAGGGTGGTGTAGCCACCACTGGAGGAATCACACAGGCCACCCTGAGGAGCAGAAATCATGTGTGGTCACTATGTGGTACCCTGGACCCTCTGGCAGCAATGAAGTTTCTGGGCAAGGCAGAACTCTCTGACAGTGAGTTGTCAGACAAGCAGCAAGAGCTAGACTCTATCACTGCAAGGTAGCATAATCTTCCACACACAAACCCAAGACAACTTCAGTCAGAACAGATCTAAATGACCAGCACAGGGCATTCTCCAGACTATAGCCATTGGCTAAGATATTCCTGCCAGGACTCTTGAGATAGAAGTAAATTGTCTCTGAATACAAACCTTCTAAATAAATAGTACAGGTGACATGTAACTTGAGAGGGGACAGGCTCAGGACACCCTACAGACAGAATTACAAAGCCATAACCAACCTAACACTACCAACTAACCTCCAGTCATCTACAACTGAAAACTTTCTAGGCATCAGCTGAAGTTCTGTTTTAAATGTTATTTGTTTGTTTTTGTTTGTTTGTTTGTTTATTTATTTTTGAGACTAGTTAACTCTGAGCCCGGAGCTCAAAGATATCCATCTGACTGCCTCTGCCTCTCCAGTGCTGGGATTAAAGGTGTGCACTCCCATGCCCAGCTACTGTTATTTTCAGTTGTGCTCATGCTTGTGTATCTACATAGGAGTTTGTGCATATGCATGCAGTGTCTGTAGAGGACAGAAGATGTCCAATCTCCTAGAACTTGAGGCTCATGAACTCCCTATCTTGGGAGCTAGAAACCAAACTGGGGTCCTCTGTGGGAATAATATGGGCTTTTAAATGCTGAGTTGTCTCTCCAACATGTGAAGCTGGGTCTTGGTGGTTTGCTCCCAAGTATATCTCTAAAGTGGCCATCTGTGATGTGTGAAGATAAGCATTTCAAAGACAAACAAGGGCATGAGAATAAATGGCAACAACTCTACCACATAGCCTGGGAAAGCCTGCAACAGGCTGGCTTAGCTTGGTGAGGACTCCATCTTTTTCTTCATTCATTTACTTATCTATGAGACCTGGAAGATGGGCTCTGAACACTAAACACAGGCACTGGGTAATCAGGGCTTCTCTGAACAGGAAGTAACAACATAGTTCAGCCAGACAAAGAAAATGACCCTGAAGCTGGGCCAGGGAAGACACAAGGAACACAGGGAACACAGGGACCTGCATAGACTGTCAGCTGTCTGAGGCCTAGCAGAACAGTGTAGCTACCTGTGGTGTTCAGCCCACTGAGGCTACTCTACTAACTTGTTCTGAATTCTGCTGTTCAATGTCCCTAAGTAACATGGCTAGTTTTGTGCGTCAGTTTTCTAAAAGAGCCAGTTAATAACCTAAGTACCATGCCCCTGTTCCCAAACCACTTCAAACCCCCTAGAAACTCAAAAAGACCATCTGAGGGAAAGCAATTGGAAATAAAAACATTTTTAAAAAAAATCCAAAGAATGAAGAACTACAGGATGTAGCGATTCATACTAGCATTGAGAGGAGGAGGCAGGAACATCAGGAAGAGTTCAAGGCAAGCCTAGGCTAGCTATATAGAATTGAAGGGCAGCTATATGAGACCCAAAATTAAAAATTAAAAAGAAAGAAAAGTTCTGATGTGCATCAGAGTGAAGGAACAGAAAATAAGGATAAAGATACTCACCCGCACACACTAACTCACCTGCCAAGAACATCTTGAAGAGACTCTTGACTCAATGTCAAAATCAGATCACCTTCACTCTTTGAGAGTGACATGTCATAGTTTACTCCTTTAGGACCCTTCCCAAAGTTGCTATCCAAAGACCAGCACAAAGGCCTCTTCCTTCTTCCAGGAAGGGAACAAATCCTCAGCAAGTCTCTGCCATACACTGGAGCCTGGGAACAACGTCGTTCATTGATAAAATGAATCTGATCCAACCGTTCCTTCAAAAGTCGGCTCTTCTCCTCCTTGATCAAAAAGGCCAGAAAGACAAAAGCAAAACATGACAAAAAAAAAAAAAAAGGTTGTTTGAGAGACATCCTGACAAAATCACCTCACTGAAAGCTTTTGGGAACTATTATGCATACATTCATTTCAACATCCACAGCCTACTTCTATGAAACTACTGGCAGAAAATATCAAGAAACAAAAGAGCCTTCTCTGTCTTCCTAAAACATAGAGGACACCGAGGATAAGACAAAACAAAAGGAGTAAAGACCACAATGTCTGCAGTCAGAAGCCTATGTCAATTTCTTTCATTGGGATTGAGTGTTAAATCAAGGCCCTAATTCAAAGAGCATGTGCATCTCTGAAGTGCATAAACCTGAAAGGCTGTTTCTGAAAGCTACTTGCCATTGTGTGACCTTGCATCTAAGCCTTACCTGGGTTGGCCCTGCAGCAGGAGAAGCTGGTTTGGAAGCCAGGCCAGGTTCTCCAACAGCCATAGCACTCACTGCTACTCGACCCGGAACACCAACTACAAATGTAAAAGCAAAGAGCTGAAGGGAGTAAAGGTGTAGTTTAATGGTAGAGCACTTGCCTGGAACGCTTGAGAAGTTCCATCCCTAACACCCTTGTGCTCCTGGCTCACAAAGAAAGAAAGCAAAAAGGAAAGCCAGTATCAACAGATCCATTCCTAAAGGTAAACTACCTGGCCAAGATATAGCACCTTGCCTCCTGAAATCCCAAGAAGATAAAAAGAGCTGGCTCTAAGAGTTTGATGCATCAAAGCTATGTCTAGAACTAGAGTCAAGACTGTTCTGACACAGACAGATCACATATCTGTCCTAACACAGCCTCATAACCTCCGCTGTCCCATAATGATAAAACACCATAGGAAATCAGCACATAATGAGGAACTCTCCCACCAGCCCTAATATACTGAACACATGCAGACAAGGATTGATCCTTAGAAGAGAAGCTGGCAGAGAACAGGGTAGAAGCTGAGAGCCAGCAGCTATAGGCCAGCCAGAATAGTGTGCAAACCCTGTACCAAGTGGATGGCTCTACTCTCAGGGAGCTCCAGGCACACTTACTAAATATTTGGTGGTTCCAAAGGTTTCTTTCTTAAAAATAAATATATGGAAATGTCTATTAAATTAAATATAGATTTATGTGTGTATAGATTTTTATATACGTATATTAAACTTTAAAATATATTTATGTGTATATATACCTATACATATCTATAAATAAAAAACTTTATGTAGCAGTGTTTTGCCTGCATGAACTGGTGTGCCTGGTGCCTATGGGTATTAGAAGTGGGTGACAGATCCCCTGGGACTAGAGTTGTAGATGTCTGTGAACCACCGTGTGGGCATAGGAAAGATACCCAGGGCCTCTGCAATGCAACAAATACTCTTAACTGATGAGCCATCTCTCTGACCCCCTAAGTTTTTTTATTAGAATATGACAGGGGGGGTTTGGTCATATTTAAGTAGTACATTTGAGAGAAAAAGAAAGAAGAAACCAAGCTGATGTCATGACACATGTGTGGAAACCAGGTTATCCCAATAAGGCTTTGACATGCATAAGGCCATGGCCAGAGGTGCATGACTCCTGACAGTAACCCCTGCTCCTCAAAAAAAAGCCCGCAAGAAATTCTCACCAAGCCTTCTTCCTGTTCAGAACACCCTACCTTGTGGGGTCAAGGGTGCAGGGCTGGGGCCACTGGTTGGGGGCTTGCTCCCCAGGGTGCTATGCACAGCACCTGCCTGAGACACAGTCTGCATCACCACAGGGCCAGGGGCTCGAAGGTAGGGCTGTCCAGGGGCTGACACGATCTGGAGTACACTACCTGTAATCACATGTCCACCAGAAGCATCAGTGACAGGTGAGTGTACAGTATAGTTACATACTAGCCACTTCCAAATGGTATAGAAAAAAATGAGTCTGTATACTGCACACACAGAGTTTCATTTACACAAGCAAATATATGTACAGCTCAGTAACTCTGACAAAGAAGGGATTATTTAAAAATCTCAGATAAAGACAGAAAACCATCTGAGGAAAGTATGTTTTACACTAAATCAAGAAGACCACTAACCCTACACATACCCAGGTATATATCCACTGGTGATCACAGCTGTCCTAGGGCTGTGAGGGTCACAGAATCACTCACAGACACATGTAGCCATTGCCAAAGGGATAAAAACTACCAGAAAGATCTGGGCTTAGTCTAGGTGCCCATGACTCTGTGGCTGCTCTTCAAAAGTCTGCCACTTGCCTATTACGTGCCTGAACCTTCTTACCAAATGTGTAAAAGGGAACAAGAACCACCAACTACATTCATGGATGGCCCTGACTCTGAGATCCTAAACCACACCAAGACAGGCATTAAAGTATCACAAGAAGCTGTCACCCAGCCAGAATCCAGAGCAGTGTCTTTCAGAGAGGCTGCTGGGGCAAGGTGCAGGGAACCTAGTGCTGCCATAGAAACCTGTGAAATCTTAGCCTAAAGGTAAGCAACTGGTGCTGGATGCAGCTAAAGAAGCTGCAGTTTTGTGACTATCACTTAAGATTGGTTTTTAATGAACAATTCAAATTTTACTACCTCCTTTTCTTTGAAAGCAGTAACTACATGTTCTTAGCCAAAGGTCTGAGACATTTGGATGCAGGTGTTAAAAGTTAAAACTTTAGACTGGCACAAATCTTGGAAGTCTCAGCTACTTCAGAGGCTGAGGCAGGCTGAGGCAGGCTGAGGCAGGCGGATGGATGGATTGTCTCAGAAGTCACAGGTCAGTCTGGGCAACACAGTAAGAAGCCAAGTGATAGGTACATAGGTAGCTAGGTAGCTAGCTAGGTAGGTAGGTAGGTAGACAGACAGATAAAGCATTTCACCTACAAAATTTGCTGGTCTTTTTGGCATTTTTAGGAACATTTGATTCATTCATACTAGAAAGCAACAAACACTTCAACCCTAACTAACAAAAGAGGAAACTCTTCTCCAAGAGCAGATGGTACTGATAGAAACTAAGCATCACTTACTTAGGGTACCGTCAAGACAACTCATGAATGTCATCTCATCATTCCTCAATGAGCCCTCATGCCTGGAGGAAGACCCTGAACCTTACAGGGACCCACCCTTTTTTTCGTGCTACCCAGACAAGTTCTCAAGTGCAGGGCTAAGAATGGTGTACCTCTGTCCTTCTCAGCAATAGTACCAGCTGGTTGTCTCTTACCTTGCAGCTGCAGAGGCTGGCCTGCTGTGAGCTGCCGCAGCTGGCTATGTGACAAGGTGAATTTGTTCCCTTGGAACTGTAGTGTCACAGGTGTCTCTGGCTGGGCCACACGGCTCTGTGGCCCTGCAATAGACGCCAGCTGAGCTATTTTCACTACTTCCCCACCTGTTAAAACACAGAAGAGAAGCTGAACTAACATCACTTGGAATGAAGTTACTGACCACAAATAAGGCCTGCCTATTCTATACTCAAGTATCTTCAAAACACTTGTTGGGTGTTGCTATCATTTTGAGAAAAGTTATTTTAAGACAAAAGGAAAAACACTATTAAATATCAGACTTTAGTGTTAATCTATTTAATCATAAACAGCAGGGACTTTCAGTATCAACTACTACACATTAAACTATTAAGGAATGTTTTTACTTTTCTCTCCAAATAATCAAAGGGAAAAAGAACAGTAAATATCAAAAATATCAGACATCTATTACATTAAATTGGGAACTCTTCAGAAGACTTAACAAAATTTGAAAAAGTATGAATCCAGTGAATAAGATATCGTCAACATATAAAACAAACTTTAACTGCACATGCTTTTTTTTAAAGTCTAGGAAAACATAAATTATAAGTCAGACATAAAACTCTTAAGTTTCTGTTAATTCAAATGAGCTTATAGGATTTGATATTATATATCAAATGATCAGAAGCTAAAAGGCTTTTTACCCAACTGGTGTTTATCTAGGTTCAAATGCTCTTCTCCCAAGAAAAATACATGCCAGGGTTAGTAAGGTGCCATAAGGAGAACTGTTAGTGAAAGATTAGCAAACTACCTGAAGATGTCTTACACAGAATTAACTGTGCACAAGGAAGGAGAAATGAAAGTCACAGACAAAGAGTTACACACAGACACTTAAATCTCCCATCAGCCCTTCTAGATGGAAAAAGCCAGCTGAATCACTAACTTCACACACTACGACATGTGAGGACTCCTACTAACAAAACTCTCATCACCTACACAAAGAAACATGAGGTATATGCAGCTCTCTACTCTAATGTGACTGCCTAGAACAACTAATCCCCACTTTTGGACACAGAAGAGACTCCCAGTCTCCTCTGATGTTTTTTCTTCCCTTCCCAGTTTTCCAAAAAAGCCTCAATGTGATTCTGTTACATAGCAAATAAGAAATATTTATGATCTGCAATATTTTAGTTGGCATTTCTATAGTAGCCCAGATAATGGCCTGAAGAAGATTTGGGAACCTGCTAATCCCACTGCTGGAGGTACACAAATCTGAGTAAGGAAAAAATGAGTAACAATGCTCTGTTTTAGTCACTGAATTTTTGAGAAATGTCTGTACTGAGCAAGTATTCATCACCAAGTTTAAACTTGGAAATGTGTGAAGAACTAAAGAACTAATGGTGTCTAGAAACCTAATGCCAATTCACGTGGTCTTACCACTTGCCCCACAGTGTGAACCCTGGCACTGCTGGAACAGAACTGTGGCTACGGCTAAAAGAACGTGCTAGCCCTCAACACCAGTGCAGCACAGGAGGAAAGCAGAGCTGGTTGAATGGGGAGGAGAAAGAGTAGAACAGAGCAGGGCCCGGGACAATGACCACAGGCAAGGCCCCACCATGACCAGCATCACGCTCCAGGCCTGGACTGAGGGACAGACAGAGGCAGTGGACAGCAAAGGCTCTTCAGACATCCCGTGTTCCTGGCACACTGCTCCAAGGCAGTGAGAGCAGACCCTGGACAGTAAGGCCACTTACTGGGCAAGCGGGCCTGGGCCTGCGAGGTAAGCACCAGCCGCTGGGGCGGTGCACTCTGCCCGGCCACCAGCGAGGGGGCCTGGGGCGGGGGCAGGGGTGGGCCTGGGGTGGAGGCCTGGACAGCGGTCTGAGCCCGCAGTTTCGAAGGATGGGCTGGGCCTGCTGCTGTGCTGGAGGTCGAGGTGGGTTGGTGTCGAGGCGCACCGACGGAAGCCTGAGAGTTCTGAAACGGGGCTGCTGCTGCTGTAATCAATAAGGTTGTTTTGTGCAAAGCTGTTAGAGGTTCTTTATAACACGCAGTATTTTACAACCGAATGTTAAATTACATAAACATTATTTCACAGTCTCTCAAATAAGAAGCCCACTCTTAGGACACAAACATGGAGGGGCTGGTACAGTACTTAGGTTGAGAGAAACTTAAGGCTCTGCCTGTTGCCAATCAGTGAGGCTCCCTGTGAGTTCAGAGAACACACAAGGCACACATCCTGGACTAGACAAGGGGCTGTCAAACGCTAACAGCTGTTAGAAAGCACTCTGTAAGCACACAAAAGCTCCTGCTCTCAGCAGTACAGAAACCTCAAACTGCTGTTTTCAGATGAGGCTACAAGACCACTTCTAGGTCTTTCCCTGCCTCTTTACAAGTGAAGCTAAAACAATAGCACCAAATACAGCAGGAAGGCTCAGAACTTTTCCAAACAACCTTGACATACGTTAAGAAAAATACTTTGCAGAAGTCCAATCACCTGCTCAGCCAAGGAGAACTTGCTTTTACAGGGAAAACCCAGTATAAGAAACAAACTCTACATTTACAGTGTTATAAAGCCTGTAAATCTCAGCACTCAGGGGACTGGAAGCAGGAAGACTATGAGTTCTAGAGCATTCTGGGCTACATAGTGAGATCCTGTCTCCAAAAAAAAAAAAGAAAGGCAGGGGAGAAAAAAAAATCTTCAACTCATCAAGATCTGCAGATGGCTCCTTTGTAGGTCATTCAGAGGTGTCCACATTCCCAGGAGTGGCTATAACACTCAGTAGGCCAGGAACAGAATGACAGGAGCTTTCCCACAGTCTTCCATAAAAGAGAGTTCATTATGTGAGATACCTTTTGTATCTGGGTTGGCAGAGAAAGTAGCAATCGGCGGCCGTCCTCGAACCTGGCCCTGTGGAGTGGCGGTGGATGTGTTGGTGTTTGCCATCCGAGGTGGATGTGTGCTGGGGAATGCCACAGTGCGACCCTCAGGCTTCTGGCCATATTGCACAGGCTGAAATAACCTAGATGACCATTGGCCCAAGCAGAAGACACACAGCATCACCACAATGCAGAAAGCAGGTTCTAGAGGACTGCTCCTCAGAGATCAGCTAGGAGGGCAGGCTAAGTAGTATTGAGCAGGAACAAGGTGGATACAAATACAGCTGGCGGGAGATGGTGATAAACTCTGTATTCAAAGGTCATATATCTCAACTGGTAACACAATTACTGTAAATTTTTAGGTGTAGGTCAAAGTATGTTAAGAAAAAAAACCTTGGCCTGTAACATCCATGTTTTAACTATAGTTTTGGGTAAGAGCAAAGAAAAAGCAAATTCTCTGCCTAGTACATATGACAAGACTGCTTATGAAATGGACAGAAATGGCAGCAGCTGGGAAGATGCACAAAGTGCTCAGCTAGGCTCTGTGTGATCACAGAGGTATGAACTCTGTGACCTAGAAAATGTAAGGACAAACAAGAAGCCAACCATAAAAACCTTTTAACAAAGCCCAAGGAAGACAAGTGGATAGTCTTGTCTGTGTTCACACAGCTATAGGCTTCCTGTGTGGGTCTGTGAGGCTTGAGCTGAGCTGCAAAGGAGGCAAGCAGGTCACAGTACCAAGAAAGCCAAGTTTGGAAAAAGCTTGATCTGTACAAATACCCTCCTTATTTCTAAAAAGATAACTACTTTCTATTTTCCTTTTTCACCTCAGCCCAGGATTTTGCTTTTTCTCATCACTGGGTTTAGTCTGTTCAGAAGCAATTACACCCTGACTTCATTCTCTATCTCTCCTACTTCATGATTTCCCTCACTCCAAATCATCATTTATATCATTCTATTACTTGTTTGGTTCTGTATTTTTTTGAGACTGGGTTTCTCCAAGTAGCCCTGGCTACCTGGAACTCATTCTATAGACCAGCTAGCCTCTAACTCAGAGAGCCTCCTGCCTCTGCCTCCCTAGTGCTGGGACTAAAGGTGTGCTCCACCACTGCCTGGCTGTACTGTCACTTATTAAAAACTCCACAGTTGTTGAGTGGACCCCATGTTTGCCTGTGCTACTACCCATGAGCATACTCTGAATTCTTGCAAAAAAAAAAAAAAAATGTCTGACTTGGCCATGCACGTTACTGCCACATCTGATAGCATGCTGTTCTCAGCCCTGACATCCCCTAAAGCTTACTTTATTAAAGATAACCAAGAAAAGTGACTCTCACTGGGGATTTGCTGCCTCTATTTGAGTGTCTTATTAATGTAGTTGTGCTCACTGAAAACAAGGACACTCCGAACATTCTCAAGAACACAGCTTTTACTGGGCAGTGGTGGTGCACGCCTTTAATCCCACCACTTGGGAGGCAGAGGCAGGTAAATTTTTGAGTTCGAGGTCAGCCTGGTCTACAGAGTGAGTTCTAGGACAGCCAGGGCTACACAGAGAAACCCTGTCTCCAAAAACAACAACAACAAAAACAAACAAACAAAAAGAAGAACACAGACTTTCTACACTTGATCTTAGCCAAAAGGCCGAGAATCGATGAACACAGACTTTCTATTCTCAACAGAATGCCTAGAGTCAGCTATAGGAAGGTACTGATCATAGCCCAGGCATCTGACTCCCAACCAGCACACAGTCCTTGGAGCAGTGACTATGCCAGGTGAGCCACATGCTGCTTCTAACCCATGCACATACCTGCTGGCCTTGAGCTTCACTGCTGCTGGTCGGGCTGACGGAGGAGGTGAAGCAAAGACTTCCTCCATGAGTTTCCGAGTCACTTTTTTCTTACACAGTAATTCAGCTTCATGGCGAGTGATTTTATTTTCTAGCCCAATGAGATCAAATATAGAAAGGTCGGTTTCCTAAGAAGAAACAGAAATAAAAAAAGAAGAAAACGTTCTGTAATAGGTGGCAGAGGAAAACACTTGACCAAGAGGCAAAATCTGCTACAAGGCAGGAATCAACTGAAGAGGCTGTTTTATATGGTGTGGTAAGCCTTCTGATGCTCAGGACAGATCTCCTTTCACAGGGGGACAACAGCTATCTGGGCCCTCCTTAGCATCATGTGACAACCTGGAGTGGCAGAGGAGCAGATGCAACCAACCAGTCATCATTTGAACAGTGCAGGAATAAACAGCAGTCTTCCCCAAGAAAAAGGAGGGCAGGTGTTGGCTCTATGTGCTAGTCACACATGCTAGTCACTGTGTGGTGGTGATCCCTGTATCACTCATTGTGTAGACACTACTTACTACTAAAGGGCATCAGTCATGACCATGACAGTGGCAAAAGCAAGTGTCTTGCTTTCCACAGCACCACTAATATTTATTTCTCAGAACTTGAGAAAACAAGAAAAGCAGCATCACACTGAAAAGAATGAAAGAGAGGAAGTGAGTCACAGATGCCCTTGTGCTGCTAGGGCAAGTCAGGTGGTTCAACAGCAGTGGGATAGTTGGCAGCTCCTTTAAAAAGTAGACGAAGTGGCTACATTAGCCAGCAACTCCACTTGAAGTGCACTCACAAAAACAGGAAACCCCAAACTGTAGGAGTGTTCATCAGCTATACTAACAATAGTCACAAGTGGAAACCACCTAGGTATGCATCAACTGACCAAAGGATAAACAAAGCATGGTCTTTCACAGCAGAATGTTATCTAGCCCTTCAAAGGAATGACATCCTGATATATCACAATGAGAATGAAAATATTCTAAGTGTAAGACTCCAAATACAGTTCTGTGAGCTGCCCAAAACAGGGAGGTCCACAGATACAGTGACTCGACAGGAAGAGCTAGAGCAGCAGTTCTTAATCTGTGTGCTGCAACCCCTTGGAAGGAGCAGGGGACACCAAATGACCCTTTCACAGGGGTTGCCTAAGACCATTGGAAAACAGATATTTATATTATGACTATATTATAGTACCAAAACTACAGTTATGAAATAGTAACAAAAACAATTTTATAGTTGGGATCACCACGGCAATGAGGAAGTTTACTAAAGAGCCGTAGCATTAGGAAGGTTGAGAACTACTAAGCTAGAAAGAGGGATTGGGAAAAGATCCACACAACTATGTGGATTGTATCTAAACAGTACTAGAAATTCTAAACTATCTTTCTAAATCTTCTACTTACCTTCCAGAACTCTCTCTCCAGAACTCTGAGAATTAGAGAGGCTGACTTATACTGCAGAGAGCCTGCTGCAAAGGAGGAGCCTGGTACCCGTGGCTCTACTAGTCCAGGATGGTTGCAGATTCGCTGTAGCCGTGTCAGAACACTCAAGACACTGACAAAATGTCCACTCTTCAGAGCTTCCTGAGTCCTGCTCATGAAGAAGCAGCAGAAAGTTCAGTGTGTGTTCATCATGCAGCCTCACCATGACTTTCCTCATCTCCAAAAACACCAAAACTAGCGACATGTCCCAAGACTGGGTTCACAAATTTGTATTTGTAAATTTATTATTAACATTCAAGTCTAACAGATTTTACTGAGTCACTCCAGAGAGCCAGATTTGGGTATAGACCAAATCTCGGGTGCTACACCTTCTCAAGAGGCAGGGTTGTTCCTTTTATAAAAGGACCATGTTTCAGAAACATCAGGATAAAGTGCCCTAACAGACAAATAGAAGCATCCAAAGTGTGTGAAAGGAATCTAGTCCCAGAAAGTGGGACAAGAGCATACCAGAAAGCACACCCCCTGATCCCATAAGGAAAGTGCACAGTGGTAGATGAGATGCCAAGTAGGCCACAGGCCAGACCCTGCTGCAATATCTGACAGAGACCCACAAGGCACACCAGGCTCAGGAAGCTGCAGTATGGAGTAGAGATCTTGAGTGAGAAAGCAGACCACAGCAAGGCATGTCCAGCACCCTAAGGCAGGTAGTGAAGACTGATATCAGGAGCACTTGAGAGTCATGGTGAAATGACTACAGGTTCTAAACCCAAACAACTGATCTAGAGGCTGCCTATAAAGAACCAGGCTCAGGAAGCCTGAGATCCTTGTGGGAAACGCCAGCTTAGTTATGCCAGGGACAACTCAGGTATGTAACAGAGAAAGGGGGGATACTGAGAAGCACTGCCAGGAGGGGATGCCACAGGAAACCTAGCTTGGATAACAGGAAAGCCAAACACAGCCAGCTCTTAGCCCTGTGATAAGGTTCCCTGATCAGGGCAGAGCACAAGAACTAAGTAAGACGCTATCCATCTAGCTTAAGAGAATAGACATGGAATCGAACTTAGACAACAGATATTTTTAAAGTTACCATGTTTGGCTTTGAGTGGGCTAAAACTAAGATTTACTTCCCTGAGTCTAAGAATAATGGACATTTCCAAAGAAAGGGTGGAGGTGAAGGGGGTGCAAGTGGAAGCAGGTGGGAACAGAAAGTAACCTCCCCCTGAGAGCCATAATTAGTATTCCTATGCATCTGGAGAGTGCAATGTAGAAATGAGGTTTATAAATCAGGTTTATAAATGGTGTCCAGAAACCTGGTTCCCAAGTGCAAAAATGGGGCCAAGGTGCACAAAGTCATAACACATTAGCTCTTGAATTGTGGCTCAGAGAAAAGGGGGAAAAAAAACATGAAAAGGTCTCACTGCCATTCTACTCAGAGCAGGAATCACAGAACCAACAAAGATCATTAAGACAAGGTGTGCCGGATCCAAAGTCATGACCTCTCACATCTCCACAACATATGACATCACTTCCAAGCACAAGTACCTCACTACTCTGTGGCACTGGCATAGTCACAGATGAACAAGTTCCATTCCCTAAACAATGACTTGTCAGAGCTCCTGCTTAAAGGACAACTGTGGTGGTTTGAATGGGTTCGGCCACCACAGAGTCAATGCCTGGTCATAGGGAGTGGTGCTATTAGGAGATGTGGCTTTTTTGGAGTAGATGTGACCTTGTTGGAGGAAGTGCCTCACTGTGTAGGCAGGCATTAAGGTCTCCTATGCTCAAGCTCCACCCAGACAGAACTAGAGTTTCCACCTGGCTGCCTTCGGATTAAGACGCAAAAGTCCTGGCCTTTGTGCACACTGCCATGCTTCCCTCCATGATGATAATAGACTAAACCTCTGAAACTTACGCCCCAATTAAATGTTTGCCTTTATGAGTTACTTAGATCACAGTGTCTCTTCATAGCAATAAAAGCCTAACTAAGACAATATACTAAGGAATTTAAGGGTAACTGAAGGGTTTTTCCTTTATCTGCTGGTGGTGGCATTTGACCTACATGGAAGCTCCAACTCCTTTCTCACAAAATTACTTCTAACTAGAACTAGCACATCACTAAGGTCAACAAAAGAAAATGTCAACATTTTGCTGAAATATTTGACAGAAACCAGTGCTACAGCAACATGGCCGAATATTTTCTGCTTGTGTATATGGAGGTTGATTGAACACAGTAAATGCTGTGAAGGTGCATTCACTGCTCCTACTCTAGACTAAATGACAGGCAAGAGTTGGGGGGTGAACTGTTTAGGTCATAGGATGATATAACATGGCATGGTTAATATGCCCCACTGGCTTCCTTCCAGAAAGACCATACTGACCAGGTGGAGTAATGGCTACTTTCAAAGAGTAAGCTGGTCAATCGTCTGCATCCATATTAACTACCCAGATATGATGGTTCAAATATGCTTAGCCTCCAGGAAGCGGCAATATTAGGAGGTGTGGCCTTGTTGGAGGAAGTGTGCCACAGTGTGTGGCAGGGTTCCTATGCTCAAGCTCCACCCAGTGCAGAAGAGAGACCTTCCTATCTGCAGATGATAGTCTTCTCCTGGCTGCCTTCTGATCAAGATGTAGAGCTCCTCCAGCACCACTGTCTGCCTGCATGCTGTCACGCTTCCTGCCATGATGATAATGGACTGAACCTCTGAAACTGTAAGCCAGCCGCAATTAAATGTCCTTTATAAGAGTTGCCTTGGTCATGGTGTCCAGTCACAGGAATGGAACCCTAAGACAACAGGCTAACACAAGCAGGAGCAGCACGCAGTGGAATAGATATCAAGCTACAATGGCAGGTGTGTAGATTAAGCATATATAATACCCGAGTAAGAGAAAGGGAAGAGAGGGTTTTCTGGAGCCTTCAGAGTTCCTGGTTGCCTCACTCATAGGCTCACTTACTGAGGCAACAGGGTGCATCGGCTTCTCATTGGTCAGGTAGGCAAACCAGCACTTACCTAGGCTGTAGGATGACATCCTCATATAAGGCCTTCTGACGACTGGAAAGGCGGCACTTCAGAACATGCTCATATTTCCTGGTTAGCTGTTTCTCCACATCTCTCTTGGTTCTCCTCAAAATAAATGGCTGTGTGACCTGGAGAAAATAATAACCATTTTTCTCGCCATGGTGTACTTAGCAGAGGGCAGATAAACTTTAAATGAGTCAGCTGTAGTCACAGAAGCAAACATACCCTGTGTAACCTTATGACCATTTTGTGATAGTAATCCTGGTTTTCCTCATTGGGGGCTTTCAGAGGAAAGCTCAGATAAGGCCTGGAGATCCCAGGAATGAGGAAGTGCACCATGGTCCAGAGCTCCAGGAAAGTGTTGTGCAGAGGAACATCGATCAGAAGCAGGCGCTGCTGGCTATAAACAAAATGGGGCAATGTTGGAACTTTGAAAACATAAGTAGGCTGCATAACTTTTCTACAGCAATGTATGAGAAAAGTGGAGACAGAAACTCTACATATGCCTTCAGGGAACGGACGGGCACAGTGGCACACACAGCACTTGGGGAAGAGGAAACTGAGTCAGAGGCAGGCAGACCTTTACATTCAAGGCCAGTCTGGTCTACATAGAAAGCTCCCGTATAACCAAGACTACATAGTGAGACCCTGTCTCAAAGAAAAGGACTGAACACAGGGATGCTGTGTCTCTTAGGTCCAACAATGCTGTGACAAAGGAGAAGGAAATTTCTTTTCACTAAATTGATATATGTATGCAATGATTTAAATTTCTTTAATGAATCTTTAGGTAAGAACAGCTGGAGATTTGAAGACAGAACACTTGGGTACAGTCAGACCTCTGCAGCTTGAAGATGGCTTCCCAGTGCCGCTCAGTCATGCCCTTCACCCTCTGCATTTCGTCAACAACAAGGCATTTCCAGTGCACCCTTGAGAAGGCAGTGTAGCCCCTGAAGAACTGCTTATAGGACGTGATGCAGATGTGGAAGTTATTGGGCTCGGTCCACTCCTGCAATACAGAAAGAAGCTCCATCTCCCCTGCAACCACCCCGAGGCAAGCTGTGAATATCACCAGCAATACAATCCATTCTGCAGAACAACTACACAAGAAAATTCCAAGGTATTATTATTCTCTGTTCTTCTAGAGCCTAATGGACTTTTGTTGACAATTTAGGCCTCTGTGTCTAGTGTCTAAACACTAGACACTAGACAATTAGGCTATTGTCTAGTGACAATAAGGCACTAGAAATTATCATTGGGAAAATAGATTACCAGAGAAGATACTGGCTTTTATAGTGTATAATCCAAGCAAGGAAGGCAAAAACAACAACAACAAAAACCAAACAAACAAATAAAGATGTCTACATTGCAACTAACGGCAATGAAATTTTTAAAGCAAACTAGAGAATGGGCTATGGTCTAACACATCCTCTCTAAAATTCATGAGCACTGGATCCCCACTGTGGCAGCATTAAGATTGGGACCGTCTTCAGTTCCCAAGAATGAGTCAGTGCTTTATGAAAGGGTGGCAAAGATCCAAGGAAAACCCTTCTGCATTTCTGCCCTCATTTATGTAAGCATACAACAAGAAATATATCACCTTAGAAATTGAAACCAGGTCCGCACCAGCTGCCAAATTTATCAGGAACTTGGTCTTAGATTTCTAACTACGCTCCTGTTCTTTATTAATTATGTTCTCTATGCTTTTTTGTTCTATACTTTTGCAGCAGGAGAAAAATACTAAGATAAAAGATCTTAATAAAAGAAAAATACTATGGTAAAAGATCTTTTAGTAAATTTTGCTTGGCACAGTGTCTAAAAGTGAGCCAAAACTTCAAATGATAAAAACTGATCTATACACATTCAATTGGAAGTTGGCACTATTAAGTAACTGGAGGTCAAAGGAAACTTTTATCTGTCACAAATATTCCTGCTTAATCCAGACAAATCATAAAGAACTCAGGAGGTCTCACACACTCCATTAGTCTTGAGGTAAGTAGTACTGTATTCTCTCTCCAGACAAATACTCCATTCTGAACTATTTTCCTTACAGTATTGGGAACTAAACTCAGGGCCCATACATGTCAAGAAAGCACTCTATTGTCAGGCAGTGGTGGAATATGCCTTTAATCCTAGCACTTGGGAGGCAGAGGCGCAGAGGCAGGTGGATTTTTGAGTTTGAGGCCAGCCTGGTCTATAGAGTGAGTTCCAGGATAGCCAGGGATACACAGAGAAACCCTGTCTCGAAAAACCAAAAAAGAAAAAGCAAGCAAGCAAGCAAGCAAGCACGCACTCTATTACATCTGTAGACCAGAAGGGAAATGGGACCTCAAGCCTAAGCAGCTTTTTCCAGATAAGTGGGAGTCCACCTTGTGTCCTCTCTGCTTCAATTCTAGAACTGAATATACATTTGGTAACTTACAAATATGTCTATGATATGCATTAAGCAGCACGTAACTGTACTCAAAGTGGTGGAAGCAGGAGGACCAAATGTTTGAACCCAGTCTGGGATACTTAAGATTTTAGGTTTAGGGCTGGAGAGATGGCTAAGTGGTTAAGAGCACTGGTTAAAGTCCTGAGCTCAAATCCCAGCAACCACATGGTGGCTCACAACCATCCGTAATGAGATCTAATGCCTTCTTCTGGTGCATCTGAAGACAGCTACAGTGTACTTAGATATTATAATAATAATAATAATAAAAACAAATCTTTTTAAAAAAGATTTTAGGTTTAGAAAAATTAAGGTGTTTAGCTTTATTTTATGCTTAATTACTATTAAGGAACATGAGAGTTATATCTGTGATGATGTGCATGTACCACAACATGCCTATAGAGATCAGAGTACAACTTTGTGGAATTGGTTCTTTCCTTTGTACCTTCATGTGGCTTCTAGGGATCAAATTAGGCTGTCAGGCTTATGGAGTAAGTGCGTTTCAATCTGCCAGGCCATCTCTCCAGTCCCAGTATACCATATTTAAAAGCTATTTAGCTAAAGGCATAATTCCCTGGCACACCTCTTGTTAGGAAATGTGGAACCTATCTCCAGCACTGCAAAACAAAGAAAGAGAGAGGGTGGTGGCAATGGAATGGCACTACCTGTCTCTTTGCTTTGAGTTCTCTGTGGCTGCCAACATAAGAAAGAGTTTTGAGGCCAGGACACCAGCGTTTCAACTCGAGTTCCCACTTGAGTATGTTACAACTCCTCATGACAACAAGATGAGGGCCCCAGTTACCTATGAAAGAAAGAAATAAAAATCTGTGAGATCCAGGTACCTAAAGTTGAGTTTGATCAGAAGTTTAAATACATGGCCCACAAAGAATGCAGAATCCAAGTAAACAAAAACTATTCTCCAGTCGAATTAAACTGCCCAGAGTATTACCCAGGCGTGTCGCCTGCTGCACTGTAACAAAGTCAGGTTCTCTAGAAACACACACATAAAACCAGGACCCACTGATAACCATAAGAACTTCTATCATTTGAGCCTGAGAAAGAACACTTTTCTAAGCTAGGTGTGGTGGCGCATGCCTTTTATCCCAATACTCAGGAAGCAATGGCAAGTAGAACTTTATGAATTCGAGGTCAGCCAAAGCTGCATAGTGAAACTTTATCTCAAAACACAATCTAACCTCCAAGAAAAGCCTTTATCTATGGCAAGCAACTACCCCAAACAAGAAAGCTGCTGACTTGGGACCTCAGGCCTGATTAATCCTTTCCAGTAGCAAGCACCCTGTAGCTCAGACAGGCACCTCCTTAGATAACCGATTCTAGGCAGGGGCATATTCAACTTACCAGTGAAGAATCTTGCCTGAAAACTGTTATTTTAAGTGCAACCCAGAGAGTTGAATGCACATAAGGATCAAAGACAAGAAATGGCTGGTTTTAATATAAAGCTGCACTTCACTTATTTGTGGACATAGCTGAAGTACTGCTACTGATTTTCTAAAAAGAAACTGCTCCAGAGAAAAATGAACCACTGTTTCAGCAGAAGTTTCAGAGAAAAAAACGTAACAAGTTAATAAACCTTTTTTTCCTTATTAGTGGTGATGCTAGGCATCAATCCAGGACCTCTCTAAAAAGTGGGCTGAAGTAATTAATGGCTCTTCCAGTGGACTCAAGTTTGACTCTCAGCACATATTTCAGGTGGCTCACAACTGCCTGTATCTTCAGCTCCAGGAGTACCTAACACCTTTAGCTTCAATAGGCACACACACATAAACACATATGTATCTACACACAGACACATACACGTATACATAATTTAAAAGGTAAAAACACAATGTTTACATCTTAACAGAAAACCTTAGAAGTAAAGAAACAGGGCTGGAGAGATGGCTCAGTGGTTAAGAGCACCGACTGCTCTTCTAAAGGTCCTGAGTTCAAATCCCAGCAACCACATGGTGGCTCACAACCATCTGTAATGAGATCTGATGCCCTCTTCTGGAGTGTCTGAAGACAGCTACAGTGTACTTACATATAATAAATAAATACATCTTTAAAAAAAAAAAAAGAAAAAGAAGTAAAGAAACATGACCAAACATAAGTTTAGAGAAACCTAAAGCAATATTCCTCCTCTCCAGAAAGGAAAATCCTAAACTGGGGCTAGAATGATGGCTTGGCAGTTAAGAGCACTACTTCTCTTGCAGAGGATCAAGGTTTAGTTCCAAGCACCCACAGGGCAGCTCACAGCTGACTATAACACCAGTTCCAAGTTATTTAATGCCTCTTCTGGCCTCTATGGGCACCACACATCCACATGTTACACAGACATTCATATAGTTAGAATACTCATACATATAAGATAAAAATAATAGGTTGAGCATGTGAGTCACTGGTAAAGGCTCTTAGATAGATAAATAAATGAGGTTGGAAAGATAGCTCAGTGGCTAGGAGTGTATGCTGCTCTTGCAGAGAACCGAAGTTCAATTCCCAGTACCTATGTCAGGTGCCTCACAACCACCTGTAACTCCAGCTCTGGGGGATGCCACACTCCTGGTTTTCAGACAAACCGACATAAAAATAAGTTTCTAGGCCAGGCAGTGGTGGCACACACTTCTAATCCCACCACTTGGGAGCAGAGGCAAGGGGATCTCTAGGAGTTCAAGGCCAGCCTGGTTTACAGAACGAGTTCTAGGACAACCAAGGGTACCCAGAGAAACCCTGTCTCAAAAAACTTAAAAAAAAAAAAAGTAAATAACTTTTTACCAAAATGTCCTTATGTAACAATACCAGGAACAATGAATATACACAATGAAATGTTGTCTTGGCTGGTCTGAAACTTGCTATAGATAGATCAGAGATAGATCTCTGTCCAAGTGCTAGAATTAAATGCATGTACACCACCACACCCAGAACAATGAAAATTTCTGTAATTTAAAAAAAAAAATAAACCTAATATGTAACATAAGGCATGTGGTTGTGATCATGTATATGAAGGTGAGGTGAAGGCTGTTTTTCCCAGGGGCCAGGAAGAGCAAAAGTGGCAAATTCACCTAGCTCTTCCTCCTACATATGTGTCCTGCTGAACCAAGCCACAGGACCCTCTGTACACCAAACTCCTCTAAGAGCCTCTCTTTTCTAGCCTCAGCAGCTATCAGCAAAGCGGTCAAGCCCTCCAAACCCAGGCCTGCACTGATGCTATCTTCTGGCTGAAGCCAAGTCACATCTGCACAAAGACCTCAACCCTTCTTCCATATGGACATATACCATCATTCCACTGCACTATCTCTGGATATACCACGGCATTCCAGCCCCACACCCATGGTTCTAGCTCCCTAGTTCCCTCACATATAGTGTGATGAGCTTCCATGTCCCACCTGAGACTCCTCCCTGTAGGTCTGTGTACCAGTCATTCCCTTAAAGATGAAGGACTCACCTACCCATTCCCTCACTAGAAACAACATAAAGACTCCTATTTTAGAAGTACAGACGTTTTCTAACTATGTAGTTCCGTAACATTTTAACCATTGCTTTAAACATTAATTCGAAAATTCTAGAAATAACAACTCATTTAAGTTTTAATTTTTCTGGGAGATGGGGCAATCCTTTTGTCCACACTGTACATGCCATCTGCTTGCTAGTACCTGGTAGAAACACTGGTTATGAGATCCATGGTCATGGTATAGCAAGGCTTGTTCAAATGACACTCTATTTAGTAAAAGTTCTAAAGAGGAAGGGTAGTAAAGCTGGTGTACACACTGGGGTCCTAGAACATGTCTCCTGAAGACGGATAAACTTGTAAATATAGTAAAAACGTTTAACATCCCTTTTCCTTAAATAACAAAATAAAAAGGCAGAGTAATTTTTACATCTTAAATTAGCTATGCACGTGAGTCTACTTTAAAATACATTTAAGGAATGGTGGTACCAGAAGGATTAGCACTTGGAAGGCAGAAACAAGTGGATCTCTGAGTTCAAGGTTGGTCTACTGAGTTCCAGGACAGCCAGGTCTATGTACAAAGACTCTAATCGCAAAAAAATAAATCACTTGGTGATACTAGGCTAAAAACAGAAACAAATCAAAGGCAGGGAATGGGGTAAGGGAGGGGTGGGGATGGACAAGGACTCCAGAAATCAATCTACGTGTATAGATTTCAAAACTGATAATGAGACTGATGAGACAGGTAAGGACACTAGCCATTTCATTAAGCCTGCAGATCTGACTTTGATCCCTGACTCCTGCGTGGTAAAGGAGAGAACCAACTCTGTAGGCTGTTCTCTCACCTCCACAATATATACACATACATAGAAACAAATATTTTTTTTAAAGGGGGTGGGGGAGGTTGTTGGCCTGAGAGGGGTATGGCTCAGCAGTAAAGAGCTCTTTCAAGGACCCAAAAAACCTTCGATCACCACAGATGAAAAAATAAGATAAACCATGATAGAGTGAAATTTAAACAGTAGCCACAAATCCAGCCCTACAAAAGGTGCTAGAAGAAAACTCCAACCCAAGATGGTTAACTAAACCAATGAAAACAAAAGAAATAATCTCACACCAGCAAAACCAAAGAAAGGACGGGCACGCCCTCCCCACCTCCCCAACAATGAAGTAAAAGGAATTAGCAATCATTAGTTATTGATATCTCTCAGACGTGAACTAACAGAATGGCTCTACTAGATGTAATACAATACATGCTAGAGCAAGCAAACATTATGAACAAAATGGACCTGAAAGAACATTTCACTCAAAAACAAAAGAATATACCTTCTTTTCAGCACCTCACAGAACATTATCCAAAACTGACTACTTACTTGGTTATAAAACAAGTCTCAACAGAAACAATAAAAGTAAAATAACCCCAAGCATCTTTTTTTTTTTTTTTTTTTTTTTTTCCTGAGACAGGGTTTCTCTGTGTAGCCCTGGCTGTCCTGGAACTCACTCTGTAGACCAGGCTGGCCTCAAGCTCTGTCTGCCTCTGCCTCCCAAGTGCTGGAATTAAAGGCACATGCAACCACTGCCTGGCAAGCCCCAGTGTCTTAACAGACCATCATGGATTAAAACTGGATTTCGCCATATGCAGTGAGTGGCACATGCCTTTTATCTCAGCACTCAGGAAGCAGAGGCAGGTAGATCTATGAGTCAGAGGCCAGCTTACTATACAAATCAAGTCGAGTACAGCCAGGGCTGTTATACAGAGAAATCCTGTCTGGAAAGCAAAACAAAAACAAACAAACAAACCAAACTGAACCAAACAACATCTCAAAACTGGATTGCAACAACAGAAAGCCTACAAACTCATAGAAACTAAACAACTCTCTACTGAATGACTGCTAGGTCAGGGCAAAAATAAATTTAAGACTTCCTAGAATTCAATGAAAATATATGCACAACATACCCAGACTTATGGGACACAATGAAGTGGTGCTAGGAGGAAAGTTCCTAGCACTAAGCACCTACATAAAGAAATTAGGTATCTCATAAGAGCAACTATGAGCATCAAAATCTCTATAACAAAAAGAAACAAACACACTCAAGAACAGTAGACTACAGGATATGATCAAGCTCAGGGCTGAAACCAATAAAATAGAAACAAAGACAATGCTACAAAGAATTAATGAAACAAAGAGTTAGGTCTCAACAAGATAAGACAACCCCTTATCCAAACTAACTAAAGACACACAGAGAAAATATCCAAATTAACAAATTTAGAAACAAAAAGGGGGACACAACAGACATCAGAAACGTAAAGAATCATTAGGTCATACTTTAAATACTATACTCCACAAAATTGAATAAAAAAAAAATTAAAATAGACTATTTTCCCAATAGGTAAAAGCTAACAAAGTTAAGTCAAAATCAGATAAAGTTAAATAGACCCATAACCCCTAAGGAAATAGAAGCAGTCATTAAAAGTCTCTCAAGCAGCCAGGCAGTGTTGGCGCACGCCTTTAATCCCAGCACTCAGGAGGCAGAGGCTGGCAGATTTCTGAGTTTGAGGCCAGCCTGGTCTACAGAGTGAGTTCCAGGACAGCTAGGGCTACACAGAGAAAAACCTGTCTGGGGGGGGGGGGGGGGGGGAAGATCTCCAAAAAAAAAAAGCCCAGGACCAGATGGTTTTAGTACAGAATTCTATCAGATTTTTAAAGAGCTAACATTAGTACTCCTTAAATTATTCCCCAAAAAAGAAACAGAAGGAATAATGCCAAATTCATCTATGAAGCCAAAGTCACCCTGCCGTCCAAATCATACAGAGATTCAACAAAGAAAATTACAGACCAATTTCCCTCATGAACACTAATGCAAAAATACTCAATAAAACACTCACAAACTGAACCCAAGAGCACATCAAAAAAATCATTCACTATAAAAAAGTAGGCTTCATCCCAGAGATGCAGTGGTTCAACATACAATGCAATCCACCATATAAACAAACTTAAAGAAAAAAAACCATTTGATCCTCTCATCAGATGCTGAAAAAGTCTTCATGATAAATGGCTTGGAGAGCTTAGGGATGAAAGGGACATACCTAAACATAATAAAGGTGATTTACAGTATGCCAATAACCAGCATCAAATTAACTGGAGAGAAAAGCAAAGCAATTCCACTAAAATCAGGAACAAGACAAGGATATCCAGTAGACACTAGATGTCCGCTAGAGTAATAAGACAACTAAAGACTACAAAGTAGAAAGGAAGAAGTCAAAGTATCATTATTTACAGATGATAGGATAGTATATATAAGCAACCCCAAAAATTCTACCAGGGTACTCTTACAGCTAATAAACACCTTTGATGAAGTGGCTGGATTTAAGATTAGCACCTCCCCCTGACCCACCCTGACCCAAAGCAAATGACGAGTGGGCTGAGGAAGAAACCAGGGAGACAACCCCCTTCACAATATTCACAAATAATACAAAACATCTTAGGGTAACTCTAGCCAAGCAAATGAAAGATTTGTACAACAAAAACTTCAATTCTTTGAAGAAAGAAATTGAAGATTATCATCAGAAGATGGAAAGATCTCCCATGCTCATGGATCAGTAGGATTAACATAGTAAAAATGGCAATCCTACCAAAAGGAATCTACAGATTCAAAGCAATCTCTAACACAATTCTTTACAGAACTTGAAAGCACAATATTCAACTTCATACGGAAAAACAAAAAAAACTAGACTAGCTAAAAAATAAGTGGAGGTATTACCAGCCATAATTTTAAGCTGTACTATAGAGCAATAGTAACAAAATTTCCATGGTATTAAAATAAAAACAGAAAGTTCAATGGAATCAAATCAAAGATCCAAAAGTAAATCCACACACCATTTTCAGAAAAATGGAAGAAACTAGAAGAAAATCATCCGGAGTGAAGTAACTCAGAAAGACAAACATGGTCTATATTCACTTATAAGTAAACATTAGCTATTAAATAAAGGAGAGCCATGCTATAATCCACACACCCAGCTAAGTCATAAGGAGGAGGTCAAGGGGGAACCTGATCTCCCTGGGAAGGAGAAATGGAACAGATTTTGTGAGTGGACTGGGGATGAGTGGGATAGGAATGGGAGGGCTCAGCTGTCGGGGAATAATGCTGGGAGAAAGCACTGGGGGACATGACTGGAACTGCGGGCATTTGGGAAGTGATGTAGAAACCTAGTACAATGGTAAACTCTTGGGATCTACCTTATCAAAAGCCTCCCAGTAATGGAGGCTATGGAGCCTGAATTGCCCATCTTCTATAACCAGGCAAGGCTCCTAGCACTGGGACAAGGACATCAACCCAGCCACAAACCTTTGACCTACAATATGTCTTGCCTGCAAGATGTGTTGGGGTAACGGAAGTGGAGAACTTGTGGGAGTGGCCAACCATTGACTGGTCCAATTTGAGGCCCACATCAGAAGAAGGAGCCCACACCTCACACTGTGTAGATGGCTCGGAACTAGAGGTTTGTCAGCCCAGAGACCCAGGACAGAACCAAACATGACTGGCCAAAAAAAAAAAAAAAAGTCAATAGAATGTTTTCCAACGATACTCTGCTATACTCACAGATCAGTGCCTACTAGCCCAACTGTAATCAGAGAGATGTCATACAGCAAACAACAGGAGTAGTTACAGAGATGCACTAGCTGAAGCCAGGGATATCCCACAAAAGAGAAGGAAGGATTCTAAGAACCAGAGCAGTATGCCACAAGAATAGGGTCCACAAAAATCAACTAAGCAGAGCTCATAGGGGCTCACAGAGACTGAAGTAACAGCACAGACCCTATGTGGTCTGAGCCAGCTCCTCTGCATAGACGTTATGATTGTGGGAGTGGTGGTGTCTCTGACTCTTTTGCTTATATGCTTGACACCTTTTTACTTCTACTGGGCTGCCTCATCCAGCCTTGAGATGAGGGTTTGTGCCTAGTCTCACTGTAACTTGTTATGCCATGTATGGTGGATATCCCTGGGATGCCTGCTTTTTGTTTTTTGTTGCTGTTATTTGTTGGTTTTATTTTTTTATGGTAATGGAAGCTCCTGGGGAGAAGATGATGGAGGAAGACTCTGGGAAGAATGGTGTGGTCGAGATATAATGTATGCAAAGAATAAAAAAATAAATAAAAATTTTAAAAAGGAGAGTCATTTCTTGGCTCAAGAAAGAGAGATGAGCAAAAGAGGCTGACAATTTCTTTTCTCTCAGATCTAACACACGCTCTTAGTGGAGACTGAGAGGATCTTACCTTCATTACAGGCAAGGTGAGCAAAAAAAGCAATGATCTGCACAGTTTTCCCAAGCCCTGCTTCATCAGCCAATATGCCATTGAGATTCTTCCGGTATAGCTTGGCCAACCAGTCCAGGCCTATCTTCTGATAGTCTCGGAGAGCACCATACAACAAAGATGGAGCACTAAACTTCACCTATAGAGACAGACAGACCAGCCAAAGAGTGAGTAATTGGCACACACCTTCTCAGAGCCTAAATCGAGAGACTATCCCAAATGATTTACAGAACATAAGGACACAAGAACTGCCTTTTCTAGGCATTCCTATGGAGCGTGTTTGGGAGGCAGGAAAGGCTTTCCTCACCGCAGTTGTGACTCGGGCACTGCCCTTAGGGAGGATGGCTTCAGCCACAGCAGTAACTTCTGTGATGTCCTTGGTGTTGGATTTTCCAATGCTCATTCTCTCTGCAGCTTTAAACTGATCCATGATGAAGAGTGAGTCAATGAGAACGGAGTCCCTCCGGCTCTCCCTGTCACTAGGACAGTCTTCTACATCTACAACAACAATGAAATAGACACAACTCAGACTGCTGTGAGTTTTATGAGCCTAAACATAGAAGGGGCAGGGGGCAAGGAAAAACAAAGAATTGATACATATTTTTCATTGCAATTCATTTTTATACATTCACAATGCTGTAAATGAATGACTCTTAAGAAACGTCACAATGAACTACATCTGAGACTCAAAGCATAATCTGCCCCAGCCTGGTATCCAGGAAATGGCTCTATTGATTGAAAGCCAATACTGTGGACAAGAATACAGCACCTCAGGTTTAATGATCTCCCTTCTGCTGCCAAAAAAAAAAGGGGGGGGGGTAAAAATATGGCCCAAGTGTGAAAACAAGGACGAATCTTTGTCTCTGACCCTAGGTCTTGCTGTAGAGAAGATTGTGACAAGCCCTGAATTGCACTGGTGACCTTCTAACAATGGTCTTACTCCTTCTTGTATCTTCTCTTCCCTCTCACCTGTTCTTATTATTTAATAAACAGAAGAATAAGAGTGAGAAAGGACAAACTGCAGGTATGTGTATCTGTATAAAATGCCTAGTAAGTAAAATTAACCACGAAAACCCTGCAAGTTAATAAGCAAACACAACATAGTTTGGCCAAGCAAAGAGCAAGCCAAGCAAGGAGATGCTTCAGAAACTACAACACAGATCTAGAAAAAACATTTGCTCATCCTTCGTAATTCACCCAGTGCTCTGAAGAAAACATACCAAGGTAAGTAAAAACCATAGAACTTGCTGGGGGTGGGACAGGCCTTTAATCCCAGAACCTGGGAGGCAGAAACAGGCAGGAGTTTGAGGCCTGCGTCGTCTACAGAGAGAGCTCTAGGTCAGCACAAACAAAACATCACAGTACTTAAAGCTTACTCAATAGGAACGATTACATATAAAATACACTTTTTTTCCCTGGCTTAATTTTTTTATTCTTTGTTTATAGTCACACACAAGCTTTATCCTATTCAAATAAGAAAGCCCCTGCCACGACTGACATGGACTGAAGAACCTATCCTTGGGTCCAATACTTTTAATTTCTTACATCTCATCAAGTCTTACTTTGGCTTTCACTTTAAACCCAAATTCTTTATAGCACTAAAAACCTACCTTCTTCCCCACTTGACTCTTCATGATCAGGTTCAGGCTGTGGCCACTGAAAATTTGGCAGAAAGGCACCTTCATACAACTTCATCAAATCGATTAAGGGCAACTCAGCTGGAAAGAATGTCAGGAAAAAAACAAGATCATTTTAGAACTATAATTTAGCCGCAAAGGAAAAAAAAATCACTAAGAAAAGCACAGCAAAAAACTGAATGAATAGCTTGTCACATACATTCCTCTGCCTAGGGGATGTAGGCTGACATTGTTTATCCAAAAAGACTAGACTAGAAGTATTCATAGCTCTTGATTTTCTGTATTGGAGACTATCTACAGTCAACTGAGCACACATCTGAAAATCCACTACCCAAAATGCTCTGAAATCTGAAATTTCAGAACACTATTTTTTCTCAAAAAAGTTTTGAATTTTAAAGCATTTTGGATTCTGGATTTTTAGATTAGAAATTTATAGCTTGCAAATTCTAAAATATACATATTTTTCCCAAAAACTAGAATGATGCCCATAATTAATACAAAGTCTCAATATTTTCTTTTTCAGTTAAATGTATTGGTATTGGGCTGGAGAGATGGCTCAGTGGTTAAGAGCACTGGCTGCTCTTCTGAAGGTCCTTAGTTCAATTCCCAGCAACCACATAGTGGCTCACAACCATCTGCAATGTGGTCTGATGCCCTCTTCTGGTGTGTCTGAAGACAACTACAGTGTACTCATATATATAAAATAAATAAATAAATCTTTAAAATTTTTATTGGTATTGACATTTTTAGGTTTAATTATTTTATTTTAGATGTGTTTTGCATGTGTGTATGTCTGTACCACGTGCAGGTCTGGTACCCACAGATTCCACAAGAGGGCATTGGGTCCCTCAGAACTGGAATTACAGATGCTGCCATGTAGGTGATAAGAATCATATCTTTGTCCTCTGGAAGAGAAGTCAGTGCTGTTAACTGTTGAGCCATATCTGTAGGCAGCAGAGCCCAAGACAGGACATCTGTACTTCCTCAGAGAAGGATATGTATTCAGAGTGGAGGGGCAGAGCTCAAGCAAAGGCTCTGGCAAAGGAGGTTTTATTTCTAGCTAGGCAGACAGGCACTGATATCCTCCACTGAGAAGAGGAGGAACAATGTCCACCCCAGACTTATACCAAGCCATTCTATATGGGTAACAAAGAGCTTTTCTAAAAGAATTTTTGTTTATATCCAACTCTATGGGCTTTTTTTTTCTTTATGTGAAATAACGTTGAGACTTGGGACACTGAGGTGCCTTCCTTGGTTTCGTTCCATGTGATTTGCCATACAAGACTCATGAGTACTATGCATCCTGAGGGAGGCAGGCTGCAGCTCTATCCAGCCAGCCCCTACAACAGTGAGGTCTGGCTCTAGCCATACCTGCAAGCTGATGTAAATCTTTGGGGGGGTCCTGAACTGCTGAGGTTTTTCTTCCAAAGTATGGTCACAGTACTACTGTAGTGTGGGGTAAGTTTGGTAGAAGTGAGATTAGACTTAGAGCAGACATAGACTGTGTTGTGCACTTTGAGACTGGGGACCTTCCTAAATGCCTCACTGTGCTATAGGGTGAGTCTTGCCATTGAAATGACCACTGTTGGATCGTGTGTTACTTTGTTCTCCAAAGCCCTAGCAATTAATTTTCAGACAGGATTTTACCATGTAACCCAGGTTGGAATGGACCAGGCAAAGACATTAGCATTAAACAAACAAATAAAAAAGATATGCTAGGTAGGGTGGCATACACCTTTAATCTTAGAACTCAAAAGGCAAAGGAAGGGACTCACCTCTGTGAGGTCAAAACCAGCCTGATCTACATAATGAGTACAGCCATGGCTACCCAGTGAGACCTTGTCTCAAAAACATAAAGAAATAGGGGCTAGAGAGAGAGAGATGATGGCTCAGTGGTTAAGAGCACTCACTGCTTTTGCAGCAGCCTCCTCACAGTGGTAAACAAACATCCATAATCCCAGGTCCAGAGGAACTGCTACCAGAAGGTTGGCCACAGCAACCACCAAGCACACATGTGGTGCACATACATAAACACTCAGAATATAAAATTAATAAATCTAATTAAAAGTTTAAAAAAATTACTTAAAGCTAAGTTTTTCTTTCAACTGAAACTCCATTGAGTAGAGAACAATGTGTTCCCCAGCTAACGGCAGCTCTAAAAGCCTCTGTATGGAAACACGTTAAGACATACAGCTCAAGCTGATGACCTGCTAGAGTTTCTGGGAACATAGAAAGCTGAGAGGTTTTGGATTTAACAGTTATTATATCCACTTTAGAAAATTTCAGGGAACAAGCAATTTGTTTAAGTGACTATGACACAAAACACTTTGTAAACACTTTGCAAGTATAGATACAAATACTCTTAGAAAGAAACCAACATTACAAGCTCTGTCTACTCAAGACTAGAAAAATCTCTTTGAATTCACTGACTTGTGATTTTAAAGCCCAACTCACTAAAGTAACAGATAAATGTGGTGTTAAGCCACGTGAAATCAAACATTAACCATAGGCATAGGTGTGGAGTGTTTATATTGCACTTCTCCCAACTTTTCTGAATGTCTGAAAACTGTCTCCACATCATCCATGTCTACACAAGTGGATAAAACAGAAAAGTGTTAATATGACGATTCGAAAAAATGTCTTACAAAAAGTTAACTAATTAATGCCCTGAAAGCAACATCATCCACATTGGTAAAACAGATGTATATAACATATCCTTTTTGGACAAAACATAAATGGTTCAAATTAACTTTCAAGTTAATCTTTGCCCCATGACCAAGAAGAAAATTCCAACAGGTTCCCGAGGACCATGGTGTTGAATCTAACCCATGAATCTAGTTCAAAGATTAGACTCAACCCTAAACAAGGGAAGGCCCAGCAACCCTGCTTCCCTCCTGATAGTACACCCTCCACACTGATCAGGGCTGGCTTGGTCTGTCCTAATACTTACTCTAGAAACCAGTCCAGGCTTAGAAAACCCCCATCAACCGGTGAGAACCTGTCTAAGAAGTACATTCCTCCCATCTGCTCACTTCAAGCCTCTTGAAGGCTTCACCTTCTTGGTGTAGCCATAGTTACAAGGGAGGGCTGTCCAACTCCTAAGCCAGAGGGTTGAAGTTGTGTTAACTCCACATATACTCTAGCAAACCAAGAATACATGTTTGAGCCAACTGTATGATTCTACAGACCAATCATGTGCCACCACTGACATACATAGAGCCGTTTGTGTACAAACACCACCGACAGCAGCACTATTGGAATAAACAAGTAACTGATGACATGTTTATGTGTGGAAACAGTGTATAGGGTTAAGGTGTTAACAGCAATACCCAACAATCTGAACTACTGGGCAGAACCACTGGACAGGAAGAACAAGACACATCTTACAACCCCATTGTCAAGGAATTCTGCTTCAGTCTCAAAAGAATAGGTAGGGAGACTCACAGAGGTGAGAAAGGAGAATTCAGGAAGTGATCCACAGAAAGTCTAGGTAGGCAATGATCAACAGGACAGAAGTAACTTAATCCCAGAGATCTGTTCCCTTGAACCTGACAGCACAGTGTTCCATGTACTGCTGTCATTTCAATCCAACATTACTTTCAAATGTTCCTGTGTGACTGTTTAATGCAAGTATTTTTAGTAAGATAGTGACAACCTACCTTCTTTGGCCAGATTAGTAAGTTCTGTGTGGTGGTCTACAAGCCCTTCGTGTGCTTCCTCCTCTTCAATGGTCTCTTCTTCATCTTCCACTAAAATAGGAATCAGAGGTCAGGCTCATGCAAAACTTCACTTGAGCTCAACACTGCTAATACTATTAGGCTTCAAAACTGTTCCACAGCTATTAAAGAACCTGAATGTAATTACCTTAATTTTTCAGGTTGATTCTGGAAACTATTGTCAAACAAGCAACAAATGGGAAATGTTTTCTTTCCTGTCAGCCTGCCATCCACAATCTGGTTCTTTCAATATGCAATGGACTTCACTAGCTCAGAATGCTGGTTAACTTCTCACCCACTATAGAACAACTGCAGGGAGACTACTTACTTCCCACCATGCATGTTTTCTAGGAACTCGTCATAGCCTACAACAGACAAGGGACACAACCCAGACCAACTCACACTCTCAGCCCTAACCCTGGACCCTGCCTCTCTCCTTCCACAGGAGTCAGAACTCCTATGAAGTGCCAAGAACACTTCGGCATCCTCCTAACACAACTCTTCATCACTAGGCAATCTCAGAGGTGAGAGGGCTGGCTAGAAAAGCTACACCCTCCGTCCTCAGCAGCCTTCTTCTAGTCCATACGATTCAATGAACTTTCCCCTCTCTCCTCCTCCTTTCGCCCTCCCCTCTCCCACACACACACACACACACACTCTACAACATCCCCAAATTCCTCAGGTCCTCACTACAAATCCTCTAGCACCCAATCAAAGTTACAAGGCACTAGATTTCACACCCCTGGGCCCTGGACACATGTACTCCTAAACACAAACAGCCTGGTGCAACCTAAAACAAGCCAGACCTGTCCTGGAATTTCTTTCTGCCATTTTTCCTGCATGTAACTGGGTAGATAGCTTAGGAGAAAGATGACGCCCCAGGTGGAGGACAACCTGGGGCTATGTAAGGTAACAACATTACCACATGCCTATCAGGCAAAACACTTCCTACTGCCTTTTTCCTACCTTCCCTACATTAACCCACTACCTAACGAGGGGATGCTCACAAATCAGCCAAACAGCCACATCTATAGTCTATAAGGAAAGTCATCTAAAGTCACTATTCAAGGCTGGATGCTCCCCAATCCTTTCTCAGTCATCCCATCTACTGCTAGCTGCACTGACAAACATGATCAACAGGTAGCCAGGCAAAGAAAGGCAGAAACACAATCCAGATACTTCCAAGATGACAACTGCTTGCCTGGAGGTACCAGATTTGTGCCTCTCTTCTACATTCTGTCAGCTTCAGTGCCAGCAGTCAGAGCTGTGAGCATAGCTAAAGAAGAAAAATAGCTAAAAGGGGAGACAAATGCTAAGGCAGGAGCACACATGACAAAAAAGGGCCTTTTGAAGAACACCAACTTGCTATGCTATGTCAACGCAGGGCTATATGGAACCCAAAGTCCTAACTCCAGTGGGCCACTGTTACTTGTTGATTTATCTTTTGGGGCGAAACTTAGTCCTGACAGTTACTACACTAATCATATGGCTAAACTCTCCCAAACAATAATCAACCCATAGTAAAACCTCAAACTTTCAAAGTCTGGAAGTTTACACATTCCCAGTCAAGCCAGTAAAGTTATAGTGCTGCTACGACCCCCCTAGGGACTCACATAGCACGTGTTATATCACACACTGTTATGTGTTTCCTCTAACTCTATTCTTGCTTCCTTCCTCTGTTCCTACAACCAGGAGCCAGTATACACTTGTTTGCAAATAGGTCAGAAACCATGGACACAGTCTGATCTCAAGTCATTCACACTGGTGTTACATCTGTGTTCTACTCTGAACCCAATGCCAACATTTAAACAGGACAGGGGCTCCTGTCAAAGAGTCCAGCATAGGAACTGGGGTGGGCACATCTACCCTAATGTAGTAAGGGGTCTTTAGGGCAGGATCAGAACTGGCCCTGAATCATCTCTGTGCACCCGTAAGGGTTGCTTGGGTTTCCAGAGAATCACAAAATAAGATACAGCCAAATTGGGCTGGAGAGATGGCTCAGTGGTTAAGAGCACTGACTGCTCTTCCAGAGATCCTTAGTTCAATTCCCAGCAACCATATATATGGTGGCTCACAACCATCTGTAATGAGATCTGATGCCCTCTTCTGGTGTGTCTGAAGACAACTACAGTGTACTCACATATATAACATAAATAAATTTTCTAAAAAAAAAAAAAAAAAAAAAAGATACAACCAAATTGCTATAGAAACAATCCAAGTACTCTGAAGATACCAAAAGTTACTCTTTCTACACTAACATTCCAGGATAAATACAAAGATTAAACTTTCTAACCAATTGAAAATTAACAGTCCATGGTCAAAGTCATAGCCATGTACTACAAAAACACATACTGCACATTTCGCTTGTGATCTCAAGGCCCTAATAAAGCATCAAGGGAGTAAGGAACAGACCTTCATCATCAGTCAAAGATGTGCTAGCTTTTCTTTTCCTTCCAGATATTCCTAGATCCTGAAAGAGAATGAAAATCATGTGAGATGTAGCAATGAAGAATGAGTGTCAAGGCACATGTGTCTATTAGCAGATGCCTAGTGGAGAGCATCAGGACACCTGCTGGGCTATCCTAACACCATGAAGCAGAGTGAGGATGCAGACCTCAACCACTGTATTCAAACGCATTCTCTCAACTTACAGATTCATACCAAAGAACAGTTGTTAAGTAGCACTGTATCATTATCATCATCATCTCCTCCTCCTCCTCTTCCTTCTTCTCTCTTCCTTTTCCTTCATTCCCTTCCTCCCCTCCCCCTCTTCTTCCTTCTTTTTCTCCTTTGTGTTCTTTTGGTTTGTTTTTCAAGACAGGGTTTTTCTGTGTTGCCCTGGCTGTCTTGAAACTAAGTAGACCAGGCTGACCTCAAAGTCACACAGACCCACCTGCCTCTGCCTCCAGCATGCTGGGATTTAAGGTGCGCACCACCACCACACAGCCACACACCATTTTCAAAGCACACCATTATCATAGATTAGTAACTTCTCCAGGTAATACAACAAGACCACTTTATGTCAGAGCGCAACAAGAACCTGTACTCACCAGAGAGTGTTCTGGTGATGTATCAAATCCCTTTAATCTGGACTCTTTACCTAAAAAGACAAGAAATACAGTATTTTCACCAAATCTGTAGCAAGATAATGCTTTTTAACTCAGCAATTGCTGTCTACTTATGCAAGCTGGGTTCTATGGCTGTTGACACTCAAGAAGGACAGGAAGTGCAAGTTCCAGCTCTTCATCATGTAGAATAAACCCAACCTCATTCCTCTCAGTAATCCAGGACAGCTGTTTTCATCTTATGGCTCTTTTGGTTTTTAAATGCTTGATGTTGGTTTTGTTTTGTTTGTTTGTTTATTGGAGCCAGAGTCTCACTGACTGAGTTCAGGCTGGCTTTAATTTACAAACCCTGCTTCTAACTGCCAAGTGCTGGGATTCAGACTTGTGCCTCATTGTGAGTGCCTAGCTCTCATTTTACAGTTACACAACTTTAGCCTCTCAGCTGCTCCCTCGCCAATAATATGAGAGGTGTAAGGGCTCCTTGAACATTCCAAAGACTAGAGAAGACAGGGAATGCCACTTGTATTGGTGTAAGTATTCTGTAAGTGGGGGAGCAACTACTGCAGAAATATCTCAGTGGAGTGAAGGCACTGCACCAGCCCAGTCCCCAAAGGGCCCTAATGCCTGACAGAGGAGTCAACTGGTTTGTTTACTGACCAGAAACATGACCTAAATTTTGAAAGCATTCAGAGTTGACCAACTTTGGGGGTACTGGCACATACCACCACATGACAAAACAACTGAGATTTTAAAAAAAAAAAAAAAAGGCTATTGCTGGGCCTCGTGGTGCACATCTTTTGATCTCAGCACTCACTCAGATGCTAAAGGCCAATCTTACCTACATACTGAGTTTCTGGCCAACAAAAGGTACAGAGTAAGATAGATCCTATCCTCCCCCTTCGTGTGTATATGTGTGTGTGTGTGTAACCACAAAATAAAACAATTAAGCAGAACAAACAATGCACATTCTCTCCCTGACTAATGAGCTCTCTAGCCAAAACCAGGAAGCTGCACAAAACATAATCTGAAAAATTCAAAGCCTGTGTGTATGTGTCCTGAAAGATAAGCACAAGGCCTAACAAATGCTTGGAGGTACTCTTATTCCTCAGATTAAGACTGTCTTTAAGCCGGGCATGGTGGCGCAAGCCTTTAATCCCAGCACTTGGGAGGCAGAGGCAGGCAGATTTCTGAGTTCGAGACCAGCCTGGTCTACAAAGTGAGTTCCAGGACAGACAGAGCTATATAGAGAAACCCTGTCTCCAAAAACCAAAAAAAAAAAAAAAAGACTGTCTTTAAAAGCCTTGCAAAATGGCCCAAAAACACCTATCATCAACCTGATAGTCTAAGGCCAATCCCCAGAACCCATATAACAGATGAGGAAACAAGTTGTATTTAGAACTCCACAGGCACATGGTGGCACACATTTACCCATACACCTCATACAATGCACAATAAATAAACCTGCAAAAACATTTTTCAAAAACCACAACTGGACCAGTAAGAAGATCAGAATTTTGAAGACCCTTACCACCTGAGTTTGATCCTTAGAACCCACATGATGGAAGGGGAGAACTAGCTCCACAAAGTTGTCCTCTGACCTTCACACATTCCATAATGCACACATTTGTCTTCCCCCATCCCCACACCAAGTAAGTAAATGTAATACAAAAAACAGCTCTTAACATCATACCTCTTCTGGAAACTTTCTGTAAATTTAAGGCTTTTTTTCTTTTCTCTTCTAATTCTACTTGTAATTTTATTTCCACAACCTAAATACCAAAATAAATAAATAAAAGAATAAATATATAAGCAAGTCATTAAGGATATAAACTGTGTAATTCTACACATAAAACATTAAACAGCTAACCAACCTCATTCACAACAATGAAAGAGAAAACTCAGTTTGGTACTCTATTCTTTATTTTGTATCTAAGTCTAACCTGCTCAAATCCTACTAGATAGTAAAAATTTAAAAGTTCTTAAAAGAAAGAATATATAGATGGGAGCAGATATTCTGAAAGAGACTTTACTTTTGATGGCCACAGTACACCAAGTACTACCTGAGAGGCCTGCACTACATTATCACCTCAAAGCTGTGGCTTCTGAGGGTACAAAGGTAAGCAAAGCAGTCAGAATGAAATCATCCTAAGCCTTGCACAAGGCTCCCTGCTGCACATGCATGAATGCTGGAGCTGCTGAGGCTCTGTACCCTAGCACACAGCCTCACACCTTGGACACATTATATTTGTTTTTAGATCCCATTGAATCCTAGCACTTACCTGTTCAATATTTGACCAAAAATATTCTATTTCTCTGGCAGTAGTGGCAGCAATGCGCCTCAGTCTGCTCTGTTCTTCCTTCTTCCCTCTTTCCTCACGAAGTTTCTTTTCCTCATGATGCCGGGCTACAGTTCTGACAAGCTGGCAAAGGAAAGTTCAACAATCTGTTGTGCTCGGGCTGGCAAAATGGGTCAGCAAGTAAAGTACTTGGTACTAAGTCGGCCTGATGACTTGAGTTTGATTCCCCAGGAACCATATGGATAGGAAAGAGAGAGCCAACAACTCCCAAAAGTTGTTCCCTGACCTCTGCATACATATGCACACACAGAGAAGAAAAAATAAGAACTTAAAAAAAAATTGTTGTACTCTATAGCAAGCATGTCAGGAAAAAAAGGAGATAGAAAAAAATTAAGATTTCTCCAGCCTAGCTGGGCAGTAGTGGCCAACGACTTTAATCCCAAGCTCAGACAGGCCGATCTCTGAGAGTATGAGACCACCTGGTCTACAGAGTATGCTCCAGAACAGCCAGAGCTACACAGTGAAACCCTGTCTGGCAGGAGGCTGGGGCAGAGGATAAGTTCAAGGCCAGTGTGGTCCACAGAGAGAAGCCATTACTCAATAAATAAAGCCACATATAATTCACTGTCAGGTATATCCTCCTAGGTTCTCACATGTGTGAGAGATGAAAATATAGCTTGAGGCAAATAAATATTTTGGTTTTTTTTGCCTGACTTTTCTAGAAAGTTATCTTACTATTTATATTTCTCAGATATGAAACACTATATGGTACTACAAATCTTCTTTCCCTGTTTCACATAGTATCTTCCTGTTCAACAAACACAAATTAAGACGTCTAAAGGGTCATTCATTGCATGAATGCTGCTAAATGTCTTAAGTTTCTACGTATAGAAATTGTTGGGTTAAGATAACTTACATTTTTCCCTTAAATAGTATGATATTTATGTACTTATTTTCGAGATAGGGTTCTGCTAACATCTTAAAAAGTTCTTTATGGGGCTGGAGAGGTGGCTCAGCGGTTAAGAGCACTAACTGCTCTTGCAGAGGTCCTGAGTTCAATTCCCAGAAACCACATGGTGGCTCACAACCAACTGTAATGGGATCTGATGCCCTCTTCTGGGGTGTCTGAAGACAGCTACAGTGTACTCATGTACATAAAATAAATAAATCTTTTTTTAAAAAAAGATTTTTTTATACTTATTTTCTTTTTTCTATAGTGTGTGTGCATGCATGCATGCAGGTAGGGACATGTGAATATTTGTGCCCTAAAATATAACACTTTATGAACCTGAGTGTCATTTTTGATTTTTATTTTTACTTTTTTGGTTTTTGGAGACAGGGTTTCTCTGTATAGCTCTGGCTCTCCTGGAACTCACTTTGTAGACCAGGCTGGCCTTGAACTCAGAAATCTGCCTGCCTCTGCCTCCCAAGTGCTGAGATTAAAGGTGTGCACCACCACGCCTGGTCTTACACAGGGGCCATACAAATCTCTATATTTTATTATATGCACTGCTGAAGCACACACTGACTTTTTAAAAGATGTATTCATTTTCATGTGTCTGAGTATTTCGTCTGCATGTGTGAGCACTGCCTAAGGAGGCAAGAAGACATCTGCTGTTCTGGAAGCAGACTTAAAAATGGTTATAAGCAACCATGGAGGTGGGCACTGTAGTCAAAAATCAGGGTATATATAGTACAGGCAACCAGTACTTCTAACAGATGAGCTATCTTACCAGCCCCAAAACTAACATTTTTAAGGTTTTCTTTTTTGTTGTTAAGATATGTATGTTTGTTGTTGCTGGTAGGGTCCTATGAAACCCAGATTGGCCTCGAATGCACTTTGAGCCAAGGATGATCTTGAACTCCTTATCCTCTTACCTCCACCTCCCAAGTGTTATAACAGAACACACATGTGTATCACACTACACCTGTTGTATGGTGCTGGAGATCAAATCCAGGGCTACTGGCCTGCTAGGCAAACACTCTGCCAAGTGAACTACATCCCAGATGGAAGATCTTACTTTTATTTATTTTTAATAGACAAAGTATCCCTGTATAGCTCTGGCTGACCTGGAACTCACAGTGTAGACCAGCCTAGGCCTTAACTCAAAGAGTTCTACCTGCCTCTGCCTCCCAAATACAGGGATCAAACTCATAATCCACCATCTCTAGCTTAAGATTTTAATTTTAAAAATGAATTTGCATGTTTTGCCTGAATGTAGGTGTGTGCACCATGTGTGTACCTGCAGGGACAGAAGAGCAAGCCAGATCCTGGAACTTGAGTTAAAGAAGGTTATGAGTTCCCATTTGAATGCTCATAACCACTGAACCATCTCTCCAGACCAGGATTCTACTTCTAAGCTATCAGTATGTGGGAATATTCTAAATACCTGGCAGTCACAGCTCCACAAAGTAGGACAACTGAAGGTAAGAACTGACTCAGTACAGAGCACATGCCTAAAGTCACAGTCTACCTCATCTGATATAGAAAAGCCATAATGGGGCTGGAAAGATGGTTCAGTGTTTAAGAGCATTGACTGCTCTTTCAAAGGTCCCAAGTTCAAATCCCAGCAACCAACCACATGGTGGCTTACAGCCATCTGTAATGAGATCTGACGCCCTCTCCTGGTGCATCACAAGACAGCTACAATGTAGTCAGATATAATAATAAAAAAGAAAAGAAATATTAAAAAAAGAAGAAAGGAAAGGAAAAGAGGAAGAGGAAAAGGAAAAGGAAAAGGAGAAAGCCATAATGATACCATGCACTAGTCTCTCACCAATTCTCTCATGGCTTAGCTCTCCTTGGAGACAGCATCTGTCTCTCCTTATCCCAGAGAGAAGGAAGGGTAGCTGTAGGTTTACTGTGCAAAGCTAGCCCAACACTAAGGACTATGGATTCTGTGCTGCTCTTCAGCCTACCTTACCCCACCAGCCAGTTCTTGTCTGCCCTGCCTGGAGTCCACACGTCTAGTCTCCAACCTCTATGCACTAGTCCACATGCCAACCCCACTGCTCACATGTCCACTTCATTCGCTATATATCCATCCTATCTAGGTTTGTGTCTACATGTCCACGACCATATCCTTTGTACAAATATTTAAAAGGATTTGGGCTTTTTTTTTTTTTTTAATGTCTATACATCTAATCTGAGACCCTTTGTCTCAGGTTTTCCCTTCTTAAACCAGCTAAAGAAAGAGAAGAGTTAAAAGATGGAAGTGCATAGGCCAGAGGACAAAGGATCTATCCTAACCTTGAGTACAAGGAAGGTAAAGAGAGAAGCCTGGGCATGAAAACAATGGTCCACAATGTGCGAGAGCAGGCATAGTTGCCTATATAATGAAAGGTGAGCTGAGTCCCACCCAGAGGACAAAATTTTCCAGAAACCTGTCTTATTTTCACTTTTGTAGAGTGAATAGTGCCACCTCTCAAGTCTCTGAAGAACTTGCCTGATGTGGGAATAATAAAATGGAACAAACTCTCCACCAGAACCAGAGACAGCTCAGCCACACAGCAGAAACAGAAGTGAAGGGAGGGGATGAACATATGACCTATCGTCCTAGGCCTGGCTCCAACTCCCAGCCTTTGCAATCACCTGACCAGTTCTGGGTGCCCTGAAAGAATCCAAATCCTACTTGGCAAGCAAACTGGAAGAAAAAGGAACCCAACCTCTCTGCACTAGCACTGTGGCAGGAGGCTGTGTCTGCTCTGATACTAAGGACTCTGTCTCAGTCAGTTAACACCTTTCTCCACACTCATTAGAATTCAAAAGTCTCCAGGGAATAGGCAAGAATGATTCACTGCTAGCTACTAAAGCAATTTAAATCCCAACTACTCTAACAGACACAAAGCATGAATGACTACCCATGTTTCAAACTTACCTTCTTAGCAGCAGCCAACTTCCACCTCCGCTCTTGAGCAAAGTCTGTGGCCATCCACTGCATCTCTTCCAGCAAATAGTCCCAGTGAGATTTCGGGCGTGGGGCCTCTTGAAGCTTTGGCAACCGCCTTAGGGACCACAAGCCTTCCTTCCTTAAATCTGCTATTCGCTGATGGATCTGGTTTTCCTGTAAGATTCATGGATGTGGCTGGTAAGGGTCAGCATGTGATTAAATGTGCTCTGCTAAACCTTACTGTGTGAAAGGCTCAGGAACTGAAAAGGAGATACTCTAGGAGGCCACAGTTTGACGTAAGTTTGCACACAGTCAGGCTCTACAAGAACACAACAGAGAGTCGACACCTTGAAGGAAACCAAGCGGGGGTGATCCTGCTGTCTCTAAAGAGCAAAACAAAATGACCCAGGTCTAACTTGGAAGTAAAGCAACCATCTAGCATCCCAAGACCAGTAAAAAATAGAAAAAGAAAGTCAGAATGAAACTAAAAGAACTAGGGGCTGGAGAGAAGATGGCTCAGCAGTTAAGAGCACTGACTGCTCTTCCAAAGGTCCTGAGTTCAATTCCCAGTAACCACATGGTGGCTTACAACCATCTATAATAGAATTCAATGCCCTCTTCTGGTGTAGCTGAAGACAACGACAATGTACTCATATAAATAAGTAAATCTTTAAGAAAGAAAGAAAGAAAGAAAGAAAGAAAGAAAGAAAGAAAGAAAGAAGGAAGGAAGGAAGGAAGGAAGGAAGGAAGGAAGGAAGGAAGGAAGGAAGGAAACCAACCAATCTTTACACCAAAGAAAATGTGTACAAGAGAAACAACCATGGAGGCTGGAGAGATGGCTCAGAGCACTGACTACCCTTCCGAAGGTTCTGAGTTCAAATCCCAGCAACCACATGGCAGCTCACAACCACCCATAATGAGATCTGACGCCCTCTTCTGGTGTGTCTGAAGTCAGCTACAGTGTGCTTATGTATAATAATAAATAAATCTTTGAAAAAAAGAGAAACAACCATGCCAGAATTCACTTTAAAATGACCAAAAAATAGAAGAATCAATGAAGACTGACTACATAGCTCAAACCAAACCAGGTAATGAACACTGAGTTTATACCAATCTAATGTAATGTATTCTTTTAAATCCTTTGAGGAAGCTAAACAAAACACTCAGCCAACAAAACCTAAGTATCAAGTACCAAGTATTGGGCAGCAACTGCCTCTTGAGGATGGGTGCTCCAGTCCTGCCTGAGTCCTACCCTTTAGCCATGACTGGAAGGAAATCAGCCTACCATGGTCAAGATTCACCACAAGGCAAACACGTCCATGAGTATACTTCTAGCAGAAAAGGCTACATTATCTGGTACCAGTCATGGTTTCTAGTGATAATAAACCAAGTGTTTAAACTATCACGGCCTTAAAATAATGAAATAGATGTCACAAACCAGAACACTAGCAAGTCCCAACTGTGTTATACAGTGACATACCTTCCTTGTTTTGTTCAGTTACTCTCTTGGCCAGGTTGGGAGCAAGATCCCCCAAGCTCAGGAACTAGAGGATAGCCTAGGAAATAAGGAGATCCCCAAACCAAACAAATATGTTCCATATTTGCCTATGTATACTTACCAGTGTTATTTGTTCTGCCAGTTTATCCTGAGAACCGTCCTGGGATGAGGCTGCATTCTGAGCAGGACTCTGTGGCTTAGGAGGAGCTGATACTGCCACCCCTGGAGACCGAGAAGTGATGGGAGACAGAGCCTTGTTGGTAGCAGAAGAGGGTCTGTTCACTGGTGAAGAACGAGCAGGTGAGGGTCCAGGACCTGAGCCACTCACAGGTACAAGGGATGAGGAAGAGGAGGAAGTGGGCAGAGACCGCTGGCAGGGCTGGGCAGAGTCCAAGGGGGGCCTGGTCGATGCCACTGTCTAGTGGGCAGAAGACAAGTGAATCAGGGTCAGGACAAGGCTTCTACAGGTTCAGAGTGCCCAATTCCAGAGAGCTCAGCAGCACAGTCAGTGCCCTCCTCTCCATGGCAACACATGCACACAGAATTAATCCCAACACCAACCACAACTCAGAACCACAAGGGAGATGGTGTCCAAAGATTAAATTGCTGTTCTACACAGAACCTAACAACAACAACAACAAAAAAAAAAATCCTCCATTATAAACTGCACTTTTGTGGTATATTATCTCAGAGCTCATGAAAGCTTTTGCTTTTCTTCAGCTTTTTTCCCCTCTTTTAAAAAGTAATTTGTTGGGCTAGAGAGATGGCTCAGCAGTTAAGAGCACTGACTGCTCTTCCAAAGGTCCTGAGTTCAATTCCCAGCAACCACATGGTGGCTCACAACCATCTGCAATGAGATCTAATGCCCTCTTCTGGTGTGTCTGAAGACAGCTACAGTGTACTTACATATAATAAAGAAATAAATCTTTTTTTTTAAGTAATTTGTTTTCTTTTCCCCTTAAAGCAAATCAAAAAAACAAAAACAAAACAAAACAAAAAACGATCAAAACAGAACAAAAATCCCTTGATTATACAGCCTAAATAGGCCTTGAATATCTTCCTGGGTCAGCCTTCTGGGGATGGGATTGGTACACAACATCACGTGCAGTTTTTTTCCTTGCATTTTTTGCAAGATGTTGTCTTCTTATAATGCTTCTTGAGTCTAAACTGGCAAGTTTTACTTTTGATTTTTAAGTTAAGTTTAATGTGTTTAATAAGTTTAATTTAAAGGCATATAAAAAAGGCAGTTGCTTTGACCACGAAGTCACAAGAAAAGAAAGCTGTAAGAAGCCATATGACTGAGCAGCACCAGCCTTTCATTCATCTCCCTCTGCTCCTTGAATGCATATACAATGTGACCAGACAACACACACCCCTGTTGCCATGATTTCCCCATCATAATGGGCTGTGTCCTCAAACCATGAGCCAGTCTCTTCATCCTTTAATTTAGAGCAAAACAAAATCTGCAAAGGACTGGTTTTGTTTTAGCTGTAGAAAAAATAAATAATGAACTGCTAAAACTAGACTTTTTTTATTATGTTTTTATGTAGTAACCTCATCCAAGTGTCAGCTGAGCTTATTGTTTTTATGTATCTTTTTTAGAGATAGGAGCTCAATATTGCATCCCAGGCTGGCCTTGAACTCTCCATTCTCTGCCTCAGCCTCTTGAGTGCCAGGATTACAGGCGAGAGCTACCATAATGTTCCAGCTTGGCATCTTGCATCTTTTTAACATCCACACATGTCTCTTGTGGCAGGAAGGCTGGAGAAGCAGAAAACTTTTCTTACTGTCCAAAAACCACGTTCACAAAAGGGGCCTCAACTCCAACAAGTCTGTGAAATTCTCCCAGGAGCCTAGGAAGGAGGCCACTTAGAGATAGGTGAAAGCCAGGAATAGACTGGCAGGGAGGCCAGTCAGGACTACCAGGACAAGGAGGACTCAACAGACAAAGTCTCAAGATTTAACAATGACCCCAACAGGGTAAGTGTCTACCTAATAGGGCCCAGAAGGCACATATATATGGAAATAAAGCATGGTGGGAATGTACCCAACCTCTATTCACTCATAAATTGCTTGTGCTCTTTCAGGAACAAAGCTGAGGGACTCACAGGAACAGAATGCCCTGCAAAGCCAAAAACTTTCTCCTATGGCCTTTTACAGAAAAGAGGGGCGAGTCCCAGTCCAACCCATAAGAAACAAGGGTCTCTCCCATCCTCCTACCATACTGGTGGTTGACCCTAGGGCCTCCTACACTCTAAGCAAACAGTCTACTCAGCTTCCTTTTTACTCTTTTACAACGGGGTCTGTAAGCTTGCCAACACAGCCTTAAACTTGCAATTCTCCTGCTTCAACCTCTCATGTAGCTGTTATTACAGACCTGTGTTATAAGGTCTAAGTAATGGGTTTCTATAGATTTATGGTTTCGTTTTATTTTATTTTTTTTAAAAAATTTTATTTATATATGTGTCTCTGTATGGATATGGATATGCACACGAATATAGGTGCCTTTGAAGGTCAGAAGATGTTAGAACCCATGGAACTGGTCTTTTACATTGTGAACCATCCAATGTGGATGGTTTAAGTTGACCTCAGGTCTTCTCTGCAAGAGTAGAATGTGCTCTTAACCACTGAATCACCTCTCCATCCCTGTATAGTTTCTTAAAACTCATCTATCATAATTGATCCTTGTAGTGACTCTAGAGAACCCTGACTAATACAATCCTTTTATCAACAAAGGCAGAAAATAAAGGTAAGAAAACCCAGTGCTGCTCTAAGTCAGGACTGTGACTCCAAGTGAAAAAAAGATCACTCTCACAAAAGCCACAAGGAGCCAGGTGTAGTGGTGCATACCTTTACTCCCACCAGCACTTAGGAGGCAGAGGCAAGCCTGTGAGTTCCAGGACAGCCAGGGATACAGAGAAAACCCTCTTTAGAGAGGGAAGGGTGGGAGAGAGAAAAAGGGAAAGAAAAGAAAGAATAAGATAGAAAGTCTGCCAGCCACAAGCCAGCCGTGGGGACAGAGTTTAGTAGCCCTGGGGGGAACCACCATCCTTCCCTAACCAAGTGTGTAGGAAGCCTCAATACCTGCCTGCCTCAAGGCTCTAGAATAACCCAATAACTACACAGAGCCCTACCACTTAGTTGATGACATGGCAAGATTGTAAGCTTGTGGCCTGAACTTGTCAGAAAATGGGAATAGCAATTCCACCTCACAGAATTGCTAAGCAGAAAAACTAACCGCCCATGAACTCATTACCACAGCTCATGGCCATCAGTCCAGATTGTTCTTCCCATTTTGTTCTCATCAGTTTTAAGTCCTTAGTGTATATCCTAACTGGTACTTAAAGCTCTTCTGAGTAGCTCCATTATTAACATGAGGAAGGTGAGAGCAGAGGGGACCGGCACTGACTCCCACCCATGGTCTACAGCTGGTGTGCCCACACTGCGCCATCTCACTGGATGTTCTCCAGGAACTAGGGGAAGTATTCACAAACCCACACAGGTGAAAAAAAAAAATCAGTGAGGAGGACCACCATGCTCACATTATAACAGGCACAGTGATGTCCACACTGGTGGAATTCATAGCACTGGAAAAAAAGCAAAGGAGAAAGTCTAGCTGATGGTGAAAAACCGGGCTTCACCCTTGATCAAAGCTAGAGTCAACACTGAATTGTCACTTCATCTCTTTGGGTCAGTCTCACAACTTTCAAGACTGGTAAAATTGGTCACCATCTAATAGTTCCCAAAAGACCAAATGGGGTGACGAATACAACACCCTCTGAATAGCATGTAACTCAACAGGTCGAGGCTTTCTCTACTAACAGCAACAATAATAATGGTTTTCTATTACTTTAATGATTGTTATTACAAAGCCAAATAAAATTAATTTGCAACTTCTACAATAACCAACTGTGCTAAGAGGGCAGGTAAAGCTGCTTCCAGGAACGTGCAGGTTCAGCGCAGACCACCCTACCAAATACCTAGACAGCAAGCCAAGCCACCTCTGCAGACTGTTTCCTCTTTTCTTCTGTACCTCACTAGTAAAACAGCCAATGTCCACAGAGTACCTGGGTCTGGGAGGAAAGCTGAGATGTCTGCATCTGCGCCTTCCCGGGCATCGGAACATGTAGGGCCGGCTGGGCGGGCTGTGAAGAAGGAGCAGGGAGCTGGCTGGGCAGGGGGGCAGGGATGGGGGCATTTAGCTGTTGAGTCTTCACAGGGATTTGGAGCTGAGTTGAAGCCTCCACCATCTGTGACTGCTGTGAAAACTGTAAGGTGGAAGGGAGGGCTGTGGCTGGGACACTGGCCGGAGGCAGCCTCGCAGGAAGCTGTGGTGGTGGGGTATGCAAGCTGGCGGCGTTCTGCACAGGAGGCCCTGTGGAAGGGTCGTACTGCTGCTGACTCTGCTTCTGTCCAGTGAGCTGTGTGGCCTGAGGAGTTGGGGGCATCCCTCCTGAAAAATAAGAAAGAGCCCAAAGCACTGACCTTAGTGCATAGCAGCTTCTACCAAATGAGTCACAAGGACACACACTGGACATTCTACCTCTCACATGAGAACTGTTACAGTCAAAATGGGAGTGTCCTAGAGCAGACCTAAGGTCAGGATGAGCACACAAAGAAGGAAAGAATGCACCCAACTATTGCGAGTTAGTACTAAGCAAAACAAGCATTAAATAATCACAAGGTATCTGACAGCAGTAGCAATTAGGAACACAGAAATAAAATCACCAGAAAGCACAATGCAGATGTATGGCTTCCACTAGAATGTCAAGAACCTGTCTCTGGGGGCTTTCTCAATACTGAATTGACTGGAGTGCAGAGACATGTTCCCATGTGGGAAATTCCACATCTATTAGTCTCCCTTGACTGCATGGCTCCAATGTGGGCTGGGCTCTAGGTTGTGGGCATTCCCTGATGACAAGCTAAGAGCACTGTTCTACTGCTGGGTCTTACCTTGGACTGTTGGCATTAACTGCTGCAGAGGGACTCCTGCATTCACCCCTGGATGCTGGAAAACTACCCCTGGATGACCCACTTCAAGACGAGGTCTCTTAGACTGCTCTAGAATAATTTTCAAGAAAGGTGTTGTTTCATGTAAAAATAAAACCATAGAAGTAGTAGGGAAAAAAACATATATAAGTGTTTTTTTAATCTTTGAAAAGGGAAGCCCTTCTATACTGTAAGGGATAGGTTGATATAGTTTCATTAAAATTTTGCAAGTACAAATAAAGGCATCATACAAAGGCCAAAGGACAAGAACTGAGAGACATTGCAACACGTGCCTGGCAGAGGCTCACTTAACCATTCTCAAAGCACTCACAAATAACATGAGAAGTTTCAATGCCCAGGACAATGGACAGAGAACATCAATAGAGAGCCAAGAACAGAGTCACAAATAGTTAATAAGCAATAAAAGCTCCTGTACAACCTTACTCAAAACCAGATATCCACATCAGAACAGGAGGTATGACTTTACCTTTAGGTCAACCACCAAAGATTACAAGATTTATTAAAGTAAGGAAAATGGATAGATATGAGAGAACCAGAGACTACTGACAGTAATGGAACTGGACATGTTGCTGGCAGGCAATCTGTCAGCAGCACTACATCTTATTCCTCAAGGACCTGGGAGGCTGTTCCTTTAGATCAGCTACCAGATATGACAAATGAACATTTCAGACTAAATGTTAAGTCTCTGTTCATCCTGATTTAAAAAAAAAAAATGGGGATAACTAAGACTAGAAAAGACTGACTGATAAAAGTCAACTGTCTAAAGCCATGTGCAGTAGCACACAGCTGTAAACCCAAGCACTAGTGAGCCAGAGGCAGGAGGGTCCCTCCAAGTTCAAGGCCAACTTAAGCTACACTGAGAGTTACAGACCAACCAGGTCTCATGGGACAGTACATAATGATGATGATGATAACCGTAGTAGCAGTAGCAATAGGAGGAGCTCTTACTCTTATTAAAGGTTCATCCACACAATGGAACATGGTGCCATGGTGCCGACTACAGGATTTTCACATGCATGAAGTGGGAAAGTTACCTATTATGGCCAATTTTTTTTTTAAGTAACTCTGTCTATATGTTTATATCTGAATTTTTTCACAATGACTCATCTGTAAGGAAATGTTGAGCCTGAACAGAGTAACATCTGTGAGAATCACAATATACTGACAGTGATCCCTGCAGTGGTTACAGAAGCAGACATGAAATCAGAGGCAGCTATGTGTCACCTTCTTGAGCCTCTCACATTAAAAAAAGAGGGGGGGAAAGGTATCAAAATATTATGGATCGAGGGGGAAGCCAGCTTAAAAAGAAACTTCCACCAGGCAGTGGTGGCACATGCTTTAATTCCAGCACTTGGGAGGCAGAGGAAAGCAAGTATCTCTAAGTTTAAGGCCAGTTGGGTCTACAGAGCAATCCAAGGATTTTGGTAATCCTTGGTTAGCCAAGGTTACCCAAAGTAGCCCTGTCTCAAAAACCAACCAATTAATCAATGCTTCCAAAGGCGACTAGGCAATGATAACAGTGAGCTATACCATAATGGTTGTTCATGGGAAGTTAGATGGAATGTACAGAATCAACTGATAAATTTCTAACTTCAATACAGATAAAAACTTATGCAAATATTTTAGTTGATAATACCCCAAACAAAAATTAACTTTGAAAGTAGAAATTAAGTTCTTTAGAAACACGTGGCAACTAAACTGCCACTGCACTGTTAGTCATGCTGGGCATACCTGTGGGTGGCATCACCTGTTGCCTCTTAAAGGGGTCGGCTTCTGTGGCACTGCCAGGCCCCACCACTAGGCTCCCAGTCAGGGATTGGTGCTGGAAAAAAATTAAAAGCAATGAGATTCTTATTGTTATAGACATTCTTACTGTTATAACCATCAGAAGAATAAGACATACTACACCTACCATACCTATCCCAAACATTGACCTTACTCCTTTTAGTAAGGAGGTTCCTACCTACCTCCCTACCCAATGACTTTAAACACACATACATGTAATGTACATAGACCTATCAGAATATAAGATTCTAACTTACCTCTGAAGAGGGAAAAAAAAAAAAAAAACACTTGTAAAGACCCATTAATTCTGATTTAAATGGAGTTTCAAATCACCACAAATCTACAACCTTCAAAACTAGCTCTAATTACTGAATGTCAACAAGAGGACTAAACTGGGAAATCTTCCTTTCGGTTCTGAGGCTACAGCTTTGGCTGACCTAAGATCATATACTACCTGGCCCAATTTCACAACAAAAGCTCAGTAACATAAGGAAAAGTACAGGTGCCTTCCTACTGGGAAACACATTAAAACCTTAACTAGTAACAATCTATCCTGAAACTTCAAATGATGTTTTTTTGGTTATATATACATATACATAATATATATATATGTACATATGTACATGCATTCACACGTTTGTATATGCTTATATGCAAATGAAATATGTATATTATTTAAGTAAGACTTAAATAAAGTAGAAGACCTCAATCTGTACAAGCAACATGGTTTCAGTTACCTGCATCTGATATTCTGTAAAAGGCAAAGCTATGAGGACAGAAAAATGTTCAGTGGTTACAAGAAGTGTGGAGGGATGGGTAGAATTTAGCATGTCTTATCTGATCATCATGGCAGTCTAAACCTACAAAAAGCATAGAAACAAGAGGGTGTCCCAGCATGTACTTTGGATTACAAGAATATCCATGCAGGATCAATTAAACAAGTGAGCCCCTGTGGGTGGTGTCAACAGGATTAAGGCTGCACATGTGACATGTGAAAGACAAGAAAACAGTTGATTTGGACAATCTTCACCTTATTTCTGTTCTGCTATAAACCAAAAACTATCCTAAAATAAATAGCCAAGGCTTGGTGGTCTATGTCGTTAATCCCAGCACTCAAGAGGCAGAGGTGGGTGGATATCTTTAAGTTGAAGCTACCCTGGTCTACATTAGTTCTAGGTAAGGCAGGGCTATAGAATAAGGCCCTGTCTAAATTTAAAAAAAAAATTTAGGAGACCTTAAAGCTGGGTAGAACATGCTTGTAATCCCAACACTCTGAAAACAGAAGCAGAAAGATTTCATAGTGGGAGACCACCTGGGCATGCATAGTGAGACCCTCTCCAAAAAAAAAAAATAAAGATTAAAAAAATAAAACAATCAAAAATCATGAAAGCAGAGTCAGACAGATCTCCATCTGAAAACTGTCCCTTTCATCTCAGCAGGTCTCAAGTAGCAGTGCTCCCCAGTAGCTATGGAATCTTTCTCTAAAAGACTTGAGTCTTCCAATCTCCTCAGTGGGGCACCTTAAACACCAATTGCTGGTACTAATCAAAAAACTATACCATGTGCATGGTACTGAACTACCTCTAGGCCTTGAGGCCTACAGAGAGGCAGGGTTTGGTCCCTGCAACCCACAGTGAGCACAGAGGTGGTTCATATTTAACAAATATAGGAGGAAGAAAGAAAAGAGCAGAAAACAGTTTGCTGAATAGTCTTCTGTCAACCTGACATAAGCTAGAGTTATCTGAAAGGAGAGAACCTTAATTGAGAAAATGCTCCCATAATATCTAGCTATAGGGATTTTTCTTAACTAGTTATTGATGTGGGAGGGCCCAGGCCATTGTGGGTAGTGCCACCCCTAGACTGGTGGCCATGGATTCTCTTAAGAAAGCAAGCTGAGCAAGCTGTGTGGAGCAAGTCAGTAAGCAGCACCCTCCATGGGCTCCACATCAGCTCCTGCGTTCAGGTTCCTGCCCTATCTGAATTTCTATCCTGGCTTCCTTCAGTGTTATGCTACAATGTGGAAGTGTAAGCCAAACAAACCCTTCCTCCCCAACTTGCTTTTGGTCAAGATGTTTGGTCCCAGAAGCCAAGACAAGAGGTAGACAAAAAGGGAAGAAAGAAAGAAATGATCTAAAAAAATCAAAACATGTTAACACTGGCTTCTCTGTAATGGGATTATAAATAACTTTTAATGCATGTGCACTTTTCTCAATTTTACAAATATTCTGAAACAAATCGGTATCACTTATATATCCAAGGCAGTTACTCTCTAGTGAAAAGTGGCTTGCATGCGGGAGTGACCAAGTAGTCCGTATCAGAGGAAACATACTACAAATAATCATAAGCTCGAGGTGAAACATTCGGACAACAGAGATAGCAGGTGATCTAGGAAGTTCTGGAAAGGAACCTACCAAGTTTCCCAAAGTTGGCATGTGGCAAGAGGGCTGTCCCTAAACTACACTCTGTAGAAGGATGTCAGGAAGAGTAGAGACTGCTGGACAGAGGAAGCCCAATCTCTTTGCCTAGCTCTGACTGACAGGTGTTAGATGTATGGCTGACCGTTAACCACACAGGCAGACACACGCAGGCAGCATATAGAGGCCAAGATAATAAACTAAGAGGTTAAGTCCCACCTGCTTTAAAAGAGAACAAATTTGCAGCTACAATACAGTAGCCAGATATAGTAGGCCACAATAGTAATCCTAATACTCAGAGGACTGCAACTATAAAGTCAGCCTGGACTTCATGAAGAAAGTCTTTTTTGTCTTTAAAAAAGTTAGCTAGGGAGCAGTAAGATAGCTCAGCAGGTAAAGATGTTTGCCACCAAACCTGATAACCTGAGTTACACACAAGAGACCCTAATACACATATGAGATAAGAAAACAATCAAGTTCCCTAGGTTGTTCTTTGAACTACATACATATGCCATGCACTATGCTCCTACAGCAACAATTGTGTTTACACACACATACACAATAAACAAACAAACAAACAAACAAATAGCTATGTGCTATTTAGAACCTAAACAACACACCATGAGAAAAAAACAGTGGAAGGAAAGAAAGACACATAGCCTGCAGAAGATCCAACTCAAATGATTGCTGCCAATACAAGAATGCATTTGCCTCCTCCTGGAGAAAGAGTTACATCACCAGGAAACTGCTTGCTAAATGTCTGAACCATGGCTTCTGTAAGCCTGATGCTGTCGCCAAAAGTACAATGGTATCAAGGAAGAAGAGACCTTTAGGGCTGGTGAGATGGCTCAGCAGTTAAGAGCACCCACTGCTCTTCTGGAGCTCATGAGTTCAAATCCCAGCAACCACATGATGACTCACAACCACCCATAATGAGAAATAAATAATAAAGAACCTATGGGCCAGAGAAAGTGGGAGAAAGGGAAGCGAAGAAAAGAAAAAAGTAAAGAAATAAATAAAATCTTGAGAGAGAGAGAGAAAGAAAGACAGAAAGACAGAAAGACAGAAAGACAGAAAGAAAGAAAGAAAGAAAGAAAGAAAGAAACCTTTAAAGATACCTGTAAGTGGAAGAAACTCAGTAACTGTTGTCTCTTAATTCAAAGTTTTCCAACATCAGGATTTGGTACAGATAACACAAATACAAAACCCAACTGAGCCTTCTTTTCAAAAGCATGTCCAGTGGAGTTAGAGAGATGACTCAGAAATTAAGAACACTTTCTGTTGGGAGGCAGAGGCAGGCGGATTTCTCTACGTTCAGGGCCAGCCTGGTCAGGACAGACAGGGCTACACAGAGAAACTGTCTCGAAAAACCAAAAAAAAAAAAAAAAAAAGAGGAACATTTTCTGTTCTTATAGACGACCAGAGTTTGATTCCCAGCACCCATATCGTAGCTAACAAGCTTCTGTAACACTAGTTCCATGGTATCCAGTGCTCTCTCCTGGTTGCCACAGGCAATAGAACAAATTTGGTACATATACATACATGTCAACAAAACAGTCAAGAACATAAAATAAAAATTAAAAAAAAAATAAAATAAAAGATCCTAGCACTTAGGAAACAGAGTCTATGAGTTTGAGGCCAGCCAGGTTTACACAGTGAGACCCTGTCTCAAAATAAATAAATAAAATAAAAAATAAAATTCGTTTTTTAAAAAACATGTACAGTAAAACAGATCAAGATCCCACATCATGCCGGGCGTGGTGGCGCATGCCTTTAATCCCAGCACTTGGGAGGCAGAGGCAGGCAGATTTCTGAGTTCGAGGCCAGCCTTGTTTACAGAGTGAGTTCCAGGGCAGCCAGGGCTACACAGAGAAACCCTGTCTCGAAAAACAAAAGACAAAAAACAACAACAACAACAACAAAATCCCACATCATGCCTATAAACTTTCCAGTATACACATATAAAGATAATACAGAGAACTCTGGATATGTATAAACCAAAATACATCCTGAAATTCTGTTTAGAATTCTTAGTGTAGCAGTCAGCTCAACATATGTGAGATCATGAAGGCTGAGATATTCTCATACATCCATCAATATTCTTTGCTAACCATGATGTAACATATATCAAGGCCCATACACTAACTCTCTTCTGACTCACAAATGCTACACCCTTAAGAGCACTTCCCTATGGAGACCAAAAGCCAAACCTGAACACCAGCTGAAATGACTACAGCTCTCAAACTGATGGAATAAAGAAGCAAGCCATGTGGTAGTACACACGTAATGCTAGCAGTTTGGAAGCAGAGATAGGACTGGATTGCTACAGTGCGAAGTCAGTTGTCTTATGACCTGACCCCAACATGTGCATGTGACTTTAATTGTTGTATCATTCAAATGGCTATAAAATATTAAATGACCTATTCCAAGTTTTTGTATCTGAAATTTTGCATAAGACTCTGTGAGAAGGAAAATGGAGAAAGTCACTGCATACCACTGAAACACCAATAATAGGGCAGAAGAGATGGTTCAACAGCTAAAACATGTAGTGTGCAAGTTCAAATGGCCTAAGCTTGATCCCTATAATCCACATAAAGCCAGATGCAGTGTGTTCATCTGTAATTCTAGTACTTCTATGGTGAGACAGGAGGTAGACTGACGTGGTGGTTAGTGTACACCAGTATGTGGGAGGCAGAGGCAGGCAGGACTGGGTGAAGTCCAGGCCAGCCTGGTCTATATAACAAGTTCCAAGATAGTCAGTGATACATAGTGAAACTCTAAAAAAGAAAAATGACTCTTAAAAGTTGTCCTCTTATCTATATATACACATCGTTTAATGCACACAAACACACACACACACACACACACACACACACACACGAGAAGGGGGGGGGGAAATGAATGAATGAATAAATAAATATTTTTTGAAGGACCAGGCTGGCATGGTGTGTGGCTCATGCCCTTAATCCCAGCATTTACAAAGCAGAGGCAGTTTGAAGACAGCCGGGTCTACTCAGAAAATTCCAGGCTAGCCAGGCATACATGGTGATAGACTACCTCAAAACAAAATAACCAATAATCAAGAACAGTTGGGTTCTGACCAATGACCACACACTTAAGAAAACACCTACTGTCTCCTTCATTTTTTGAGCCATGTCACCACTGACAGACTTCTCTAGTGTATCTGCTGAGTTCTGCTTTCTGTTGAGTCTTCACTTTGTGGCACAGCCCTCATTCACCCAAAGAGCACTCTGGTTGATGCTCCACTGCCTCAATATACATAGCCACTGGCCCATGCTGCTGCCAAAGGACCTTTGGTTCTTTCCAGTTAGGGGTACTTACACACAATGCTGCTTGAGAACATCACTACACCTATGGTCTGGTTGACGAAAAATTCAAAAACTCCTCAGGCACACACTGCAGAGTCAGGGACGTGCCCATCACTCATCTTTTCCAGGTGAAACAAAATGTCTCCTCTTGCCTAGAGCAGGCACACTCCACCAGAGGAGGGTGGAAATCACCACATACTCAATAAACACATATGCTTTGCCTAGAACTTATCTCTGATCACTGAGTTTAACTGTAAATGTGAATGGCTTAGTCTGCATTGAACACATTAGGCATCTTTTCATATATTTGTAGGTGCCCTTTACCTTCCACAGTCCCACTGTTTTTACACAAACAGGCCTTTGTATGACATATAAATGCACTAATACATTACACTTCTCCATATACTGACAGGGATTCCACACATAAATTTTCTTTTTGTTTTGAGACAGGGTTTCACTATATAACTCTGGCTGTTCTGAAACTCAGTATGTAGACCAAGCTGGCCTGGAACTCAAGAGATTTGCGTGCGTCTGCATCCCAGTGCTAGGATTAAAGGCATGTGCCACTACAGCCAACCTAATTATCTGAAATTTTCTAATTTAAGATTCCTCTTCAGAGCCGGGCGGTGGTGGCGCACGCCTTTAATCCCAGCACTCGGGAGGCAGAGGCAGGTGGATTTCTGAGTTCGAGGCCAGTCTGGTCTACAAAGTGACTTCCAGGACAGCCAAGGCTATACAGAGAAAGCCTGTCTTGAAAAACCAAAAAAAAAAAAAAAAAGATTCTCTATGCTCCAAAAACAAATAACAATTTAGCAAGGATGTAGAATATAGGTTAAAATACCCAGCAGCTGTATTTTTATGTTTGGAATTAAGAGCTAAGAACCATTTGTTTCCATCCCATAATCAGCCACCAAACCCAGACACTACTGCATGTACCAGCAAGATTTTGTTGAAAGGACCCTGATATAGCTGTCTCGTGTGAGGCTACGCCAGTGCCTGGCAAATACAGAAGTGGATGCTCACAGTCATCTATTGGATGGATCACAGGGCCCCCAATGGAGGAGCCAGAGAAAGTACCCAAGGAGCTGAAGGGGTCTGCAGCCCTATAGGTGGAACAACAATATGAATTAACCAGTACCCCCAGAGCTCGTGTCTTTAGCTGCATATGTAGCAGAAGATGGCCTAGTCGGCCATCATTGGGAAAAGAGGCCCCTTGGTCTTGCTAACTTTATATGCCCCAGTACAGGGGAACGCCAGGGCCAAGAAGTGGGAGTGGGCGAGTAGGGGAGCAGGGCGGGGGATGGGGGGAGAGGTTATAGGGAACTATCGGGATAGCATTTGAAATGTAAAAAAAGAAATATCTAATAAAAAAAGAACCATTTGTTTGTTTAAGATTTATGTATTTTATACATATACACATATATAGATAGTACACTGTCACTATCTTCAGACACACCAGAAGAGGGTATCAGATCCCATTACAGATGACTGTGAGCCACCATGTGGTTGCTAGGAATTGAACTTAGGACCTCTGGAAGGGCAGTCAGTGCTTCTAACCACTGAGCCATCTCTCCAGGCCCCTAGGAACTGTTTTTAAATACTATTTATAGCAGCAAAATAGTAATATACTTAAATATAAATCTAACAAGTTAGCATACAACATTAGCATGCTGAAAATTACAAAGCACCAATGAAGGAAACCAAACAGTCACATTCAAGAACTGAAATACAGTGTAGTAGGACTAGCAGTTCTCCCCAAACTGGTTTTAACAGTAACAATGCAATCCCCATTACAGCCTAGCAGAATACCAAGTCTATTCTGAAACCTACAGGAAAGGGGAAAGGAATACAAGGACAAAAACAAAACAGCAAAGGAAACAGAACAAAGGTGAGAATTTATGCTGCCTGGGCCAGTGAGATGGCTCAGTGGGTAAAAAGGTGCCTGTGACCAAGTCTGATGACCATAACTGATCATGGAAGGAAAGAACAAACTCTTGGAAGCAATCCTATGACATCGCTTGTGTACCATGGTATGCACATTCCTGAACACACACACGCACGCACGCACCCACACACGCACACACATACGCACACACATACGTACATGTGCGCGTGCGCAGGAGACAGAGACAAGCACCAGACACTAGCACATTCAAACACCCATTTGCACAAACTAACACCCACAAACATGTCACCCCACGTAAAACTTCACTAAAATGGATAATAGGTCTAAATGTCAAGTTACTGAACTTCCAGGCAGAAACATAAGAGATCTTTGTGACCTTGGATAGAGCAGAATTCTCAGGAATGATATCAGAAGGGCAGTACATCACTTCTAGCCCTTCTGGCTTAGACCAAGTACAAACATAACCCATTTTTTAAAATGTTATTATACTTCATCAAAGTTTTAAATAATTGCTCTACAAAGATAGTCAAGAAAAAAATTGCGGGCTGGTGAGATGGCTCAGTGGGTAAGAGCACACGACTGCTCTTCCAAAGGTCTGAAGTTCAAATCCCAGCAACCACATGGTGGCTCAAAACCACCCGTAATGAGATCTGACTCCCTCTTCCGGAATGTCTGAAGACAGCTACGGCGTACTTACATATAATAAATAAATAAATAAATAAATAAATAAATAAATCTTTTAAAAAAATGCAGCACACTACTGTTATACCAAACAGGTGGTATCTATATCATGCAACAAACTTTGTGCTGAAGTGGAGAGTGACTCTCACTACCGCTGAGAACAGAAAACCACATAAGGAAAAAAAAAGTTTAGCCCTATAAAGTTGAGCATATTCTCCACATATGACCGAGTAACCAGACTCTTGACTCCCAGGCATTCATGCAAATGAAATGAATACCCATGTACACACAAATGCTTTCTGTAAACACTTACAGCAGTTTTGTTTGTGAATCCCTAAAACAAACAATTACCCATCAAAACATGAAAGGGTAAACCTGCTTGCTGAGAACATCACCAAGAGAACACAGACTAAATTGTAAAATCATATGAGGTTGGACAGACTACTTAGTGTGTCTTAATAGTTTTGCAGAAGCCGGGCAGTGGTGGTGCACACCTTTAATCCCAGTAGTTGGGAGGCAGAGGCAGGTGGATTTCTGAGTTCAAGGCCAGCCTGGTCTACAGAGTGAGTTCCAGGAGAGCCAGGGCTACCAGAAGATCTGATGACCTCTTCTGGTTTCCACTGGCACCAAGCACACACATAGCACACATACATGCATTCAGACAAAAAACACTCATACACATGAAGTAAGTCTTAAAAAAAAATTAAAAAAAAAAATAGAAAAGAAAAAAAAGAAAAAAAGAATTAAAACATACCACATTCCCAGAATGGAGGATGCCTACTAACAAGGGCAACCTGGGTAAGCAGCCTTCCTCCTTGGAAAGAACAGGTTAAGCCCTCTCAACCTATACACTCTGTGGCCTTTGTTTCAATAACTTATGAAGACTGTCACAGCCATGATAGACAAAAATTAGGTTCTTTTCCAGTTTGGCCAAACTGTAAGCAAATGTGCTTCGCTTAACCAATTTCTGCTTCCTAACATCTTTTGGAATATAAGAACCTGTGATGACACGTTATGGACCCAAGTATCAGAAAGCAGTAACAGTATTCAGCAATCAGAAAAAAAACACAGGCTGACCAGAAAGATGATGATCCATGATTCTAGTACACCCCACCCTGGAAAAGTCACACACTTAAAACACTGGAGAGGACTCATTAGAGGACAGGAAAGGCTATCCCAAAGAGTGCAGGAGGACTTTTTTTTTTTTTTTAAGTTGTGCTGAGAAGTAGACAATGCTTTGGTTTATCAACATCCATATAATTATAGACCATTATCAACATTCATATAATTATAGACCAAAGAAAGTGAATGCTACTGAATGTTAAGCAAACAAAACCAAACAAGTACTTAAAGTGCCATGTAACTGACTGGTTAAAATTTAATCTTTTGATGATTAGTTTAAGTGTTTCTGTTTTAGGGATTCACAAATAAAACGGGTGTAATTGTTTACAGAGAGCATTCCGTGTATACATGGGCATTATTTCATTTGCGTGAATACCTGAGCGCCAAGAGTCTGATGGGTCATATATGGAGAGTATGCTCAACTTTACAGGAGAGGGCTAAATGAAGGAATGTAACAACAGAAGTGGTTAGCCAGTAAATGCAGAAGAAATATGGGAAACAGAAACCCTATTTTGGAACTGGGGGGTTGGGGAGGAGCAGGAGCTCAAGGTCTTCTAAGTCTACATAGTGAGTTTGAGACCAGTCTAGGTTACTTAAGATCCAGTCTTTAGGACTGGCAAGATGGCTCAGCGGGTAAGAGCACTGACTGCTCTTCCAAAGGTCCTGAGTTCAAATCCCAGCAACCACATGGTGGCTCACAACCACCCATAATGAGATCTGACACCCTCTTCTGGTGTGTCTAAAGTCAGCTACAGTGTACTTATATATAAAAATAAATAAATCTTTAAAAATAAAAAGACCTAGTCTTTAAATTAAAAAAAAAGGAAGTCTTAGTGATTCACAACTATAATCCCACCAGCACTTGCAAGAATGGTAGGAGAACTATTCTAAGTTTGAGATCTGCCTGAGCTACAGAATAAGTTCCAAGTCAGCCTGGGGTAGAGTAGAAAGATAAGAGAATCTCAAGGAGAGCGACAGGGAGGGAATCTACTTGAGGTCTAACTGGTAGTAACTGACTCAGAGCAACTCATCAATAGATGCTTGAAATAGTAGGTAAAAGATTATTACATTTGAAGACATTTATGTAATTTATATCATCATTTACAGAACGAAAATTAATGTATACAGAACAGGCCAGGTGGACACCACCTCAGATGCTTCAAATTAACATCACCAGTCAGGAGACTAGGCAATACCATGGCCTGGTGGCATGATACATTGAGACAGACACACTTTCATTTCTATGAAAGGATTACTTTACTTGAACATGATACTAGGGTATATCAGACAATCTCATAGAGTAGAACATCCCACAAAGCACAGCACAGGTCACACAGCAAAGCTGACTTTAGTAGAAGCTGTGAGAAGTTGTGTTTTTCTTCACAATGTAACTAGTCTGTATGCTTCAGAAACAACCATCACAAAAGACCAAAAAACCCCAGCTTAAAGAAAGCCAGAGAGGCATGACAAGGAAGGAATATGGGTATCTTGAACCAGGTCCACAACTAGTGGGAAAACTGCAAAGGACTAGGTCCTGCAGAATCTAAATCTCAACTGCCAATCACATAGCAGTACCAGGTTACTGTGGCATTACCTGATGTGCCTGTATCTAGTAGTGGAAACCTTTTAGAGATAGGGGTCTTGATACCATATGGCACTGCATAATCATGAGAATGAAATGCAAATGAGCAAAAGCTAATGGCAGTCAGTCAGAAAAGGCACAGAGGCTTCATGTAATACTATATCAGCTTTCATGTTTGAAATTATATTAAAAGCAAAAACAAAAACATCATGGAGGACAAAACTGTTTTCAGAAGCCAGCACACTCCAAAGCTAACATGTATATGAACCCCAGCTTCATGAATGCATTCTTGCCTTCACTAAGAAATTTCAGTTCTAAGGATCTATAGGTGATTCACACCTATATTTTCTCCAGCTAAGAAAAAAAATCCTATTATGTCTTTTCACTTGTTCTGTTTTGCACTGTTTTCAAAATACAGTTAAGACACGAGAAATAACAAACATTAAACACAGCACACAAGGAACCCTAAGCATACAGTAACAGGACTTTGAATATTAGAGGACATGCACACTACAAGCTACCACCACATTGCAGGTCACAGAAAACAATGCAGTAAGGTCTGTGTGGTCATTCACTCATGCAACTGAATTTCAGAACTGTATATGCAGAAAGACTTTTATTGTTCAAAATAAGGAATGGGCTCTGGAAAAAAAATGCCGAAGAGCAAATAGTAAATTGAAAGTTAAAATATCTGGATGAAAGAAACGTTTGGGATGAGACTACAATTTAGAACCATCAAAAAGTACCTGAAACGGTTGCTGCTGGGATGAAAAAGCAGCAGAAACATTTGGCGGAAGCTGGGTTGCTATAGCAACGGGAGTCCCAGTCTGCCCATCCTTGCCTGTCACAACCTTTACCTGAGAGAAATATTTTGAGAAAAAAAGGTAACAATTTTTAAGACTGCTCAAAATTATTAGAATTTCATTGCTGACAGCTCACTAACTTAGGTGCTTAAAAATGAAATGTTTTTGCTTCAAATCCTATAAAGGGACACTGAGCTGACTGACAGGTTCATATTATAACAATCTAACAGCTGCCAATCTTCAGCACTCCAGTTGAAATCATAGACAACATTTTAGATTCTTCAACTTCCAAATGTAAAATGGAGTGGCACTCAGGTATCAGTGTCCCACAGGTGGCTTCTTGAAAGATCTGCACTGCTATAACATTCTATAGCCTACCACATGGGTCACACAGCAAAGCTGACTTTAGTAGAAGCTGTGAGAAGTTGTATTTTTCTTCACAAGTGCAGAGGAGGAGGCTCAGCTTACAGACAACATTGGTAAAAGACACAAAGAGTACTCAGTTCCACTGTTCTATGGTACTAGTAGTAGTCCTCAAAATCACTGAGACCTTCTGAATAACAAAAACGGTCCAGCCTAGGTCCAGTGTTGAAGAAGACACAGATGGCTAAGCCACACAGATACATCCACAGATGCTAGTGAGGACTCTGGAGCAAAGGCAAACTTTTGCTCATCAAAAGCAGGCTTCATTGCAAAAGGCTGACAGCAGTTTATTTTAGCTCTATCATAAAACAAAATAAGCTACACCAACATAATAAACACTACACAAGACAAGGCACAAAAGACAGTGCATCACAGTAAAGCATGCCTCAGAGAACTTCACAACTGCTGTGCTGTTAGGGGGACTTACTGTACAGTACTCTAGGAACCCAAAAACTATCTACAACAGCTTTTGTTTCAAGTATCACTCCATAGGTGTCTAAAGTGTGAACTTAAAATATGGCTTCACATTTAAGGCTATATCTAAAACCTAAAAAAAAAAAAAAAAAAATTATAGTTGTTTGATGCTATCTGTACTTTAATTGTGAACATCCCACACAAGATACACCTAGTGACTTAAATCCCTGGCTTAAAAACTTTGTTTTTATGGACAGACCTACATAAACATACAGTGAAACCAGGAAGCCAGGAGAGAAGAGCTAAGCTTCACTGGTCTTGGAGAACCTTTCCTGTAGGTTGCCAGAGGACTGGCAACACTATCTTGTTGGCCAAGGATCATGTATACAGACAGGGGAGAAGCCTAGACAGTATTGGCTGAGCTCTATGCCCAGGATGAGTTTTGGTTGTCAGTGACAACACCTGGTTCTAAAAGGCATCAGTCACAACATAGTCCTTCATCTCCCTCCCCAGACAGCTACACTGAACAGCGCTTCCTCTACATGAAGGAAGAAGGGAAATAAACATTTTACTTCTCTTTAGATTCTGTGACACCCAAACCCTACATTACCCCAAGCTCACACATTTTCAGTCTGCTGTTGCACACCATCTATTTTGCTTTACATAGCCCTTCTAGACTACTGAACTGCTGTTTCTTACCTCATCGTTGATAACTTCAGATTTTCCTTCCTCCTCTTCCTCTTCCTCCTCCTCCTCTTCAATGTCCAAATCATTCTGCCTAAGATACGCTTGTAAAGGGGCATAGTGCTTCTTTTTAAAAGCCAAGAAATCCATCATGTTTCCCTGTAGATGTTGCAAGAAGAACAGTTCAATCAGGTACTCCTTGAAGACTTCCTTGAGTGCCTCCATTTCCTTGTAGTGGTAGTCCAGACACTGCTTCCTCATCTGTGCCATCTCTTGGGAGGCTGGGGGGATCTCCTCCAACTTCTTGGGAACCTTCTTCATTCCTGAGCTTCCCATAGATGTAAGAGGCACACTGGAAAGGCCTGGAGGCATGGTGGTTCTGGAAGGGCTGGTGGGTGGTGGTGGGGATGTCATCCCAAATGCTGAAGGCCCTCCCACGCCAGGAAGCAGCACACCAGGTGTCCTCTCAAATCCCAGAGATCGGTTCATTGGCTGTCCCTGAAGCACCTGCTGCTGTTGCTGTATCAACTGGCCCTGAATAATGCTGCTGATCTGGGGTGGCAGGCTGGCCGTGGTGATGTGGTTTGGGCTGGCCAGAGGTTGAAGTCCAGTGCCTCCTGCAGCTGCAGGGCTCTGAGGCCCTAGATGGTGGATGGTGCCTCCCGACTGTGCATGAGGTTGGGAGAGTCTCCGTTCTCGGACAGTGATGGGAGCTCCTGAATGCTGGAGTTGAACCTGGGCTCCCTGGGCCATCTGAGTCAGGCCTGGTGCCTCCTGAAATACAAAGTGACCACCACTTGATGGACTCAAGCTGATCTGCCTCACAAGCACACTGGCATCCACAAAGCCTCCAGTGGGGCTGTTGCTGCATATGCCCAGCCCAGGACCTGGAGCACCTGCACGCACATTCTGCAGGGTTTGCCCTGGCCCAGGGCTAGGCTGTGTGGGGCTTTGAGTCTGGACCTGCTGCGACATCGGAGAAGTAACTTGAATGTATGATGGAGAGCCATGCTCAAAGCGCCTTTGCTGGGCACCAAACTGAAAACCTGGAGAAGTGGGGTTGGGCAGTGGCAGGGGGGCCAGTGTGATCTGCTGGTTTCCTCCCACAACTGGGCCAACATTCTGCAGTGTGATGTTCACATTCTGCCCGGCCACAGGACTTCTGCTCATCAGCTGCTGTATCTGGTACCCAGGGGATTGGGGTGCAGATGGACTGGCTGATGGAGCGAAAGGCGCTGCAGGAGATGGGGGTAAGTTGGGATGGGCTGGCTGCTCCTCTTCACTCCCAGTGAAGGACCTAGACCTCTGCAGCTGATGTTGGACATTCTGAGGACCACTGCCATGGTGCATTATCACCTCCCTTTTCTATCCAATGTACTGTTCCCCTAAAAAAATCAAAATTAAAATCAAGACATAGGAAGGCAAATACAATCATTTGATTACCACACTTAATACAATTACCACTTAGTAGCCCTGAAAACATACTGAATGTACATTCACACTGGCATCTGATTCGAGCAAGAACACTATTTATTATTTTATATCAAAAAAAGGTGGTCACTTAAACATAACCCATAACCTTCCTTCCATCTCCTTTCCTCCACCCAAGATCCCAAAGGAAAGAAGACTAAGGGAAGAAGGTGCCCTATCCCTTACCATCATAAATAGAAGAAGTTGGTGAATCCCATTAAGAAAAAACTATGGTGCTCGCTTCAGCAGCACATATAGTAAAATTGGAATGATATAGAGAAGATTAGCATGGCCCCTGCGCAAGGATGACACACAAATTCGTGAAGCGTTCCTTATTTTTTCACAACCATCCGCAACAAGATCTGATGCCCTCTTCTGGTATGTCTGAAGACAGCTACAGTGTACTTACATATAATAAATAAAATAAATCTTTAAAAAAAAAAAAAAGAAAAAAAACTATGGTACTACACAACACATTCAACCCAAAGGGGCAGTGGCTACTTTGTCAATGACCCTGTGACATCTGCCACAGTGCCAAAGAACCCCACTCTGATACCTCTTGGGATTCACTAGTTTAGCCAGGCCTTGCATGCCAAACAACTACATCTGCCTCCCAAAAACAGACCAGAGTAGTTACACTGTTGACCCAAAGAAGAAAGCTGCTGGGAAAGAGTGTGTTTCTTTCAAGCAGTGGTCAACACTCTCATCACCTTGGTGAGGAGAGCGCAAGTGCTGATGACTATGTACAACATGGCTCCCAATGAATGGCAGACTTCCTGTAAACATGTATAGCAACAAAGGGATCCTCCCTATGGCATAACCAAAAGGAAAGCCAAGCTGAGATGGTTACAGACAGTGATGAAAGAACAGAAAGGACTCGGGGAGGAAAGGTTTTGGGGAGGAAACAGAAGACAAAGGAGGGAAGCACAATTTGGTGTCAGATCACCAGTGCTGCCTACTTTCTACCATAGTTGACCAAAAACACAGAACATCTTCTTCCTCAGAAGAAACAATGGTGCAAATCCACAGCACTTGACATTTGGCAAACACAGGACAGACAGTGCCCCAAGTCATGGCACCAGAATAAAGACACACCTGCTACCAAGCCTCAGAATCTGAGTTCAATCCCTAAGTCCCATGTAGAAGAAGAGAGTCAAACCCCAAGGTGTCCTCTTACACATACATCAAAGCACATCATACAACCTGTGTGTACACACACACACACACAAATATTTCATTTAAGGGCACATTTTTGCCACCAAGATAAGCAGTAGCCTCATCTCAAGGATACCATTGCTTTTCTCTATCAGAAAACAGGCAGGAAATAAAGAAGCCATGAATTTGAAAAACTTAAAAAATATGCAAGACTTTCAAACCAAAAACATATCATCAAGCTAGGAGTAGTGGCACATACCAGCAACCCAGCCCTCCCAAAGCTGAAGCTTTGGGAGTGCTGCTACAAGTGACTATACAAGGCTACACAGTGACTATACAGCAAGACCCTAAAAAATGTAAGGAGAGGGGGATGAATGAGAATATGAATCACATATACATACATACATACATACACACACACATACATACATACATACATACAGGGAGCTTTGGTTCACATAGTATTTTCAGAACAAGCTATGATTCCTGCAATGGCCTATGAAAAGCTCACCACTAAAGGCTTACAGCACAATGGGAGGTAGTGAAAAGCTGAAGATGGGGATAGATGCAGTAAGTAGGTCACTGACAGTATGGTTTGAGGGTAGGTCTTTTTGGTTTGTTTTTGGTTTTTTTTTTTGTTGTTGTTGTTGTTTTTGTTTTTGATTTTCAAGACAGGGTTTTCCTGGGTAGCCCTGGCTGTCCTGGAACTCACTTGTAGACCAGGTTGGTTTCAAACTCAAGAGCTCGGCCTGCCTTTGTCTCCTGAATGCTGGGATTGACTGTACTAGGGTATGTCTTATTCTCAGTCCCTTCTCGCCTTACTCACCTGCTCCTGATGGCCAATGAGCTGAGCAGCTTTGCTACTCCATACCCTCCCTGCTGCTCTGCCTCGCCACCATCCAGAGACAACAGCCTCATGGGACCACAGGCTGTTGTCTGAAACACCAGCCAAAATCAATCTACTTTCATGATAATTTTTTCAGAGTAACAAAAAGCTAATTAATAAAAGTTTCTAGCACGCCTTTAATCCCAGCACTTGGGAGGCAGAGGATTTCTGAGTTCAAAGCCAGCCTGGTCTACAGAGTGAGTTCCAGGACAGCCAGGGCAACATAGAGAAACCCTGTCTCGAAAAAACAACAAACAAACAACAAAAAAAAGTTTCAAATCTTTTAAATGAGTATTATGGGGGAATTAGCACAAAAACAGAAAGGCATATACAATGATCTCCTTACAAAAACCCCAGTATGTCAAGTCAACAAAATGAAGAAGCAAAAAGAAGCTCCGCCACATACAAGAATTCATAATCTGGATGTGGTGGCCATATCTATGACCCCAGCTATCATGAGATCAGAGCAAAAGGGTTGCAAAGGCAGGGCAGCTCCTAAGAGTGCCCCAGCTCCAGAAACAAAATCAAGTAGAACAGGTCACAAAAACAGGGCAAAGAGATGGGGATAAAAAGTTATGATATACTGAGAAAAATTTAACATGAACACATCAAAATCATATATCAAATAATTAAGCATTTTTATTAGCTATCATTCAGAGTTACACTAAATGTAAAAGACATAAAATAAAAATCCAGAAATGTAATAATCCCTGAAAAGAATTCAATTTTGAAGCCCTCAGAATAATCAAGTTGTAGCTAAAGCAATAGCATGATTTGAAAGGATTTCAAGCTACAGAAATAGCATAGTAGGTAAAGCACTTGCTGCATAAACAAGAGAATTTAAGTTTCAATTCCCAGGACCCATGTAAAAGCAGGACACAATAATCTGTAATCCCTAGGCTCCTACATTGAAACAGGAAAACAAGATAGGAGAACACTCAGGTCACAGGTCACCTAGCCTGGTATATGTAGCTTTGAAGAACCCCTATCTCAAACAAAGTGGAAGGTAAGAGCAAACACTAGAGATTGCCCTCTGACCTCCACACCAGCATCTGCACTAATACACATACATATATATATAACACACACATACAAGAGAGCGCTCACATTATACACACACGCACACACACACACACACACACACACACACACACACAACAAAAAAGCACCGGGAGTGGTGGCGCAAGCCTTTAATCCCAGCACTTGGGAGGCAGAGGCAGGCGGATTTCTGAGTTTGAGGCCAGCCTGGTCTACAAAGTGAGTTCCAGGACAGCCAGGACTACACAGAGAAACCCTGTCTCGAAAAACCAAAAAAATAAAAAATTAAAATAAAAATTAAAAAAAATTTTAAAAAGCATATACAGTTTTAAAATGTTAAATATCAGGGGTAAAGATACTCCTTTAATCCTAGCACTAAGAAGGCAAAGGCAGGTGGATCCCTCTGAGTTCAAGGTCAGCTGGCCTACAGAACAATTTCCAAGCCGTCTAGATATACATGAGACCCTACATCAAAAATGAGTACGTAAAAATAAAAATGTGCCAGGCTGTAGTGGTGCACACCTTTAGTCCCATCACTCGTGAGGCAGAGACAGAAGGAACTCAGTGAGCAGAAAGTCAGTTTGGTCTACAAAGAGAGTTCCAGGACAGTAAGGGCTATACAAAGAGAAAAACAAACAAAAGAAGAATAAAATGTTAAAGATTCAAAAGGGGTTGAAGAGATGGCTCAGGTCATGAACACTGGCTGCTTTTCCAGAGGACCAGGGCTCAATTCCCAGCACCCACATGGCAGCTCACAACTGTTTATAACTTGGGTTCCAGGGTATCCAACACCCTCACATAGACATTCATGTAGGCAAAACATCAATACACATAAAATAAGAATCATTAAGCAAAAGATTAAAAAATGGGCTAAAGATAGAGCTGGGTAGTAGGAGCACTTCTCTACAAGGCCCTGGGAGCAGAGAGTCTCTGAAAGGACATCTGAGTACAGTAGGACAAACGGCTACCACCAGCAGGGCACCACAGAATACACTTGTCAAAGACACTCAAACACTAACCAAGAGTAAACCAAACATCTGCCTAACAGCTTGAGGAGAATGTCCAACTTCACCACTTACATACCCAAGATAAACAAGCCCTAAACCACACAAGTGGCAGACCACTAGCCACTGCTGCAGGGGGTCTGGGAAGCAAGGTGAGGTGGCAAGATTTCAAATGGTCCTCAACCCATAAAACACTGAATGGGAATGAACTCAGAGGGCAGTATGAAAGTGGAAAGGGCTTAGATACCCTATAACCTTTGATGCAGTGACTCTTATTTTCAGAATCTGTTCTAAGAAAAGTGATCTATCAACTTAAATTATTTTCTTTAAAAAAATTGACCTACAGAGCAGAGACTTGGCTCAATGGTTAAAAGTAGTGGCTGCTCCTCCAGAGGACCAAGGTTTAATTCCCAGCATCTACATGGTGGCTCAGAGCCATCTGTAATTCCAGTTCCAAGAAATCTGGTGTCCTCTTCTGGCATCCTCCAGCAATATTCATGCATATGGTATACAGACATAGATGTAAACATACACATAAAATAAAAATAAACCAATCTTGCCGGGCGTGATGGCGCACACCTTTGATCCCAGCACTTGGGAAGCAGAGGCAGGCAGATTTCTGAGTTCAAGGCCAGCCTGGTCTACAAAGTGAGTTCCAGGACAGCCAGGGTTATACAGAGAAACCCTGTCTCAAAAAACCAAAAAAAAAAAAAAAAAAAAAAAGCCCACAATCCCACAATATGATTTAACAGGCAAACCAATCTATCAGCTTGGCAACCCGAGTTCAGTTCCCAGAAACCACATAGCAGGAGAGAACAGATTCCCAAGAGTCACTCACACACACACACACTCACACACACACACACACTCTCACTCTGTCTCTCTCTCATACACACCTGCACCCTGCACTCTCTCACACACACACAATTTTTAAAAAATGAATAAAAACGCTTATCACATAATATAAAAAGGTAAAACATATAACCAAAAACAATGCTCAAGTTCTAAATAAAGAATGTGTAAATAAAATGGGAAAGTACACCACAAAGACTAATTTAGAATCCCCAGAAACCACACAAAAGTCAAGCAGGTGGGGCTGGAGAAATGGTAAGTGGTTTAGAGCATTTGTTGCTTTTGCAGAGGACCTGGGTTCAATTCCTAGCACCTATCATTGCAGCTTACAAAAGTCTCTAATGTTTATGCAATCTGTATGTATGTATACACACACACAGAGAAATACATTTCTCAGGACAGGATTTCTCTATGTAGCCTTGGCTGTCCTAGACCTCACTTTGTGGACCAAGCTGGGCTGGAACTCAGAGATCCACCTGCTTCTCCTTCCCAAGTGCTGAGATAAAAGGCATGCGCCCTACCACCTGGCAGTCTCTAATTTTAATTCCAGCAAATCTGACACCCTCTCTTTCCTCTTCAGGCACTGCACACACATAGTACATAGACATACAGAAGACACATTTTTAAAAAGTCAGGCAGGTGTGGCAGCCTCCTGTAATCCCAGCACTTGAATCAAAAAAAAAAACAAAAAAAAAAAAACAAAAAAAAAACAAAAAAACCCTGAACAAGATGGCTAGCTACAGTGGGCTATATACTGAGATGTATCCCAGACCTCAAATATAAGTATATATGTAAAACTGCTAAGTATATCTAAAACTGCTTTCCAAGGGCTGGAGAGGTGGCTCCATGGTTAAGAGCACCAGCTGCTCTTCAACAGGAAATAGGTTCCATTCCTAGCACATGTTACATGCAGCTTAAAACTGTCTTTCACTCCAGTCTAAAGAAATCTAACAAGCTCTTCAGGCCTCCTCAGATACTACACAGAGGTTCACAGACATACATACAGGCAAAACACCTATACACATTATAATTTCTTTAATGAAAAATAAAGTGCTTTCCCATAATAAGGTGCAGACACCCCAAAAGACAGCACAGGACACCAACATCAAAATGTAAAAACTCAAAAAAAAAAAAAAATAATGTTTTTTAGAACAGGGTTTCTCTGTGTAACTCTGGTTGTCCCTGGAACTAGCTCTGTAGACCAGGCTAGCCTCAAACCCAAAATTTACCTGCCTTTGGAAGAGCTGGAATTAAAGGCAGCACCACCACTGGCAGGTTGTGTTTCTAATTTTAACTCAGTTTTTGTAGTTTTTATGAAAGACAGTGTAACCATGTAGCCCAGGCTGACCTAAAATCTACTATGTATCTGAGGTTGGCCTCAAACTCACAATTCTCCTGTCTCAGCTTTCTGAGTGTAGTTATTAGATGACAACTTGGCCTGCTTTTGTTCTTGTTCATCTGTTCATGGAAGTGAGGAGGGTGGAAGGGAGGGAGGGAGGAAGAAGGGAAGACAAGAGAACAGGCCTGGATCTTGGAGTGATCCTTCTAGTGCAACTTCCTAAATACTGTACTAGAGACATATCAGCTTTTTAAAACTGATATATCCTTTGTGCATGTTCATGGGTGGAGTGGGCCTGTGATATAGTCATCATATCACCTCTGTGCTGAGAATCCTCTGAAATGCATGACAGACTTGCACACCAGTTGCCCCAGCTCTTCCAACCTGCCTGAATCTTGGTATCAATCACTCAACTAATCTACCTTCAGCTTCTGACATCTACTTTATTCCATGTACAAATAAGATCACATGGTGCTTGGCTTTCTGTATATGGTCTAATGCTCAAGTTTGAGTACTACAGTCTCCTGTTCAACACCTGTTAACCCGAGATGCTTATCAAGTACTGTATTACAACAATAAGAGTAACACAGAAAACTGACACCAAGAAGTCCTTGCAGTTATTATCTGATCAAGTGATTCACAGGTCTTTGGAACTGAGTAGAGGAAAGAGGAAAGTATGGAGAGGTAAGCTGAAGAAGCCCTGCACTGCTGTGTTACCAACTTTTTTTTTTTTTTTTTGGTTTTTCGAGACAGGGTTTCTCTGTATAGCCCTGGCTGTCCTGGAACTCACTTTGTAGACCAGGTTGGCCTCAAACTCAGAAATCTGCCTGCCTCTGCCTCCCGAGTGCTGGGATTAAAGGCGTGCGCCACCACGCCTGGCTTGTGTTACCAACTCTTAATGGGGCAATCCTGTGGACATGTAGAAGAACAAAATGTCAACAGAAATGTTGACAGTAAAGACTACACATGACGTTTTAAGTGGGAACAAAGTCTGTCAGAGCTGGACTAGAGGACATTCCTGTTACATTTTGGCAAAGAATCTATGTTCTGCCTGTGTTCTGAAATTTTGAGGCCGACTTCAAAAGTAAAATACTAATTAATATGGCAGAAAAAAATTTCAAAACACTAACATTCAAGGTATAGCGAGGCTTCTGTTGGCTGCCGTTAGCTAGGTTTACAGCGGGGACTCAGAGCAGATATGCACTTGGGTGAGGGAGAATGAGTACACTTACAGCTACAGGACAGAGTGCAAGGCTGCAGTAACTACTGAAGAGATTACACTGACACAAGAGGAAAGGTACCCTAAAGGCAAGACGTTATGAGTGTGGGCTGGAGAGATGGTTCAGCTCTCACTGAGGACCAAGTTTGATTCCCATACCCACAACTCCAGTAACTCTAGTTCCAGGTAAATGTGATGCCTCGTCTCCATAGGTACTTGCATACATACACAACTTTAAAATAATAAAAATAAATCCTAAAATAAAAACTTCATTAATGTTTCCATAATATAAAAATATAAACTCATTTGAAAACCTCTCTTCTTTTCTTTTTCAAGACATGGTTTTGCAGTGGGAATTTTGGTTTCTTTAAAAACCCAGTTATGTTACATGAATATGTTTTTGTTTTAATCCCAGGTGTGGGATAAGAAGCTATTTCACAGCAGATGATTATGATTTGCCAGTTTACTAGCAAGGGCATGATTTTTGCCAGCTGGGATTCACAGCTATGAGGTTTACCTTAATTCTGGGGTCCGTGTTCTGGAGAGGGTATAAATGGGAGAGCTACCAGAGGGCCTGTATTGCTGTTTGGAGATATACTGATAACAAAGAGTGGACTTGCCCCTAGGAGCCCAAGTCCCTTATCAGCAGGAGTATCTAAAGAGGTCTATGCCACCTTTCCCCTCTAACCATCTTTCTCTCCTACCTACTGTTGGGGGGCTGGAAGGGATAAGGTGGAATAAGGGTTGGGAGAGAAGTAGAGATATAAGAACCCAATAAAGTAGCCCAAACAAGTACACCAAATAGGGTTTCTCAGTGTAGCTCTGGCTGTCCTGAAAGTCCACCTGTAAAACAGGCTGGCCTCAATCTTAGAGATCCACCTGCTTCTGCCTCCCAAGTGCTGGGATTAAAGGCCTACACCACCAAGAATGTTAAATGCAGAAATGGTGGTACATACATGTAGTCTAAGTACGTGGAGCAAAAGCAGTAGTGCCACAAATGGGAGGTTAGCCTGGTCCATACAGCAAGTTCCAGATCAGCTAGACTCTGTTAGTAAACAGACAGTCTCTGAAGAACCTAATCAGGGCATGTAAACAAAGGCATACAATGGATATATCTGGTAGCACAACTTGGCATTACCCATGCACGGTTTTGCAGGCATGCAAAAGTATGGTAAGAGTTAAGGGTCAAAGAGGCTTGATCCAAGGTTCCAGAAAATAAGCGGACAAAAGAAGCAATGTATAGCATGCAAAGTCAGATTTATGTTAAGAACCTGAGATTCCTTCATGAAGCTGTGAAAGGTAAACCTGAGTTGCAAAAGCAATTCTAGGATCTTGAAGATACCCAAGCTGCAGGCACCACCAAATGGAGCTGGCCCAAGAAGGAGTCCACATGTGCTGCATGTAAAGGCTGACCAAACCTGTTGAAACCCACATGGTAAAAGTCCAGATGCTAGGGCTGGAGAGATGGCTCAGCGGTTAAGAGCACTGACTGCTCTTACAAAAGTCCTGAGTTCAAATTCCAGCAACCACATGGTGGCTCACAACCACCTGTAATGAGATCTGATGCCCTCTTCTGGTGTGTCTGAAGACAGCTACAGTGTACTTAGATATAATAAATCTTTGGGCCGGAGCAAACGGGGTGGCTGGAGCAAGCAGGGGCAGAGCAAGCAGAGGTCCTGAATTCAATTCCCAGCAACCACATGATGGCTCACAACTATCTGTACAGCCACAGTGTACTCATATACATAAAAATAAATAAAAAACTCCATATGCTAAATATGAAACTACAGGTTTGGTATTTGCTCTGCTGAGCTTCAGTCTTGTTTCAGTCTGGTATTTCTTAGCTATCTTCCTATTCTTCCATTTTAGAACAGCAATGTTTTTACTGTGTGTATATTTGGAAGTACTTAACTTTATTTATTTATTTATTTATTTATTTATTTTTGGTTTTTTGAGACAGGGTTTCTCTGTGTAGCCCTGGCTGTCCTGGAACTCACTTTGTAGATCAGGCTGGCCTCGAACTTAGAAATCCTCCTGCTTCTGCCTCCCAAGTGTTGGAATTAAAGGCATGTGCCACCACTGCCTGGCTTATTTTTTTATTTTTAACAAGAGTTCACAGCTATGAGTTTGCCTTAAGTCTCAAAATACTCTTTGAACTTTTAAACAGTACTGGGATGGCTAAAACCATGGGGATGTGTATAGCTGGAGAATATATCCTGCATCATAAAATGTCCTAAGTCTATGGGACCAAAGACAGAATGTTATAAATATTAAAATGCCTTCCACACCCATGTGTTTAATAAACATCTGGTCTCCAACTGGTAACACTGTTTTAGGAGATTTTGGGATCTTCAGGAGATATTACCTAGCTAGCAGAAGTAGATTGCTGAGTAGACCTTGAAGGTGGTACCTCCACTTCTAACTACATCCCAAGCTCTGTGCTCTCTTAAGTTACTTCTGATTATTTCCTTACAGCACTGTATAATGGCTTATTTCACTTTACAAACGGTCTCTAAACTCCTCATTCTCCTTATAACTGAATCATCCACTGGGGTATATGCATACAGACACCACATCCTTTCCCACTCAGTCCCAGATGACCACCTAAGTTGATTCTGTATCTTGGATATTGTGATCAGTGCTGAAAGAAACAAGGTTGTGCATGTGTCTCTTCTGTATACTGACTACATTTCCCTTGGATATATACCTAAGAATGGGATTGCTCAGTCAAAAAAGTAGCTTCACTTTTTAGTATTTTTGGTTTCTCCCATTCTGGATCCACTTTAGCACTATTAATTTACATTCCAACTATATATCACAGGCTCGCCAACATGTTACTGTCTTTTGTTAACTGTCAGTTTAACTGGGATGAGATAACATCTAACTATGATTTTAATTTACATGCCCCAGTAATCCATTTAACTCAGTTTAAATTCTAACTTTATTTTTATATATTTCCTTCAAGACATGACTTCACTATGTAGCACCTGGCTAGCCTCAAACTCATAGAGATGAACCTGTTTCTGCTTCCCAAGCATGGACCACAGTGTCCTGATAAATTCTAATTTTAGTTCAACCTCTACAAGACACACACACACACACACTCCCTGAAAGCCAGAACATGTGGAATTGGTACTTAGAGAAATGGCCACAGAAAATCATGAAGGGAAAGGCTTACCTGACCAGTGAACTGTTTTATCACAACTCCCACTGGCCCACCACACAGAGCAGGTTTTGGGGTTAGCACTTGCTATGGCCAGTATTGCTTAACTGGTCTCCATCTTATATAAAAGACAACTCAATGAGAGCCAGAACCCAACTGGGGCTCAACCTCCAAAGCAGAACAGTGGCAGCTACACTAAAAGGTCTTCTATCACCCAATCACTGAGGTCTAGCTTCTCTCCTCCTCCCCGACAAAGAACCCTCACATTTCAAAATTCTTCCTTCAACCTGAGACCCACGTTCAAGAACACTTTCCATACCCAAATAATTCATTTGAAAGACACCAAAAACTAACACCCTTTACTAAGGGTGTTAAAACATCAAATGTTTAAGAATAAGGGGTATGGATAACTCAGTGGTTAAGTGCTTGCTTTGCATGTGGAGGAACTTGAATTTGATCCCCAGTTCCACACACATTAACAAAAATTAAACATATCAAAAATGAAGCGTTCAGCCAAGTAGGGCAGCACATACCTGTCTATAATGGAAGTACTCAGAAGGCAGAGGCAAGAGGATCACAGGTTCAAGTTGAGGATAGGTCTACATAGTTCAAGGCCACCTATGGCTCACCAACCAAAAAAATAAATAAATACAAATAAAAAAGATAATGCTTCTACTTGTTTGCTAACAGCCTCAAGAAACTCATGGACAGGGGCTAATAAAAAGATGGCTCAGCAGTTAAGAGCACTGCCTGCTCGTCTAGAAGGCATGGGTTTAATTCCCACCACCAACATGGTGACTTACAATCCTCTGTAACTCCAGTTCCAGGGTATCTGATTCCCTCTTCTGGCCTCTGTGGGCATCAGGCACCCAAGTGGCACAGAGATATACATGTAGGCAAAACACCTATACACACAAAATAAAAAAAAAAAACAGGGTTGAAGAAACAGCCCAGGAGTCAAGAGCATATGTGCTCTTCAAGAGGATCTGAGTTTGAATCCCAACACCCATGCTGGGTAGCTCATAACCACCAGAAGATCAGACACCCTCCTGTCTCGTCAGGCACACAAGGCAGACAGAGACATACACACACAGAATATAAACATATACAAACACATCACACACACACATACACATACACACACACACACACACACATTTTTTTTTTTAATTTTATGGACAGCCAGAACAAAGCCTTCAGAAACAGGGGCGCCTAATCACTGGAGAGGCGATGACCAAAAGGCTAAGTAAAGATGCTACAGAAAATGGAGGAAATGGTGACTGAGAGCACACAAAAAATTCCCTCCCACCCAGGAATACAAGGCAGCTGAGAGCTGAAAGAGTTAACTGGAGGGGAAGATTAACCCAAGGAAAGGTTACTATGTAGTTGTAAATAAGGTGGCCAGAAAACAACAGACAGCCATTCTGAGGAATGCTATGTTATGACCTTGAGTGGGCCACAAAGAGCAACCCAACACAGAAGCCAAAACACCAGTAAATGCCTCACAGGGACAACAGTATCAACAACATTATGAGGCAGTTATTGTACTGTTGGATGATCATGGTACCTACACAACTTAAAACAGTTTCATTAGATAATGCCAAACGTTTTTTTAAAGTTAGAAGAATACAATAAAAGGAAATAATGACACTTTCGATATTAGGCTATCTTGAGATTTTAAACATTTGGTGGGGAGGAAGATGTGGAGTAGACCTTCAATCCTTTAGTACTCAGGTGGCAGAGGCAGGTAGATCTCTTTTGAGTTCGAGGTCAGCCTGTTTCAGGACAGCCAGAACTACTCAGTGAGACCATGTGTTTTTTGTTTTTTTGGGTTTTTTAAAATATATAAATAAATTAAGGGGGTTAGAGGGGGCTGGGCACTGCAGCAGGAACCAGCACTCCCAGATACGCAAGAGACTGAGGTAGGAAGATAACCTGAGGCCAGGATCTGAGGCCAGCCTGGGACACAAAGATTCCTCTCAATGGCAAGTAAATAAAAACAGCCAGGCATGATGTCTCACACCTGCAAACCCAGTATCAAGGTGGAGGCATCTGGATTGCTAAGAATTACAGACCAGCTTGGACTACTTAATGAGTCTAGTCCAGGCTGATTCGGACTTCCATGAGACTTTTTGTCTCAGAAAACCTAAATACGTAAAAAGAAGATTTAAAGTTAACATGTGGTTTGCCTTGTGGCCATCCAAATTGTATAATTCATATTCATTCATTCATTTTCTCTCTCTCTCTCTCTCACACACACACACACACACACACACACACACACACACCCAGGTACAAGAATCGCGGATCTTCGTGAGCTCAAGGCCAGCCTGGTCTAAATGGCGAGTTAAAAGGCCAGCCAAGGCTCCAGGGTAAGACCCTGACTTAAAATGGAAAAGCGAAACAAAACCAAAACCGAAACAAAACAAGGACCGTTTTTGCCACACGTATAATCGAGAGCACAAGTGACAAGTGCCAGGGATGAGCGCAACCCCCAATTCCAAGTCGCGGTGCTCCAGGATACTGGACCTAGGGACAGACCTGCGGAGACAGCGGCTCGGCGGCTGATGGTACACCTCCGAGCCCCGGCCCGGGGAGCTCTGCCAGATCCCCGGCGTCCTTCCCGCTCTGTCTCCGCTCAAGGCTCTACGTCGCGAAAGGAAGCCCCGCGCGCCGCGGACCAACGGTGCCGCGGGCGTTAAGAGCCCCGCCTTCCCGAGCGCTCGGAAACGGCCGCGCGCCTGCCCAGAAAGAACGGCGCACTCGAGAGCGCTGACCAGAGAAGGGCCTTGCTGAGGCCGGACCACGCGCCGAGCCACCGACCGGTCCCCTCTCAGCGCCGCCCGGCCCCTCGGCCCCGCCCGCCCACGACAAAGCGCCGCCGCGGCCTGGGCCCGCCGCGACGCCAGCAGCAGCAGCACCGCTAAACACAACCGCTCGGCACGCCGCCGTTGCCGCCTACCACCCACCGTCCCGCCTCTCACCCGCTGACGCTATCCCGTTCGCTTGCACCGCGAGCAAAAGCCGCGCTCCGCCGCGTCAGGACAGCCGGGAGGCTCGAGCGCGCCGCAGCCGCTCGGCACATCCGGGTCCACGGGCACAGGAAGTAGCAGCGCCGGTGCTACGGCGCGCGGCGAGGGACTAACGGTACCTATCCTGTAGGGCCGCTCGCAGCCGCGCGGGGTCGCCTGAAGCTGAGGCGCTGCTGACGGCGGAGGCAGGACCGAAGCGGCTTCTTAAGCAGGCGGTTAGGGGCGGAGCTGTATGCAGGAGGTGCGTTGGGCGGAGTTTGGAGAGCGGAGAGCCACCTCAGGGCCGCCTCCGAAAGGCCTCATCCGTACGAGGCGGGACCGCTTCGGACAGGACGAGGGGAGTCGGCGCACGCGCAGGGAAGGGCTGGGGGGGCTGAGGCGGTGCACGCGGGCTGGGGCGTGGCCTCATGGGTACAAGGCGGAGCCTCAGGCCTCGGGGAAGTTCCGGTAGACTCGGGAAGGGGCGTGGCCTCGTCAGTTGGGGGCGGACCCCGAGTTTCACTCAGTTACGCCACCTGGCGACTCGCTCCAGCGGGGGAGGCTGTTTAGGAAAGCTCGAGCGGACCTGATCGCATCCTCTGGGTGTGCTCCGCCTCCGTGGGAAATAGGGGACTAGCCCTATGAACAAAAAGGCGCCTGAGGCGCAGTGAGCAGAAGTCTGAAAATACATCCAGCATCATTAGACATCACAGAAATGCAAAAGAAACCACGACCCAAGAGGAGGTAAGATTGTAGTACGAGTTTGAAAAAGATTTTATATATATATTTTTTGTTGTTGTTGTTTTGTTTTGTTGTTTTGTTTTGTTTTGAGACAGGGTTTCTCGGTGCAGCCCTAGCTGTCCTGGAACTCACTCTGCAGACCAGGCTGGCCTCAAACTCAGAAATCCACCTGCCTCTGCCTCCCAAATGCTGGGATTAAATAAAGGCATGCACCACCACTGCCCAACAAAAGATTATAATTTTAAAAACACTATAAAAAAAAGGAAGAAATTAACTGAGCTTCGTGGCACAAGCTTGTAATTCAGTGGATCTCAGCCTATGGGTCACATATAAGATATCCGGCATGTCAGATATTTATTTCCATTACAACTTATAGCAGTAGCAAAATTACAGTTATGAAGTACCAATGAAATATGGTTGGGGGTCACCACAACATAAGGAGCTGTATTAAAGAGTCACAGCATCAGAATGTTTGAGAACCACTGCTATAATCCCAGAACTTGAGGCTGAAGCAGCAAGATCTGGGGTTCATGCTGGCTTCATCCATTCATCATGTTTGAGGCTGTCCTGGAATACATGAGACCCCATCTCAAAATAAAAAACAGGAGGGAAATGTGTTAGGAAGGAGCCAGTGGAAGTTGTAGGGAATAAGGGGAAATGAAGAGAAGGTGGATATGACCAAAACATACATGCATGAAACTCTAAAATAAAGGATCTTTTTAAAAGCTCAAGATAGGGGTTGGTGAAATGGATCAGCAGTTAAGAGCACGGACTGCTCCTCCAGAGGTCCTGAGTTTAATTCCCAGCAACCACAGGGTGGCTCACAACCATCTGTAATGTGACCCAATGCTCTTCTGGTGTGTCTGAAGATAGCTACAGTGTACTCATATACATGAAATAAACAAATCTTTAAAAAAAAAAAAAAAAGTCCAGGATAACTGGAAAGTTGGCTTAGCCATGAGAGGACCTGAATTCAGTTCTCGGAACCCACATCAGGTGGTTCACAACCATTTGTAATTAGCTCCAGATCTGACAACCTCTTCTGGCTTCCACAGGCATTCACATATACACATGACACACACACATACACATGACATACACACAAACACACACACACATTATAATTTTTAGAAACTTACAAGGGTTTCTGAGCACTGCTGCTTTTGCAAAAAAAAAAAATGAGGTTCCTAGCACCCACATTAGGGAGCTTACATGTACACACACTCACACACATACTTTTTTAAAAAAGATTTTATTTGTTTAATTAGGAGTGTGCACGTGTGTCTAAGTGTGGGATATGCATACATGAACGAGTGTCCTCAGAGGCCAGAAAAGAGGGCTGAGTCCTCTAGAGCTAGAATTATAGGTGGGTATAACCTGCACAGCACGGGTGTTGAGAACTGAACTTGGGCCCTCTGTAAGACCAGCAGGCACTTGTAACTGCTAAGCCATCCCACTAACCGCCAAAATAAATTGTCTATAAGTGTTTTGCCTGCCTGAATGCAGCCTGTTGGATCATCTGGAACTGGAGTTACAGATTGTATGGAGCCACTATATTGCTGCTGGAAAGCAAACCCAACTTCTCTGCAAAAAAAAAAAAAAAAAAGGAATACCCATTTTGAGGACATGACCCCTCCCTGCCTCACGGAGCTGTTACTCCTCTAAAACTGCTTGCTCGCCATTCCGAACAAACCAAAAATGCAGGTCATGGGATGAAGCCATCTGTGTAGGTCTAAGGGCCCCATAACACTGACTATGCTAGAGATCTGAGAATGCCTTCACCCATAAAAGGCGAGAGAGGTCTGGGAGGAGTACACTGTGGACTGAAAGGGCATTCCAAACCTAGTGCTGAGTAAGTGGCCGTGGCTGTCCAGGGATGAGGGATACATGGTTAGCACATAAGAAAGGAGACCCAGTGCCGGGCGTGGTGGCGCACGCCTTTAATCCCAGCACTCGGGAGGCAGAGGCAGGCGGATTTCTAAGTTCGAGGCCAGCCTGGCCTACAAAGTAAGTTCCAGGACAGCCAGGGCCATACAGAGAAACCCTGTCTCGAAAAACCAAAAAAAAAAAAAAAAAAAAAAAAGGAGACCCAGAAGGAGGTGAAGAATACTAGGGCATAAAGGTGGGGGCTGCTGACGCACGGTCCCCCTTGAGGTCTCCCAAGAATAGGCAGCATGAAATCACCAGTGTAGCCACTTCAGAGAAAACCGGGATGGTCTCAAAGGACAGGTCCGGATGGAAGGAAGAGAGTATCAGCAGCAGCCGGGAGCAGACTGCTAGTGGCTACATCTACTGCCTGCCCAGCCAACCACACCCCGTGCTGACCTTCTGTGCCTACCCCTCAGCTATCCCGAACACAGCAGTGTTGCACTCATCTCACAGCCAGAAAAGGAAAATAGGCAAAGAATAATTCACTAAGCAAAACATATTTAATAGGAAAAAAAAAATCACTTTTTTTAAAAAGTGCCCTTTCATGCTAAGGTGTATACACACGATGCATGGGCTAAAGTCGGCAGCTGATTCCTGGGATGAGAATTTAATATCCTGAGGTTATGAAGCCAGGCTACATCCACAAGCCAGCCCCCGAATTCTTGGCTCCCCCCCGTCCTGAGTGACAGGCAGGTGCAGAGATTCCAGCCTCAGCACACACAGCAGTGGCAGGATCTACAGTTTCAGTCAGTGTCTCCATCCCCTTCACTGCCCTCCAGGGAACTGGGGACCTGTAGGAAAGGGCAAACAGGAAAAGGACCATGAGACCTAACCTGGAAGCACTCCCATGTGTGGGCCTTGGGAAAAATGAAGGAATCCTGGGTACAGTGCCAAGTGCTTGTTGCTGAGCAAAAGCACTGGTGGGGCACACTCCTTTAATCCCAGCACTTGGGAGGCAGGGGCAGGAGGATTTCTGAGTTCGAGGCCAGCCTGGTCTACAAAGTGAGTTCCAGGACAGCCAGGGCTACACAGAGAAAACCTATCTTGGGAAAAAAAAAAAAAGTACTCTACTAGAGGAATAGGAACAGACTGAAGCTGACCAAGCAGGCCCAAGCAGCCTATGCCTTTAGAGGTAACCAGATACACTGCTCAGCAGCTGGAAGCCCCATGCCAGCCCATGAGTAAACCTTGCCTAGGGGTGGGGTAGGAGCAGGAGGTAGCCCACCCCTCCAGGGACTGTATGGCTTTGGGGATTCTCTGCGACTCAGCTCCTACCCAGCTAATATGTGCGCATATGCACACCGTGAACACTCGAGACCAAAGTCCTTCCTACCTTGGCACCTGTGTCAGCCGCTCCAAGTGCAGTGCCACTGAAGTTGTGGATCGGCAAAGTATTGAGCCACTGGGCCATGGACCGCTCATCCCGCTCAGTGCTGACAATGGTAGGGTAAATGTACTGCTCCTTGAAAGCAGTCACCTTCCCTTCCTCCTGCGTCCAGTCCAGGGGCTCATGCAGCCCGTCACCGCCAAAGCGTTGATTGTACTTTTCAAAGTGAACCCTCTCCAGGACTAAGCCAAGCCCGGGTGCCTTGGGCACATCCACCTTCTCCTCTCCCCAGCTGCGCTCCAGGACACTCTCAGGGGCATAACCCTTCACAATGGCTACCACCAGGCCAACCATCTTCCGGATCTGGTGCATCATGAAGCTCTGGCCCTTCACCTTGATCACAGCAAACTCCAGGCCCTCACGTACGAAGGGCTCTTCGCAGTACATCTCCAGAATGTAGCGGCGCGCACTGGGCTCTCTTGGGCCCTTCTGCGAGGTGAAGTTATGGAAGTTATGGGTGCCTTTGTAGCAGGCCAGAAGGCGGTTGACCTGCTGCAGGGTCTCTGCACTCAGGCGATAGCTCTCGTCCTGTACATCCCGGTCCTTGTGAGCAAAGGCAAAGGTGGGCAGCATGTAGCAGTAGGTCCTGGCGTCACACTTGTTCTTGGAGTTGAACCCGCCTGTGACCCTCTTCAATCCTGGGGGACAGGATGTAGGAAACCCAGGTGAGCAGAAACACCTCGAAGGTGGGACATCCTGACACTGTGGTTCTGGTGCCACCTGCCCCAACAGGCACCCAGCCCGATTCCAAACGCATGCTCATAACCACTGCTGATGAGAAAAGTACCCACATACTATTAGAACAGTACAGCCAAAGGCCATGGAAGTTCTCTCTCAGCTAGCCAGTCCTGAGGAGCAACACTGAACCTTCACAGCACCCCGCTGAGAACCTGCTTGGCCAGAGCAAGCACAGCCTCTGTCCATATGAGAGCACTCAGGTGGTCACACAGGGAAGCTTACCCAGAATCCGAATGTGGGATGGAAGGTGGCTGTTGATCTTGTCCAGAATGTCATCAATCAGCCACACCTTTAGGGATACCACCTGCCCTGCTGCAGACACACCCTGCAAAGAAAACAGAGCAGAGAGGACGGGTAAGTTAGGGGCCTCATCCTCCAACACAACCCTCACACCCTGGTCCTAAAGTGGAAGAGGGGGGTGCTTTTGGGAATGGGTCTCCATATGTGACCCTAGCTGGCCTGGAACGAACTCATGTACACCAAAGTAACCTCCAACTTGCAACCGTCTTGCCACAATCCCTCCTTCCCTGCTGGGATGACAAGTGTTATTAAGGCCCAGTGTTCCACTTCTTGTTGTAAGATGGAGTCCAGCTATATATTGAAGGTTAGCCTTGAACTCTGTAGCCCCAGGCTATCTTCAAACTTGGAGTTCTCCCAAGTTCTGTGACACTTGCCCCACCATGCCTAGCTGTGCTATGGAATATCTGTTATCACCCTGATAACAGGAGGCTCCTTCAGAGGTGAATCCAATCATAAAGACCTACCAATGAGGGCCCAGCCATATGGTTCTATATGTCCCAGGCCTGGGAATGTAATGTATCTGCTCAAGATGTAACCCCCAAGATGTAGCCACCATCAACTAGAAATTGAGTCCAGGATGAATACCCATGTAAATCAGAGACAGTGGGACTTGTTCGTATGATCTGAAGTACAAAAGCTAGGCCATCAGTCACAAGCCATGTGGCAATATGCCTATCATGTAAGTATACAACACTGTCAAAGACTTCAGACCTGGGCAGGAGAGATGGCCGAGTATGTGTTAACACTGCCCCACAAGCCTGTGGATCCTTGAAACCCATGGAGGACTGACAGCCTCTCAGACACACTCATACTCTCACACAATAAGGATGATGGAAGAGTGAAGACAGTTCCCACTGGTAGGTGCTCATACTGACTGAGTGTTGCAGTGAACACACCTTGGTTGTGTAGATAAATGATAGACTGTTAGGATTAGCCTTACCCAGTGGAAGAGGAAGCCAGTGTACAGGCAAAAGCAGGCAGAGGTCCTCAAAGGCTACGGGGACAGACAGAAGAAATGCCAGAGGCTGGGGACACCAGTACAAACCGCTGCACTGTAGGCTACTGTTCATTGTGTTCTTTTTCTTTTCTTTTTTTTTTAAAAGCTTTATTTATTATGTATACAGCAGGCCAGAAGAGGACACCAGATCTAATTATAGGTGGTTGTGAGCCACACCATGTGGTTACTGAGAATTGAACTCAGGACCTCTGAAAGAGCAGTCAGTGCTCTTAACCTCTGAACCATCTCTCCAGCCCTTAGGCTGTTTCTCTGGGACCTAGAACTTCCATCACTATGAGACCTGCCTTGTTTAGAACCAAAACAGCCCTCCGTGGTCTCTGCCCAGAACCTGTGGCATTCCAGACGAGCATGTAGCCCTGGCTGTCCTCGAACTCAGAAATCCGCCTGCCTCTGCCTCCCCAGTGCTGGGATTAAAGGCTTGCGCCACCACCACCACCACCACCACCACCCAGCAAGTCATCTCTCTCTCTCTCTCTCCCTCTCTCTCTCTCTACCTCTATCTCTCTCTCTCTTGGATCTCATGGAGATGGAGTTATGGGAGGTGTAAGCCGCAGGATGTGGGTGTTCATAACTGAACTCTAATCCTCCGAAGAGTAGTAATTGTTCTTAACTGCCGAATCCTCTCTCCAACCCAATAAGTCATCTCTCTCTCTCTCTCTCTCTCTCTTTCTCTCTCTTTTCAGAACTATCCAAGGAAAGCAAAGGCCAGTGAAGACAGGGTCCTGTGCGGCCCACTCCTGGCCCTCCGTACAACAAAACAATACGTCCCTTCCCTCGAATACTGGCATGACAGACAAGTGCCACCAACTCAGCCAACCTAAGCTCTTTTTTTTTTCTAAGTAAAACAGAATACACACCATGCCACTACTATCAAAATTGCTATCATGACTCAACAGTCATGACCACCTGGCTAGGATCCCTTCTGACAGGTGGACCCTGAGACCATGGGACAGTAGAAGCCGCAGGCAAGTAGGACACATACCTTGTCTGTTCGAGCACACCGCTGGAAGGACATCTTCCTCATATCTGTGCCATGGTTTTCAGGGATACAACCTGCCTGGACTAAGGCCGATACCAAGTCATCTTCGATGGTCCTGAACTGGGAGGACCCCAGATTCCTCTAAAGAAAAAAGGGGATAACCTGTTTTCATGAGCTCTCAGGACAGATGCACTCCAGAAAGCTGACCATCACTTCTGCAACCAGCTCCAGCGTTGTGCCTCTCAGCCTTCCCTAACCCTATGTTTATGGTGTCCTTGACCCCGTGAGGTCAGACACCACGTCAGCATCCCACCAATCCTCACAATAGAGACTAGGTCCAAGACTCTCAGGGAAAAACCTTCCCACGTGGATAGCAGGGCATGTGAACACTTCAACCACGCTCCCTGGCTGAGACAGTCTTTTCATAGCCTGCTCTACCCATTGTGTCCCGTTGCCACAGACGAAGTCAGGAACACTTCCCAAGCGACATAAAAAGACCAGAACAAAAAGTGAACACAAGCCTCACTTAGCAACGTGAGACGGGCATCTCTGTCATACCTCAAGTGGGTAAAGAGAGATAAACAGGATATTTACTGAGAAAAGAGAGCCTTTAAAAAAAACAAAAAACTCGCACTGTCAGAACCACTCCCCAAAAGCAGACCAGTCGCCCCAGAAGCAGTGCAGTCTGCGCTTCCTCAGGAATGCCACAGCCTAGGCCACGTGAAAGCCCTGTCCAGCCCGAAGGCACGCTGAGTTTCACTGCTGAAGCCTATGTGTTTCTCACTGGAGAGGGACAAAGCCTGACTGTAGCCCAGACTATCCTTGAACTTGGCAATCCTCCTGCAGCAACTTCCCGGATGCCAGGAAGACCGGCTATGCAGCACCATCCCAGTCGGGCTACATGACACCGCTGTCATTCATTCTCAAAGTCACCATAATGTCTGGTCAGACTCCGTTCCGGAGCCACTGTTCTGGTTGGACACCTCACAGCAACGAACTCCACCCTGTGGCTCAAGATCAAGGTTTTAAAAAGTGGGGAAAGTGACCAGAGAGACGGCTCAGCAGTTAAGAGCACTGGCAGCTCTTCTAGAGGACTGGACTTGATTCTCAGCACCCAGATGGCAGCTCACAAATGCCTGTCACTCCAGCCCCAGGGGATGGTACACCCTCTCCTGGCCTGTGAGCAGAACGTGCACACAGCACACAGACAAGCAGGCAGGCAAACCACCCATATACACCGAAGAAATTAAAAGGTTCAAATTTGTCTTAGAGAAAATTACAAATTCAAACAATGGAGTTGAAGGGGTTTGCAACCCCATAGGAAGAACAATATTAGCCAACCAGACCTCCTGGAGCTCCCAGGGACTAAGCCATCAACCAAGGAGTACACATGTCTCCAGCTGCATATGTAGCAGAGGGTGGCCTTGTCAGACATTAATGAGAAGAAAGGTCCTCGGTCCTATGAAGGCTAGATAGATGCTCCAGTCCAGTGTAGGGGAATCGAGGGCAGGGAGGTGGGAGTGGGATGGGTGGAGGAACACCCTCATAGAAGCAGGGGGGATGGGATAGGGGTTTCCGGGAGTGGGGAAAACAGGGAAAGGGGATAACATTTGAAATGTAAATAAAATATCCAATTTTTTTTTTAAAAGGAAATGTCAACAGCAGAGGTGACAAGAATGAACAAGATTCTACCCACACTGGGGGTGGGAAGGATGCTTTCATAAGAGAGAGAACCTAGCTTGCCCCTGGCCCCTCAGGATGCTGAACAGGTAGCACCTGGCAGCAATCTGGTCCCCACATTCAGTAAATCTGCCCATGTCACACAGTTCCCCAGGTACTGTGCAGGCAGCACCCTAACAATGAAGACTCACTGCTCCCAAGGTCACATGTGAATCAGCTCCCATAGTGGAAGAAAACCACCCAAACCTCTTACGGAGGATTCTGTGGATTTTTGGTTTTTGTTTTGCTTGTTTTTGTTTTTTTTTTTACTGTTTCCTGGGATGGGCCTGGCTCTGAGTAGCATCAGGGAACCAAGGGCTGCCTCAGGTAGGGGCTTCTAGCCGCAGCCCTCCTCACCTGCATGCCGTGGTAGCCCTTGCCCGAGTAGGCCATGAGCAGCACAATTTTTCGCTTTGGCAGCTTGCGTGGGGGCTCTTCATCCTCGCCGCCCTTGACCCTCTTTGCAGGATGCTCCGTCTCCTCCCAGACCCAGCCACCTCGGCCCTTCCTGTCCGGTTGGTGTGAGGCCAGCGCTGGTGGCACCTTGTTTCCAGCCATAGGCGGCAGGCTGAGAAAAACAGGCATGAGTGACCAAGGTGGTAAAAGCGGTTTAAAAAAAAAAAAAAAAAAAACAGAACCCTGCTCTGCCTGCCTCAGCGGTCTCTGAAAGACCTTGCCCAAAGACAAACCAACCAGCCTGGTTCATCAATGACAAGAGTGACTGAGGTTGGACAACAGCGGCAACTCGGGCGGAGTTTGAACTGGACACACAGGGAGGCAGTGCTCTGGCGGGGCAGTACAAGGCAGCGATGGAAACAAGACACAGGTAAGCAAGGAGAGGCAGACAGCTCAGGACAGTCTTGGGTTCTCAGTACAGAGGTCTCAGTACAGAGGTCGCGGAAGTCTTTACCCGGGCACGCGCGGGCCTGGGCGCGCCGTCCACCGTCCCCAGTTTCTCAGCAGTGCGGCCCACAGGCGGGGGAAGCCCATGCGCTGCGGGGTGGCGGGCACCGACCCCGGACCTCAGCGATCCCCTCCGAACTCTGCAGCCCCGAAATCCCTGCCCTGTCTTCCAGATGTCTTGGCTCTGACCCTGCGGCGCCCCAGATCCTAGGCTGACCTGTGACCCCCGCAGCCCCTGCCCACCCCCATCCAACACCACCACCCCGTCCTTAGAGATCGCGCAGCCGGCGCGCTCGAGGAGGGAGGAAAGTCCCGCCGGACCCACTCACGGCGCCGCGGAACCCCCGAAGCTGACCACGTGCACGAAGGCGGAAGCGGGCAACGTTGGAAGGCGGCCGAAGGCGGACAAAAGTCTTTCTGGGACGCGCCTAGCGGGGTGGACCCAGTGGGTGGGGCTTCCCACCAGGATCCAAGCCAGTCTAGATGCCGTTTTCCAGAGAGGGGAAAGGCTCTACGTCGGCGTGGCTTGAAAAGTGAAACAACCTCATTAAAATGTGCAGGTTAGGAATGCACCAGGGAGCCACTCAGCAGGTAATAACTGCAGATGCATAGATAGTCCCAGCACCGACTCAGTGCTACTGAGCAGGCCCTTGCCTGGCCCATGGCACCAACCCTGGCATTGGGAGGTCACAGATGCTCTCGCAGTTACACCACTGGCTTTGTGGTGTGTGGACCATCAAGTTTCCCAGCATTTGTTATTTCCAGAAGCTGCTCCAATTTCCGGACGCTGTTGTGTTTAATGACATAAAACCTTCTCATTATGTAGCCCTGACCCGCCTGGAAATCTCTCTCGTATATATCCTCCCAGATGCTGGGATTAAAGGTGTGTACCACCATACACAGCTCCTGTCCTCCAACTTTTGGCAACCCTCCAGCCTCAGCCTCCCAAGAGCTGGGATTACAAATGTGAGTCACCACATCTGACTTCACACGTTACTCTTATTTTTCTAATTTTGCCAAAGAGTGATGCACAAACAACATGAAACCTGGACATGCAGCCATGGGCACCTAAGCCCCAGTTCCTTCTCTGTGACTTCATTCCCCCCATTTTCAGGCTGTCTGATTCACCCTGAGCATTCTCACCTTTGAGAATGTATGTACCTTTGTCACTCTTCCAGAGATGAGGAGTTTTGCCAATCCCTGCTTCCATCCTTGCAGCCGCTCGTCCTTCCTACACCCATCTGGCTGACCCGGGATACTCCCCTGCTCAGACTCTTGGCTTCATTAGGTTTAAAGCCACACACGGAGACTTGGGGAACTGGGCTGGACACTTCTGAGGACCATGACTTGAGGTGACCACAGCTTGAAATGGGATAGGGAGCCTCATGTGTATGCAGGGGGAAAAACATAATCCAAGGGGACTAGGGACCAGTGCAAAGGCCCAGGGGCAGCAGTGTGCCACAGTGTGGCCAACCTAGCTCAGAACCTGCTCCTTCCTATAGGTAGAGTAATAGGGGCCAGCATTGACACTTCTGGAGTCTACAGTTAGGGAAACCACAGGGATGTCTGGTAACAGAAAGTAGTAGAAACAAAACCAGGAATCAGTAGCCTTATGGGTCTTGGCTGTGATCCCTATTCAATTGGGATCCCACTGGGCGTTGGGAGGCAAAGCCTCACAAAGGGACCTGGGGAAGAAGGGCTAACAGGAAGAAGGAACTGCCTGTGCTGAAGACTTCCAGATAGTTCACTCCACCCTGGTTCCGCACGTACTGGGGAAGGGCCCCCACGGAAAGTCCTTCCACCCCAGTATCTCTTCCTTCACCTTGCTACAGAAAGCCTTGATGTGTGTGTCTGCTGTCTAGGTGTGGCCTCTCCCTTTGATATGAGCGTGTCATGGAAGCAACCATGCAGGTCCCTAGATGTGGGAGGCATGAAGGTCTTTGTGCTCACAGATAAATACTAGCAGAATCCAGAAAGTTAAACACGCATGGTTATTCCTTCAAGGGAAGGAAATGCAAACCCTGTTTTCTGCCCAGAAGGCTGAGTCACCTTTGTGCTGTAAAAGTGCTACAGACATTTCTGGCACTGCACCTTTCTCCAGACCCCTGTCGTAAATTTGTTTTTCTCCATCAATCTATAGAACCTATCAGTATAGACTTTACAGAGTTTCAATGTAGTCATGTCCTATCTGTATTTAGCTCCCTTTGTTACTCAAGGAGCTTTATGTATGCATTGTTGTACATGTGGATTTGCGTCAATTACCACCAGAATTATTTTCATCAAACTGTGCCATGCTTGTACATGCCTAAAAGAAACCACGTGTTGTCAGACTCCAGAAGTTCAAACCAACAATGGCTACTGAGTTCTGTAGAACTGAACCGCCTCCTTGCCTCACAGTCACTCTGATCACTGTTCAGGTCGCAGGGAACCTTGTACCTCAACCAGTCAGCCAGGTCCACTCCAGGACTCCACTATGTATCCACCCCAGCACAGTCATATGAACATAGATGTTCAATATTTTCTAAAGAAATCCCAGGGTCAGGGTTCAAGAGAATGATCAGGCCGAACGGGAGTTACAAGACAGCACTCAGTTCTGTACTGCAGTGACAGTGGCACATCACTGTTCAAGTATCCTGGTTTGTCTGGGTGTGGTGGCGCGGGTGTCAGGTTAGTAATGGGGAGGCTGTGGCAGAACAATCAAAAGTTCAAAGCCAGCATAAATTTCACCAGATTCTGTCTCATAGAAAGGGACAGCGAAATGCCTCATCACAGGGACCAGAGTTCAGACCTCAGCGCACACATCAGATCATAAAAATCTCTTAACTTCAGCACAGAGGGATGCAACAGCCTCTCCTGACTTTCTCCAGTGCCTGCACCTAAGTGCACAGACACACACACATACAAAATAGTTAAGGGTCTACAGATATAGCACAATAGTGAAACACTCGCATAGCACGTGAGGCTCTTGGTCTACTGTAGCACCAAACCCAAAGATGCTAACAAGAATTATCAGCTGCAAGAAGGAAAAACAGGACCTCCCCATGTCTCTCTATAAACCTAAAACTGCTCCAGGCGTGGTAACACCATGCCTGCATTCCATGCACTGGGCAGGGTGTGGCAGGATTGGGAGTTCAAAGCCAACCACAGCTAGTGAGTTAAACTATCTGGCAGGCTCTGACTGCTCTCCCAAGGGTCATGCATGAATTCAATTCTCAGCAACCACACGGTGGCTTACAAGCGTCTGTAATGGGATCTGAAGTCCTCGTGCGGTGGGTGTGTCCGAAGACAGTTACAGTGTATTTACTATATATAAAATAAATAAAACCTTTTAACCACTGACACCTGAAACAATGTCTCAACAGGGCATAAAAATAAAACATGGACTCCATGAACATGTGATATCTTGGATTAGTTTACTATGATATATAGGTATTACTATACCTAATAATTTTTATCCTGCGAAGATAATACAGATGTAAGATGAAAGCATTACATCTAGATGTTTGCTTGGGATACCAATGCCAGAGCAAGCAAAGGGAACCACAGGCAGATCAAGGAAGTTTTCTGAGAAAAACAAAAAACCCAAATGTGTGTAGCATAGGCAAAGTAAAACCAGGCACAGTGATATACATCTGTGATTCCAACACCTAAAAGCAGGATTGGTTGTTGAACATAGCATGTTTGCAGCCTGCCTAGACTATAGAGAGCCTGACTTAAGGGGCTGGAGAGCACAGAGGATTGGAACAAATAAAGCATACAGAGTGGCCAATGGTTTATAGAAGATTAGTGCTGGGAAACTGCACCTCAGAGCATACTTGCTAAAGTTTAGAATAAAATGACAAGTGAAGCCAGGTGCAATGGGGTGCCCGACAGTCCCTGCTATGAAGTCTGAGGCAGAGAACAGAAGATCATCTGAGCCTAGGAATCAAAGACCCTGTCTCTCAAAATGGGGAAGGTTCATTATCAATGATGCTCCACTCTAGGGGGCCTGGAGAATTGCCCCACCCTCTCTGGATCCTCACCTGACCCAGTGGGAACTGTTGTTTCCTGGGTGATACAATGAACCCACCCAGCTATCCCTGGATCAAACTGAGGCTTGCTTCCGGTGCTGAGCAAGCCACCACACCACCGGCACCGTGAAGTACTACTGGACTCAATCTGGCTGGGGGACACAGGCAACCTGCCCAGACAGACCTGAAGGCACACCCGGCTCCTGGAGGGACAGTGGCACCCCAGGATGAAATTGACACCACATAAATAATTCCAATTTTTATTTTCTTAAACTGATATGACACAGTGAAACACAAAAGGGGGAGACTCACAAAATTCATCTTAAAATTGACAGGCCTGAGCACTGCTTTCATGAGCAGGTTTGGCTCATACCACACACAGCCAGCCACACACACACACAGCCACCCAGGAGCCTTTCAGGAACCAGGTGGTGGGTCAGGAATCCCTGCACTAGCCTCCCTGGTGGCTCTGGGTTCCAGTTGGCCACAAAGCAATAAATACAACATGTTACATGCAAGGGAGGTCATAGGGTGACTAAGGAAGAGACTGGTCTTAGAGATCTGCTTTCTTGTACAACTCTTGTACAACCAAGCACAGTGGCAATATTTCAAGTATTGCAAAGAAAAACGTGTGTGTGTGTGTGTGTGTGTGGCCTATAACTCTGAAACCCCACATCAGCTTGTGGACACTCAGATACTTTCAAGTATGCATGAACAGAGCCGTGACAAAGGACTGGCAGGTCAGGGAGGCTGGGAAGGTATTAGCATGTGTCCACCCTGGAGCCTGGAAGACGAGCTTCAGCACAGATCCTGAAGGCCACCAAGCACAGGAGCCAGACTGACAGGAAAGCTCCACAGGGGACATGTTTGCATATGTTATTCTTCACCCACACCTCCACTGCACAGGGAGGACGGCACCTGGGCACTGCCTTTTCTGCCGCCCTTCCAGGGAAAGTTAATAGAGATAGCCAGCAGCACACTCGCTCTGGCACATGCTACAGCCTCAGCCACACAGCGGGCACCGTCTCCTACAAGGACAACATCCAGTGTGATACCTGGCCTGCCCTGCCTCCGCCCTTTCAATCCTTAAACATCTGAAGTTTCCTTTTATGAACAAAAACTGAGTTGGGAGGGTGGAGACACATCTTAGGAGTAAAGTGTGGAAGTTGAGGAGTTTTAACAAGCATGGGTGGTGCTTCACACAATGAACTGTCTGTCCCTAATGAACATTTAAACGTGAGGACTATCTCTCCCTCAGGAGGCAAGCCTGTTGCTTTCCTCCAAAGACCAGACACAGGAGGAGGTGAACACTGGGCTTTTTATACACAAAGATGTGGTCTGCATCTATACAGCGTCTTGGAGGACGAAAGCCAGGAACAGGAGGCAGGTTCCCAGCAGTCTGCACTGCTGGCTAGGTTCTCCAGTCTCTGTATGCATAAAGTGCTCCGGTGACTTACAAAGCTGGGTAAGTAGTCTCAGAGGGAGAAGTTCCTAGAGAGAACAGGGGGCCAGAAGACCATACCCTTTTTTCTTGGACAAGCAATGGGGCAAGTGAACTGTGAGGAAAAGCTTGCTTTGGCTTGGAGTCAGCAACGGTCTCAGGCCCTTGCCTGACACAGGGCTGCCATGGGCTCTTCAGGTGGCAGGTGCCACTTCTCGGCACCATACCTGCTTGCCAGGGAGCCAGCTAGGAAGAATATGTTCAGAAACTCCTGTCCCAGTGGGCAAGGGACCCCTGGCACTCTGATGTCTACCTGCCAGCAGAGACTGGCAGTCTAGGAAGCAAGAGTTGCACCAGTCTGCACAGGTCCACTGTGGAGCATCCCTGCTGGAGTTGGCTGGCAGCAGTCTCAGCACCATCGGATCTGATCAGTGTTGAGGACAGTCTGCCAGGTCTCAGACCCTACCCTGCAGGTTGGCAGCAGGTAGTCAGGCATAGACACCACTCAGCAGGGCCGAGAGTCTCCTCTCAATGCACAGCTTGCCTGTGGAGGAGAGAGCATGAGACAGGGAGGCCACACCTACCACCCCCACTTAAGCTCCGGAAAGGCACTCACATTTGGCAATGTTCTCAATGTCTGCCTGGTCCGTGAGAGTGTGCTGCAACCCCTCCAGCAATAGCAGGGCTTTGTGATATCTCGGTACACAGCCCTCTCGGTGCTGGAACATCTCATCAAGGGCAGCTGATTGTACCTACAGGCAACAGCAAAGCTGGGCAGGGCTGGGGCACGACAGGGGGCCTGACTGCTCAGCATACTGCGGATTTGCCCAACTTCACTTGTAGTTGTGTTGTGAACACAAAAGGTCTACGGAATTAGCTACAGATGCTCATCCACATGGCCTGCCTGCACAGTGGGCACTGTGTTGTCTGCTTGGTCTGTACACAACCCCTCCTCCAGGGGGAGCAAAGGGGAAATGCTTGCAGAGTGCTAAGCAACCACCCAGTGCCATTCCTACCACTGTGGCCGACAATGAAACGGATCAATAAATGGATCACAGCCAACTCAGAAAGGAAGAGATGAGGGAGGCCAACTTAAACTTCCACTGGCAGACATGTTCCTCATGTGAGGAACATTTGAATTATGTATGTCAAAGCAGAAACCTCAGACCCACAAACAGGGTGTACTCCTCACACAGAGGCTTTCCATGTTAGCTGAGGAAACTGAACTTCAGGGTCAAGTTCAGGATGCTACCTGAGCTGCACAGTGGGTCAGTATATGTTAGGAACCAGGGAGCCTCTGCTGCTTGCTGGGGAGAACATCACACTTAACTTCAGAGCCCTGGCCCCTGGGACCTAGAAACAACATCCCTAAGCCCTGCCACACACGGCACAGACCGTACCATTTGCACAGCATGGCTGAGGATGAGCCGCTCTGCAGTGACACCATGGATCCCGTCCAGCAGCCGTTGTTTGTCCAGAAAGAAGCGCTGAAGTCGCAAGCTGAGGCCCTGGCAGGATACCACGCTGGCCTTGTACAGCTCATTTAGTCTGCGTACCACTAGGGTGGAAGTGTCAGTCACCTCAGGTCCCCACAGACCCTCATGGGAAAGCATGCAGGCAGAAGAGCATGTTCCAGCTGCATGCACAGGAGCTATAACCCCCACCAGCCACAGCAGGATCAACATCAGTCTCCAGGAGCTCTGTCCTGGGTATTATGTCCTCCATAGACTTACTCTGTGCTCTGAGCATAGGGCCAGGCCTGTGTACCCAACTCAGCAGTAGTCTGCTCCCTGACATGGCCTGGGTCCCCGCATATGGCCTTACCCTCCCGCCTCAGGCTTGCTCACTCTTACCCAGCATCACCTCCCTGAGCCAAGCCCACTTCCTCACCCTGCTTCACAGTAGATGAAAGGCAGAGTTTGCCAGCTCGAATCTGGTCAATGGCAGTCTGTAGGCCTGAGGACAGCAGCTCAGCCACCTTCAAGTACAGAACCAGTTGCTCTGCAAAGCTAGAGAGAAACAGGTCAGCCCCAAGTCAAAGGGGGAAGTGCCCAATAGCCCTCTTCCCCACCCCCCAGGCAATACCTACCCCCACTCTCGGCTCAACTGACTGATCTGGTCAGCCACCACACTTTCCTGGAGCTGGTACTCAGGGCCACCGGCGGCCTCACTGGCACTTCCCTTCAGGGCTGCAATCTCCAGAACTTGCTGTGCAAACGCTAGTGTGAAGCGCAGACTGTGTAGGGTTTCCGTGTGCTCTTGCTGAGAAGGCAATAAAGGTCAGAGCCTGGGACTCCCAAGTGTATACAGCAGGGCTGAAAGGTTCATCTGCCAAAGGGGCACCGCTTGCCCACCCCCACCCCCAAGTACTAAGCAGGCAAGTCACATGGGAGCACCCATGCTTGTCACCTCCCCACAAGCCTCACCTCCATGAGGGTCTCCTCTGGGAGGTCAGGAGCCTCGAAGGTCACAGCCCCCTCCAAGTTGGCAGCAAGGGGGTCAGCAAGGCTACAGCAGTGGCCTGGGGCAGAAAGCTCCGGGGCCTCTCCACAGGCCCCAGGCACTAAGTGGCGGGCAGAGGAGGAGCCAGTAGAGCCCAGGGAGCTGGAAGAGCCCACTGTAGGTAGATGGCTGGTAAGGGACAGGCACTCTGAACTCATCTCTGGAGTTCAGATATGCTTCAGTTCACACACCTCCTTACCCTCCTGCTTCACTAAGGAACACATCCTAGCACCTCCAGGTCTCCATCTTGGAGCCCTCTAGCTCCCCCCACCCCCTTTGCCTCCCTAGAGATGGCGTGTGCAGAAGGAGGTGGTCTAGGAAGAAAAGGCAACCACTAACAATAACTGGGAAGTGGCAGGAGCACAGGCTGGCCTTCCAGGGGCGCTGGACATAGAGACTAGTATCTCGATTACCATCCCTGCTCTATAGACATGCCAGAAATGCCATATACTCTATGGTCTATGGTCTCCTGTGTTACACAACAGGAAACTGCCCTCAAAAATCCCCGCCCTGTGTGCTGCTTTTCCTTGGCACAGATCTTACCTGAGAACATTCTGGTACGGGTACTCTGGGGTGGGGTGGCACCACTGGGTGGGGAGCCTACAGTAAATACCACAGGTGCTGGGCTGCTGGCCCCTCCACCACGAGCTCCTGGATGCAGAGTCCCTCCAAAGCCAGCAGAGGGAGCTGAAGAACAAGACAGGCTCAGGGATGGGTTGGGACCAGACTGTCCACAAGTAACCCCACAGACCCCTCACATACCAATCTCCATAGGTTTCTCCTGTAGGCTGTCTGTGCTGCCTGAGTCAGAGGCCTGAGTCCCAAATGCAGCCTTAAGCAGCAGGTCCGTAATGCGGCTGGTGCTGAAGGACCTGAGGTGGCAGTGGGGGGAGGCACTAATGTGGTGGTGGCCTCTGGGCCAGACAGCTGGGGCCCTATTCCTGCACACAACCATTCCTCAGGCCAGGCATAACTAGACTCAGCTTCAGTCATTTAACCGACTTCTCGAATCTCCCAAACAAGGAACCAGGCTGGGGCACAAATGCCCACCACAAATCTCCAACACCTGCCACACTGGGCAGCCAGCAGCACAAGATGAGTTGGGTCAGCAATGGTAGGGAGAACAGCTCCTGAGCAGTCGTCCCACTCCACTTACCGTCCAAAGGGACCCCGGGTGTCTTCAGCGGGCCGAAGGCCAGAGCCCAGCTGCTGGCCATGGAAAGGACTGGCCTCGGAGAGGTCAGGCAGTGTACGGTTCCGAGGTGGTGTCATTACTACCCCCTGCCTAGCCAACAGGGTCAGCAAATTCTGAGAGCTGGGGGTTTTGGGGAAGTCAAAGGAGGGCCCGGCCTAGGAGGGAAAGACAGCACTGAGAAAGTCCCATGGGCTGGGAGACCTCAGAAACTAAAGCACAAGATGGGGTCCACTGAGGAAACCCTTCCCTCCAGACCAGAAGTGAAGACACGTGTACAGGTTCTGAAATCATGAGGCGGTGCTGCTGTCTGGGGCCCCTTTTCCCAAACAGGAAAACTAAGACAAACAGAACTACACAATCTCTTGAGGTGACAAACTCTACTTGTGACACTTTTTGAAATGGAGTCCATGCTAGGCTCAACATTCAGATCCTTCCAAAAGCTGGGCTTACAGGTATAGGCCACCATGCCTAGTCTGAGACATCTTTCCTACCCAAACCAGCCGACAGATACCACTAAATACCTAACACCTAGTGGTACCATGCTACCACAGGGAAGCAGCCACAGCTTAGCAGATAGACATGGGGCCCAGGTTTTCTTCCCAAGGATGAACAGCAGGGCCGGTCGGGGAAGCCAGCAATCCCAGTTCACAAAGGGTGAGAAACCACTAGGGCTTCAGGATCCTACCAGGAACCAGCTCTTCTAATTTTCCTTCCCTAACCCCCTACACAGGGAAGCAACCTGAGGATGAAGCCCAACGGGTAGCCAAACCACAGAAAGACCAGATCCTTTCCCACCCCATAGGCCTCTCAGTCTCTCCTAGAAGCTGTTACCTTGGTAGGAGAGCCTAGGATGGGGGGTAGGGGACTCCGCTGTAGGAAGTCAGGCAGCTTAGGTGAGCCACGCAGTGGCCGGCAAGACTGTAGCCCTGGGCATGGCTGGGGTGCGCTGGTCTGGGGTGGGCTAAAGGTGGCTCCCAGTGGGTCTGTTGGGGGCTTAGGCAGCTTGGGACGCACAACATGGAAGTCGGACAGGTTAGGGGCACTGTGCAGGCGGCAGCCCAGCCCAGTGGTTCTTGGAGAGTGCTCAGGCACAGAGGAACCTGGGGACAGGAATAGGCTGCATTACCACACTCAGGTCCCTCATACAAGCACACTAGAATATGCCCCAACCAAGGCCTCTGTGACAATCATTCTGTGGATCTCTCATTCTGTGAACACAAGTATCCTTGCAGCTACCTCAGAAAGCCTCTATATAACAGGCACAGAAAAGATTAGTAATCTGTCCAAAGCCATACAGCTGTGGGATACAAGGAATTGTGTGGCAGGAGGCGTACAAAAGTTGATGCTAGGCTGTGGCAGTCCTTCCCACTTGATCCCTGACAAAAGGAGGGAGGCCCCATGCAAACAGGTCAGCTATTGCCCCATGCCTGCTCTACAGACACTCAGGTCAGGGACTATGCCACACCTACCGGGTCGTGGTGACCTGCCAACCCGCACATCAGCTCCTTGTGGGGAGGGCACTCTGCTCCAGCTGGGTCGCTCTGGGATGGTTCCCACTGGTAGGAAAAGGGTGGCTAGATCAGACCACAGCAAACAGAGGAAGTTATCATATCTACCCACCCACAGATGGAAAGGGAATGCCTACCAGTTCCCATCCTAAGACCTACTGACCTTGGGGAGAAGGTGTGTAGGGACGGCCACCTCCAAGTGACAGCTTCCTGGCCAGCATGGCTCCATCGGTGTGGGAGGGGGGTGATGGGCTGGCCCGGCCAAAGCCCAGGGGGCTGGTGCTCCCTGACCTTCGGATGGCAGAGGACCTGCAAACAGAGCCAGGGCAGGTGAGAGCTCACCCACATCACTGAGGGCCTCGGGCAGCTTCCCCTGGCCATGCTGGCTTACAGTCACTTCCATCACTAACAGAAGTTGCCTTCTGCAGTTTACATGAAACACTCACCCAACCCTACCAAACACAGCTTGCCAATAATAAGATGTGGGGTTTTTTTTTTCAATTTTTTTTAGATATTTTCTTCATTTACATTTCAAATGCTATCTCAAAAGTCCCCTATACCCTCCTCCCGCCCTGCTCCCCTACCGACTCACTCCCAAATAAGATGCGTTTAATGAGCTCAGAAGCCCTGGGAAGTTACAGGAACTCTCAACCTGTCCACAATGGCTGTCCACAATAGTGTCAGGATTCTCACTAAGGTCAGGGACACTAACCTGGCTGTCTGCTGTTGAGTGGGCGATTGCAGGTTTTGCTCGATGCGCTGGTAATTGTGCACCTGAGTGGGGACAGGAATGGGGACCGAGGCACCGTACCTGTTGCTGGAGAAGGGGCCAGGCCGGCTGTGGAGAGAGAATAGCCATTATAGACAGCACTGGAAGAAGCTCAGACACAGACATTTTGGCAGAATGTCTCAACTTTGGCCAGGACTGAAGGCAGCTGGCTTTCACAACACTGTAATCACCCAAAACTGTACCTGTGTGACCCCTACATAATTGTTGCCTATACTCTAACCTAGCAAAGGTCCTGAAAGCACCTTTGATCAACATTCTCAGTTGATCCCTTCATCAACCCATCCACACTTCCACAGGCCTTCAGTGGGACATCCACACTGCCATGGCCAGATTTGACCAAACACAGGACCTTCCAGATACAACAGATCATGCCAAGAAGGGTGACCATGACCCAGAGTGTGACTGATGCTCACGTATACTTACCCAGAGGGGCTGGGAGAGCTGCTGCAGGTCGGAGAGGGAGAGGGGGTACGGCCGTGGCTCTCTAGGCCAGCAGAGGCCACCAATGAGCTCCTGGTGGCAGAAGGGACAGGTAGACACTTTTAGGTTGATACATGCATTCAGATTCTAAACTCCCTCAACAGGCTTCCCCCCAGCAGCCTTAGTCCTTCCCAAATGGCCTTATTCCCAGCCAAAAAGACTGGACCTGGCAGGATAGCACTGGCTCTCCTAAAAGCCCAACTTATCCCTGAGCAAAGGTAAAGAGGGACTCACTCACCCACTACACAGCAGGCTATCAGGTGGGGGCTTGGCACTGGCTGCCTCAGCAACTAGATCACCTGTGGAAGAAGATGGTATCTGGCCAAGGGGTCCTCTGCTCTCCCTGGCTCACCTGACCTTCTCTCTGGCTCTCCATATTATGTCCAAAGTCCCTCTTCTCACTAGAGCTTGCAGTCAGGCAGTGCAGCTGGATGCTGATAAAGTGCCTTTGTAGGGTCCCAGTGCAAGCAGTCTGCTCTGGGACAGAAGTGAGTGGCAGCCCTTTTCAGCCACCTTTGTATTGTATATATACCACCTGGACCATCCGTGTCCCTTTTTTTATACTCTTGAACCTGAACACAAAGGCTCTCCAGACACACCAGTGAGGGTCAGATTATCCCCAGCAAGCTCAAAGCTCTAGAATCCATTCCAATTGCCCACAGGGAGAGAGGTCTGAACCCAATGCTCACGAATACATAGGCCTCCATGACCATTATTATCATGTGCATGTACCCAGAGCTGTCTGACAAATCCCCTATGCTGAACCCACCCACCCCATGTCCAACAAATACTGTGAGTGGGCCTGACCTGGAAACTGGGCTGGGACCATGACAAAGTCATCTGTGTCACAGGAGTCTTTGCTGCTGCCACCAGAGTCCCGGGAGCCCTGAAGAAAGCCAGCAGCATCGGCTGGGGAGGTAAGGGTCTTCTGTAGCTGTGGCATCTCCCCCAGGGACTGTAGAATGAAACAGGGCCAGTAAACTGAGACCACAGGCAATCAACCTCCCCAGTAGTGGTACAGACCACAGTGGGGCTCAAGCCCATGGTGCTAATCAAGGGAGCTGGGCGTGGAATTTCTCTGCAGCACTTCTGAGCTTTCTTTCAAACATTAAAGAGAAGCTCCTCTTTAGGGGTAGTGTTGGGAGTTTATACACACACTGTTTGGGAACCATTAGCTCCTAGCCATCATGAAAGATCCATGTCTGGGGCACCCTACCTCTCCATTTCTATACAGTAGCAAGTCAGAGGACAGAGGCAGAATCAATTCCTGTGACGACGTTGACACAGCAAGCCAGCACCAACCAGGCACCATACAGAAACACTTCCAGGACCCCTGAGCAACTGACAGTTGTGGGCCAGACGTCTCATAGAATGAGCACCAACATACTGAGCTCCTACTACCAGACACAGACCACAGAACCTGCTCACATTAGCTTATTACCGCCCAACCAGACACTACTGAACAGCTAGAAATTCAAATAAATGGAGCTCAAGTCCCACAGCAAGCTTGCTGAGCATCAATGAGAGGCGATCCCTTCCCTAGTCATAAAGGACAGAAGCTATACAGATCATGCCTGAAGGACCAGAGGCAGCTAGATCTACCTCTGCAAACCCATCACTATGCAGTCCATGGGAGAACCCAAAAAGGCAACTCACCGGTGGAGAGGCCAGGTGGGAGGCAGAGCTGCTGCTGGAGCTGCTGCCAGACCCTGAGCTTGGATATGAGGGCACAGGCACAGGTGGGGCTGCAAGAGGGATATGGGTCAGTGTGCATCACAGCTTTGGAGACATGGCTGCCTGACTGGCACCAGTACTCCAATTCCCAGCACAGGGACAAGCAGCCACCCTACACTGATACCTCCAGTGTCCCTAAGCCAATGACAGCAGAGCCACCCAGGTAACACATGGCCTTGAAAAAGCAGAACGAGGCACTCCACCTTTCCAGAATATGTCCCAAGATAGCAATGTGGCACCTCCAGACATTGGGAAGCATGCCCCAAGCCCTGTCTGTGACCAAGTCTGCCAGAGACTCACATTTCTTGATGGGGGTGCTGGCATCCAAGAAAGGGTGGTGGAAAAATTCATCTGTGGATAAAAGGAATGAATTACCCTGATGCCCTGACCCAGACAGACTCACCCCAGAGCCCTGTCTGTCAATGCCAGGCCCTAGCTACCTAGACAGAGAGTCAGGGCCCCAGGAAATGGCTTGAGAGAACATCTGACCTTACTTCAGCAGGATACAGTCTGCTGGCCTTGCTGAGCTTGGGAGGAATACAACCCACTGTAGCCCTGCAGGCTGACAGCAGCTGGTTGATCATAGGTGCCTGGGCGCTCACTAAGGCCAACTAACATAATGGTAGCAACGGTAATACCCAAGACCAAGCAGGGTGGCTGAGTGGGCAGGGTGCCAGGTGGCCTGTGCTCACCAAAGTCCATGCGGTCCTTGTGGTTCCGCTGCAACAGAGCCAGGAGCAGCTGCCGCAGGGGAGCTGATGTCTCCCGGGGGATGCTGGGATAAAAAGCAGATGTATTAAGAAGGATGTGGGTGCCAAGGAGGACCCACCTTGGGGAGAAAGCAGGATGCTTACGCAGGAACTAGTGTCTTGTTCTTCTCATAAAACAGGCGCAAATCCTGAGGGCTGCTGGCCTGTTGAGGTAGCAATGAAATAGTTCAGACTTGTGAAGTACCTGCCTGTTACCACACACAGGGCCCTGCCACTACCACTTCCTAGCCCCTCAAGTACCTTCCCAAGGAGAGGACCACTGGGCAATTCATGTGCTGTGTCCATACAAAGACAACGGGAAGTCAGATAGTCAGGAGTTATTAGACCCTCCAACTGAAAGAGGGATGGCCATGGCTGGGTATATATCCCACAGATGATCGTGGAATCCCTCAGTGAGGATATGCTGGGGACACATCTAGGAGGCTCATGGATTGAGATCCTAGTGACAGGGAGTGAGTGGGGTTAGCTCCTGATCTAAAGTCAGTCAGTGTTGGCTAGTAGGAGCTATTCGAGGCCTCGAGGCCTATCAGTTTGGGGTCACTACAGGCATCAACCACTTCTTGACAAGAACGACACAGCCCTTGTTTCTGAAATTCTCCTTGATGCAGACTTTGCTTCCGGGCAAGATAGATTATGTTTAGAAGCAAGGATGGATGAGACTTAACCTAGTGTATCCATAATCAAACACGACTCTGACCTCTGATGGAGGTCATAGCAGAGGTGACCTTTAACTTACCAAATATCAAGGTTTGGCCTAAGCCCTAGGTAAGAGGGTTATTCTGTTAGGCAGTATGTACTTGTGCAGTAGGTATCAGGATTGACTGGGCATGGCCTGGGGCTGCCTGACTATTAATAAGGAAATGTAGTAGTACAGTGACCCATGGAACAAACTATGATAAAGGCTTTCACGAATACGGAATATATCCACCAAGCCTGATACCTATAATCTCAAATTGATTCCCCATCTGGTAACCCTGTACTTTTCCATGTTGAATGCCACCCAAACTGACCCTTAACCTGTAGGGCTTTGGGGATTCACTAGGACCTGAGTACCATGGGGCTCACTCACCTGAAAAGGGGCCTTCCCTGTCAGACACTGGTAGACAATGGTGCCAATGCTCCACAGGTCAGCCTTTCCATCGTAGTGCTGGGACATAATGACCTCAGGAGCCTACACAGTGACAACACAGATCAGCACCTCTGTACAGCAGCGTGCAATAATCAGTAACAGGTACCAGGCATCAGCAAATTGGAGATGGTAGCTGCTAGGCACTAAGCAACCAACACATAACACACAAACTCCACCAGCTAGTTCTGACATGACAAAATCGTGCACAACTGTCTACAACCCACAATGAGGCCATAGCTGATCCTCAGAGGGTCTGATGTTTCTACAAAGGGTCTCAGGTTGGAGGCTGAGCCCAGCTCTGCCTGCAGCATCAGGATACATGGAGTTGGTTTTATGTGGTCCTGGACCACAAGTGGGTACATACCATGTACATAGGAGAACCACAGAGTGTGGCCGCCATCATGTTGCTCTGGAGGTACCGAGCGAATCCAAAGTCAGCTGCAGGAGAAGCACCCAGATGTCTTGATCTGAAATCTCTGTGGGCAGGGTCCCCTGCTGCAGTCTCTCAGGGAGCCACCACCCAAACACATCTCACCAATCTTGACTCGGATGTTGCTGGGGTTGGCCCGGCGGCCCCCAGGGTTGGACAGCAGGATGTTTTGGGGCTTCAGGTCCCGGTGGATGATGCCCTTGCTGTGCAGCAGCCGCATGGCGCCAGCGATCTGCTGTAGGAAAAGCCTGACAGTGTCTTCACTCAGTGTGCGCATAGCTGTTAAGAAAAGGTAGGCTCAGGAGACTTGGGACACCATGGTCTCTCTCTCTCTCTGGAGAGACAGGAGTGTACATGACTGTGTGGAAAGACAAGTGCAGGGACTAAGCACCAGCACCACTCTACAGAGGGCCTCCAGCACACAGGGCTGACCCATTAGGCACCAAGGCCAGCTTGTACTGCAACTTCCAGAAGCTGGTCCCCTCCCCTCTTCCCACACATCCTTGTAGGACTCCCCTTCCACATAACTGGGCGCTGTTAGCTCTTGGCTGATAGCACTCTGCTCATGTTGGTTTCTACTCCTCCCCTGGACACCTCCTAGATCTTCCCCGTCCCTATGGCAATCCAATCACTAGATTTAGTCCCTACTTCTGAGGTAGGTCTCTTGCCCCCTAGACCACAGTGGCTTCCACAAAGCAAGTCTAGGTGAAGTGGACACAGAGAGATGCTCAGCAGTTAGAACATCCACCACTCTCAGTTAGAACCTAAGTCTGCTTCTTACCACCCACATGGTGGCTCACCACAATTTGTAACTCCAGTACCAGGGTTTCCAATACCCTCTGGAAGGTACTTCAGGTATACATGTAGTCTCCATGTCAGACAAACAAAACACTCGTACACATAAAGCTAAAAGGTTTTTATTCTCATTCCCCACACCCCTCTGTTTTGGTTTAACTGTGTAGCCCTAGCTGTCCTGGAATTCACTCTGTACACCTTGGTCTTGAACTCAGAGACCTGTCAGCCTCTGCCTCAAGATTGCTGGGATTAAAGACCTGAACCTCAAATGCCTGGCAGAAGTACTTCTTTAAAAAAGCAAATTGTGCCAGGCATTGGTGGTGCACACCTTTAATCCAGCACTTGGGAGGCAGAGGCAGGCGGATTTCTGAGTTCGAGGACAGCCTGGTCTACAAAGTGAGTTCCAGGACAGCCAGGGCTACACAGAGAAACTCTGTCTCGAAAACAAACAAAACAAAACAGCAAATTGCAAACAATTTGTGAACTTGAGGCAGAGCCCTTGAGTTCTACATATTTAGGCTCAACGGGGCATAGACTTCTCCTATAGTAACTGAGCAGAACATGTACAACTTAGACACAAAGTTTGGTACATGCCAACTGAGAACAAACATTCACTCTCCAGTCTGGGCTGCCCAACCCCTTTTATTGGGCACCAGCTCACCACAGCCCCATCACTTGATGGGTGTCTAGTTTAGGAAGCCTTCACTGGAGCTCAAACACACAGGCATAGGAGATCTTGTGAGCACCCCGAGACACTCAAAGTTACAGGTCAGCCCTGTATTGGCCTGCTCATTCTTTCCTCCCACAGACACCTGTGGAGTCTGGAGCCTTGCCAAGAACCACTCAACTACTGAAGGTCATGGTGCAGCATGCTGTGTGGCTGCCCCAGGGGACAGGAACAAACACTGAGTGGGCAAAGACAAGCATGGCTTAGCCACGTGAACTGGAGCATACAGTGAGCTGACAGGCCAGGAGCAGAAAGACAGACTACTGACTTATCCTAGCAGACTACACAGCCCTCCGAGACCCAAGGTCTTCTCTGATGGCTCAACCAGAAGACAGCGTCACAGTCTGGGGAGGTGTCCAGAGGCTGCAGTAGAGGGAAGACCCAAACAACAGGAGACTGTCCTAAATGCCTGTGTCACTCTGGAGAAAGGTGCTCAGGGGAGTCCCTACCCTTAAAAGGAGGCTAAGGGACTGCCACTTCTGTCACAGCCAGAGCCAGAGGCAGCATCTGGGAGGGACTGCTTTGAACCATCAATTCCTACTGTCTTCTGTTTCACGTTTGCCAAGCATTCTGACACAGCCATGGACAGCCACTGCATCCTTCCAGGCCTTGGGACAAGGTCCCTACATTGGTTCCACTTGCCCTTCTTCCCCCAACCCTCAGAGCACCCCATGGAAGCAATATTGATGTTCCTTCACTCTGCACCACAACCCAGCCACTTGCTGTCTTTCAGTGGGGCCTGAGCTCTCCTGCTGCCTGAACCTTCCCTGCTCTTAGCGTGTACCTACCAGATTCTCCCACAGAGATAGATCTCCTGGCTCAAGCCCAGATAAGCTGCTCCCTTGCCCTACCATGAAAACTGCAAACCATTTCTGTGTGTGCCTGCCAGTGCTTGCTCAGACCCACCAACCGTGGCCTGTGTCCTTATCCCTGCCTCTTCTGCTTAAGCCAACCACTCAGCACACAGGCTATACTTCACAAATAGGTGAGGGTGGTCAGACTGATGGGCCTGAAAGAGCTGGGCTCACTTCCTATAGAGTCCCAAAGCAGGAGGATCAACGATACAATCAAGCAGGAGGCAAATCTAGCTGCAGCATTTTAGGCTAGAAACAGAGCCCAGTAGGGTGTGCCTACTCACTGTGCAGGTAGTCAGCCAGGTCTCCACCATTACAATACTGCAAAAGACAAGGGATGTACCATGAGAACACAACCAAAGAATCTCTAGCCTGACTCACATTCTTTATTCCCCATACCAGTTTCTTGGGCCTGTCCAGTGCAGGTATTCCCAAAATCCCAGCTAGGAATGCCATAGTGTATATACTTATACCCACCTATGCCTATCATGCTGGGCATGCTTGCCCTAGCCCCATGGGAACTCACCTCCATGACCAGGTAGACAGAATTAGCCATTTCCTGTAAGACAGAACGAGCCATTTAAGATGGGAAAATACCTTGCATATTCTCTCACTGGACATTGCTTGGAAGAGCCCTTGGTACAAGGGACCACAGGCACTCTCAACATGTCATCTACCTACAGGGCTTGAGGCAGTGTGAACATAGCCGGGTCTAGGTGTCCTTTGTGGCCAAGACTCAGTCTAGGAAAAAGGACATATGTAGCAAGAGGCTTGGGTGTGCATACTTGTTTCATGGTCATACCAAACATGGCCTCAGTGTCTCAGACCCCAGGTCTGAGTATCTCCATAAGGTTCAAGGTAGGAAAAAGCTAATGTGCACGTGGACCATTGCCTATGAAGGGGACTTCTCAGCAGGAGTCATCCTGGTTTCCTCCCCTCCACTGTTCTCCCTCAAACTTAGACCCTTACTAGGTACCAATATGCACCTTTGTCTAATGAATTACCCAACACTAATAGCCTGAAGACCACCCATTGGGCTGGCCAAAGCCCAAACTATGGTGCCTCCCCTAGCAAACCACTCGTCATAGGCACAACAACAACCACCCTCACTTGTTTCATTAACAAGAAACTTAGGACCTGGGCGTGCGTGCGTGCGTGCGTGCGTGCACGTGTGCACGTCCGAGAGAGTGTGTGATCAAGCCAGTCAGGCTGGGTCTAAACAACCTACAGTTCTTTCTGCAGGTAGTATGATCCCTGAAATGTAGCTTCCAGCTGGGTAGAGCAGGCCTTGGGAACCACAGGAAACAGGACTTCCCTGCTATGTAGCCCACAGCAAAGAGCAAAGGCCCCACCTCACCCCCATAGCACTCAAGGAGGATTCACCCCCTGCTCCTCAGGAACTCGGTGGCAGATCAGAGATACCTCAGAGGTCTCTTCTAGGGCCTGGGCCAAGAGAGGACTGTAAACGAGCAGACCCTTCTCGTAGCCTATGAGGGCTAAATGGGGGACAGACACCCTCATCCCCAGATGACCCCAGCACAGCAGCCAACCTGTTCCACTAGTCAGCTGTCCCAAATATTTATTCAGACACCCTTGACCTCCCCTCAACTCCTGTCCAGCTTCCCAGCCCCCAAGGCTAGTGCCTACACGTGAACATCCCATGGGTGACAAACACCAGGTTATCTCAACACCAAGGATGCAAACGTGGGAGGAGCACACCAGAGCTGCAGTAGAGAGGTAAGGGAGTTAAGACATGTGTTCAGGCAGCCTGGCTGTCCCACAGCTGTGTGCCCGAGACTGATGAAAAGTGTAGCCTAGGTGGGAGGAAGGCTATTTACAAAAGTGAGCCTAGACTGCTTTATGAAGGCTTGTTTTCCAAGACCCCAAGTCCCTGCCTGAACTTTCCTGCCCTGCCCTAGATGAGGAGCCTTGACTTGGCCCCATTTGGCTCCCCTCCTGCCTCTGCCTTCCAGGTCAGCTGCAGGGGAACGATACTCTGGCGCAGGCGATGGATGCTCTGTAAAGCCCACAGTCTGAAACCACAAAGGAAGGCTCAGGGGAACAGAACAGGAAGGAGTTTAGGGCTGAGGATGGAGGGACAAAGTTCAGGTAGGATGGGAACCAAAAGGAAGAAACAGCAAAGCGGCCCCTTCAGCTTGACTGCTAGAGCACAGCAAAGGTGACAGAAATAAGGACTCATAAATAGCCACTACTGCACACACCGTGCTCCCATCTGTATCAAAGAGGGCCTGTCTCAGTGGCTTCAGCATACAGCCCAAGAAGCAAGGGAGGCTTCTGGGGCCACCTGCTGTAAGACAGACAGACAGACAGACAGACAGACACAAGCACACACCCCAGAGTGTGGGAGGTGGACACCCAGGTCTGTCATATCATTACAACATGATCTATGCCAAAGTCCCAAACTCACCCACCCAGCCAGCCAGGACAAGGTCAGGACAAACAGGGACAGTGACAAGGACAGACAAAAGACCTTCTTTTGAGCTCTGAAGCCAGGATTCCTAACCAAGGGCTACTCTACTGGTAGCAGCCAGCACCCCTAAGCCTGTCCTGACACACTAGAGGCAGAGCTGACCTCAGGATAGAGTAAGGTTCACAATTCCCAACAGTCAGCTGACCTACTGTACAGAGAGAACAAGTGCTAGCACCAGGCTGAGCAGTGGCCTCAGTCCTCCCCTGGCAGCACCACCTGGGCAAGCCTCCTGGGCCTGCCTCTACGCTCTCCTGCTTGATTTCCACCAGCCCCACAGTAGACCAGTCACAGGATGTTCTCCAGCCAGTTTCACAGGTGAGCAAGCCAAGGCCCAAGAAACATGCCCAGCTCTGTGCAGCTCTGTGCAGCTGGGCTCGTCCAGACAGGCTGCCTTCATGCCATCCTCCATCTCCCTGCCTAAGCCAACACCCAGCCAGTCCGGAACAACTTGGAACTTTACTGCCTGTCTTCCAAAGCTGGGCCAGGCAGTCTCCAGCCTATAGGGAACAAGGAGTGGAGGTAAACCCACAAAGCAAGAAAGGCCTCCAAGGGAGAGCTTTTCCAGGGAAATTGCGCATGGCGACCTGTCCCCTCCATTATTAACTTGGAGTAGCAGACAAGAGACCAGAACATAACCACAGTGCTCAGAGCTATCCTGTGCCAACCCACCCTGAGCTCAACCCACCCTGAGCTCAACCAGGACCACTTCTCCAGCCTCTGCCCTGCTCTGTTCAATTGGTTTCTACAAATTCTAAGGGCCCCCACCAGACTCCCAAGAACTTCACGGGCTAACGCTACATTTCTAGGACACACTCCAGAACTCTGAGCAGATAGCAGCCCTTCCTTCTCAGGGGCAGCTTTCCCATCATCACAGGGTGGCAGACAGTCTTGACCATGATGGGGAATGCCCTGGGCTCCTAATAATGCCACTCTGGCAGCCAGGTCCCATCGCCCAGCCTTTCAAGGGAAGGTGACACAGGGTGGCCAGTGGGCTAGTTACAGCTGGTAGCAAAGTAAAGCAGGTCTTGGAGGCACACATCCTTTTGCTGAGCTACCCTTGTGCAAGGGAAAAAGAAAACTAAGACAGAATAGAATCAGCACTTCTGTAGGAGCTAGGCTTACTAACCACAGACAATCACTGCTGGCCCAAGAGTCCAGCATCCTGGGAAGCTGACGGGCATCTGGGCACGTAGGAGGCTGCCCCGCCCCAGACACTGAGATATTTTGCTTAATAGGATCCCAGCTCTCCACCCTCTGCCTGCTCCACTCTGGTCTGGTGATCTCAGGCTGGATCTGGCAGGCGGGTGTCAGGCACTGACCCACTTAACTCATGAGGAGCCAGGCTTCTGGACTGCAGAAGGTGCCAAGGCTCTAGCCACAGCAAATCTGGGCCCTTCTGGACAGCTGACAGAGGAATGCCAGCTTGTAGCACTAGGATGGGGCTGGGAGGCAGTGAGAGCATATGTGTAAGGAAGGTCCACTCCATCCCTTGGGCTTCAGCAATGCTAGCCTCTTGGAGGAGGCATCCATTAATCTAGCCAGGTAGGTCTCCAAGCCTACTGCCATGCATCAACTTCTGCATTGTGAGTAGTCATCAGACCCCAGATAACCATAAAGAGAGCAGGGGAACACAGAGTAGACCCTTAGCAATGAATATAATTCTCCATAGTTCCTCCCTAGGACCATACTCCTGAACTCTTATCTACTGCAATTCTGACCACCACAGACAAACATCTCACCTATCACACACAGTACAGCCAGAAAAATGACTCTTAGTTCCCACTTGAAGGCAGAACTAGCTCACCTCAACAGAAAGTCAATCTCCTTGTAGGAAGTATGCAAGCTACCCAGGCAGGAGAGCAGAGCCACACAGGGCAGGCAGTGGAAGGCAGGAAGCCTCTAAATCATGGCTATCTATCCCACACAGCCACAGGCTTTACACCCTGTGTATTTTTATGTTATCTACAATTTAAACCTTGAATCTGTCAGCAGGTGTAACCTGAGTTTGATCAAGGGACCCATCTGATCAATACAATGGTTCAACATCATTCCACCATTTCAGACTTGAAAAAGATAAAAGTGGAGAAGGAGTTAAGGAGCTGGAGAGGATAGCACATCACTTATCAGAATTTGCTCTTACAAGAGGACCTGGGTTTGATTCACAATAACCACACAATGGCCCAAACCAGCTGTAATTCCAACTCCAGGGGATCCAACCCCCTCTTAAAGCTTTAGTAGGCACATCACACACGTGGTGCACTAATATATATGCAGGGAAACACACACACAAACACACCTTTTAAAGTTCAAAAATAAAGATGGCCCTGTGGGTAAAGCTACCTACCCACCAACCTGACAACCTGAATTTAGAGTCCCCAGAATCCCACATGGTTAAAGGAAAGAATCAATTTCACTAAGCTGTCCTCTGACCACCACACAAGTGATATGTGTGTGCTCCACCCTGTAACATACATAAACACTTAAAAAAAAAAGTTTTAAATAAAAAGATGGGGCAGAGGTAGTGCATGTCTTTAACACCAGCAGATTGACTCAGTAGTCAAGGGAGGCAGATCTGTGAGTTCGAGAACAGCCTGAGGTATAAAGCCTATTCGAGAACAGCCGGGGCTGTTACACAGAGAAAACCCTGTCTAAAAAGACATAAATGAGCCAGGCGTGGTTGCTCATGCCTTTAATCCCAGCACTTGGGAGGCAGAGGCAGGCGGATTTCTGAGTTCGAGGCCAGCCTGGTCTACAGAGTGAGTCCCAGGACAGCCAGGGCTACACAGAGAAACCCTGTCTCGAAAAACCATGAAAGAAAGAAAGAAAGAAAGAAAGAAAGAAAGAAAGAAAGAAAGAAAGAAAAAAAGAAAGGAAGAAAGAAAGAAAATAAAGTAATTAAAAAACAAGTAGGCATAGCGCTGCACATCTGTAATCCCAGCATCTAGTGAGATGAGGCAGGAGAATAGCAAATCCAATACCAGAAGTACCAAAACCTAAAAGCTGGATGGGTGGATGGGTGTGGGCCTTCCATCCCAAGGTAAAGGAAGGACATCAGAAAGTCAAGGAGTTTAAGGCTAGCCTAGGGCTACAGGAGACCCTGATTCAAATGACAAAGCAGGAGCTGGGTGTGGTTGCTGGTGGGTGTGGTAGTACATGCCTTTGATCCCAGCACCTGGGAAGGCAGAGGCAAACAGAACTCTATGAATTCAGGGCCCAGTTTACACAGATCTCCAGGCCATTGTCAGCGATACACTAGTCTCCGCCCCCCCCCCAGCCCCACCCCCCCAACAAAAGGAAAAAGAGAAAAATGCACATTCAATTTTGCAGATGTACAGACTTCACACTTATCTGAATCCTGGCCTATTCATCTCTAACTGGGTCCAGATGATAAGCACTATCTCCACTGTATGTAAGTGGGGAAACTACATCCAAACCCCCATCTCAGGCCTCTTCTAACCTAGACAGAAGAACTCAAGAGAGCTGGTTCTATCTGTCTGCAAGGTCCAAGTGAGTCACCTCTGGGCAACCTGGCAAGGCGTCGGGCTTCAGAGAACCGGACAGACAGCGTACTAGCCTCCAGGGAGTCATCAGCTGCAGTTAAGGCTGGCAAGCAGGCGAGGACTGGGGGAACCACATCTACAGCCTGATACTGATTCTGGCAGTGGCCACCCTTCCAAAGAAGAAACAGGTCCAGACACTGAATGCTAGACGAGGAGAGAGCCCACCCAGTCCCTTCCTGATGAAGGCCACATGTTCCAGTTTCCTCCCCAAACTTAGAATGCAGGGAGTTGGAGTGTGAGTTAAGCAAGCTATTGGCCTAAAGTTCAACTACCAGTGCTATCAAGAACAAAGAGGAGCTGGTATTGTGGTTTGGTTTGCTTTGTTTTTTTGAGACAGGGTCTTACTGTGTAGCCTGGAACTCACTATGTAGACGAGGCTGGCCTGGAACTCAGAGATCTGTCTGCTTCTCTCTTCCAGGTTCCGAAATAAGACTGCACCCTACACCTGGCCAGGGTTATGGTTTGAATATAAAATGCCTGCACAGGCTCATGTTTGAATACTTGGCCCCAGCTGGTGGCAATGTGAAGCCTAGAAGAATGGCTGGAGGTTTTATGCAAGGCATCCCTGCATCCCTGACCAGGCACCATGAGAATAATCATGTTCCCACTGCCATGAACTCCACTCCACCTTTCTTGGTATGGTGAACTAGAAGCTGTAGCCAAAATAAACTTCTCCTCCCTTAACCTCCTTCTGGCAGGTGTTTGAGAGCAGACTAGATATACAATGAGTACCAGGCTACCCTGATACTAGAGTTAATCCTTGTCTCAAACAAACAAGCAAGCAAACAAGGGGGAGGACAGACCTATGTGTAACCTAAAACAAAGAACTTTTCTTTTATAAAGAGCCCATACATTATCAGAAAAATTTGCATAAATAGGACCAAGTGGGCACAGCTGTGAGAACTCAGGTTGTCACCACAGACTCTGTTCTTTTCCAGGTAAACACACAGACATGGATAGGCAGCTTGCCACCAGTTTCACCTGAGACCATCCGGAGTCACTGGACAATGCTTCCAACATGGGAGACAAAGTAAATTTGTTTACCACTCACTACTCCAGACGATGGCCATGGCCATGAGATCTCACGAGTTAAGAATGCTGGCTGTTGTGACCAGGTGTGATGGCCCCCACCTTTAATCCCAGCATGCAGGAGGCAGAGGCAGGTGGGGACCCTGTGAGTTCAGTGCCAGCCTGGTCTACAAAGTGAGTTCCAGGACTCCCAGGACTGTTACACAGAGAAACCCTGTATTAAAAAATCAAAAGCACTGGCTGCTCTTCCAGAGGACCTGGATTCAATTCCCAGCAACCAATGACACCTCACACCTGTCAGTAGCTCCAGTTCTAGGGCTTCTGTCATCCAGACATACATTCAGGCAAAACACCAATGAAGATAACCCAGCATCCTCCTCAAACAACTCACAACTGCCTATAACTCCAGTTACAAGAGATGGAGCATCCTCTCCTGGCCTATGCAGGCACAGCACACATGTGCCACATACTCACACCTATAACAAAAGAGCCCCTACACACTCCTAACACATGTACTGGGTCCCCTAACAATTGGAGGGGGAGTCCTTCCCATAACTGGACTGCCTGGTTCGGCCTCGTCCCAAGAGGATGCACAGGGACTGGATGGCTGTCTCGGGGTTGGGTGGCTTCTCCTTCTCTCAGGAGAAGGCAAGGGGGGAGGGGAGAAGGAATCGGTAAGGGTGGGACTAGGAAAAGAGGTGTGATGTGGTAGTAAATAAATTTAAAAGAAAAAAGGAATGCTTGCTGCCCAATGGGTGGTGCACACTGTAAATCCTAGCAGAGGCAGGTGAATTGCTCACAGAGTTTGAGGCAAGGTCTACAGAACTAGTTCCAGGACAGCCAGGGCTACACAAAACCACCCTGTCTCAAAAACAAACAAACAAAACAACAAAACAAAAACAGCAAAACCATTATTTTATTGAAAGGATAAGTTCTGAGCCAATACTGCTTTAAGAGATGGACAATTGCCAGATAACCATTGGCATTTCCTCTCTGGGGGGCAATCTGACAACAGTCCCTCAGACTACAGTATACACACCTCTTGCCCAGGGCTCCAACTTCTAGGAATCCATCTACATATCAATCCTAGCCAAAGAGCCCAAGGACAGTCATGACCACATTTTGACTTGCCAGAATCCCAGAATAGCTTGTATCCCTCAGGAGGGTTAGGTTAGTAAAATGAACCACACAGACAGGCAAGTCTAGGCACCACATGACCTTAAATAACCACCACAGCAACAGAGACAAGAGCAAATACCATCTGTGCTCCCAATGCCCTAACCCTGGCCTGACACCGGAAGCAATGGCACAGCCTGTGTGGTCCAACCTAGGTGAGAACTGCACCATAGTCCACTCTGAACACTGAGCCTGTGAGCTATCATTCCAATAAGGAACCAAGTGTGATTCTTCAGAGCAGGTGAGACATCAGTGTGTGACAAGAAACTGAAGCTTCTTGCCTTCCCTAAGAGACCATGGAGGACAGTATGGGGTTGCTATGGCAATAAAGGAACACATTTCCAGGGAGAAACCAAAAACTGTGGGGATGCCTAAGAGGAGACAGGACAGCAAGCCTCCGCTGGCACAGGGACTGGACAATGTATTTTTTAAAAGATTTATTTTTTGAGTACACTGCAGCTGTGCATCAGATCCCATTACAGATGGTTGTGAGCCACCCTGTTATTGTTGAGAATTGAACTCACGACCTCTGGAAGAGCAGTCAGCGCTCTTCTTAACTGCTGGGCCATCTCTCCAGCCCAACAATGTTTTTAATTTTTATTTTTATCCGTCTTCTGCTATTGGAGAGAGAGAGAATTCTCGGCCAAATCATCTTTTTTTCTCTGCCCAAAGTATGTATCTTAAACAAATATCAAAGCAGCAACCCCTGTGTCATGAGGTGAAGGACCCTGCATCCTAGGGAGAGGGCAGGGACTTGGCAAAGGAAGCCACAGCATGACCAAAACTGGGGGAAACAACAGATGTCCTTAATCAGGTGTCTCAGCTAGATGAAGCAAGCAGAACAAGTGGAAACCTGAGGGGGACAGGCCGCAAGTCTGCAGTGAACCTAACTGTTATCCGTTCAGTTCCAGTGAGGCCTTTATGGGAATGCCCTGGCAGGGGACTGTGGATCTGGAGGGGATCTCAAGGTGCAAAGGGGCCCAGAATCTGACCCTAGGAAGGTCATGCCATCTAACTCAGCCCTGGGTCCTTTAAGAAGCACATACTGTGTGTGCCGTTGGGGCCCTTCCTACAGCACTGGGGACAGGGAGAGAAAGCAGCAGTGGGGAAGGGTAGGAAAGGCAGGCTGCAGAGGGGGCAACCTCTAAAACCCAGAACACCATGTTTCCAGCTGTTGCCAGGTACTCCCTGTCACACAGGACTTTGGCCCGGCCCACATGTCACCTCATGACAAGTCACAGCCCTCAAGGTAAAGTTGGAAGAGGAGCAGGGGAGGAAGGAAGGGGAGGAGGCCACCAAAACACAGCTAGCTGCCTGCTGGGAACTTCCCTCAGCCAGGGCTGGTCCCGTGGCCCCAGTAAACAGGTTTCAAAATCATTAGTCAGCACTTTGCTGGGGACCAGTACCTAGGGTTCCCGGTCCCCACACGAGCGCATCCAGGGCCTCCAGCCCCTGCCACCACTGGGCTGGGGGGCTTGGAGGGCAGCACAGAAGCTGGCTGGTCAGCTGGCTTGCTCATTCAGGCAGCCAATTCTGAGGTGGCGGTAGCAACCTCCCGCCGGCCGGATGAGTGGGCCCAGCCCCAACTGCCGGCTAGAAGGAATCTCCAGCAACCCCTCCCCCTTCCAGCCTCTGACGCAGGAGTGGGCTGGCCAATGCCAGGCCGCTGAAGCAATGTCAACAAACAAACCCGCCAGCCCAGACAGGTGGGCCTGCCCGGAACCCCATTCTCAGTAAGGGCCACTGGGTCAGACATCACAGTGAAGAAAGGGTCTTTGGCACCAGGGTACGCTGAACCCAAACAATGTAAACCAGGCAATCGCCAGAGATTCAACATTAGTGTTGATGGCCGCCTTCCTTCCCATGCAGGCAACATATAAGCTAGAGAGGTCCCCAGAACCTAGGAAAAGCCAGGAAAAACTTGGACCAGAGATGAGGTCTCCCTGGCCCTAAGTGGCCTCACAGTAGGACAAGCGTGAGACAAGGCATTCAGAACCCAGCTCCTTTCACCTAAACCAAATACTAATCTAAAGCCATCATCTGCCCTCAGGGGGGCTCCAGCCCCAGGCAACCTAGGTCCTGAAGCAACAGTGGATGGGACAAGGGCAAGAATAGATTTACCCCTCCCCCAAGCCCAACGCTGAGCCTTACCTGGAAGTCATACAGCGCCACGATGTTTTCGTGCTTTAGTTCCTAGGACACAAATCCAAGTTTCTCATGAGCAAGAAAAGAGCTGACCCACCCTCTCCCCCTCCCCCGAGGCGCTGGCTCACCTTCAGGATTTTGATTTCCTTTCCCAGCAGTGTTTGGGACTTGGCAAGGTTCTTCTTGTTAATGCATTTGACGGCCACCTCCAGGTCGTGCTTCTGAAAAGCCAAACGTGAACCTTCAGGGTTGAAAACAACCCCCCCTCCTGCTCCCCACCAAGCAGGGAACACAGAGATGGCTTAGGGTGGCTGTCCCAAGGGTCTTGGAATGGGAGGCTGCCAGAGGCAGACAGATAGTGAGTGTCTGTCAGCCGGCCTGGAATTTAAGTCCCAGGATGGAGTCCCAGGTTAGGTTCTCAGAACTGGTCTGACTTCGGGGCTAGGTAGGGAATCCTGTGCTGGCTGGCGTCTCCAGTTTTCTGGAGCTAGAGTAGCAGGTGGGTTTCCCGGGCTGGGGGGTCCTTAATTGGGTCCCTCTACGGATTACCGGAGGTAAGGTGTCCCTTGGGCTGGGAGTCCGGGATTGCGAGGCCTCCGCGGGAGCCTCACCCACCTCGCGGTGTCGACCCTTGAAGACCACCGCGAAGGCGCCGTGTCCAATCAGGTCCTTGCGAGAGAACTCGAACTTGCCCACGGTCTCGACGCCGCCGCGGCCCGGCTCCATAGCGCGCGCGGGCCGGGGGCGCGAGCCCGGGCTCGGGCCCCGGGGCGGCGCTACGGGGTGCGCTGGGCTCAGGCGGAGGCCGGCGGGCCGCGTACGCGGGGACGGAGGCGCGGGCTCATCGCCAGGGCCCCGTGCCCCATCGGGCAGGCCTGAGCCGGGTCCCAGTCCCACAGGCCGGCGGACGGAGGGGCGCGCTCCCTCGGCGTCCTCCTCGGTACCCTCCCGGCGCTGACAGTCGGGACCCGGTCCGACTCGGGACTCAGCTCTGACACACTCCAGCTCCAAGTCCGGGCCTGACTGACGATGCGGCTCGGAGCCCCGCAGGGAAACAAAAGATCCGCGGCACCCGGGCCTCGGAGCCCGAGGTGCCGGCGCAGCCGCACTGCGTGGAGGCGGGACGATGGGCGGGGCCTGCGGAGCTCAAGACCTCTTAGGCGGCGGAGCTGGCAATGGGCGGGTCCGAAATGAAGGACACCTCGTGGGTGGTAAGGCGGGGCGGGGCTTAGTTTGGGTGGTGCCTCGATGGGCCCAGCCCTATACTGGGCGGGACTTGAGAGAGGAGGCAGGATATGGGCGGGGCCGGAGCAGACTGGGCATGTCAATGTCAGAACTATCTCTGGTTGTGGCTCCTCGCTCTGCCCTAGGCATTTTTTTATTTACTTATTTTATTCATATGTATATGTGTGTGCCTACAGGAGTTTATATGCACCGTGTATGTGTATATAAACACGTGAAACATTCATATTAAACATGTATGTGTCGGGTCCTGGAATTGGAGTTTCAGGCAGTAATGAGCTGCCATGTGGAAACTGGTAACCAAACCAGGAGAGCAGTAGATGCTCTTAATAGCTGAGCCATCTCTCCAGCTCTGCCCTACGTACTTCCTACCACTTGTTTTGTTTTGTTTTGTTTTGTTTGTGCTTTCTTTTGGAGAAGTCGAGATAGGATTTCTTTGTGTATCCCTGCCTGTCCTGGAACTCACTCAGTAGAACTGGCTGGCTTCAGACTCAGAGATCTGCCTGCCTCTGCCTCCTGAGAACTGGGGATTGAAAGTTTTTTAACTGAGTCTTCTCACATTGTAGGCCCGACTGGTCTCGAACTTGCTTTGTCTCTTTGTAGATCGTGCTGACCTCAAACTCACAGATATCCCTCAGCCTCTTCCTCCTGAGTATTGGAATTAAAGGCAGGTGCCACCACATCCATTTTCTCTCTTTTATTACATTTGCTTATTCTGTATGTGGGGACGGAGACTTGAGAACATGGTCATGTGAAGGTCAGAGGAAAATGTAAAAGATGTTTCTGTCTACTTTGTGACTCTTAACATTAAATTCAGGTTGTCAAACTTGGCAACAAGGTCTTTTATCCTTGGAGCCATCTCACCGAAGGCATCAGTTTTCCTTCATTTATTATTTTACTTAACTTTTGTTGTTAGAGGGGAAGTTTGAGGCAGGGTTTCCTGTAGTCCAGGCTATCCCAGAGCTCATCACATAGAATAGCCGTGAGCTGCTGATTCTCCTGCAAATGCTGGGATTATTTATAGCATGGGCATTTGGTTTGCCTCAGGTGTTTTTCTTGCCTGTCTGGTCACATGGGAACTGCATGGGCATGTTGGAGCACTTGATGTATACAAACATTGTCATTTGGGGAGGGGTATATTGCCATGTTGACCCAATGCCAAATCAAAGGCTCTGTGTGTGTGTGTGTGTGTGTGTGTGTGTGTGTGTGTGTGTGTGTTGTCGCACATACCCATTCTGAGTCTCACCATATGAAGGATGACATGGGCATGTTTGAGCTCATGATACTTATGACCACAGTCATTTGGGGAGGAGGTGTGCAATGTGGGCAATTTTGTTCACATGCCATTTTTGAGCCCAATAACACAGGGAAATGTGTGAGCATGTGTGCACACATGCCCTATTTCAATCTGGTCCTAGATTATTCACCCTCAAGCCATTTCCTAGCCCACTCGCATACCATGGGGGTGGGGAATGTCCATTGTTGTGTTTTATAAAAAAAGAAAAGAAAAGGAAAAAGGAAACCAGGGAGCCAGGGATATGTCTAGTAGAGGCATGGTATGATGAGGTGGAAGGGGCTGCTTCTGCAGGCCCATGCTGAGGCAGCCCTTCACACCACCACCACCACCACCCCCCACCATACCAGCCATACCAGCCACAGGATCGTATCATATAGAATAGAGTGTATTTAGGACATGGGGAGGGGAGTTGAGGGGGTAGTAGAGACAGAGAAAGGCAGAGAGAGAGAGAGAGAGAGAGAGAGAGAGAGAGAGAGAGAGAACAACCATGAACATGTAGAGAGAGAGGGGGAGGAGAATGGGGAGAGAAGGGACAGAGAGAGAAGAGGGTAATAGAGTAAGAGCAAGAAGAGATCGAGAGCAGCGGGCAAGCAGCCCCTTTTGTAGAGTCAGTCATACCTAACTGTTGCCAGGTAACTGTGGGCAGAGCCTAGAAGAAATGCTAACAGCCACAATGGCCCACATGCCTATATTGAGGCTGGTAATATGGTAGTGTGGGGGACTGCATGGGGGTGTTAGAGCACTTGATATTTACAAGCCTGTCATTTGCAGGGTGGATGAGACTGCTATTCCAGAAGATAGTCATATGGTAGGTGACTAGGCATGATGGCCACATGTCATCTCTGAACCCATTCATATACATAGATGAATGGGCATGTTGGCTGACATGCCATTTACAATGGGATAGATATATGGTATGTTTGCCCACACACCATTTCCAAACTGGGTCAGGTGGTGGGTATATGTATATGTTAGCTTAAATGCCATTTCTCAGAACAGACACATGGGGGATGGTATATGTACATAGTGGCCACACGCCATTTCTGAACCTGGTCATGTGTGGCACATCCGGGCAAGCTGTCCCATATGTGTAGGGGTTGTGAGTTATGTGAGATGATCAGGAAAAGAGAGACTGCAGGATGAACTTAGGCTTCTTAGCAGCAGGGTGGATCAGCCTCTTGTTGACTGAACCTTGAACAGCCACATAGGACCATAGGTATCCATTGTTACACAAAAGTTGTTTTGTGGATAAAACAAGTTCCTTATAACCAAAACCCCTAATCTAATCTATATGCTTCCTAAAGGAAAACATCACAGCTTTTGCCCTTATTGTGAACTGTTTGCAGTATTCAACAATACAAGACATTCCAGGTGTGCCAGGACCAAAGTCATGCAAAGGCTGTAAGGTTCCTTTGGAAAAGCAACTCTATAGATAAGAGAAAACAATCCCTGTTTTCTACAGAGATTTCTTCAAGGTCAAAGTACTTCTAGAAAAACATTCCCTCTGATGCCTACCCTATATACAGTAAACAACAACTATTTCATTCTAATGCCTACCCTAGATATTATGATTCTACTAGAATTCTACTACACACATATCTATTTGGGGGACACCTTGGACACGTTGGAATGCCTGTCCTTTACCGCCCAACTCACATGGAGGGGAGGATGGGCACGTGGGCCCAGATTCCAATTTCAAGCCCATTCATTAGGTGTGTTTGCCAGCACGCCATTTCTGAGAATGGCTGTATGGGAGGTGTATGTGCGCAGTGTCCATATGCATTTTCCAAAGTATAGT